>NC_137788.1:101273470-101873470 GCF_963383645.1 Muscardinus avellanarius | reverse complement strand
TTGGATACTAGGGGTTGAAACTAGGGTTGTTCTGACTCTGATCTATACCCCCAGTCCTTTTTATTTTAAAAGAAATATGAAACAAAGTCTCGCTAAATTACTGTGTGCTGACCTTGAACGTGCCAACCTCCTGTTTTAGCCTCCCCAGTACTAGGGTTACAGGCATGTGCCCGGATGACTGGGAGCAGTTTAAATGTTTACAGTCGAGGACCAAACGAGGCATCCTCTAATGCCCCAGTCTGACTTCTCATGGTCCTTCAGTGTAGTCCTTGCTAAGCTCGGGCCAGTAGAGCCTGGGAACCCTGGACTTCAAGAGCAGGTTCTGGCCACAGAGTCCTGTGCTGCGTAGCTCCCACCTTCTATCGGGGGCCTGCCATTTGGCGCTTTTCCCTGGGACTATCATTTTGTGCTCCGTATCAGACCTGTGCAAAGATATGAGGAAATCTGAGCTTACCGACAAATTGGACTGAAGCCCTGGTGCTTATTTAAGTTGAAATGCCTTTATAGCTCTGAATATTTCATGACATTACAGTAGAGCAGCCAGCATGAATTATTAATGGCTGAACACTCATCGTGGGCATCATCCATCTCGCTGCTCAGTGTCAGCGGGAGGGGAGTTAGCTTCAAAGGCCCAGGTTGATATGGCACTGTGCTGTTATCTCACCCTGGCTTTGGACACAGCTTCTTTCCTGGACTCATCACCTAGAGCTTTTCCTGCTTATTGAGGAGGGGAAGGGAAGGCCACGGTCATGTTCCAGACACAACCAGGGTAGCTAAGGTGCCGCCTTCTCTCTAGCAGCGACATCAGAGCAGCCCTCCTGCCTTAGCTTTTTGTCACAATGAAATGGACTTCCTCAGGTAAAAGAGAAGTTTATGCTGGCTCGAGGCTTTGGAGTTTTCAGTTCGCGACAGATTGGGCCTGTGGCGAGCCAGCACAGCACGAGGGAGCCTGCAGCAGACCAGAGCTGCTCACATCGGGATCCAGGAGGCACAGGGCAGGGGCAGCGGCAGGTCCCTCGGCCCCCAAGGGTGTGCCCGTTGACGCAAGGGCCTCCCACCGGGCCCACGTTCAAACGCTTCCACTCTCTCTAAACAGTGCCACTGTGGGGCCAAACTTTTAGCACTGGGAACTTTGAGGGACACCTATCCACACCATAGCACCTCCCTTTCCGTGGTTTCTCCTTCTATAGTTTCAGTGACCCATGGTCATCTTGACTGGAGGTCTCATTGTCATGAGCCGTGTGACTAAGGTACGATAAGATATTCTGAGGGAAAGATCACATTCACAAAATTTTTAGTATAGTAGAGTGCTAGGTACTGTTATAATTGTATTATTATTATTATTATTATTATTATTATTATTATTAATTTTTTTTTCTGGTGCAGGAGATTGAGCCCAGGGGCATTCTGCCTCTACGCTATACCCTCAACCCTTTTTTATTTTTTTTATTAGAAACAGGGTCTTGCCCGGTGTAGTGGCACACGTTTGTAATCCCAGCATTTGGGAGGCTGAGACGGGAGGATCACAGTTTGCGGCCAGCCTCAGCTACTTAGTGAGGCCCTCTGCAACTCAGGGAGACCCGCTTTCAAAATAAAGAATAAAAATTAGGCAGGGGGTGGAGCTCAGAGGTCAAATGCCTCTGGGTTCCATCATCCCCAGACCCGAAAAAAAAAAAAAAAAAAAAAAAAGAAATAGGGTCTTGCCAGGTTGATGCGAGTCTTGCTACAGTGCTGAGGCTTTGAACCTGTGATCCTCTTGTTCCAGCCTCCCAAGTACTGGGATTATAGGTGTGCACCACCATGCCCGGTTTGTCCTGTTTTTTGTTAGCCATTGTTACTGTTTTACTGTTATGGCTTTTAAGCCTGGTCTCCAATGCAAGGTTTAGAGGTGGGCATGGCTTGGGGGGAGACATGTGTCACTGGGGTGGGGCCTTTAGGACCATGTCTGTCCTTGACTTCTTCCTTTCTATCTCTCTGATTCCCCGCTATCATGACTTGAGTACCTTTCCTCTGCCATTCCCTGCTGCTATGATATTTCTTTCTTTTTTTCTTTTTATTTTTGGTCCTAGGGATGGAACCCAGGAACTTTCTACCCTCAGACTACACTCCCAGACCTACTTTATTTGGAAATGGTCTCATTAAGTTGCTGAGAGCCTCACTAAGTAGCTGAGGCTGGCTTCTAACCTGTGCGATCCTCCTGTCTCAGCCTCCCAAGCGTGGGGGTTACAAGCGCGCGCCACCGCGCCCAGCTGCCGTTATGATATTTCAACCTAGGAGCCAGCCAGCCATGGACTGAACCTCTGAAACCAACGAGTCAGATAAACCTTCCCTCCTCTAAGTCGTTCTCATTAGGTATTTTGGTCACAGCGACAGCAAAGTTAACATACTCATTGTACTTAAATCATAAGTTGAACTTTATAGGTATAGAAAAAAATATAACATACGTCGTATATCATTCCAACTTCTGACTTGAAGGCCATTGTGAAGTTGTTCACAGAGGATGGAGAAGGAGTAAATAGGCTTATTTGTATCCAGAGGGATTTAGGGTGACAGAAAAGGAAGCCGCAGGCATAAGCAGCTTTAGTCTCTCTGGCTGAAATGCTATTTTTATCCGGTTGAGTCTCTCTTCCTTTGCCCCTTTGGGCTATGTTGTCAAAGCCATTCAGCAATCAGGGTTTTGTGCCAGAAATGGAAACCACCCCAGGAACTCTAGGTATTCTGAGCAGAAAGAGTTTTATCCGGGCAACTCAGAATTGGTGAAGGAGTGGGATGAAGTCTTCATCCTCCATGGAACTGCCTACCTTTGAGATGGTCTGTGCAACTATTGGCCCAATTGACCTTTCTTTTTCTTTTTCTTTTTTTTTTTTTGGTGGTACTGGGGGTGGAACCCAGGGGCTTTCTACCTCTGGGGTACACTCCCAGACTTTTTAAATATTTTATTTGGAAACAGGGGCTCACTAAGTTGCTGACTTAGAGCCTCACTAAGTAGCTGAGGCTGGCTTCGAACCCATGCGATCCTCCTGTCTCAGTCTCCCAAGTGCGGGGATTACAAGCGTGCGCCACCACGCCCGGCTCCCAATTGACCTTTCTGTAGTTTGTTGTCATGTAAATATAAATTCACTTTTGAGGAAAAAAAAATCTATTCTTAGAATAAAATAATACAAAACTTGTTTTATTCTACATTTTTTTCATGAAATTCTAGCTTTCAGGCCTATGTTGTGTTGAGTTGCCGCAGCCCTATGTGAATGGCCTATTCACTACAACTTCATCAGAATTGCATGTTTTTATTTAAAAGTTTTTTTTTTTAATTTTAAAAAATTGGGATATTTTCGTTTTAAGAATTTATTCTTAATATTGGAAGATACCCTGTCCAAGAAGATCCCAACAGGAACACAGACTGAGAAAAGAAATATATTATTTTTATTTAATTGAATGATATTAGAGCCGGGCATGGTGGCACATGTCTGTAATCCCAGTACTTGGGAGGCTGAGACAGGAGGATCGCAGGTTCATAGCCAGCCTCAGCAACTTAGCAAGGCCCTCTGCAACTTAGTGAGAGCCTGTTTCAAAATAGAAAATTAAGCCAGGTGTGGTGGCGCACGCTTGTAATCCCTGCACTTGGGAGGCTGAGACAGGTGGATCGCACAGGTTCGAAGCCAGCCTCAGCTACTTAGTGAGGCTCTCAGCAACTTAGTGAGACCCTGTTTCCAAAATAAAGTATAAAATAGGTCTGGGAGTATAGCCCAGAGGTAGAAAGCCCCTGGATTCTACCCCCAGTACCACCAAAAAAGAAAAAGAAAATTAAAAATATAGGGCTGGTGGTGTAGCTCAGAGTTAGAATGCCCCTGGGTTCAGTCCCCAGTACCACCATACATACATACATACATACATACATACATATGTAAATAAAGCATTACACTGAAAAAAGTACCCTTTAAGATGAGCATTTCCTTTGAGCAGCAGTGTACTCTGTATTTTTTGTCTATGAGTTGTCTCCTCTTTTCATTCCTTATCTGTCAGGCCTTATTTTAATCATAACTTTAAATGAGGCACTTAGGTAGTATAAATGTTTTACCCTTTGTGACTTCTGAATTACATAGGTATTATTTCATATATTTTCCCCAATAGATTCTTTTTATATCTTCCATTAAGGTAGGACTCTAATTCTAGATATTTTATCTATACATCTTCCATATAAATAACATAATGTTATTAATATTAGCTACCACTTATTGAGCCCCTATTTTGTGCCAGATACCATCTTGCTGATATATAATATTTTGTTATTTATTTATTTTGCAGTTCTGGGGATCAAATCCAAGGCCTTGCATATGCCAGACTAGTGCTCTATCACAGGGCTACAACCCACTTGTAGGCCCTAGGTCTGATTCTCAGGACTGCAAAAATACATAAATATATATACATAAAATGGCAAACACCTTATCGCTGAGCTCCCTGCCCAGCCCCTATACACTATCCCCTTTAGTTTTCCGAACACTTTATTCTACAAAAGTTAAGCAACTTTCAAGGCTTTATTTACTTATTTATTTATTGCGGGTCTGGGGATGGAATCCAGGGGCATTTGACCTCCAAGCTACACCCCCTGCCCTATTTTTTATTCTTTATTTTGAAACAGTGTCTCTGAGTTGTGAAGGGCCTCACTAAGTAGCTGAGCCTGTCTGCGAACCGCGATCCTCTGGTCTCAGCCTCCCGAATGCTGGGATTACAAGTGTGAGCCACTATGCCTGGCGCTCTCTCTCTCTCTCTCTCTCTCTCTCTCTCTCTCTCTCTATATATATATATATATATATATATATATATATATACACACACACACATATATATGCATTTTAAAAATATGCATATATATTTTAAATGCATATATATATATATATATATGCATTTTAAAAAAAAACAGGGTCTAAGTAGCTGAGGTTGGTTTTGAACCTGTGCGATCCTCCTGTCTCAGACTCCCAAGTACTGGGATTACAAGTGTGCACCACCACACCTGGCTCTCTCTTTCTGTTATTGTACTTTTAGGTTTTAAATTTTCCACTTGGCTTTTCTTTGTCTTATATTTCTTTGCTGAGTCTGTCCATGTTCTCACTGTTTTCAAGTGTGTTCATAATTACTCATTAGAACACTATTATGATGGTTTTACCTGAGAGGCTGAGCCAGGAGGATTGCAGGTTCCAGGTCAGCCTCAGCAACTTAGCGAGGCCCTATTTCTTTTTCTTTTCTTTTCTTTCCTTCTTTCTTTCTTTCTTTCTTTCTTTCTTTCTTTCTTTCTTTCTTTCTTTCTCTTTCCTTCTATCTTTCTTTCTTTCTTCCTTTCTTTTTTCTTCTTTCTTTTTTTTTGATGGTACTGGGGGTGGAATGCAGGGGCTTTTCTACCTCCAGGCTATCCTCCCAGACCTATTTTATACTTTATTTGGAAACAGGGTCTCACTAAGTTGCTGAGAACCTCACTAAGTAGCTGAGGCTGGCTTCGAACCTGTGCGATCCTCCTGTCTCCCAAGCGCAGGGATTATAAGCGTGTGCCACCAATTCTGGTGGTGAGGCTTTATTTAAAAAAAATAATATAATATGGCTGGGAGTGTAGCTCAGAGGTAGAATACCCTTAGTTTCAACCTCCAGTGAGACACACACACACACACACACACACACACACACACTCAGGGCTGGGATCATGGCTCAGTACCTGAGTGATTATCATGCACAAGGCCCGGGTTCCATCCCCAGCCACAAGACACAGAAACCTTGTCAGCTAATTCTAACATCGGTGTCATTTAAGTGTGGGTTTTGTAATCTTTTCTCATTCATTCGAGATTTTCCTGGCTCTTGGGATGAGCGTGTGTGTGATGCGAGATCCTGGGGATTCAGCCCCGGGATCACTCAACAACTGAGCTAATCCCCAGCACTAATTATTTTACCTTTTGAGACAGGGTCTCAGGGTCTAAGTTACAGAGATTGGCCTCAGACTTATGATCCTCCTGCCTCAGCCTCCCGAGTTGCTGGGGTGACAGGTGTGCGCCACCACACCCACTTCTGGAGTGAATGATTTGTTTTCTAGGCTTACTTTAAAGTGTATTCACTGTGGGGTTAATATATGCTTGGTAGAGTTTACCAAGTGCCACCTTGAGCCTGTTTCAGCTCGCCGCACAGGACGTTTCTGTGCCCAGGGAGGTCATGCAGAGAGAGGCCTTTACTGTTCTCTTGGTGATGCCAGCTCTGCTGTTGGTCTGAGTGATTTTATATTGAAGCGTGGACATTTGGGTATGATGTGATAAGCCTTTAGGGTTTATTTAAACCTTCCATTTTAGCAGATCTTCTCTGACATTGGCGTGACAGGAGAGGAGAGCCGGTGCTTTGTTGTTGCAGGTGGAAGCCCAGGTTCCCCCTCAGCCTCCGCTGACCCCCGGGTGGGAAGGGACTCCCCATCACAACAGCAGGGAGGGGCGTCCAGTGACTCGTCACCCCGGAACTGGTGAAGGCTTCAACCCTCCACTTAGTGCCCACGGCCACCCCCAGCAGAGGCGAGATGGGGCCACGTCATCTCCAGGTGGGCAGGACGAGGTCCAGCTTCCCCCTGGGGCGGCCACTGACTGGGTGGGAGGTTAGGGGCTCGCGTTAGGGGCTCATGCTGCACAGCGAGGAAGTGAGCCTCGGCCTGCCACCGGTCCTCCCCGGGAGCACTCCAGCAGGAGGGTGGGGTAGGATGTGATCCCGCGCTGTGAGCGGCCTTCGGCCAGCGAGTTTTTCCTTGGTAGTAACTGGGTGGTATTGTCTCAAGGTTCTGTCCTGCTGGGCTGCTGCTTGCCTGGTCCATGGGCTGGAGAGCGCAGACGTCTTCCCTGGGTCTGTTTTATCCGTGCCTGTTGGCATCGCCAGGCTGCTGGCTCCCCCGCTTCCGGGATGAACGATACAAGCAGAAGGGAAACGCAGGAAACTCACGGCGAGTTCATTCCCCAAGCCCATCTATCTGCCCTCGTCTCACCACCTCTCAGATTCTTTCTTGGTTCGTTTTATCTGTAATTTAGCTCAGTGTTTTTACTGCAAACAGAGGAAGAAATAAGGGAACGCACTCTTGCTCCTTCTTTAATGAATGTTTTTATTAAAATTCGCATCATGTAAAATTAACAACTATTTACCATTTTCAAGTGTAGACTTCAGGCTGGGTGTGGTGGTGCACGCTTGTAATCCCAGGACCTGGGAGGCTGAGACAGGAGGCTCTCAGGCCCACAGCTAGCCGCAGCCACTTAGTGAGGCTCTCCACAATGTAGTGAGACCCTGTTTCAAAATAAAGAATACAAAAATAAGGCTGGGGGTACTGGGGGTATAGCTCGGAGGTAGAATGCCCCTGAGTTCAATCTCCAGTACTGCAAAAAATAAATAAAATAAAATAAAATAAAATAAAAGTATACTTCAGTGGCATTCAAAACATTCACAGAGTGCAACCATACATCTACATGTAAACATAGGTAGACATTTTTTTTTTTTGGTACTGGGGATGTAACCCAGGGGCACTCTACCTCTGAGCTACACCCCCAGCCCTATTATTCTTTATTTTGAAACAGGGTCTCACTATGCTGCTGAGAGCCTCACTAAGTACCTGAGGTTGGCCTTGAACCTGTGATCCTCCTGTTTCAGCCTCCCAAGTGCTGGGATTACAAGCGTGCACCACCACTCCCAGCTGGTAGACATTTTTATAGACCCCAAAGTCACTCCCCATTTCCTCCCTGTCCTTCCACCCTGCCTAGCCCTTGTCAGCCACTGACTGGCTTTCTGTCACCATAGATTTACCTGCTGTGAATATTCATATAAATAGAATCATAACAATACCTGACCTGTTGGGTTTGTTTTTCCACTCTTCTTTATCTTTTTTGTGGTGATGCTGGGGATCAAACCCAGATACTGGATTATGTTAAGCCCTACCACTCAGCAACACTTCCAGCCCTAGCAGCAACATTTTTGTTGCTGTTCATCTATGTTGTAGCATCTATCAGAACTTCATTCTTTTTCATGGCTGACTAATATTCTATTGTATTGGATATACCACATTACATTTATTTAATCCCCTGTTGGTGGATACTTGGTTTGTTTCCGCCTTTTGGCAATTGTGAATTACGTTTCTGTAAGGGAGCGGAAACTTAATTCTACTCTCTTATTTTAGTGGCTGGGGCTCACAGATTCAACTGACAAAAGACAGATTAACAGGAGAAACAAAACCAGAATTTACTGATGTATGTATAGGGATGGAAAGGTATCTCTTCTCTTCCACTGCAAGAATGATAGCTGAGGCATCTATAATAAAGAACAGGAGATGCCGGGCGTGGCGGCGCACGCTTGTAATCCCCGCGCTTGGGAGGCAGAGACAGGAGGATCGCGCAGGTTCAAAGCCAGCCACGCGCGCTGGCTTAGGAGACCCTGGTTCCAAATAAAAAATGTAAAAATAGGTCTGGGAGTGTAGCCCGGAGGTAGAAGGGCTTCCAGGAACCCCAGTACCACCAAATAAATAAATAAATAAATAAATAAATAAATAAATAAATAAAATTTAAAAAAAGAGCAGGAGAAAAGCATACATACTTTTTAATGTAAGCTTGGCATGGCAAGAAAAACTTCAAAAATAAGATCCCCCAAACCAGGGAAACCTCTGTCTTTTATGCTTAGGTTTGGTGACAAGTGGGCAGTTGTGAGGAAGTCTGGCTGAGCAAGCCGAGTATGACCTAATGGTTAAAAAAGGGAGGGTGGAAACAGCAGCATCTGTGTGGATTCTTGTGTGTCCCTGTGTCTTTGGGGATAAGGATACTTCTTTCCTCTGCGTATATGAAGGGCACCTCTCACACGCGGGTCAGAAAATCCTTCCTGGGTTTTATGACTTGCTTTGGAGAAAAGGGCTGGAGAAATTCAAAGTGACCTTCCTGCTTCTGTTTTCTCAAATCATCTGATAAGGTTTATTTATACAAGTAGAATGGGTTTTCCAGTCTTCTTCAGGCCATAAAACTCTCCCAGAAAAGGCATTTGCGTAGGTTTTATTCTCTGTTCTAGGAAGAAACCCACCCCAAGGAGGAATGTGTTTCCCCAAATTTGCTGCTTCTAGTCAGATAAGGGAAGCGTGGAGAAGGCTTTTTTTCCTTTCTTTTCTACAGCTATTGTAAAATCTGAATTATCTCCAGCTTCAGATCATCCATACAGCAGCTCTGGGGTTCTGAGTGGTTCCCATGTTGCTGTGAACAAGGGGATGCAAAGGTTTGAGCCCCTGTTTTCACTCTGTTGGATGATGGACCCCAAGCGGAATTGCTGGATTCCATAGTATTGGTGTTTGTCTGAAGCCTCCTGCCATCCTCCGCAGCAGCCGCGACCGTTCTGCACGCCCATCAGCGGCGTCCTGGGTGCCAGTTTCTCTGCGTCCCTGACAGTATTTAGCAATAGCTGTTCTAATGGGTGTGAAGTGGCATCTCCTGGTGGTTTGGGTTTACATTTCCCTATTGATTGATGATGTTACAGGCTTTCAGGAGCTTATGAGCCATAGGTATTGCTTCCTCGGAGGAATGTCCACCCCGAATTCAGTATCTAGCAGTGTCTCCTGCGTGTATTACAGTCGCACACGTCACTCTGGGATTTTGTAACCTGAGGTCACAACAACTGAAAGTGGTTTTGTGATTTGTATGTAGTTGAAACACCTGTTCCTGCCGTCTACCAGTTACAGGGAGGAGTCCGTTTTAAACTTGTCTACCAAACTAATAATTGGACCATTCTGTGTATCATACGCAAGTGGTCTTTTCTATAGAAGGCGCACTCATCTTTAAATTTAATGTCTGTTTCTAAGCCTGTAGCTATTTGCAGCCGTTTTCAAACCAGGAAATCCCGAACTCTTTGGAGAATTCTGATAACTCTGCGATATGCTTCAGAGCAATGGCTGCATGGGTATGGTTTCATACTGTAAATATTTAATGTCAAAGTGTACTTACTGCGTTGGTGCTGGCAGTTTCTATACCTTTGAGCAGCCAGCAGTAACACAAGTCTGCTTTTAATTGATGTGTGTGTGTGTGTGTGTGTGTGTGTGTGTGTGTGTGTGTGTTCGGATTGAGCTGCTAATGCATACGTAGCAACCATTTTTCCAGGAAGAGTTTGTAATTAAATGCACATCTTAAAAAATTGGTTGCAATTGTACAGACGAGTCCTTCGGGAGATGAGGACAAATGTCAGCCGGAGGGTGGCTGGCAGCAGTGCAGGGCCGAGGCCGAGGAAGGAGAAGCCCGCGTGCACTCCCGCAGGAGGCTGGGGTCGAGGGTCTGCCCAGGTTGTGCGGGGAAACTATCCTCCGGACGATATTCTCCATCCGCCGTCCCGCCCCCACGTCAGGGTTTTTCTCCCTCGGCTTTACTCAGGAGCCGGCAGGTGGGCTGGACGCTGGGAGGCCAAGAAAGGAGGATTACAAGTTAGGGGCCAGCCTCAGCAACTTAGCAAGAACCTGCCTCGACGCCTCAAGGTTCAACTTCCAGTGCAAATAAATAAATAAATAAATAAATAAATAAATAAATAAATAAATGGAAGGCTGCGGCACCGGCAGGGGGCCGTGGGGTCTGGTCTCTGTCCTGCCGGCTGGGCGGGGACGCGGGCGGGGCGCGACCCCCCTGCAGAGGCCGTGGGTCCCCGACGAGTGGCGTCAGGTTCCCCGACCTGCAGGCCCATCCCGCGTGGCCAGGGACCGCGGCCGCCCCTGGCGGAGCCCTGCCCGGGCCCCCGCCCCCACCCCTCTCGGCCCTGCCCTGCGCCCCCGGCCCGGGGACCTTCTTAGCCTTGGCGGCCTCAGTGCGGGCGCCTGGCGCCCCCTGGCGGTGAGACCTGGAGGCGGCGTGCGTGCCGAGGCAGGATCTGAAACCTGTGAGGATGCCTAGCCTCTTCTGCATCTGAGGGACCTGTAGACCTGTAGAGGGTGTGGTAAGAAAAGCCCCCAGTTCATATAGTGTGTGGGGGGGGAGAGAGAGAGGGAGAGGGGGAGAGAGGGAGAGAGGGAGGGAGGGAGGGAGGGAGGGAGAGAGAGAGAGAGAGAGAGAGAGAGAGAGAGAGAGAGAGAGAGAGAGAGAGATATCAGTCTCCCTCTGGCTCTTAGAGAAAGCTCCAGGTCCACCTGACTTGGGAAGAGGCGTCTGAGATCCTGGGCTTTCTTACACTTTCCAGAGATGGCTTTGGGAGGCTGGAATTTTCAGTGCGGCTTGCAGAGCCCGTGGTAATATTTCAAAGTACAACGACAGGCAACCACAAAAGGACTAGCAGAGATGACAGAGAGCCAGGTCCAAGTGTGCGGACCTGGCTGACTCAGGGACTCATGAGAGGATCCCAGTGACTTTGCAGGTCGGGATAGACGTCTCTCTAAAGAGCATGGTGACTCACACATACTGTAATCCGAGGATTTAGGAAGCTGAGACTGGAGGATCTCAGGTTCAAGGCCAGCTTCAGCAATTAGTGAGACTCCCAGCAACCGAATGAAACTCTGTTTCAAAAATAAAGTAAAAGCTTGTAATCCTCGCACTTGGGAGGCGGAGACGGGAGGATGTTCGAAGCCAGCCGCGCTGGCTTAAGAGATCCTGTTTCCAAGTAAAAATATAAAAATAGGTCTGGGAGTGTAGCCCAGAGGTCGAAGGGTTTCCAGGAACTCCAGTACCACCAAACAAACAAACAAAATATATATACATATAAGCCGGAGTGGCCCACATTTGTAATCCCAGTAACTGAGAAGCTGAGACAGGAGGATTGCAGGTTCAAGGACAGCCTCAGCAACTAGTGAGACTTTCACCAACCGTGTTATTTTGAAATCTCGTTTCAAAATAAAAATAAATTAGGGCTAGGGATATATACTATATATAATTTGTGTGTATGTGTGGGGATTATAGTTCAGAGGTAGAATGCCCCTGGGTTCACTCCCAAGGAGATTTTTTTTTTAGTACCCAAACCGTGTAGGACTGGAGCCACCATATGATCCAGCAACAGCACTCCTCAGCGTCGTTCCAGAGGAAGGGAAGCTAGAACACTGCGGGACATGGCCATGCTCAGAGGAGCGCAATTCGCAACAGCCGAATTATGGAACCAACCTAGGTGACCAACAGACGAGTGGATGCCAAAAGTGGTGTAGGAGACAGCGGAACTTCACTCAGCCGTAAAGGACAAAATGATATCATTTTCAGGAAGATGGATGGAACTGGAGAATATCATGCTACGTGATATTTGACAGTCTCAAAGTCAAGGGACACATTTTTTTTCCCCCTCATATGTTGAAGCTGGAATAAAATGGATGGGGGAGCGTGTACTCATTCGAGTCCTCCCTCCATGCCAGTCTAGTATGGAGCTGTTCCTATTCTCTGTATTTCTATCTTTTAATAAACTTCATTAAATCTTAAAAAAAATGGATGGAGGAATGGGAGGAGAAACTCCGAAGACTGGGGAAGAAAGAGTTCAAAGGTAAGGTTACGGGCCGTACAAGCTTGCACTGCCCACCGCGCTGATGGTGGGAAGGGCCGGGCGTGCAGAGGGAGGACGCCGGGTGCTGCGCGCGCCTGCACTGCTTCACATCTCATTATGAGGGGTAAATGCATCGCGGCAATAAAGGTATAAAACAGAGGAATTAAGGAAGAGAGAAGAATGAGTCTGTGGCGAGCCAAGGACAGCGGGTCCCCAGTGAAAGGGGCTCAGGCCAGGGGAAGGGACAAAAAAGGGGGCATTTTGCAATCTGACAGGATTTGAATGACATTCAATTTTCTTTTCCTTCAGCACAAACATACACACACCCACACCCAAAGAGCTTTTATAAACCTATTATTCAAAGGTGGAAACTCGACAAGCTCAAAACAGACATGTATGTATATATATATTCATACATACATACATACACACACACATACCTGTATATATGTATAATATATACATACACATATATGTGTATAAATATATAGACATACACACATACATACATGTGTATATATAAAAAATTTTTTTTTGGTGGTACTGAGGTTCCTGGAAGCCCTTCTACCTCCGGGCTACACTCCCAGACCTATTTTTATATTTTTATTTGGAAACAGGGTCTCCTAAGCCAGCGCACGCGGCTGGCTTCGAACCTGCGCGATCCTCCTGTCTCTGCCTCCCAAGCGCGGGGATTACAAGTGTGCACACCACACCCGGCTTAATTTTTTTAGTTTTAAAATTAAAAACTTTTTTTTTAGTGCTAGGGTTTAAGTCCAGGGACCTTTTACTTCTGAGTTCCATCCCTAGCCTTTTTTTTTTTTTTTTTTTTTTTTTTTTGTACTGGAGATGGAACCCAGGGGCGTTCTACCTCTGATCCACACCCCCAGTCCTCAGAGCTACACCCCCACCCCTATTTTTTATTATTCATTTTGAAACAGTAGCTGAGGCTGTTTGGGAACTGAGATCCTCTTGTCTCAGCCTCCCAAATGCTGGGATGACAAGTGTACACCACCATGCCGGCTAAAACAGTCTTGATAAGTACATTGTTTGAAAAGAAAACAAACTGCCCAGATGAACAGCTTGTCTGCCTTAAAAAAAAAAAAGCTGGCTTATAGTAATTTCATAATAAAAGCAAAGCAGTGAAGTTACTTATTGCTTAAAACCTAATGCTCCTAGGCATCAGGCTTTCCTAACTTCCTGGATACGTGTGTGTGTGTGTGTGTGTGTGTGTGTGTGTGTGTGTGTGTGTGTTACTGGGAATTGAACTTAGAGGCTGTCTGCCTCTGAGTTACGTTACACCCCAGACATTTTTACTATTTATTTATTTATTTGCTTGTTTATGCTGGGGGTGGAACCCAGGGGCATTCTACCTCCAAGCTATATCTCCAGCCCTATTTTTTAGTCTTTATTTTGAAACGGAGTCTCACTGAGTTGCAGAGGGCCTCACTAAATAGTAGCTGAGGCTGTCAGCGAACCCAGATCCTCCTGTCTCAGCCTCCTAAATGCTGTGATAATGAGCATGCACCAACATGCCAGGCAACTGTTTATTTTGAAACAGGGACTCGGCTAAGTAGCTGATGCTGGCCTTGAAGCCATGATCCTCCTGTCTTAGCCTCCCAAGCACTAGGATTACAGGCATATGCCACCACTCCCGGCTCTCACTAGCTTTAAAACCACACATATGTGACCCTAATATTTTGAAAAAATGTATGTCTTCTCTCATGGATGTCTTCACTGGGAGAATGGGGTTATAATGGAATAATATAAGGTATAAATCATCATTAGGCTTTCAAGTCTTGGTCTGTGCAGCTTGGGAAGAGCTTTGGATGGGTCAGCCTAACCTTGGATAGTTGGGCCTCAGGAATTCTAACAATTTCAGTGGATTTTTTTTTCCCTACCAAGATTCTGGCACTCTGTGGAGATTGTGAGTTTGGGCTTCACTAAGACATAAGGATACAGCTAAGCCAAGTCCAAATAAAGTGTTACCTCATTTTGAATTGAGGCTATGTCATAACTTTTATGGAAGGGGCAATCGGGTTTTTTTCTGAGATGCATTTTCCCGGTAGATTGCTTGCTATTAAGTTGGTGAGAGTCATGTTACAAGGGAGGAAAGAATGTTCCATGATCTGAGGTCCCAGAACTATGGGTGTGGTCAGGAAATGTCTGAGGGTTACTAAAGACACCCATCACCATCTCCAAGGGAGATGCTGAAGAATGGTGACCCCGCTTTAAGTTGATAGTATATCTTTTGTAATAAAAAAAAATTGGCGGGGTATGGTGGCACAGACCTGTGATCTCAGTGACTTAGGAGGCTGAGGTAGGAGTATCACAAGTTTAAGGTAAACCTGGGCAACTCAGTAAGCTCCTGTCTCAAAAAAGGGAGGGTGAGGGGACTGAGGCCACAGCTCAGTGGTAGACACGACCTGAGTTTAGTCCTTAGCACTCTAGTCTCTGTCTCTCTCTGTCTCTGTCTCTGTCTCTCTCTCACACACACATCACACTTCAGTGTTTTCATTTAATATTTTATTTTTTTCTCTGTCTCTTGTACTAGAGATTGAACTCAGTGGCATTTTACCTCTGAGCTGTATTTCCAGCCCATTTTAGTTTTTATTTTGAAACAGAGTCTCACTAAGTTGCTGAGACTGGCCTCAAACCCGAGATCCTACTGTCTCAGCCTCACAAGTACTAGGATTACAAGCATGGGCCACCATGTCTGGCTTAATTCCTTCTCAAATGTAAAAAATTGGGCGCTTGGCGCCTCCTTCATAGCATCTTCATTGTTCATCTGCCTTATTTATTTCCTTCAACTTCTTAGCTCAGTACAGTAGTATCTCTTTGAGTTAAAATCTTTACAAATATCTTTATCAAAAGGCTCCTCCAGCCGGGCGTGGTGGCACATGCTTGTAATCCCCGCACTTGGGAGGCTGAGACAGGAGGATCGCACAGGCTCGAAGCCAGCCTCAGCTACTTGATATGTTGGGTCCCTCCCCCACATGATCTCACAGCAGAAAAGCAAGCGGAAGCCAGAGGCAGAGATATCGCGAGACTCCAGGTGCCTCGAGACTCCAGACAGATGTCGTGAGAGAATCGGCATGCCTATAAAAACAGCGGTGCCTCTGATCCGCCACGTGACTCAGCCTCAGCACAGGGGGACAGCTTTCCAGACCAGCCCCTGCCTCTGGCCCTACTCAGCCTGGCTGAAGACTGATGGTTCCTGGATCCCTCAACCTCCATCCTCCTTGCCAGCCCAGGGTAACTCTCCAGGTAGTGGGTAGGCCAGTCTCCTTTTGGGTTGCCTGCTCAGTCCTTCCATCCTTTCAGGTTCTAGTTTTTTCTTTTCCGATCTCGGTACAGGGGATTGACGGTAAGCTCTCATGACCACGCATTACAGGCCCTCTTTTATAGGACAAAATTGCTCTGTCTGAAGCTCAGGCAGAGTCTACAAAGGGCTCCGCTACAGCAGCCTCATGACAAATTGTCTTGCACAGTTTGGGGGCCCACTAAGCTTCATTTTTCTTGGCATAATTCTCTTTAATGTTTTTATTTTAGCAGGTCCACTCGTTTACATAGTATGATGCTCTCCCTCTCCAGATGCCAAACAGCCATAAGTATTAAACTCCCTAAAATCCATTACTGATGTTCCTGACCCAATAGCATGTTTTCATTTGACCAGACTGACCCAAACCCACTCACTGCTCTCACGATTTGCCTTTACTTTAATAGCTCCTCAGCTGATAAAGTCTCCTCGAACACACATCACCAAGCCATCCAGGGTAACCGCCAACTCATGCTGCAGCCATCCTCTCACCTGCCCACTTCTGGAGGACCCAACCTCTCCCGGCCAAGGGCCCCCCCCCATGACCTCCTCTGACAGCAGGAAGTAGCTTAAGACTCGATCTCTGCCCATTATCACCAAAAGGCCGGGATGATAAGTTGGGTCCCTCCCCCATGTGATCTCACAGCGAAACAGGAAGCGGAAGCCAGAAGCGGAGATATCGCAAGACTCCAGGTGCCTTAAGACTCCAAACATCACAAGACTACAGATGTCGTGAGAGAATCGGCATGCCTATAAAACAGCGGTGCCTCTGATCCGCCACGTGACTCAGCCGGCCGATCAGGACTATGCGCAACTCTCCAGACACGTGGCCCGTCGGTCCCTTCCCCCACAGCCGGCTGACTCTCCGGAGGGTGCTGGGTCCGAATAAAACAGCGGTCTCTGAGAACCCGGTTGGTGTTTTTACCTCCCTCCTAAACCCCTTAGCTCTATTTTCAACCTAACACTACTTACTTAGTGAGGCTCTCAGCAACTTAGTGAGACCCTGTTTCCAAATAAAAGTAGGTCTGGGAGTATAGCCCGGAGGTAGAAAAGCCTCTGGGTTCCACCCCCAGTACCACAAAACAAACAAACAAACAAAAAGCCTCCTCCAGTTTTTGTGCTTAGGTTGAGTATCTAGTTCTATTTTTAAGGGCATCAGTTTATTTTGGGTGTTATTCTGATTTTGTTCTAAGGCCTTTTCAAAATATTAAACATCCCCACTAAGGTGACTGTAATAAAAATAATAAGTGTTGGCAAGGATACATGGAAACCAGAACCTTATACCCTGCTGTTGGGACTATAAAATGGAATAGCTGCTTTGGAAAGCAGTTTGGCAGTTCCTTTAAAAAGCATATATAAAAGAAAATAAAAAATAAAGAGAAGGCTGGTGTGGTGATGCATACCTGTACTTGGGAGTTCCAGTACTTGGGAGGCTGAGACAGGAGGATCAAAGGTTCAAGGCTAGCCTTAGCAACTTAGTGAGGTCTTTAGCAACTTAGTATTTCAAAATAAAAAATAAAATATAATAAATAGAGCTAGGGGTGTGGATCAGGAGTAGAACACCCTGGATTTAATTCCTCCTCTCCCCTCCCCTCCCTTCTCCCTTTTTTCCTCTCCTCCTCCTCCTTCTCTCCTCCTCCTCCTCCTCCTCCTCCTCCTCCTCCTCCTCTTCTTCTTCTTCTTCTTCTTCTTCTTCTTCTTCTTCTTCTTCTTCTTCTTTTCTTCTTTTTCTTCTTTCTTCTTATTTTCCCCCACACACACATAAAGAGAAGGAATGCAAATACAGATTGAACATAGAGTTACCATTTGACCCTGTAGTTTTATTCTTAGGTATATAACCTAGAAAATTGAAAACATGTTTCCACAAAACTTACCCATTAATGTTTACAGCATTATTATACAGAGTAGCCAAAAAGTAGAAACAACCCAACTTACATCAACTGACAATGGGTACATGTGGTATATCCACAAATGGGATACTATTTATAAGGAATAAACTATTACTACTAATAATACATGTAGCAACAGTAATGAATTTAAAAATAATAATGCTGACTTAAAGAAATCAGATGCAAAAACCCACACATTGTATGATTTTTATTTTCTTTTGGTACTGGGGATTGAACCGGGGGGCATTCTATGTTTGAGATATACCTTTAGGCCTTTTATTATTTTGTTTTGAAACAGGATCTCACTGTGTTGTTGGGAGCCTTGCCACATTTTTGCTGAGATTGTCCTCGAACCTGTGACTCTCTTGTCTCAGGCTTCCAAGTACCGGAATTACAGGCATGTGCCACCTCACCCATTTTGGAACATTTTTTCTCATAGCACAAAACAAAAATGGGTACCATTTATCATCCACTAGTCCTAGCCTTCATCTTTGGGATCTCCTGAGGCAAGGACCCTCAAAAACTTGAGAACTGGGTTCCACCTCTCTCAGACATAGCAGGCCTTGAAATTTGAATTTTTCCTGTGGACTGGAAACTGCACACATGATTTGGCCCCACCCCTGGAGATGCTGAGTTATGGGTCTTTAAATCTCAACTCTTAAAAACAGACCCCTCACGTGATGTGGTAGTGCACACTTGTAATCCCCTAGTACTTGGGAGGCTGAGACAGGAGGATAGCAGGTTTGTGGCTAGCCTCAGCTACTTAGTGAGGCCCTTCACAACTTAGATCCTGTTTTGAAATAAAAAATAAAATATAGGGCTGAGGGTGTAGCTCAGAGGCAAAATACTCTTGGGTTCAATCCCCAGTACCACAAAAAAAAAAAAAAAAAAAAAAAAAAAAAAAAGACTCCTGATGCCCCTCTAGCATTCCACTAAGAGGAAGGGCCCTAGCAAGTACATTACATTTGTCTAATTAATTTTAAAAAATAGAACAGATAAGCAATTGCCCCACCTCTGGGTCAAGGCAGGCCTGCAGTTATATTTTCTAGAGTCCATAGCACCATGCTTGCAGAACAATAGTGTCTACAAGGCTGGCCAATCTTTTTTTCTAAAAATTTAAAAAGAAATACTGAGCCTTGCCCATTATGCTCCAGGATTGGCCTGCATTATTGGGATCCTTTGAGGCAGGACTCCTCATGAAACTTGAGAACTAAGCCCCTCAAATTCCAGACATTGAAAGACCTGAAATTTGAAAATTTCCTTCAAACTGGAAATAGCATCCAAGGAGTATGCCCTACTATGGATGGAGAATGCCCTGCATTTAAGTCTCCTCTGTTAAAAACAGACCCTTGGAGAGATCAAGATGGTGGAATAGAGGAAGGCAGTCTGTTTCGGTTGCTCCAAGACTTGGCATTCAGCCAGTGGAGAGCCTGCTTCCTGGCGAGAGAAGGAAAGCAGAAAGAACATAGTAGAAGAAAGACAGTCAAGGCATGGTTGAATCAGAGCTGCACAAAAAGAAGAGGGCTGGAAAGAGCTCCATGTGTCTCATCTGGTAAGTGGAGAGCTGCGCTGGAGCCTACTTGGCAGGTCTGCACTGAAGATGGCGGCTGCTGGAGTCTGGTGGTTCTCAGAGACTAAATCTAGCAAAGAAGAAGATAAATCCTGCTGAGCCAGTGATTGCAGAGAACCAACACATAAAAAGCAGTTGCATTCTTCTTTCCATGTCTGAAAACCTCAAGACTGCAAATCTCCAGACTGCACAGGCAAACCACCCAGCAAACTCCTGCGGCTGCAGCTGAACTCACTGGGACCCAGAAACTGCAAACCTTTCCTGCAGGGCCCCTAGTGGTTACAACTGGCCTCATCATGACTAGATGGGCTTAGAAACATCCCAAGTGGGATCCTGTGTGGTTGCAGGGACTCATGTGACAACAACCAAACTCATGAGATTTGTTTGTAGAACATTCCTGCAAAGTTAGGGGTGGGGGCTAGAGTCAGACACATCAGAAATGTGAATTAACACACAGTCCCTAGGGACACTTGGATGGGACCTAGAGTCAGAAGTTAGCCCTGCCCATATGGGGTCTCTAATAATCACCTCTGGTCAGCAATAGTGTCTTTGGGGCAAAATATCACAGCCAACCACTTCAGGCTTGGAAGGCTATGATTTCTCACCTGGCAGAATTTGGTTTTCATGAGTACAGAGGCCGACTGCCAGCAAGGTCTCATAGGATCTCAGCTGCTAGAGCAGCAGTAGTATACGTGGGGCCAAACAGCCACACCAAAGGCTGGGAATGGGTAACCTGAGCAGGAAGGCCAGGGGCCAGCAGAGTGTCACATTACCACAGAGCAATGGTGGTATCTCTGGGGCAATGTAACTCATACAGCCACACTGAAGGCTGGAAATGTTACAACCTATCCCTGGCAAAGTTTGGGCCTGATAAGCATGGAGGGTAGTGCCTGGCAGCATTTCACCTTATTGCAAGTAGTAGAACAGCAGTGGTGTCCCTGGGGTATTGAAGTACAGCCAGCCTGGCCACAGGCTTGGAGTGGTTATAGTCTCTGGCCTGCTGAGTTTGGGTCTAGAGAGCATGAAAGCCTGCAGCCAAACAGGATTGTTTCCTGCCTGCCCTGGCTAAGTACTTTATCCTACTAAGTACTTTATCCTGAGGGACTAACAGAAAACTCTGACTACATGAGGCAGATTTATTAAGGCAAATGTATACTCCCAACACAGGGCTTATTATAAAGGAACAATGAATAGACATAGGACCCTCACACAATTAAGAAGAGGATGTCAATACAACAAAGATACAAACTTAAGCATCCTGAAAACATAAGAACAAAGGTCAACAAAGAAACTCTCACAACTCCACAACAATGGAGATCACCAATACAGAGCTTCAGAGAATGCCAGAATATAAAAGAATACATCAACAAAGAAATTGAAGCCATAAATAAGAATCAAAAAGAGGCCCTTACCCAGGCATGATGGCGCACACTTGTAATCCCAGTATTTGAGAGGTTGAGACAGGAAGACTGTAGGTTCCTGGCCAGCCTCAGCTACTTAGGTGAGACCCTCCACAACTTAGTGAGACCCTGTTTCAATAGAAACCATCACTAGCAAACTAGACCATATGGAAAATAGAATCTCACTCTTAGAAAATAGTCAATTCAAAACTTACCACACAGTCAGCAATATTGAGAAAACAATATGATAAAATGATCAGAATAATCAAGAAATATAGGATAACATGAAATGACCAAATGTATGGATAATAGGCATTGAAGGTCTAGTAGTAAAAACAAAGGGCATTTAGAAACCTATTCAGAGAAATAATATCAGAGAGCTTCTCAAACATTAAAAATGAGATGAACACCCACATACAGGAGATAAAGAGAACCCAAATAAGACAAGATCAAAGAAGAATTTATTTATGCTATATAATAACCTAAATGACTAACTTAGAGGTCAAGGAGAGAATCCTAAATGGATCAAGAACAAAAGGATAGTTGCCATTCAGAGATAAAATAAGAATCACTCTGGACTTCTCAACCCAAATCATAAAAGCCAGGGGTGGAGGTGGGACTTGGTATGATGTGCCACCAAACTCTGAAAAAAAATTTTTTTTCTAAAACTAAATGGCTATATACAGCAAAGATATCCTTCAAAATTGGTAGAGTAATAAAAATTTTCCAATACAAGCAGAAACTAAAAGAATTTATGACTACCAAGCTGGCATTAGAAGAAATATGTAAAGAAACAAAAAACAAAGACAACACAAGACATAAACCCCAGAACCAGAGAAGGATGAATTCGATCAGATTAGCAACTAAGCAAAGGAAAAGTAACACTTTATCAAATGGAAAATATAACTCAAAACAGCAAAAATAAAAATAAAAATAATCTCTCAGTAATAGCATTGAATATTAACAGTCTTAACTCACTGGTTAAAAGTTATAGACTGCTGGGTGTGGTAGTGTACAGTTGTAATCCCAGTACTTGGGAGACTGAGACAGGAGGATTGCAGGTTCACAGCCAGCCTCAGCAACTTAGTGAGGCCCTCTGTAACTTAGTGAGACCATGTTTCAAATTTAAAAAAAAATAGGTCTGAAGGTGTAGCCTTAAGGTAGAATGCCTCTGGGTTCAATCTCCAGTACTGTAAAAATTAAATTAAATAAATAAAAGAAAGGCATAGACTGGCAAGGTGGAAAAACCAAGTCACCAAATAATCTAATGGTATACCTTACAAATCTCAAAAAACAGGAACAGATTAATCCCAAAGACCGTAGAAGGCAGGAAGTAATTAAAATAAAATCAGAAATCAATGAAAGAGCAAGAAAAAACAATCCCCATTACTGAAAAAAAGAACTAAAATGATCTCTATTTGCAGATGACATGATCCTATACTTAGAATACTCAAAATAACTCAACCAAAAGACTTCTAGAGCAGATTAACAAATTCAGGAAAGTATCAGGATACAAAATCAATCTACAAAAATTATTATCTTTTCTATACATCAACCATAAGTTTCTGTATGACAACCATAAATCCACTGAAAAGGAAATCCAGAAAACACTTCCACTCAGGATATCCCACAAAAAAATAATTACTTAGGAATAAACCTAACCAAGAAGGTAAAAGACCTCTACAAATAAAATTATAAAACACTGAAAAAAGAAGTCAAATAAGACCTTACGAGATGGAAAGATCTTCCATGTTTTTGGATAGGCAGAATAAATATAATCAAAATGGCCATTCTTCCAAAAGTCATCTACAGATTCAATGCAACACCCATTAAATTACCAAGGTCATTCCTCATAGACATAGAAAAATCAGTTCTTAAAATCAGTTTGTTTGGAATGACAAAAACCCCAAAATAGCTAAAGTAGTTCTCAGCAATAAGAATTATGTACCAGACATTATAATATCTGACTTCAAACTATACTACAAAGCCATAATAATAAAAACAGCATGGTACTGGCACAAAAACAGACATATAGACCAAAGGAGCAAAATAGAAGACTCAGAAACAAATTTGCACACAGTCAATTGATTTTTGACCATGGAGCCAAAGATAGCCTGTTCAACAAATGGTACTGGCAAAACTGGTTAATCATATGCAAAAAAAAGAAAATAAACTCCACTTTCTCACCCTGTACAAGATTCAATTCAAGATGGATCAAACACTTGGAAATCAAACCAGAGACCTTTCAGCTCCTCAAAGAGGGCATAGGCTCAACACTTCAACACATAGGCACAGGTAAAAACTTTCTCAACAAGAACCCAAAGGCACAAGAAATTAAGAGGAGGGTCAATATGTGGGATTGCATTAAACTGGAGAGCTTCTGTAGAGCAAAGGAAACTATCAAGAACCTCAACAGAGAGCCGACGGAATGGGAGAAAAATTTTGCCAACTACTTCTCTGATAGAGAACTAATATCTAGAATATATAGAGAACTCAAGAAACTTACTTCTAAGAAAACAAATAACCCAATCAGAAATGAGCCAGTGAACTAGATACTTCACAAGAAGAAATTCAAATGGCCAATAAATGTATAAAAAATGTTCAACACCATTAGCAATCAGAGAGATGCAAATCAAAAATAACCTGAGATTTCACCTGACTCCAATTAGAATGGGAATTATTCAAAATACAAACAACAACAAATGCTGGCGAGGATATGGAGAAATGGGAACTCTAATACATTGTTGATGGGATTGCAAATTAGTGCAACCACTTTGGAAAACTGTATGGAGGATCCTCAGAAGAATGAGAACGAACCTACTGTGATCCGGCAATGCCACCTCTGGGTATCTACCCCAAAGAACGGAAACCTAACTACCAAACTCATACATGCGTGTCTATGTTCATAGCTGCACAATTCACCATGCCAAACTATGGAACCAGCCAAGATGTCCATCAACAGATGAATAATTATAAAACTATCAGATATGTATACAATGGACTTTTACTCGGCCATAAAGAAGAACAAAATTACAATCATTTGTGGAGAAATGAATGGAACTGGAGAACATTCCACTAAGTGAGACTAGTCAGTCACAAAAAGTAAATAATCAGATGCTCTCCCTAATATGCAGAAGCTAGGGAGAAATAAAAGGGTCACAGGAGGAACTCTAGACGAGGAAGGAGAAACCATACATGAGCAAATAACGTGACCTAAGTGAGGGGGATGGGGAGGGTGAAGAGGGAAATTCCCTAATGTACATGATGTACATCCATAAACAAATTAAAGTCAATCAGTAAGCCAAACAGACAAAGGAGGGAGGGGTAGGGAATGGGGTGGGAACTGAGGAAGGGCTAAATGAGTGATGTGTGCATGTATTCCTCTACCATCTTGTACTCTGTTAAGATGTATGACTACATTGCACCAATAAAAATTTAAAAAGAACAAAACCACTGAAAAAGAGATCAGAAAACAATTCCATGCACAATAACCTCAAAAACAATGAAATACATAGGAATATGTCTAACTAAGGACGTAAAAGAACTCTACAATGAGAATTATAAAACATTAAAGAAAGAAATTGAAGATCTTAGTTGGGTCAGCCGGCGTCACGCGTCCTGGGAGCCAAAGGCGCTCCTGGCCGTCGCGCTCCTCCGCGCAGCGCTGGGTCTGGGTGGGCTTGGAGCAGCAGAACCCGCTCTCCGTGGTGAAGCTGTGGGCCTCTGCTCTTGGAGGGGAGATAAAACACATTGCTACTAAGTACTTGGGCTCCCAAATCCTGCAAAAGACACGTACTGTTTTCTTTTATTAAAAAATATTGAAGAGGGAGGAAGATGGCGGCAGCTGCAGTTGTAGCTGCAGTGGCAACCACAATCACAGTGGTGATAGTTAGCAGCAGCCGAATAGGACATGCATCCTCCTGAGAAACCTGGACAATAGATTTTGATTTAATAGCTGATTGGGACAACACACAGAAACATTTCCAGCCATCACATTCTATCTGAAATATAGGAGAGAGAGTGGAAAATGGCAGAATTAGAGGCAAGACTGCAGTGCGGTGCCCGCCACTCCAAGAAAAGTGATTTTTGGAGGGATATCCCAGAAGAGATCAGAATATTTAACAACAACATACTCTAGGAGAGACCAAAAAGGCAAAGGCGAAGGTGGCAGCGGTGGCGGCCAGTCTTCAGGAAAGGCAGAGAGAGCCAACAAAATCCACCTTGAATGTTTGAAGAAATCTCTCCAAAAGTAGACTGTTCCTGCCCCACATGCTCAGGAACTCTGAACAAAATACTATGTAAGAAAAAGTTTTGCGGAGATGGATCAAAATGGCAGTAGTGGCGGTGGCCAGTATTCAGGAGAGGCAGACAGATCCAATCCAATCCACCTTGAATTTTGAAAATATCTCCCCAAAAGTAGACTGCTCTTGCTGCACATGTGCAGGAATTCTAGACAACACACTATGTAAGGAAAATGTCGAGGGCAAGTCGGAGGGAGCCCTGCCCATATTACTGGGTCAATTTGCTGCACCAGGTGTCCCGGGAGACCTCAGCTCATGGCTGCTGCGCTCCTCTGAGCTGCGCTGGGGGTCAGGGTGTTCTTGGAGCAGTGGATTTTGCTCTCCATGGTGAGGCTGTGAGCCTCTGCTTTCAGTGGGGAGATAAAATCCATTGCTGCTAGGTGCCGTGGCCCACTTTCCTTGATGTCTGCGTGTGCCCCCATGCATGATGCATGACTGCCACGGCATCTCAGGGAGAAGCCCCGAGGGAGCGTTGCCTCTGGCCAAAGTACTCCCCCACTTTTAGATATTCTTTCATAACTATTATTCTTTTGGTAATGACTCTTTTAACTTTCCACATGAATTCTTCCGGTGATGTAAGATCAGAACTGTGGGAGAAACTGAGTCCGTGGAAAATTTTCTAGTAATTTGTCTAAACCTCTAAACGCCCTTGGCTTTGCTCAAAGATGTAAATCTAGTCAGAATTCAGATACTGTGGAAGCATTCCTGCTACAGCAATTAACAAATGCAGACCTTCTTTGACCTTCATTCTAATCATTACAATAGAGCCAAGGGCTAGGAGGAATCTTGACCTTTGCACCTAATGATAGCACTGCCTGGAGACAGGGCGATACCACCTGGTTAAAATAGCTATGACAGAACAAAAGATATATAATAAAAACTTCATGTTGTTTTTTGGGCCCTGTCTACTAAAATATATTTTAAGTGTTTAATAGGGTGAAACGTTCAGACAGCAGATGGTATTGCAGACAAAATCCAGCAGACATTCATAGAAATCCTCTAAATCATCATAAATGTACACGGATTTCCCTGCACCAACTACATGTATGAAAGCTGGAATCTCCAACTTCATCCCCATTCAGCTCAAAGGAGGTTGCTAGATAGAGAAGGACATTGGACTAAGCCCTAGGAATAAGAGTTCCAAAAGGGTTAAAGAAAACTCTTAAAAACTGAATTCTTCAAGTGATTTTGGGTGTGACTTTTGTTCTTCTGGAATTTGCCCACTAAAAGCCTCTGCAGCTGCAAGGCCAAGGCAAGGCCAAAGGGGCTGACTTAAAACACAAGACCCACCTGCAGGGTCATGGAACTGATTTCAATCACAAAGACCTGTGATGTCACAGGCCTTACTTTTGTCTTGTTCGGGGTTGGTGATTTACATGTATATCTCACTATTGTATTTTGGGTGTTTGCACTTTTCTACTAGGGAATCACGGGAAATATAAAAAATCTTGTGTCTAGAATAAAGTGGTCAATCGCACAAGAGGCTTTGGTCCATGTCAATCAATTCAGATTTTTTCCCCTGAGAAGAATCTCCACATTAAGCGCTGTGAACAGGAACTTAAAGGAATTTATTTCATAAAAGGGAAAAAATCGCTGCAGATAAGTGGCTGCAGAACTACAACCAAACCTTTGTCCACCTTTCTGAGATAAATTGGTCCCGAATGGACTCAGTGGCCATATTCAGTGCTGGATTTATTATTCCTGACTGAGCCAGTCTGCCGCAGCTAGGGAATTGGGTTCTCAGCTCACAGAGTCCACGGGGATTGACAGACCTGGTTTTGGACACTTTATTCTCAAATTGGAAGAAAAATATGCTTTCTGGGCCTATCAAACACTCATGGGATATGGTCTGTGTTTTGTGTGTGGGAGGGTGTGAGGCAGAGATACCACAAAAAAGAACTGGGCCCCACCCCTTTCAGATATTGTAGGAACCGAAATTTAAATTTTTTCTTCATAAATAGCACAAATGGTGTGGCTTCTTCATCTGGAGGATGGCAAGCCCTGTGTCTTTATATCTCTGGCCAGGAATGGTGGCGCACACCTGTAATCCCAGTACTTCAGAGGTTGAGAAAGGAGGATCACAGGTTAATGGTCAGATGCAGCCTCTGTAACTAAGTGAGACTGTTTCAAATTAAAGAATAAAAAGTAGGGCTGGGGATGTAGCTCAGATGTAGAATGCCCCTGGGCTCAATTCTCTGTACCACAGAAAGAAAGAAAGAAAGAAAGAAAGAAAGAAAGAAAGAAAGAAAGAAAGAAAGAAAGAAAGAAAGAAAGAAAAACAGGCATGGTGTCTATCATGCAAAGATCCTGGCCTGTATTCTTAGAGTCCCCAAAGGCAGGGACCAAAAAAAATTCAGAAAAGCCTAACTTCCCAGACTTTACAGGCCTTGAAATGTGGGTTTTTCCTCCAGTCTGGCAATGGTGTTCAGAGTGTGGCTCCAGCCCTGGGAGCCTGGGGAAGACAGAGAATGAATGAAGGAGACATTTCCATTGACTTTATGTATATGTGAAATTACTAATGATGCCGGGCGTGGTGGCGCACGCTTGTAATCCCAGTATTCGGGAGGCTGAGACAGGAGGATCATCGTTCGTGGACAACCTCAGCTACTTAGTGAGGCCCTCCACAACTCAGTGAGACCCTGTTTCAAAATAAAGAATAAAAAATTGGACAGGGGGTGTAGTTCGGAGGTCAAATGCATCAGGGTTCCAACCCCAGACCCACACACACAAAAAAATACTAATGACAATCTTAACATCATATATGAGGAAGAAGAGGGTGTGTGTTGGAGGAAAGGGAGGCTCACCTAGTGCTGTGTGAGTTCTTCCGACTCTGAATCATTTACAGCGATTCAAACACAGCCTTCATGGTGCTGGCGGACCTGGTTTTTGGACTTTTTTTCTTCTATATGGAAAAAGGGAGGGGGGTGTTGGACTATATCCATCATACACAGGGCCTGAAGTGTGTCCACACAGAGGCAACTGATCCAGGGCCTCCCAACCCTCCAAAACCCAATAACTAGGAACCTCTGCTCCCAGACTTTGCAGCTCCTGAAATTTGAACTTTTCCCCAGGACTGGAATGGCCCACACCCTGAAGGATAGCAAGTACTCTGTCTTCAAATCTCCTCTGTTAAAACAGACCCCTGACATCCCACCTACACCCCATTGAGTGGGTGCGCCCTGCCACCTGCATTTTATTCGCTAAATAATTAAAGTAAAACACAGAGTTTTTTGCTCGCCGCTGGGTCAAGGCTGGTTGAGATCAAATTTAGCTGAATTTAGCAGGTTACATCACCCGAGGTAACCTGACCACAACGTCCACTGGGTCAGCAAAGGTGGGGTTTGGACCTTTGTTTCCCTCAAAAGTAAAAAAAAAAAAGAAAAACCTGGTTTCTGGTCATGCCTACACTGCACAAGGCCTGGCCTGTGTTTTGGGGGGTCCTCTGATTCAGAGTCTCCTAAAGACTCAAGAACTGGGCTACTCCACTTCCAGATAGTGTGGGCCTCTGTGTTTAAAATGTTCCTACTGACCAGAAAAGGCCTGCAGGGCGTGGCCCTGCCCCCTTGAGGATGGCGTGCTGTGAGTGGCACGCGGTTGTAATCCCCACTTGGGAGGCGGAGACAGGAGGATCGAGCAGGTTCGAAGCCAGCCGTGCTGGCTTAAGAGACCCTGTTTTCAAATAAAAAAGTATAAAAATAGGTCTGGGAGTGCAGTCTGGAAGTAGAAGGGTTTCCAGGAACCCCAGTACCACACAAAAAAAAAAAGGTTCTGGAAGTATAGCCCGGAGGTAGAAAGCCTCTGGGTTCCACCCCCAGTACCGCCAAAAAAAAAAAAAAAAAGAAAGATTTTCTCTGAAAAACAGACCCATGATATACTCTCTGAACTCATGGAGAAGGCAGGCCCCTCCAACAGCATCATATTGGGCTACATATTAAAAATAAAACATGGAGCCAGGCGTGGTGGTGCACCTTGTAATCCCAGAATCCGGGAGGCTGAGACGGGAGGATCACGGTTCACTGACAGCCTCAGCTACTTAGTGAGGCCCTCTGCAACTTGGTTAAACCCTGTTTCAAAATAAAGAATAAAAAACAGGGCAGGGAGTGTAGCTTGGAGGTCAAATGCCTCTGGGTTCCATCCCCAGACCTGCAAAACAAAACAAAACAAATACCAGAAAACAAAAATAAAACGGGTGCCAGGCATGGTGGCTCATGCTTGTAATCCCAGTACTTGGGAGGCTGAGACAAGAGGACTGTGGGTTCATGGCCAGCCTCAACTACATAGTGAGGCACTCTACAAGTAGTGAGACTCTGTTTCAAAACAAATAAAAAATAGGGCTAGGGATATAGCTCAGAGTTAGAATGGGTTCAATTACCAGTACTGCAAAACAAAACAAAACAAAACAAAAAACAAAACAAAAAAAAAACACACAGAGAAATCTTTGTCCCGCCTCTGGGTCCAGACGTTGGGCCTTTTGAATTTGTTAGAATCCACAGGATCCACTGTGACCTGACCACAGTATCTCCGGGGTGGCTAACCTGTTTTTTGGACTTTTTCTTAATTAAAACTCAAATGAAAAAGCTGGGTTCTGGCTTCAACTACCACTCACGGGGACTGGTCTGCATTTTTGGAGGCCCCTGAGGCAAGGACACCACTGAAATTCAAGAACTGGACTCTTCCCCTCCCAGACACTGTGGATAACAAAATTTGAAATTTTTTTCTCTGGACCCTCCTGCAATCCATTGGTGGTGGTGGGGACTCTGTCAACTGCATTATATTTAAAATGAAACACATATACCTTTGCCCCACCTCCAGGTTAAGGTTGCCTGGCATCTTTAATTTACTGGGTCTACCTCCTCCATGGTGACACAATAGCAGAGTCCACAAGGTTAACAGAACCTGTTTCCCCTGGTTTTGGGGTCCTTTCTTTCCCTCAAATTAAAATTGTCATTGGCCCCACCAGACTGTGTTCTTGGGGTGCTTTGAGGCAGTCACCCCACAAAAAGTGAGAATTGAACAATTCCCTCCCCAGATATGGCAGCCCGCGAATCTTGAATTTTTTCCTCCGGACTGGATATGATATAAATGATGTGGTTCGGAACTCTGGAGGATGGGTGAGCTCCAAGTCTTTAAATTTCCTTGTTAAAAGAGATCCCTGTGGGGTGTGGTGGCACATGCTTGTAATCCCAGCATTTGGGAGGCTGAGACAGAAGAATCACGGTTCACGGACAGCCTCAGCTACTTAGTGAGGGACTTTGCAACTCGGTGAGACCTGTTTCAAAAATAAAGAATAGCCGGGCATAGTAGCGCATGCTTGTAATCCCCGTGCTTGGGAGGCTGAGACAGGAGGATCACATAGGTTCGAAGCCAGCCTCAGCTACGCCAGCCTCAGCTACTAAGTGAGGCTCTTAGCAACTTAGTGAGATGCTGTTTCCAAATAAAATATAAAAAAAATAGGTCTGGGAGTATAGCCCGGAGGTAGAAAGCCTCTGGGTTCCATTCCCATTCCCACCAAAATAAATAAATAAATAATAAATAAATAAATAAATAAATAAATAAATAAAACTAAGACTGGGAGTGTAACTTGGAGGTACAGTGCCCCTGGTATCTATCCTCAGTATCAAAAATAAAAGAAAAGAAGAAGAGATCCTGATATCCTTCAAGCTTCACAGCGAGGGCTCAGGCCCTTCCAACTTCATTATCTTGGCCTAACTAATTACAAAGGAAACAGAAATAATCTTACACGTCATCCTTGTCAGGGTGGGCCGGGTCACATTACCCATCATGACCCGACCACAGCAACCATGGGGCTGCTGGACCTGGTTTTGGACAATTATTCTAAAAAAAAAAAAGTAAACAAGGTATTGGGCCATGCTGGCCACACACAACGACTTGCCTGTATTTTTATGGTTCCCTGAGGCAAGAAACCCCAAAATATCAAGAAAAGGGCCTCCAATCCCAGACATAACAGGCTCAAAATACGAAATTTCCACCAAGTCTGGCCATGGTCCTGCCCCCTGGAGGACTGTGAGCACTGTGTATTTAAATATCCTCTAAACAGACCACAGAGCTTCCTCCTGCACCCAAGGAAGGGGGGGGCCCTGACAATGGTGTCATATTTGCCCAAATAATTACATTTTAAATACAGGGTTTTGTCCTCCCTCAGGTCAAGGTGAGCTACCATTTTGAGTTTTCTTGAGGTCCACATTGACCACGGGCACCCACAACAGCATCCAAGGAACAGGCAGAACACATTTTGGATTATTTTTCTCAAAAAGGAAGAAAAATGCAGGTATCAACCCCACCCACAGGGCCTGACTTTTGTTTTCACGCCCCCCTAAGGATCCCAGAACACTTGAGATCTGGGCCCCTCCCCTCCCAGGCACTACAGGCCCTGAAATTTTATTTTTTCCTCCAGCCAGCTGTGGTACAAATGGTGTGACCCTGTGTCCTGGAAAACTGCTGGCCCTGTGTCGCTACATCTCTATTAAAAATAGAACCTCAAGCCCTTTGTTGGGGAGCACGCCTGTAGTCCCAGTACTTGGGAGGCTGAGACAGGAGGATCGCAGGTTCAAGGCCAACCTCAGAAATTTAACGAGAACCTGATTCCAAATAAAAAATAAAAAGGGTTAGGGGTGTAGTTCAGAGGTAGAACACCCCTGGATTCAATCACCAGCACCAAAAAAAAAAAAAAAAAAAAAAAGACAAAACAAGGAACCTCCTTGATTTCTTTTAAGTACCCCACTGAGGGCCCTTGCCTACTGCGTTATATTTGCTTAAATAATATAAAATAAAATAACCCACATAAAACTTTGTCCTGACTTTGTGTCAAAGTGGGCAAACATGCTGGGCATGGTGGCACATGCTTGTAATCCCAGTATTTGGGAGGCTGAGACTGGAGGATCGCGGTTCACAGACAGCCTCAGCTACTTAGTGAGGCCCTCTACAACTCAGTGAGACCCAGTTTCAAAATAAAGAAGAAAAAATAGGGGCGGGGGGTGTAGCTCGGAAGTCGAATCTCCCTGGGTTCCATCTCCAGACCTGCAAAAAAAAAAAAAAAAAAAAAAAAAAAAAGTGGGCAAACATTTTGAATGTCCTTGAATTCATTTCGCCCAAAGTGACCCAACCACAGCATCCACAGGCCAGGAAACTTGCTTTCTGCCCCCTTCCCTTTTCCAAATAAAACAAACAACAATATAAAAAGAAAAATAGTGGTAGGTTCTGCCCACCACACACAGGACCTGGCAGGTGTTTGTGGGGCGGGGGGAGGACATGCTGAGAAATGGGCCCATCCCAACCCAAACGAAGCTGCACCAACATTAGGGCCCTGAAACTTGGTGAATGACCAGCTCTGTGTCTTTAAATCTTTTCTGTGGCAGACAGACCAGCGATGTACCTCCTGCAATCCAGTGAGGTCAGGAGCTGCCTACTTCATTGACTTGCCTAAATAATAAAAATAAAACATGTGAGGCTTTACCCTGCCACTGGGACAAGGCAGGCCATGATTTTGAATTTTCTTGTGTTCACATCACCCATGGCAACCCAACCACTGGTCCACGGGGCCAGCTGAGCTGGTTTTTAGTCTTTTTTTCTTAAAAAGGAAACAAATATGGCTATTGGGCCCCACCCACTATTCACTATTCTGGCTTTTTGTTGTTGTTGTTGTTCTTTTGATCCAGGAACTGTCCCACTACTCTGGTACCAATTTCCATTTCAGGCAGTTGTCCAGAACTATGAGCAAATAAACCTTCTTTCCTCTGAGTCACGTAGTCAGTTGTTTTCTATTACAGCAGTGAGGCTATTGCCTGAAATGGAAATTGGTACCAGAGTAGTGGGGTTACTGCTGTATTTAAGTCTGACCATGTGCTTTTTGAGTCTTTAGAACTGGTTTATGAGAAAAAGTTGGAAGGGTCAGAGTGCTGATAGAAAGGTAGATGGTAGAGACAGTACTCAGGAGATTTTAGAGAGCAAAGAAGATTTCACAAGAAAACAGAGTAGAGCAAGGCGTGGTGGTGCACGCTTGTAATGCCAGCATTCGGGAGGCTGAGATCAGAGGACTGCGGTTTGCGGACAGCCTCAGCTACTTAGTGAGGCCCTCCGCAACTCAGTGACACCCTGTTTCAAAATAAAGAATCAAAAATAGGGTAAGGGTTTTAGCTCAGAGGTCAAATGCCCCTGGGTTCCATCCCCACACCTAAAAAAAAAAAAAAAAAAAAAAAAAGAGAGAGAGAGAGAAAAAAAAAAAGGAAAGAAAACAGAAACAGAGTATAGGCCAGGCCACATGTGTTACATTCTATTTAAGAACATAATGAGCATTTTTGCCCTTGTCCTGAAACATTGTGTGAGGTCAATAGAAAGACGATGGCAGTGGACCTAGCAGTGGCCATGATGGGGGAAGGCCCAGTGGTGGCCATGATGAAGTCAGGCCCAGTGGCTGTGACTGAAAAGGACCCAGTGGCAGTGATTAAAGAAAGCAGAGCAAGTTTTCCTGCTGGTGATTCATTTGAGTGCTAACATAATGCTGGCTTTGCTGGAAAAATGGTGTCACGGAGCTTCAAAAAGGACAATTTGTGAAGCCGTGAGGGCAAGGCCAAGGTTGTGAGAAAAATCCCTGAGATTTAGAAATTCTGGAAATATGAAAGGACTGTGAGGGAAAGCTGCAAGCCACGGAGACAGGCTAGAAGAGTGAATTTGCCATGATTTGTAACTAACCAGGCCACGGGGAGGGGCTGCCAAGGCGCCTTGGAGATCACATCTCACCACTGAGGTCCTGGACGCAGTAATGGAGCTGCAGGATTAAGTGCTTGCCCTGCTCGATTTTTTTTTTTTTTTTTGGTGGTACTAGGGTTCCTGGAAGCCCTTCTACCTCCGGGCTACACTCCCAGACCTATTCTATACTATTTACTTAGAAACAGGGTCTCTTAAGCCAGCGAGGCTGGCTTCTGGCTTTGAACCAGCGCGATCCTCCTGTCTCCGCCTCCCAAGCGCTGGGATTACAAGCGTGCGCCACCACGCCCAGCTGCCCTGCTAGATTTTGATACTATATTTGGTCTCATTACTTCTTCCTATGCCCTATTTCTCCTTTCTGAATGCAAATGTTTATTCTGTGTCATTGTGCATTGGATGTATGTAACTTGCTTTGTATGTTTATAGTGGCTCACAGCCAAGAGTTTACTTTGAGTCTCAGAGGAGACTTTGGACCGTGTGTGTGTGTGTGTGTGTGTGTGTGTGTGTGTGTGTGTGTGTATTACTGGGGATTGAACCCAGGGGCATTCTACCTCCAAGCTACATACCCATCCCTATTTTATTTTGAAGCAGTGTCTCACTGAGTTGCTGAGGGCCTCACTAAATTGCTGAGGCTGTCCTTAAACCTGCAATTCTTGTGTCTCAGGCTCTGAAGTACTGGGATTAAAGGCGTGGGCCACCCTGGGCTGACTTTGGACTTTTGACTATTGTTGCAATTGTTAAGACTATGGAAACTCATAGAGAGGAACTAAAAGCACTTTGCACTGTGAGGTAACCATGAAGTCTAAGGGCATCGTGAGCAAAGTGCAATGGTTTGGATTTAAAATGTCCCCTTTTGCTGGGCGTGGTGGTGCACGCTTGTAATCCCTGTGCTTGGGAGGCTGAGACAGGAGGATCGCGCAGGTTCGAAGCCAGCATCAGCTACTTAGTGAGGCTCTCAGCAACCTAGTGAGACCCTGTTTCCAAATAAAATATAAAATGGGTTTTGGAGTATAGCCCGGAGGTAGAAAGCCTCTGGGTTCCACCCTCAGTACCACCAAAATAAATAAATAAATAAATAAATAAATAAATAAATAAATAAATAAAAATGTCCCCCTAGCCCTCATGGAAACCAGGAAGCCATTTTGGAGGTGGGGCTCCGTTGCCAAGGAGGAGTGCTTGGGGTGTGGTTTTGGGGATGATGTAGTTTCTCCTCCCTTGCTCTTTCTCTGGTTTCAGGCCTCTGTGATGTGAGAGCAGAATCTTGTTCTTTCCCTCTCTCTACTTTCCGTGGCCATATCCTGAGCTCTGTATACCTGGCCTGACATGAACTGAAACTCAAATGCAGTCTGCCTTGACCCAGAAGCCAGGACTAGTTTTATGTGTCTCATTTTTCATATTCCTTCAAGTACAATGCATTTGGCAAAATCCACTCCCTCAGGGGGTTGTGGGAGGGACCTCATGGGCTTGTTATTAACAGAACATATTTAAAAACAAAGGGTTCGCCGGGCGTGGTGGCGCACGCTTGTAATCCCAGCATTCGGGAGGCTGAGACCTGGAGGATCGTGGTTCGTGGACAGCCTCAGCCCTATGGACACTGTAGTTGGGTCGCCATGGGTGATGTGAGCCTGAGAAAATTCAAAATTCAAAATGCCAGCAAGTAAGTCTTGACCCAGAGGTGGAACAAATATTTGTGTGTTTTATTATTTTAATTAAAAAAATTATTTTGCAATACCAGGAATGGAACCCAGGAGCATTGTACCTCCAAGCTACACCCCCAGCCCTATTTTTTAGTCTCTTTTTTATTTTTGAAACAGGGTCTTCATGAGTTGCAAAGGGCCTTGCTTAGTAGCTGAGGCTGCCTGCGAACTATGATCCTCCAGTCTCTGCCTCCCAAATGCTGGTATTACAAGTGTGCACCACCATGCCCAGCCTATGTGTTTTATTTTTTGTTATTTAGGCAGTTATCATGCAGTTGGCAGGACTCTCTTCTTCTATGGTGTGCAAGGAGGGATGATGGGTGTGTGGGGTTTTTTTGTTTTTGTTTTTGCAGTACTTAAGATGGAACCCAAGGGTCATTCTACCTCCAAACTACATCCCCAGCCCTAGTTTTTATTTTGAAACAGGGTCTTACTAAGTTGCAGAGGGCCTCACTAAGTAGCTGAGGTTGGCCTCAAACTGTGATCCTCCTGTCTCAGCCTCCCAAGTACTAGGCTTATAAGCATGTATCACCACACCCGGCTTGTTGTGTGTGTTTTTAAAAAGTCAGATTTAGCCGGGCGTGGTGGCGCACGCTTGTAATCCCTGCGACTGGGAGGCTGAGACAGGAGGATCGCGCAGGTTCGAAGCCAGCCTCAGCTGCTTAGTGAGGCTCTCAGTAACTTAGTGAGACAGACCCTGTTTCCAAAAAAATATTAAAAAATAGGTCTGGGAGTATAGCCCGGAGGTAGAAAGCCTCTGGGTTCCACCCCCAGTACCACCAAAAAAATAAAAATAAAAATAAGATTTAAAGACAAGTGGTAGGGCTGCACAGTGCATGCCCTTTATGGCCAGGAGTAAAATTCAAAATTTTAAGCCAACAATATCTTAGAAGAGAGGGGCTTACTTTTCCAATATTTGGGGGCCTGTATCTTTTGGATCCCCCAAAAGATACAGGCCCAGCCCCACGTATAGGGGGCATGTCTTGAAACCCATCCATTTTTTCCTTTTGAGACAAAAAGATCTAAAAACTAGGGCTGTGGATGCTTTAGTCAAGTCAGATCACCATTGATGATGTAGACTCAAGAACATTCAAATGAAACCCATCTTGATTTCAAAGCAGGGCCAACATTTAGCCCAGGGGCTTCTATCCCTTAGCTCTATTTTATTTTTTAAATTTAAAAACAAGCCAGGCGTGGTGTCACATGCTTGTAATCCCAGCATTTGAGAGGCTGAGACAGGAGGATCGTGGTTCGAGGACAGCCTCAGCTACTTGGTGAGGCCCTTTACAACTCAGTGAGACCTTGCTTCAAAATAAAAAATAGAGCTGTGGGTGTAGCTCAGAGGTAGAATGCTTCTGGGTTCCATTCCCAGTACCGCAAGAAAAAAGAAAAGAAAAGAAAAGAAAAGAGAAGAATAAGAAAAATAAGAAATTTAAAAACAGCAAGTTGCTGAGGCTGGCTGCAAACCTGTTATTCTCTTGTCTCAGCCTCCCAAGTACTGGGATTATAGGTGTATGCCACCATGCCTGGCTTGTGTATTTAACTTTTAATAATTTAATTAAATATAATGCAGATGGTTTAGTCTGCCCCTTCTGTTGGGAATAGCAGGTATGTCCGGAATTCAGTGACCAGAGGAAATCATACAAGGGTTCTGCCATCCTCCCGGGGGCGGGGCCACAGTGTGTCATTTCCAGTCCAGAGGAAATATTTATTTTCGGCCAGCAACTATTTAGAGGTGAGGGATCCTCTTGGGCAAGGATTTTGGGGGCTACCTTTCTCAGGGGACCCAAAAGAAACAGGCCAGGCCCTATGCAAGATGGCCCTGTTGGTTGATTTTTGTTTCCTTTTGAGAAAAACGTTCGTTAAACTAGGCTGCAGGCCTGTTGCCTTTGTGGTCAGGTTACCATGGGTGATGTGGACTGGAGAAAATTCAAAACACAGGCCCACCTTGACTCGGAAGCGGGACAAAGTTTATGTGTTTTATTTTCAATCATTTATACAAATTGAATGCAACTGGCCGTGTGCACCCCTTCTGTGAAGTGCAGTAGAAAAGAAGCTAGGGGTCTTTTTTTTTTTTTTTTTTTTTGCAGTACTGGGGATGGAACACACAGGCATTTTACCTCTGAGCTACACCCCCAGTCCGATTTTTTTATTCTTTATTTTGAAACAGGGTTTCACTGAGTTGGAAAGGGCCTCATTAGGTAGCTGAGGCTGTCCTCAAACCATGATCCTGTCTCAGTCTCCCAAATGCTGGGATTACAAGTGTGCACCACCACACCCGGCTGTCGGGGGTCTTTTTCACAAGAGTATTTCAAGACCTCTGTTTGCCATCCTCACGGGGGTGATCTGGTCTGGAGGAAAATTTCAAATTTCTGGGACTACATGTCTGGGAAGGGAGAGGCCCAGTTCTTGAGGTTTTTTTTGGTGGGACATCCCTATCTTGAGGGAACCCCAAATGCAGGGCAGTCCCTGTGTGTGTGGTGAATGGGGATCAGTACCCATGTTGTTTACTTTCTGAGCAAAAAAGTCCAAAAGCCACGTCTGCCAAACTTGGAGACACTGTGGTGTGGTCATCATGAGTGATGTGGGCGCAGGAATATTCACAGGAATACTGGCCTTGACTTGGATGCAGGGACAAGATCTATGTTTTTTTGTTTTTTGTTATTTTTGTTTTGGTGGTACTGGGGTTTCCGGAAACCCTTCTACCTCCTGGCTACACTCCCAGACCTATTTTTATACTTTTTTATTTGGAAACAGGGTCTCTTAAGCCAGTGCGCACACAGCTGGCTTCAAACCTGCGCGATCCTCCTGTCTCTGCCTCGCTAGTGCGGGGATTACAAGCGTGTGCCACCATGCCTGGCCCTGGAGGGACTATTTTTAACAGAGGAGATTTTTTTTTTTTTTTTTTTTTTTTTTAGTGGTACTGGGGGTGGAACCCAGGGGCTTTCTACCTCTGGGCTATACTCCCAGACCTATTTTTTTTAATATTTTATTTGGAAACAGGGTCTCACCAAGTTGCTGAGAGCCTCACTAAGTAGCTGAGGCTGGCTTCAATCCTGTGCGATCCTCCTGTCTCGCCTCCCAAGCACGGGGATTACAAGCATGCACCACCATGCCCGGCTAACAGAGAAGATTTGACAATCTGGGGCTCACAGTCCTCCAAGGAGTAGGGCTGCACTGTGCCTGGTGTTTCCAGTCTAGAGAAAAAATTCAAATTTTGGGACCTGCAATGTCTGGGTTAGGAGAGGCATACTTCTCAAATATCTTGGGACATCCTGTCTCAGGGTACCCTGAGATGCAGGCCAGGCCTCCTGCATGGTGGGTAGGACTTGAAACTCATTTTTTTTTTTTTTTCCTTTAAGATAAAAAGGTCCAAAAATCAGATCTATTGGCTATGTGGATGTTGTGGTCTGGTTACCATAGATGTTATAGACTTGGGAAAATTCAAAACACTGGCCCACACTGCCCCGGAGGCAAAGACATGAGTGTTTTATTATTTATTCAAATATAATGCAGTTGGCAGGGCCTGCCCCTTCTGTGAAGTACAGAATCTAAGTGGGGCTTCTGTTTTTAAGAGGATATTTAAAGACATGGGGCTTGCCATCCTCCAGGGGGCAGGGCTGCACCGTGTGTGTCCTTTCCTTCAGAGGAAAAGTTTAAACTTCAGGACTCACAGGTCTGAGAGGGTAAGTGCCGAGTTCTCAAGTTTCCAGGAACCCCTGTCTCAGGGGATCCCAAAACACAGGCCGGAACACTGGCATGGTGAGTGGAGCCCGTTACTCTTTTTTTTTTTTTTCTTTTTGAGAAAAAAAATGTCTAAAAAGTATGTCCGGGTCAGGCATGGTGGTGCACACTTGTAATCCCAGCATTTGGGAGGCTGAGACAGGAGGATCATGATTTGCGGGCAGCCTCAGCTACTTAGTGAGGCCCTTTACAACTCAGTGAGAGCCTGTTTCAAAATAAAGAATAAAAAAAGTAGAATGCCACTGGGCGTGGTGGCGCACACTTGTAATCTCCATGCTTGGGAGGCGGAGACAAGAGGATCTTGCTGGTTCGAAGCCAGCCACGCTGGCTTAAGAGACCCTGTTTCCAAAAAAATATATAAAATAGGTCTGGGAGTGTGGCCTGGAGGCACAAGGGTTTCCAGGAACCCCAGTACCACCAAAAAAAAAAAAAAAAAAAAAAAAAAAAAAGAAAGAAAAGAAAAGAAAAGAAAGAAAAAAGTAAAAGAAAGAAAGAAAGAATAGTATGTCCACTGGCCTTGTGGAATTCATGGTAAGCGGGAACCGAAACCCACTTTTCAGCTGGGCGTGGTGGCGCACACTTGTAATCCCCGCACTTGGGAGGCAGAGACAGGAGGATCGTGCATGTTCGAAGCCAGCCGTGTGCTGGCTTAGGAGACCCTGTTTCTAAATTAAATAAAAATATAAAATAGGTCTGGGAGTGTATCCTGGAGGTAGAAGGGCTTCCAGGAACCCCAGTACCACCAAAAAAAAAAAAAAAAAAAAAAAAAGAAAGAAAGAAAGAAAGAAACCCACTTTTCTTTTTTTCCTTTTGAATAAAAGAGGTCTGCAGGTCTACTGTGGGTAAAGTGGACTTGAGAAAATTGAAAACACTAGCCACATTAATTCAAAAGTGATATCAAAGATGTATATGTTTAATTATTTATTCAAATATAATGTAGTAGGCTGGGCCTGCCCCTTCCCGGAGGTTTAGGAGGTACTTCTGAAGTCTGTTTTTTTTTTTTTTTCTTCTCTTGAACAGATTTACTCAAACAACTTTGCTCGAAAAGAAAAAGGCACAGATTTAAGGGGGTGATAGTGATTATTAAGAATATAGTAAATGAGGGCTCAGTCAAAAAATGGTAGTTCAGGAAAAAATGTTCAGGAAAAATGAACAAAATGTACTCTCAGATTATCTACCTTCATTAAAGTGAATTTTTAAATTAAATTGTATAAACATATGATATAAAGCTGGTACTTTAGGAAGCATTTTTGTATTTCCTCTATGTACAAATCTTTGGATACAGTTTCAAGGTTCCTTATATATTTCCTATATACCAAACTGAGCCAGGGCCTCCCAATTCCATTCCCCAAATCCCTGCGAAACATTCTGGCAGCTGGATGGCCCAGCTGCTTTCTGCCAGAATAGCTGAAGAGGAGGAGGGACCCATCAAATGTAGTCATCTTCAACTGGCTCTCCACTGACATCGCAATAGTAGATGAAAATTGCCACAACTCGCTGAAACACACCCTTCTTCATCTGACGCAGCTCTGAGATTTCTTCTCCTATTGTTTCCATACAGAGATCTGCAGACAACTGTCCTTTCCTTCGAGGAGCATAGATAGTACTTTCTTCATCATCTTCAAAATGGTATCGGGCAAAGCTGTTGGGCTCTGCTGCCCAGAGTGACCTCAGCCAAGGGAAGTCAGAAATCATGGAATATGGAGCTCCATCCACAACACCCTCTCATGTTTAGATTTCTCTGCCCCATGGATACTTGGGATACTTCTTTAAGTCTTCTTCAGTTCGAGTAGCTTCAGGGAAGAATTTATACTTAATGAGTTCTTGATTGACGTTTGCTATAGTGTCCATCCAGTTGCGAATGCGCACCTTGTTCTGCACATTTGGAGGGTTACTGAACTCATGGATGATACAGATGTGATAGGGATAGGGACCACTAAACAGCTTCTGCTCCAACGTTAGTGTGTCCACCTGCTGCATCAGGCGTAGGTATATGATGCGATTTCTCTCAGGAGGCATCCTTAGTATCTGGTCTAGTACCTGATCCATATTCAGTTTCTTGCATTGTGCATAGTCAGATTGGTTTACGATTGGTGCATGTTCTACTTTTAAATGTTTTAATACTCTACACTGGTAGCATAGATGAACACCATTTTGGGACAGTCTTTCAGCACTAGATCTGTGATTCCACAATTGGTCATAGTGACTCCAGAAAGATTTTTGGATTTTAGGCTTGGCGTGGTGGCGCACGCCTATAATCCTAGCGCTTGGGAGGCTGAGACAGGAGGATCGAGGCCAGTGAAGACCTTCAGCAACTTAGTGAGACCCTTTTAAAAAAAAGAAAATTAAAAAAAAGATTTTTGGATTTTAATACAAGAACCTGCACATGGTCATCCTCGATCACAGGATCACTGGTACTAGTGGATTTATCTGCCGTCCTCTTCCGTTTCATGTCATGATGTGGCTTTGTTTTGGCAACCTCTGACTCAGGTACCAGCAGTACATGGGATAGTCTGCTCCTGGCCCTGGTTAGGGGCCTCCGAGGGTAGTCTTCATTAGACTGCACGTCACAGCTCTCAGGCTGGGAGCTCTCCCTCCTGTCCTCACCTGAAGCCCCAGAGTCACTCACATTAGTCCTCTCATCATGTGCTGGGCCTGAAGACCCCCCTTGTGGCAGAGCCCTAAAGGAAAAGGCGGATCTCGTACCATCCGGGCCATTCACAACACAGGCTCGGCTGGTTGAAGGACGTTCCTCATCAGAACACCTGCTAGTTCTCCTTTGGGATTCCAGGGGCCTGTGATAGCAGCATCTGGGGCAGACAGAACTCTCTGCATCTCCCTCCTCCACGGCCTCAGAGTCTTCTGACCCAGCGGGGAAGTAGACACACTGCCTGGACACATCCACTTCTGTAGGGCTAGGCTCGGAAGAGCCGCTGCGGTTCACCGTCCTTACAAAGTCAGGGCTTTGAGAAGCAGTGCTGTGTGAGCTGGAGTTTCCCACTGTGCTGGCGGTGGTGCTGCTGCAGCTGGGATAAACATCCTTGTTTTTTTTTTTCTTTTCAGGAATATCCCTAGCTGCTTTCATATTGGCTTTGATCTGCTCACTGATGACCTGAAAGCCTTTCTCACAGCTGCTCTCCTCCAGGGGAAACTGCTTCGACTGGCCCATGTGATGGGAGTTGTACCTCTTTCGAAGTGGAGTCTTGCCTTTTCCTCTTACTGATGATTCCCTGGAATGCACCAACTCTCCGGTTTTTTTCTTCACGTTCAGAGTAACGCCAAGAACTACTCTTAGGAATCCAGACTTCTTGGAGTTCTAGACTGTCTTCCTCATCGTCGCTCTCGGAATCATGCACAGCAATTGGGGTTGGTTTCACCACACGCTGGAGACCACTGGGTCCTGCTTGTTCCTCATCAACATCCACCGGAAGCACTGCCTGACTGTGAGCTGGCGTATCATTGCCACTCTCAGACACCACCTCTCTCTCTTCTTGCACCATGTCTTCCATCTCATTCAGTGCGTCGGCTGCAAACTGTTGCTCTCCTACCTGCAGGTCTGGCCAGAAGTCATCGTCTTCATCTGAGTCGTCCGGGTGGTGGTGGTTGTTGTCGTGGATGTTGGCATTGTTATTTTGGGCGTTATTATGATCATTGTTGAAGTTCTGATTGCTCACAAGGGCTGAGGAAACCCCAATTCCTGTGCCTGCACTCAGGCCAACTCGAGCACAGCCCTTGGGTGGTTCATGAAACATCTGGTCCAGTGAAATAAACTCCAGGCTGGGCAACAATTCAATAAACTGACTGAATGAGTCCAGCTTCAAAGCATGGCACCGCACAAGGTTGATATCAACCGATCGAGTCCATCTTGAATGGTCTGAGATCCAATTGAATGGGTTATGTAGATGAGGGCAATTGTAAATTGCCAGATATTTGATAAAGGAAAAAACTTCATTGACTGCCTTCATCCCTATATCGGTGACAATCCCAGGATTTTCTACCACATCAGCCAAACCATACTTCACCAAATCTGCATTAGCCATTCTGCTCTGCAGCAAAAACTCATCTACATATCCCAGATGAAGGGTTTCCAACTGAGGAAACTCCAATTCTGCCATCTTAAGTGCAGAAAAAACACCATCTTTGGTTAGAGAAGGCTGAATCCAAACTTCATGGAACCGATGGGCAGCAGTAATGATGAGGTAACCGATCTCTACTTTCAAAGCAGTTTTGCAAGCTCCCAAAACAATAGTGTGCAAATTTCTAAAACCACCTGATCTCCGACTGTCTTCAACTGTGTGTTGGGTAAGACCTCCAAGGAAAGGAACTCGAACCATTTCTAAGTGTTCCAAGTTTTGGGCAGAGGCTAAGCCTGTTACTAAAGGGACATATTTCAAGGAATTTGTGGGTCCTGCACAGTTCCTCATGACAAAAGTTCTTAAGCTGATGCAAAGGAAGTCTTTAAATGGCTGCGGTTTAGTGAGTCTTACCCACTTCATATAAAGGTGCCTTAGCATTGGGATACAAGGAATTACAGGAACATTCACCCCAATTAAATGTAAAGTTTGAATTTTAGCTCCTATAGGAAATTTCAGTTTATTTTCAGGAGGAATTGGAAATGCTCCATTACGAATGTGAAATTTCCCCAATATATGAACACGTGGCATATATGTCCAAATGGATTCTACCAATCCCAAATGAGATGTTTCCACACCCACCAAGTTTGGGCAAGCCTGTAAAGCTTCTAGGACTCCTGGAATGCTAAAAGCCTCATGGCCCCTTACTCTTTGCCTTTCAAGGTATCGAGGATGAAGGCCATAGAGCTGTTCAACATCTGGCATCTTCTTCAAGAGTGTTAGAAAACTTGGAATCTGTGAAGCCACTTGGCATGTATTCCCACCACCGCCCTACACAGAGATCCACGACCCTTACAACTCTCAGATATAGGGTCACTGCTGCCTTTAGCTTCCGGGAGAGACATTCCATACACATGATATCCTGCAGAGGGAGGTACCTAAAAATATGGCAAAGTACTCCGTGCGAAAGTTGATTCATATAGTCCTTTGTTTCATCTGGTAGCATTTCCTCTGGGATTTCACTGTTCATGAGACATGTTTTAACACTTTTCTTTCGTGGCCCCATTGCTGAACTGCTTCCAGTATCAAAGAACAAATCTCTCTTCCTACTTATGAGTTCAAAGCACCCCGGAATCCTGGAGCTCGTGAGGTCGGGAGCGTGCTGCTGGGGGAGGGGCGACGTCAGAAGTTGACCAGTGCAAACCTGCCATTGCGGCGCGGACCCGAGGCCCGGAGAGGCCCTGCCTGCGGCAATCTTCGGCGCGGTGACCTGCGAACAAGGCCTAGCAGGCAAGGGACTACACCTTCCACTCGGCTCTCCGGGAACTCCAGGCCCCAACGGGGCCAGGGTCCGAGCGCCCAGCCCCGCCTTGCTGAAGTCTGTTTTTAACAGAGGACATTTAAAAACCTGGGGCCGGTCAGCCTCCAAAAGCCATGTGCAGCTAGGACTGTGCGGTGTATGCCTTTCTGGCCCAGAGGCAAAATTCAGGTTTTGGGATCTTCAATGTTTTGGGAAATTAGATGTTTAGTTTTTAAAAATCTGGGTGATTTCCAGCCTCAGAGCGGTTGGTGGGGTCTGACATCTATTGTTTTCTTTTTGAGATTGAAAAGGTCCAAAAGAGAGACTGTGCTGGGGTCACCATGGGTGATATGAACTAAAAAAGCCTCAAAACACAGGTTTGTCTTGACTTGGAGGTGGGGCTAAAATTTTAATGTTTTATTTTTAGTTATTTAGACAAATAAAATGTAGTTGGCAGGGCTTGTCACCTGGGCAGGGTATGAGAGGGATGTTGGGAGTCTGTTTTTAAGAGAGAAAATGTACAGACATGAGTCTTACTATCCTCCAGTTCAGAAAAAAAATATGACTCAAATTTCTGAGACCATAATGTCTGAGATGGCAGAACAAAGCCTGGTAATTCTACTTACTTTTCCTTTTTGAGAAAAGTAGGTTCAAAAACCCAGTCTGCCTGCTTGCAACCGCGGCAGCTAACAGATGGACTGTTTCAAAGCTGACATTTCCTCCCCCCTTTGTCCTCCACCTCTTTCTTCACCCCTGTTAACAAATAACATTTTCTTACCCATTCACTGGTGGACGGGGGCCTGGTGCTTGTGAATCCCAGTAAGAACTGACTCAAGGAAGACTTGGACATGGACTATGTCCCTTCTAATAACAACTGACACAACCCTGGCCTGCAGATCTAAAAAAGAACGGACTCAAAGACTTAAACATGAATTATATCCCTTTTGTTAAAACACCAGCATGGCCCCAAAGAGCTAACTCTTAAAAGTAACTTGACATTTGGGAGGCTGAGAGAGGAGGACCATGGTTCACAGGCAGCCTCAGCTACTTAGTGAGGCCCTTTGCAATTCAGTGAGACCTTGTTACAAAATAAAGAATTAAAAAATAGGGCTGGAAGCCGGGCGTGGTGGCACACACTTGTAATCCCAGCAGTTGGGAGGCTGAGATAAGAGAATCTGGGTTTGTGGCCAGCCTCAGCTACTTAGTGAGGCCCTTTACAACTCAGTGAGGCCCTGTTTCAAAATGAAGAATAAAAAATAGGGCTGGGAGCCGGGTGTGGTGGCGCACACTTGTAATCCCCGCGCTTGGGAGGCTGAGACAGGAGGCTCGCACAGGTTCGAAGCCAGCCTCAGCTACTTAGTGAGGCTTTCAGCAACTTAGTGAGACCCTGTTTCCAAATAAAATATTAAAAATGTCTGGGAGTATAGCCCGGAGGTAGAAAGCCTCTGGGTTCCACCCCCAGCACCACACACACACACACACACACACACACACACACACACACACACAAATAGGGCTGGGGATGTAGCTCGGAGGTAGAATGCCCTGGGTTCCATCCCCAGTACTGCAAATAAATAAATAAATAAATAAATAAATAAATAAATAAGGCTGGGGGGGGTGTACCTCAGAGGTGGAATGTCCCTGAGTTTAAGCCCCAGTACTGCAAATAAATAAATTAATAATAATAAAGCAATTTGATTCCTTTTTTTCAGGGAGAATCCAGGGCTTGTTCCTGGATGCTGAAGTTCACTGGTTTCTCTGATTTGTTAGCAAACCAATACATTTCTGTTTCTTTCTTTCCAAAGGATTGTCCAGTTTATTTAATCCAGCAAATTGTGACAGGTACCAGGATTCAGAAACATTCTCGTACCGTGGACACTGTGGTCAGGTCACCATGGGTGATGTGAACCTTGTAAAATTTTAAAAAGATTATCCTCCTTGACCCAAAAGTAGGGGAAAGATTTATATGTTTTATTTTGAATTCTTTAGGCAGATAAAATGCAATTATCAGGTTCTGCTCCCTTGGTGGTGTGCAGGAAGTACTTCCAGGTTTGTTTTTTTTTAAACATTTTTGCAGTACTGGGGAACCCCTGGGATTCCTATTTTTATTATTTATTTTGAAACAGGGTCTTACTGATTTGCAAAGGGCCTCACTAAGTAGCTGAGGCTGTCCACGAACCACGATCCCCCGTCTCAGTCTCCCAAATGCTGGGATTACAAGTGTGCGCCACCACGCCTGGCCAGGGTTTAAGAGATTTAAACACATGGGGCTCACCCTCCTCTAGGGGGCGGGGTCACACCATGTGTGACTTTTGCGGTTCAGAGTAAAAAATTGAAATTTCAGGGTGCGCAGTGTCTTGGGGGGATGGTCCTAGTTCTTAGGTTTGGGTGGATTCTTGCCACAAAAGACACCCAAAAAGGAAGACCATGGGGCCCAATATCCATTTTGTTTCCTTTTTGAGAAAAGAAAAAGTACCCCAAACCATGCCCACCAGCACCATGGACAGCGCAGTTGGGTCATGGTAAATGATCATTGACTTGTGAAAATTCAAAATACTGGCCTGCCTTGGCCTAGAAGCAGGGCCAAGATCCATGTGTATTTATTTGTCTATCTATTTATTTATTTGTGGTCCTGGGGCATTCTAACTCTAATCTATGTCCATATCTCTATTTTATTTTTATTTTGAAACTGTGTCTTGATAGATTGCAGTGATTCTCACTATGATGTGTCACAAGTGTCCTCAAATTTAATTATTTTTGCAAATATAATATGCCTTGGGATCCTCCTGTCTCAGCCTCACAAATAACTGGGATTTCCGGCGTGCACCACCATACCCCCTCTTTTGGATCTGTTCTTAACAGAGGAGATTTAAAAACACAGGGTTTGCTAACCTTCAGGAGGTGATGTTATACCATGTGGGCAATTTCTGGTCTGGAGAAAAATTCAAATTTTGGGCCCACAAAATTCAAAATTTTTTTTCCATAACAGCTGGGAAGTGACAGACCCAGTCTTGAGTCTTTGAGTGGTCCCTGCTTCAGAGGACCCCCAAAATGCAGGTCATGCTCTGTGTGTGGTTGAGGTAGCTGAATATCCTTTTTTTTTTTTTCTTTTGGAGAAAAAAGAACAATAAACCATCTCTCCAAAATCCGTGGATGCTGTGTTTGGGTCACTGTGGATGATGTGGACACAAGAAAATTCAAAACAATGTCCTGCCTTGACCCATAGATGGGGTCAATTTTTACATTTAATTATTTATGTGAGTATAATGCAATTGGCAAGACCTGCCCACTCACTAAGATGTGGGAGGGTCATAGGGGAGGATCTGTTTTTAACAGAAATTTAAAGACTCACAATCTTCCAGGCGGTAGGGCCACACCTTACTTGACATTTATAGTCAGGAGGAAAAATTGAAATTTTTAGACCCACATTGTCTTGTAGGAGAGGGCCCTGTCTTGATAATATTTTGGGAGTTCCCTGCTTCCCTGTGTGTAGTGGTCATACCTGAAATCCATGTATTTTCTTTTGTGAAAAAAATATCTAAAGCCAGTTCTGTTGGACTCCTGGACCCTATTGTCAGGTCACCATGGGTGAATGAACTCAAAAAATTAAAAATGATGACTCACCTTGACCCAGAGGTAAGATATGTGCTTTATTTTTATTACTTAGGCAAACAGAGTTCTGTTGGCAGGGCTGGCTCCCTGGGTCCTGTGTGAGAGGTATCTGGAGTGTGTTCAACAGAGATTACAGACTCAGGATGCACTCTCCTCCACATGGTGGTGCTACTTATGGTCAAGAGAAAAAATTCACATTTGGGGGCCTAAAATATGTGGAAAGGAATGCACAGTTCTTGAATACTGGGGGAGTCCCTGCCTCAGGACACCCAAAATACATACCAAGCCCCTAGCACTTTTGTGGAGTTTGATACTTGTTTTAATTCTTTTTTTTCTTTTGATGCTAGGAATTGAATCCAGGATCATTTTACCTCTGAGCTACACCCTCAAAGGTAAAATTTTATTTTGTATTTTGAAACAAGGTCTTGCTAAGTTGCTAAGAGCATTCCTAAATTTCTGAGGGTGGCTTTGAACCTGTGATCCTCCTAGAGGAGCTTCCCAAGTTCTGAGATTATAAGTGTGCTCCACCACACCCAGCTAATGTTTTTTCTTTCTTTTCTTTTCTTAAATGAAAGTCCTCCCCCCCCCCAAAAAAAAGGGCTATTTGCCTGTGGACCCTACAGTCGGGTCATTGTGGCTGGCATGGATTCAAGTAAATTCACAATGCTAAGCACACCTTGACCTGAATGCAGAGCAAACATGTGTTTTATTTTTAGTTATTTAGGTGAACATAATTTTAAAAGGGATTGAATCTGTAGATTGCTTTTGGTTCCATATTTTGTAGAATGGCCATTTTGATTACATTTTTTTTGGTCTGTTCAAGAGCATGGGAGCTCTTGCCCATTCTAAGATCTTCAATTTCTTTTTATGGTATTTTAAAATTTTCATTATTGAGGTCTTACTTCCTTGGTTAAATTTACTCCTAAATATTTTATCTTTTGTGAGGTTATTGTTAATGAATTTTTCTGCATTTATTTTCAGTGGATTCATGATTTGTGTATGGAGTGCTGGTGATTTTCATAAGGTGATTTTGTATCCAGCTACTTTGCTGAAGCTGCTTATCACCTCTAGAGGTTTTCGGGTTGAGTATTTTGGATCTTTTAAGTCAAAGATCATGTCATCAGTGAATAAAGATAATTTCAGTTTTCCTTTCCTTATTTGTATTCCTTAATTGCCTTCTGTCTTCTTGCTGTGCTGGAGTTTCAAGTACTATGTTGACTAGGATTGGTGACAGTGGGAATTCTTTTTTGTTCCTGATCTTATTTTTCCCTATTCATTATGATGCTGGCTTTGGGTTTATGATGTTTAGTCTTTATAATGTTGAGATAGGTACCTTCTATCCCTAATTTCTTCAGCATTTTTTTTATCATCAAAAGGTGTTGGATTTTGTCAAATGATTTTTCTGCATGTCTTGAGATAATCATGTGGATTTTGTCCTTAGCTCTATGGTGGATTACATTGTTTGGTTTGGTATGTTGAACCAGTCTTGTATCCCTAGAATAAAACCAACTTGATCATGGTGTACTATTTTCTTGATGTAGTTTTGATTGTGAATTGCTAGTATTTTATTAAAAATTTTTGCATTTATGGTCATCAATGATATTCATCTGTAGTTTTCTTTTCTCATGTGTCTTTATTCAGTTTTTGGATTAAGGTGATGCTGGCTTTATGGAATTAGTTTGGTAGTATTCCTTCTTTTTCTCTCTCACAGAATAATTTGGGAAGCATTGGGCATAATTTTTCTATAAGGGTCTTATAGAATTTAGCTGGGAATCTATCTGGACCTGGGATTTTTTTGATGGGAGACTTTTTTTTTTTTTTGCAAGTCTGGGGATGGAACCCAGGGGCATTCAAACTCTGAGCTACCCCCACCCCACCGCCCTATTTTTCTGTTTGTGAGGAATCATCTTGGTAATTTTTTTGTGTGTGTGAGGAATCATCTTGGTAATTTTATTTTATTTTGTGTGTGTGTGTGTGTGTGTGTGTGTGTGTGTGTATGGTACTGGGGATGGAACCCAGAGACCTTCTACTCTGGGCTATCCTCCCAGACCTATTTTATATTTTATTTGAAAACAGGGTCTCGTAAGTTGCTGAGAGCCTCACTAAGTAGCTGAGGCTGGCTTTGATCCTCCTGTTTCAGCCTCCCACGTACTGGGATTACAAGAATGGGCCAACATGCCCAGCTGACCTTGGCAATTTAATGAACATTGCATTGAATCTGTAGATCACTTTTGGAAGAATGGAAAAACAGCTATTGCTATGATATTTATTCATCCTATCCAAGAGCATGGAAGGTCTTTCCATCATTGAAGGTCTTCTTCAATTTCTTTTTTTCAATGTTTTATAATTTTCCTTCTAGAGGTCTTTTACCTCCTTGGTTAGATTTATTTCTAAGTATTTTAATATTTTTGTGGGCTATTCTGAATGAAAATGTTTTCTGGATTACTTTTTCAGTGACTTTATGGTTGACATAGAGGAAAGCTTTCGATTTTTTAAAATTGATTTTGTATCCACTTTGCTGAATTTGTTGACCAGTTCTATATGCCTTTTGGTTGAGTTTGTTGGGTCTTCTAAGTATAATATGTCTTCGGCAAATAGAGATAGTTTTAGTTCTTCTCTTCCTATCTGTACTCCTTTGATTTTCTTCTCTTGCCTTATTGTTCTAGCTAGAGTCTCAAGTACTATATTAAAAAGGAGTAGTAAGCCGGGCGTGGTGGCGCTCACTTGTAATCCCAGCATTTGGGAGGCTGAGACGGGAGGATTGTGGTTCACAGACAGCCTCAGCTACTTAGTGAGGCCCTCCGCAACTCAGTGAGACCCTGTTTCAAAATGAAGAATAAAAAATTAGGCAGGGTTGTAGCTCGGAGGTCAAATGCCTCTGGGTTCCATCCCCAGACCCACAAAAAAAAAAAAAAAAGAAAAAAAAAAAAGAAATAAAAGAGTGGTGATAGTGGACGCCGTTGTCTCATACCTGTTTTTAGGGGGCACTCTTGCAGTTTTTCCCCATGCATTATGCATTTTGATGTTGCTGTGGGCCTACTGTATGTTACCTTTATGATGTTAAGATGTGTTTCTTCTATTCCAATTATTGTTTTTAGCATGGATGGATGTTGGATTTTGTCAAATGCTTTTTTCAATGTCTTTTTTTTTTTTTTTTTTGCGGTACTAGGGTGGAATCCAGGGGCATTCTACCTCTGAGCTTCATCCCCTATTTATTTTGAAACAGGGTCTCACTGAGTTGCAAAGGGCCTCACTAAGTAGATGAGGCTATTCTCGAACCCAGATCTTCCTGTCTCAGCCTCTCAAATGCTGGGATTACAAGCATGTGTCACCACGCCTGGCTTTCAGCTTCTATTGAAATGACCATGTGCTTTTTTCTTTGGTTCTGTTTATGTGGTGAATTGCATGGATTGTTTTCCATATGTTGAACCAGACTTGCATTCCTCCTGAGATGAATCCGACTTGGTCATGGTGTATAATTTTCTTGATGTGGTTTTGAATGCATGTTGCTAACATTTTGTTTAGTGGTTTTGCATCTAAGTTCATCAATGATATAGGCCTGTGGTTTTCTTTTCTTGAGCTGTCTTTATTTGGTTTTGGTATTAGTGTGATGTTAGCTTTAGAGAATGTATTTGAGAGAGTCCCATTTCTTGCTATTTCATGGAATAGATTGAGGAATATTAAGATTAGCTCTTCTATGAAGGTTTTATAAAATTTACCTGGGAAACCATCTGGTCTTGGGCTTTTCTTTGATGGTAGCCTCTTTATTGCTGCTTCAATGTCTTTGACTGCCATTGGTCTGTTTAAATTTTCTATATTTTCTTGATTCAATTTAGGAAGGTTGTATATGTCTAGAAATTTGTCAATTTCTTCTGGATTTTTCATTTTGTTGGAGTATAGTTTTTCAAAGTAGTTTCTCACAGTTATCTGGATTTCCATGCTGTAGGTGGTAATAACACCTTTTTCATCTCTTATTTTGGTAATTTGGGTTGATTCTCTCTTTCTTTTGGTTAGGTTGGCTAGTGGTTTATCTATCGTTTATTTTTTCAAAAAACCAGTTTGATTTGTTGATCTTTTTGTATTGCTTTTTGTTTATACTTAATTGATTTCTGAACTAATTTTAATAATTTCTTGTCTTCTACTTGCTTTGGGGTTAGACTGGTTTTGTTTTTCAAGGACTTTGAGATGTGCCATTGGGATTATGTCACATTTTTTGAATTTGCTAGTAGGGACAGTTAGTTTACTTACGGTGTTGTTGAACACTACTCTGGATCCCTGGAGGATGTGGTGGGCTTAGCTGCCACTGCTGCAGGTCCTAGCCAGGTATATGGGCAATAGGATCTCTGTGAAGTGTGAAATGAAGTGCCAACTGCTTGTAATTTGGAATATTTTGTCCCTTCTCTGGTTCTAGTGTTATTTCTAATTTATTATTTGAGTGTTTTATGCTGATTTTGGAAGATTTCTCTGATACTAATTTCCAAAATGTAAAAAGCAGTCAGAGCCTGGGTGCTGCGCAGGCACTCAGGTGGGGCAGCTATTATAATGCAGATTCTCTCTCTCTCTCTCTCTCTCTCTCTCTCTCTCTCTCTCTCTCTCTCTCTCTCATTGCCCTTTGTCTTAATGTTTACCCATAGTAAAGCCTTTAGCCCTAAACATATATGGAGACAACTGAAAGCCCTACAATCATGGTGACTCTGATTGGGGCATTTCAGAGCTGTTAAGATAGTACACTGGCTCTAACCAGCACCTTTCTCTCCCTCCTAAGTAAACTGTCCAGAGGCAAAGAGGCATCACCTGGCTAAGACATAAATTACTAGCCCATTGCCTTGGTAATGCCGATAAGAACATACCAATACGCAATCTATTTAAAGGCAAGGGATGGAGAGGGAGTCAAGAGTTCCATTTTGGGCTCTTCAGCATGCCTGCACGCTCTTTTTCCTTCTCTTTCGATTTCCTACTGATTTAGTAAAGAAGACTTGTTAAAGCTGCACCAAGCTGCCTTTTAGTTTTAATTTCCCTATTCAATAAATCTTGAATAGAGGAAAAAGAGTCCACTGCACCATTACAACCATAACAGTTTTCTTTAGTGCCATCTTAATCATCCTGAAGTCTTTTAGCTTCTGCTTATCTTGGAAGGTCTTTCTTTATCCATCAATTTTGAAGGCTAAATCTTTTGGTTATAGCAATCTTGTTTGGAAGTTGTTGGCTGTAAGGGTGTGTGTGTGTGTGTGTGTGTGTGTGTGTGTGTGTGGTACTGAGGTTCCTGGAAGCCCTTTTACCTTGGGGCTACACTCCCAGATCTATTTTATACTTTTTATTTGGAAACAGGGTCTCTTAAACCAGCGTAGCTGGCTTCGAACCTGCGTGATCCTTCTGTGTCCGCCTCCCAAGCACAGGGATTACAAGCTACGCCACCACACCCGGCGGCTCTAAGGGTTTAAAGTTGTCACACTATGCCTGCTTGGCTTTCTATATTTGGGTTGAGAAATTTGGAACAATTCTTACTGTTTAATCTCTGAACGTCACCTGGCCTTTTGTTCTTGACTCATTTAGGATTATTTCCTTAGCCTATGTGCTATATATTTTGGTTATAATGTGGCATGCTTAGTAGGCAACATCTCAATTAGCAAGGTCTGAAAGAGAGAAAATGCTGCAGGCTACCTCCACCCTCTCCACCCAGGCCAACATTCCACGGCTTCAGGGTAAAGTTGTCCTCCCAAAAAGTCTGCAACCAACTAGCCCTAACTCTACTTAAGTCTAATGTTTTTTCTGGTTTTGAACACTTAGCTGGACAGTTATTTCAGTAAACATTTTTGAGATTCTTTCTTCCAATCCTCTTTCTCTCTCCTTTCACTCTACCTCCTTTGTGTTCTTGTACTTAAGTCTGAAGGATAACTTCTGTTCCTCCTCCATCCTGACACAGGACAAACCCACAGTAAAACTCCAACCTCTTATTTCTACCCCTGCATTTTCCCTATAAGGACTATTTATTTCTTTAGAACCTTATACTCTTAGCATTTTGAGGCTTGAGCCTAGCCAGGGTGTCCTCTTTCTACCACAGCAGATCCTATTTCTCTCTCAAAGATTTGTAGCTTACATACACATTAAAGCATTAGAAATAAGTTTTCTCTTTCCCCAGGGAAAGCCACGGTGCTCTTTATTAGAACATCTAAAAAATGTAAAACCTATTTGCAACTGCAAGTCTATGCCCCACATCAGTGATGACTTCTCAATAACTTTTCAAAAGGCCTTAAATTTCTTTATAAGATCTCAAAGCATGTATGGTAAACTCTTAATAAATATGCTCTGAATGTAACACATTTATCCAATATGAATTCTCCTTTGTTGGCCAAAGGTGGAATGTTCACCAAAGGACTGTAAGTATTCCTTGGTTTTTCTCTCCAGCATGTTTTTTTTTGTTGGTTTTTTTTTGGGGGGTCTGGGGATGGAACCCAGGGGCATTTGACCTCTGGCTTCACCCCCTGCCCTATTTTTTTTATTCTTTACTTTGAAACAGGGTCTCACTAAGTTGCAGAGGACCTCACTAAGTAGCTGAGGCTGTCCGTGGACTGCGATCCTCTGGTCAGCCTCCCGAATGCTGGAATTACAAGCGTGTGCCACCACACCCGGCTTCAGCATGGGTTTTCTGATGTTGAGAAAGGGTGAACTCTGGCTGGAGGCTTTTCCACATTCTTTACATTTTCTCTAGTGTTAATTTTCTAATGTTTTGTAAGAGGTAAGTTCTCACTGAAAGCTTTCCCACAGTCCTTACACTTGTAAGGCTTCTCTTCAGTGTGTGTTTGCTGGTGATGAATAGAGGTTGCTCTGAAAGCCCTCACATAGACACTGCATTTTATAGTTTTTCTTTCCAGTATGAGTCCTCTGGTGCTGAATCAGCGCTGAGTAGGAACCAAAGACCTTCACACATTCATTACACTCATTTTTGTGGTTCCCTGGAGAAGGGATCTTCGAAAAACTCAAGGAGGGGGCCACTCTCCTCCCATACAAGGCAAGCCCTGAAATTTAAGTATTTCCTCCAGACTGAAAATGGCACACTCGGTGTACCCTGGCCCCTGAAGGGTGGCAAGCATGTGTCTTTAAATCTTCTCTGTTAAAAACAAATTCATACCAGCTAGGCATGGTGGTGCATGCTTATAATCCCAGTACTTGGGAGGCTGAGACAGAGGATTGAAGTTCCATAGCCAGCTTCAGCTACTTAGTAAGACACTCTGCAACTTAGCAATACCCTGCTTCAAAATTAATAATAAAAATAGGGCTGGGGTATAGCTCAGAGATAGAAAGTCTCTGCGTTAAATCCCCAGTCAGTCCCCCCCCACTCTCTTTCTCTCTCTCTCCCTCCCCCCCCCTCTCTCTCACACACACACACACACACACACACACACACACACACACACACATGCAAATACCCATAACATCCCTTCTGCAGCCCACTGAGGATGTGGACCCTGCCAAGTGCATTATGTTTGCCCACCTCTGGGCCAAAGCAGGCTGGTATTGTAAATATTTTCAAGTCCACATCAATGTCAGTGATCTGACCCTACTGTCCATGATGCAGGCAGACTTACTTTTTAGGCTTTTTTCAAAAAGAAAAAATCAGAATTAAATACTGCCCACCAAGCAGATTCTTGGCCTGGATTTTTCTGAATACCCTGAGACAGGAACCCCACAAAAACATGCAAACTGGGATACTGTCCTGAATGTTTTATATTTCTTGTGTCCCTCCTCCTTGGAGGAGAGTGAGCATTGTGTCTTTAAATCCCTTGTTAAAAACAGACCCAGGGCTGTAGGCCAGTGGTCCTCTACCCTCTGGCCTTTAGATGTCTTGTAAGCCCGATTCCTCCATGTGAGGCAAAAAGCCTTTCCCAGGGTGAAGGCGGGCCAAGAGCCAGTCCTTCTCAGAGTTCCTGAAAGGAAGCAGCAGAAGGGTCTTGGGTGAGGGGCTCAGTTCTCCGGTATTTGAGGGATTCCTGCCTTATGTGTCCTCAAACTCTAGACAAGGACACCTGTGTGGTGACTCAATGTTTTTTTTGTTCCCATTTGGGAAAAAAATGTCTAAACATCTGCCAGTACCATGGACACTGTATTCAGGTCCCTGTGGGTGATGTGGACTGGTGAAAATTCAAAATACCAGCATCCCTTCACATGAAGACAGGGCAAAGTTTTATATGTTGCACTTCAAGTTTTAGAAAAATAAGTTGGCAGGGTCTGCCCCTTTGATGGGTTGCAGGAGGCATATTAGGGGTCTGTTTAACAGAGGTGATGTAAAAAAAAAAAAACAAAAAACTGGTCATCCTCCAGGCATGGGCTGTACTACATTTGCTGTTTCTAGTCTGAAATAAATCCTCAAGTTTCAGGGCCTGCCATGTCTGAGAGGGGAGTGACCCGTTTTTTCAAATTTTGGAGAGGTTCCTGCCTCTGGGGACACTGAAAGCACAGGCCCAGCACCGTGCAGGGTGGGCAATCTGAATTCCCATTTTCAGTTTTCCTTTTTGAGAAAAAAGGCCATAAACCAAGTTCTCCAGTGCAGTGAATACTCTGGTTGGGTCTCTGTGGGTGATTTGGATTCAAGATAATTCACAACACTGGCCTTTCTTCAGCAAAAGGCAAAAGTTTTTATGTGTTTTATTTATTTTTTATTATTTATCCAAATAAAATGCAGCTAGTAGATCTTGTCCCCTCTGTGGAGTGCAAGAAGGACCTTAGGTGTCTGTTTTTAACCAAGGAGATTTAAAGACATGGGGCTCACCATTTTCCAGGACACATCATGCATTCCATTTCTGGTCCAGAGGTTAAAAAAAAAAATCAAAATTTGGGGCCCATAATGCCTCAGAGAGGAGGCACCAAGTTCTTGAGTATTTGGGAGGGTCTCTCTTTCAGGGGATCCCAACAATGAAGAGCAGGACACCTGAATATTGGGTGGGGTCTGATACACTTTTTTCCCCTAAAATTTACATGGAAGTGACAGGGATCAGAATAGTAAAAATAATCTTGAAGAAAGTCACACCTCTAGGACTTTACCTTCCCTTAAGGCTTACTATAAAGTTACAATAATAAAATGCAAGGTAGTATTGGCATAAGAATTGGCAAATCAATAAATGGGACAGAATAGATATGAAATGAAAATTTTCTAACAAACAATTCTGATGCTACTGGGCATCAGTAGGGGAGAGAGAAAGAGAGAGATTGATTGACTGTCTCCAAGCTCCAGTGTCACAGCATATTGTACAAAAAATAATTGAGATCTACCAGAGGCACAAACACAAAATCCAAGAGTCTACAGCTTTTAGACGCAAACCCAGGGGGCTATCTTTGCAACTGGCATTCATGTTTATTGCACAACTGGCCATAATAGTCAAGATAGATTGAGGGGGAGAAATAGGGATCAGAAGAAAAATTCTAGGATAAAAAAAGCACTAACTTTTTAAAAAGTTGGTAAATTAGGCTTCAAATTTCAAATTTAAAACTCAGACATAAGGCTGGGCGTGGTGGCGCACGCTTGTAATCCCTGCACTTGGGAGGCTGAGACAGGAGGATCGCACAGGTTCAAAGCCAGCCTCAGCTACTTAGTGAGGCTCTTAGCAACTTAGTGAGACCCTGTTTCCAAATAAAATAGAAAATAGGTCTGGGAGTATAGCCCGGAGGTAGAAAGCCCCTGGGTTCCACCCCCAGTACCACACACACACACACACACACACACACACACACACACAAAAAAAAAAAAAAAAAAAAAAAAAGAAACCCTCAGACATAAAAAAGATGGGAGAAGGGAAGGTGGTGGGACTCAGGTAGGGAGCTTCTCTCCTGGCTCTGAGCAAGGCAGGCTGGAGGAGAGGTTCCCCAGCCTCCAGGAGAAGATGACCAGCAAACTAATGAAGAAGAAACTAAATCATGTTGACCTTCCAACAAAATGGTAGTGTCATCAGCCTCCACGCCAACCTCATGACCACCCATCCAGGCTGCCCAGTGCATTCCACTGGGGTGGGCAGAACTAGTCACAACTGGAATTCCAAGAAAACCAACTCTTCTACAGAACCCTGAGAGGCTCCAATATACCTCGTGGTTATTGTAAGTATAGCAAGAGATTGCGTGGCTGTTTGGGGGGAGGGGGTAAGGGTAAGTTTCCATGGAAACTACTGAACACACAGGATCTAGGAATTTGTAGAGGAGCCCTATAGACATATTGGAAGCTATAATTTCCTGACATCCCCTAGTTGTACCAGGGGCAGGAGACAGAGGTGGCAGTATACCTCACCCTGCCAGACCACATAGGAATAGGGGCTGTAGACCCCAGCTGTGGTGTCCCAAGGTGAAAAGAAACAGTGGAACACCCCTACTGCTAAACTTAGACAGGGGGGTCGGTAAACTAATGGGATCCCAACTGGCAGGTAGAGCCACCACCCCCACTAAGTTTAGAGAGCCACAGAACACCCACTGCAGCAGTGGTCTCCAAGGGTGATGAACCCTTAACAGAGAGTCACGATTATGTGAACTACTCAGTGTTAGATGGATTTAGTTTCTATTCCAGAATCCCCCCATGAGTTACCTGTCCATTTCCTGAGAGGCCCTGGTCTGACCAGATAAGTCACCATCCCCCCTCCAGCCAGACCTGGTGTGTTATCAGGGAGACTTGCCCTCTCCTGGTCCACCCTGGCCAATCAGTGAAAGGACATTCCTCGCTGACCCTGAGCCAATTACCTGACCGCATGACCACTTCCGTGGGACCCCAGCCAATTAGTTCAAAAGACATTTTTCCTAGCCTATTAGTCCCCAACACGTAACCCCAAGCCGATTTATAACCCTAACCCCCTGAACACTCTCTCTCTTTTGTTCTTTCTCTCTCTCCCCCTCTGCTTTTCTCTCCCCCTTCTCTCTTTCTCTCTTTCTTTCTTTCATGCCAGCCCCTCCAAGAAATCTATTGGCTGCAAGGTGGTCTCTGGTGTCATAAAACTTTATCCTTTCACTGAGACTATTCCCTATTAGTGTGGCAACAGGAAGGTCCTTGAACATTAACACTTGCGATCTACTAAAGCCTTCATTGCCTGGACAGATGGCGTCCTGGAGAAGCTGCTACACAGTGCTAAGAGATTGCTGGAAGATTGTGTGTGAGTGTGTGTGTAAGCAATGCAGGACACAGAACACAGCCATGGTCTCTCATGATAAAGCTCGGCTGTAAGGTTAGCTTGGATTGCAGAAGGTGGCACTGTCAAAGAGTGCTAGGGTAATTGCAATACTATATCCCCAGCAAAGCAAGGGTACAACCATGGGGAATGATACATGAAGAATACAGCTTAAGTGTTAACAGGGCCTCTGAAGCAGGATTTCAAGTGGCCACCATTAGAAGGATAACAGGGGGTTTCCCTGAGATAATGAAACTTGGGAAGAACCTGGAACTTTGTGAAGTGCAGTGTCTCCTGTGACCTCATCAGAGCACAGGCTATAAGACAGCCCTAGTAACCACAGCAGTGGGAGCAGTGGCATCTCTCTTGGGAATACAAGCTAGACACATACCTCAACAAGCTCTAACTGCTATAGCCTCTACTCAATTCTTTCTTGGCAGTGTGAAGACAGAGGCTGGCAGACAGGGATACCTATACCTGTGCTCCTTAAGACATTATTTGGAGGTAAGAACAGAATATATATTATAAAGGAAAATCAATTAGATATAGGAACTGATAAGTTGGGTCCCTCTCCCATGTGATCTCAGCAGTGGGAACAGAAAGCGCCTGCGGGTCTCGAACCACTACGTAGGGTTTTGGAAACCAGTCGAGGAAGTAACTGTTGAGCTAAAGCCGACCCCTCCAGAGAGTCAGCTGGCCGTGGGGGAAGGGACTGATGGGCCACATGTCTGGAGAATTGCGCATGGTCCTGATTGGTGGCTGAGTCACGTGGCAGATCGGAGGCACCAATGTTTTTTTTTTTTTTTTGCGGGTCTGGGGATGGAACCCAGAGGCATTTGACCTCTGAGCTACACCCCCTGCCCAATATTTTATTCTTTATTTTGAAACAGGGTCTCACTGAGTTGCAGAGGGCCTCACTAAGCAGCTGAGGCTGTCCATGAACTGTGATCCTCTGGTCTCAGCCTCCCAAATGCTGGGATTACAAGCGTGCGCCACCACACCCAGCGGCACCAATGTTTTATAGGCATGCCGATTATCTCATGACATCTATAGTCTCACAATGTTTGGATGTTTGGATGTTTGGAGTCTAGAGGCACCTGGAGTCTCTTGATATCTCTGCTTCTGGCTTTTGGGGTTCTGCTTCCTGTTCCTGCGGCTGAGATCACGTGGGGTAGGGACCCAACTTATCATCCTGGCCTTTTGGTGATTAAGGGCGGAGATCAAATCTTAAGCTACTTCCTGCTGTCAAGGGGCATGTAGGGGGGGCCTCTTGGCTGGGAGAGGTCGGGTACTTTGTATGTGGGCAGGTGGGACTATGGCTGCAGCAAGTCGGAGGTTACCCTGGACACCGCTGCTGAGATCATGTGGGGTAGGGACCCAATTTATCAGGAACTTCACACAGAGAATAGGCAAATGCAACAAAGATAAAAATTTAAGGGAAGCTGAGGGGCGGCCATCTTGGGTCCGGCAGCTCTGAGGTGCGGAGCGGCGGCAGCGGTGGGCAGGGCGACAGCTAGGGTGAAGTGGGTGGGAGCAGGGATATCCTTTTCTGTAGGTTTGGCAGTTTTTATACATAAGGAATAGTTTGAGAAATATTGGGCTTAGATCATCTATAAAAGTTTTATAAAATTAATCTGGGAAGCCGCGCGTGGTGACGCACGCTTGTAATCCCCGCGCTTGGGAGGCAGAGACAGGAGGATCGCACAGGTTCGAAGCCAGCCGCGCGCGCTAGCTTAGGAGACCCTGTTTCCAAATAAAAATATAAAAATAGGTCTGGGAGTGTAGCCCGGAGGTAGAAGAGCTTCCAGGAACCCCAGTACCACCACCAAAAAAAAAAAAAAAAAAAAAAAAATTAATCTGGGAATTCAATCTCTTTGCTTGACATTGATTAAATTTAAGTTTCCTGTATCTTCTTGATTCATTTTAGGTAGGTTGTATGTGTCTAGAAATTTGTCAATTTATTTTAGATTTTTTAGTTTATTGGAGTATATTTTTTCCAAATAGTTTCTGATGATCCTCTAGATTTTCATGCTGGCTGTTGTAATATCTCCTTTTTTGTCTCTTATTTTAGTAATTTGGGTTGATTCTCTTTCTTTAGATTAGGTTGGCTAAGGGCTTATCAATGTTATTTTTCATTTTAAAAAACAGCTTATTTGCTGATGTCTTGTAGAGTGTGTTTGTTCTGTATTTTGTTTATTTCTGCTCTAATTTTAATGATTTTCTGTTTTCTACTGGTTTGGAGATTAGACTATTTCTGTTTTTCAAGGGCTTTGAGGTATGTCACTAGCTTATTTGGTGACTTTCTTTTCTTCTTATATGAGCACTCAATGATAAAACAAATAATTTGATATATTGTGTCTCTATTTTTGATAGAAATTTTAAAATTTCTCTCTTTATTTCTTTTGTGATCTGCTCCTTATCTAGAAGTGTGGAATTCAACATTCATGTATTTATAGAATTTCTCTGGCTCTTCTGTTGTTTTCTACTTTCATTCTATTGTAGCCTGAAGAGATCCAATGAATGGTAACTTTTTTGAATTGACTAATGCTTGCTTTGCTACAATATGGTTTATTTTGGAGAAGCTTCCATGAGCAGCCAAAAAGAATGTGTACTCAGCTGTTGAGTAGAAAAAAAAAAACAAAATATATATATATATATATATATATATATATATATATATATATATATATATATATTTCCCAGTTGGGATTACACTGAGCACTGCTAGGGCCTCTATGCTGGAGCTAGTCAGAGGACTTTGATAAACATAAAAAAGAGACCCCCAGCCATTACACCTCTAAACCTATCAAATGCTTTTTTTAATTCTCAAAAAAATTTCCTATAAGGGCATCAGATTTGTAATGAGCTTATTCTCGTTCATTCTTTTTTTACTCGATTATGGGCCTACTGGCTAAGAGCTGTATTCTGAGAGCATCTAGCTATAGTGGCACCATAATAACTGTGGGTGCTCCCTTGATACTCCACTGTCGGACTAACTGCAGCTTGCCTGAAGGTCCTGTCATGTGGACAAAGGAGTCTATCACAGTGTATCAGAGAGCCGGTTTTGAAAACCTACAAATTAAACCAGAAAAACAACCAAAAATTTTCCATCTTGCCACAAGCTACTCTACTAGACACTGGTACCTATAAATGTGGAAAAATGGCAATGGAAAAATTAACTGAATCTACCCGACCAGGGGGAGCCTTCTGGTCTGGTACACTTTCGATATACAAAACATCAACTTCAATATTTGTCCCCCACTTCAAATCCCACTTCAGCTCCCTTTGTACTAATTTCTGAAATCACATGACAGAAAATGTACTAAGCACGTCTTCCTTCTGTATGTTCAAGCCCAATTTGGCTAAATAGTTCCTGACCTCACAAATCTTAATCTAATGATGCTTCTGAGTTTTAATGGCCATGCTCATAACACTCACAGTGAGGCACAGTTTTCAGGAAGCTCCTTTCCAAGCTCACTGATTGTTCCTGGAGACTAAGTATGGGACTAGTGTCATATGACCTAAAATGTAACACACTGTAAATAGTCCAATCCTAACAAAGATAAGCCTAACTTCAGGTTTTCAGTCTTTTATTTTAATTTCTCTCATTCCACCCTTCTCAAGGGCTTTCAGGGTTGCTGTTACCTTGGCAAACTTGGAATGATATTATCTTCTCCATTGTTATCAATTCATTCAAGAGACACATGCTCCCTACCCTCTGACTGTAATAGCAATTTACATCTCTGATCGTCAGCTCTTGTTGTAGGATTGTCAGTTACTTCACTGGCCACCCTCAGATTAATAGCAGGTGGTTATATTCAAATAAGTCAGCTGGCCTAGCTAATCATCAAAATGCTTAATTACACAGCTTTAGCTTTGGCAGCCATTAATAAAGAATTAGGTGAAGTATGTTAGGCAATTCTTGAAGATAGGTCAATAATTGATTAATTGCTCCTAATCCACCATTTGAGATGTCAGGAATTTCCTGAAATATGTTGTTTTAATATTAATGAAAAATTTAAAAGGATAACCAGTTTAATATCTGATATCAAATATCCACCAATCAACAGGAACCTATGAATATGGTTCCTCCTGGATAGCATGGCTCCTACTCTTCCTAACAATCCTGGGAAATGTCAGGATTCACCTATTTATCAGTCTCATTTGGTCCCTGGAAATTTGCCTGTGTGTAAACCAATTTCCACTTGAATAGGCAGTTTGTGCCCTTTTCAAGCTGGGATGAGTTTTAAAGTGAATAAATTTGTATATCATATATTTGATAAGGGACTTATATTCGGGATATAAAAAAAACTCTCACAACTCAATAACAAAAAAAAGTAACCCAAGGAAAATTGTTAAAGAATTTTAATATAACCATTTCTCCAAAAGTATACATTTCTCTGGAGACTACTAAGCATATAAAAAGAAATCCATCATTACTCATTAGGAGAATGAAAATCAAAATGACAATAAAATATTTCTTCATACCTACTGGCAAATAACCCAAAGAATTAAAAGCAAGATCTCACAGAGATATCAGTATATTAATGTTCTTAGTGGCGTTATTCACAGCAGACAACAGGTGGAAGCAGTACAAGTGTCCTCAGTGATTAGATGGCTTTACAGGGAGTAGATATTTGCAGTGAAATACTATTCAAGATTTAAAAGGAAAAAAATTCTGCTAGGCAGGGTGGTGCATGCCTGTAATCCCAGTGATGTGGGAGATTAAGGCAGAGGATTGTCTAGGCAAGCCTGGACAATTTAACAAGATCCTGTCTAAAAACAACAAGAGTTGGGGCTAGAACTTAGCGGTAGAGTACTCCTGGGTTCAATCCCCAGTATTGCAAAAGAGGGATGAGGAAATTCTGACACATGCAACGACATTGATGAAACTTAAAAACAGGAGGTGCTAAGTGAATCACACAAAGAAAAGTACTATATAACTTCACTTACCTGAGGTACTTAGGATGGTCACATCCATAAAGACAGAGTAGAATTGTGGCTGCAAGTGCTGAAGGGAGGAGGAAATGGGAGTTGCTTGGTCGGTATAGAGGTTTTATTTTGCAAGATGAAAGAAGTTCTGGAAATTGATTCTAAACAATGTAAATGTACTTAACACTACTGAACTGTGTGCTTAAACATAGATAAGATGGTAAAATTTATGTCACATGTATTTTATAATAACTAAAATATTTTAAATAAATAGGAAAATAGATAAAACAACACTAAAGGCAAGCAAACAAACAAACGAACATAAAAACTATATGAGATGTCACTTTACATGCCCTTAGGTTGGGTATAATAATTTTTTTTTTCATGGTGCTAGGGATTGAACTCAGTGTCTCATGCATACCAGGCAAGCTCTCAGCCACTGAGGATACATCACCAGCCTTTTTTTTATTTAGATTTTGATACAGAATCTCATTGATTTTTCCAGGCTGGCCCAGAACTTTCAATTCACCTGCCTCAGCCTCCGAAGTAGCTGAGATTACAAGCATCTACCACTACACTCTTAGCAACAAAGTGAGACCCTGTTTCCAAATAAAATATAAAATATGTCTGGGAGTATAGCCCAGAGGTAGAAAGCCCCTGAGTTCCACCACCAGTACCAACACACACACACACACACACACACACACACACACACACACACACAAATTTATCTTAGAGTTCCATAGTCAAAAGCCCTACAGGGGCATCACTGGGCTAAAATAAGGATGCTAAGGGGCTCTGTTCCTTTCTGGAAGTCCTGGAAGAGAGTCTGTTTTCTCGCCTTTTCCAGGCCACCTATGTTCCTTGGCTGGGGGCTCCTTTTTCCACCTTGAAAACCACTAGATTAAGTTGTTCTTGCATTTTTCCCCTCTGGCTTTCCGTTCTGCTCTCCACCTCCATTTTTATCAGTAGTGAAATAAGGAAAATATTTAATGGATTTGTGCTTAGTGTGCCTAAAATTATTTCACCATAACAAAAAAAAAAAAACCTTAAAAGACTAAGAAAAAGTAGACAGAGTTAAATTGCCTCTTTGAACAGGACTATTGGAAAGAAGGAAAAATGAGTCTTAAAATAGTTCATTGTGGAGCTGAAAAGGAGATGGAGAAATCTCTAAGGGAAGAACAAAGGTGTTGCATATGAACTGAAAATATTTTTAAAGTACCCAAGCAGTACGTGTGTGTGTGTGTGTGTGTGTGTGTGTGTGTGTGTGTGTGTGTATTTTGCTTGTACAGAGTCCCAGACTTTTGCAATATTTTTTTATTCCAGCCCACTTTTGCAGGGGCATGACTTGTTTCTGTTGGAATCCTAAGAAAGCTCTACACTCTTCTTTAAAGGTAAGCCAGGATTTTCCCCAACTTTATAGTATTGCTTTGTATTCTTCATATTTTGTTGTTGTTGTTTTTGTGTGTGTGGGGGGGTGGGTCTGGGGATGGAACACAGGGGCATTCGACCTCTGCGCTACACCTCCTGCCCTATTTTTTATTCTTTATTTTGAAACAGGGTCTCACTGAGTTGCAGAGGGCCTCACTAAGTAGTAGCTGAGGCTGTCTGCAAACCGCAATCCTCTGGTCTCCGCCTCCCGAATGCTGGGATTACAAGCGTGCGCCACCACGCCCGGCTGTATTCTTCATATTTTGAGTCTTACTAATTAAGAATGCGACACTCTCTGGAAAAAACTAAAAGGCCAGCAGGAGGGAAGATTCAACAAAATTCCTCCAGCCCTTTTAATGGCACCCCTCCTATGTAACATCAGAGGTGGAAGGGATCTTCATGGTGCTCTAGCCAATGTCATCTTTTACAGATGAAGACAGTGAAGCACAGAGATGGTAAGTGGTTTGCTTAAGCACACAGCCAGTTAGGGGCCAAAAAATAAGAGACTTGTTCAGTGCCTTACTTGCTGTAGCATCGGAAGACCAGTCATTGCTAATTTACTTGATAAAAGGGGGCCTCATCACAAATTCATTTTTATAGATATTAGTCTTTATTGACGCATCTAATAAAACAATATGATTCCCTTGCAATGTTTTCTAATGCAGACTTTTCACAAGTGTTTCAATGCCACTTCATTTGTTCTCCACCCCTCTTCCACTTTCCAGGATTCATTTAACTACAGTGGGCCCACCAAGACAACCCAGGATCATCTTCCTTTTTTTAAATTTTTAAATTTTTTGTGGTACTGGGGACTGAACGCAGGGGCATTCTACCACTGAGCTACATCCCCAGCCCCACTTTTTTGTTGTTGTTGCTCTTTATTTGGAAGCAGGGTCTCTCTAAGTTGTGGAGGGCCTCACTAAGAGCTGAGGCCGGCTGCGAACTTGGATCCTCCGGTCTCAGCCTCCCAAGTACTAGGATTACGAGTGTGCGCTGCCACGCCCGGCTCATCTCCCTATTTTAAGGTCAGCTATTTAGCCACCTTATTTATATCTGCAACCATAATTCTCCTTTGTCACGTAACATAAATATTCACAAGTTCTAAGGATTGTGACATGGGCATTCTTGGGGCAGGGCTTGTTCTATCACACTGGCTTTCTAAAAAGAATATAAAGCCTCAATTACAAATTGATATGATTCCATGAATAAGTTATTAGGGTCTTTCTCCTAGAAATAGATTAATAGAAAATCTCTTTCTCTGTATTTGTTTTTTACTGAGGTAAATTCATATAACATATAATTAACCTTTTTTTGTGTGTGGTACTGGGGTTACTGGAAGCCCTTCTACCTCCGGGATACACTCCTAGACCTATTTTTATACTTTTTTATTTGGAAACAGGGTCTCTTAAGCCAGCGCGGCTGGCTTTGAACCTGCGCGATCCTCCTGTCTCCGCCTCCCAAGCGCGGGGATTACAAGCGTGCGCCACCACGCCCGGCTATAATTAACCATTTTTAAATGTATGTTTCGATGGTATTTAGTACATTGACAACATTGTGTAATAATCCAAATCAAATTCCAAGTCATTTTCATCAACTCAAGAGACAATGCCAAGCCCATAAAGCAGTAGCTTCTCTTCTCCCTACTCCCAGCCACAGCAACCACTGGTCTGAATTCTGTCTGTATGCATTTATCTGCTCTAGAGAGTTCATGAAGTGAAATCAGACCATTTGGAATCTTTTGTGTCTGGCTGCTTTCACTTAACTTATTTTTGAGATTTATTGCTGCTGTAGCACTTAGTACTTCATCTTTTTTTTTTTTTTTTCAGAAGTAGGATGGAACCCAGGGGCATTCTACCTCTGAGTTACACTCCTGGCTCTATTTTTTATTCTTTATTTTGAAACAGGGTCTCACTAAGTTATGGAGGGCTAAGTAAGTGGCTGAGGATGGCTGTGAACCTGAAATCCTCCTGTCTCAGCCTCCCAAGTACTGGGATTACAAGCATGTGCCATCACACCTAGCTTTTGCCCCTTTTTATAGCTGAAAAATAATGTTTAATTGTACAGACATCCTACATTGGTTTATCCATGCCCCCTGGGGTGGATATTTGGATTGTTTCCAACTTCCGCTATTATGAATACTGCTGCTATGGACATCCCTATGCAAGTATATGTTTGAATACTTATTTTCTTTAAAGCATATACCTAGTCGAATTTTCTAGTCGTATGGTAATTCTTTAGCTTTTGCTTTGTTTTGAGGAACTGCCAAACTTTTTCACAGTGGATGAAATAAATATTATCAAAAAGTCCATGCTACCAAAGCAATCTACAGATTCAATTCAATCAGGTTCTTGTCCTGAGCTAAGGATAGACATGCAATAATCCGGACTTTTGCTGAAGATTTTTAACAAATCTTTATTACAAAATTAGGAAATAAAGCAGTAGGAAATAGAGAAGAGAAGGAAAAAGCAGCACACTGACCCACAGGCTGGAGAGCCTGAGAATGGAACTCCGGCCCCTTTTGGGTATCTTTCTCAAGGACAGTTCATTTTAAATCAGAGTTTTATCCTTGTTTGCTCCATTACTGAATAGTAATGAGTAGAAAGTTATATTTTGATAATTTCATGCCATAGTATTAGAGACATTCTGATGAGTAATCAAAATAATTTGGGAGGCCGGGAATAGTGATTCATGCTGATAATCCCAGTACTTGGGAGGCTGAGACAAAAGGATCTTAGGTTCAGGGCCAGCTTCAGCTACTCAGTGAGCCTTCCACAACTTAGCGAGACCCTGTTTCAAAATAGGTCAAAATAGGGATATAGGTCAGAGGTAAATGTCCTTGGGTTCAATCCCCAGTTATGTAAGTGATGATGATGATGATGATGATGATGATGATGATGATGATAGAAATTGCTAAAGGAGATGAATTTATTAGACCCTAAGAGGATAGTGGTGGCTTCTTGTTCAAATTTCATTCTTACCAATTTCTGGACTATGGCAGCTGATAGGGTATTTCTAAATGTTAAGAGGAAATTGACAGCTACCTGTACCTAGATTATTTGTTCCAAATCATCTTAGAGGATGTAAAGCCATCTGATCACATCTGGGTTCCTGCACACAGAGCTGTGCAGTTGGAACCTGTTGGCCCTGCTCATAGTTCAGCACTGTCTCTCAGTCCGGGGCAAGGCCAGAGTCACACCAGGAATCCTTTAGAAGATGTGACAGATTTTTCTAGAGGAACAGGAACATTCTGAAGAGTCTGTTCAACCTCTGCTTTTATGTGGTAGGAATGGTAGGTTACAAAAACAAGTTAACATTTTTAGATACCTCTGGATATATATAGATATTATTGGAGTTAGCTAACTCTGAATTTTTTCATATTTTGTATTTGTTTTATCAACAATTTAATATAAAGCATTTATCCACTTGGAGGGCCATCTTTTAAAGGTAAAGTACTATCCAGGTGTGGTGGTGCATGCTTGTAATTCTAGTACTTGGGAGGCTGAGACAGGAGGGTCTGGGTTTGCGGCCAGCCTTAGCTACTTAGTGAAGCACTCTGTAACTTAGTGAGCCCTGTTTCGAAATAAAGCCAAGGGAGGGGGACCCAAAGGGAGAGAGTGATTCAATAACAGAAATGAGTGATTGTGCTAGAGCCTGGCCAAAGAAGTGTGGGCTATCTCAGAAACCCTGGGGAAGGATGATGCATCCAAGTGAATTGTTTGGCGACCTGTGTGTCAGGGTCCTCCCATGTAAAGGCAAAAATGGGATACAACTCAGGATATAGAGGAATGGTAGAGCATTGACCACCATGCCATCCCGTTAGAGTGTCAACCATGGTAGTTTTTTGGTGAAAGGGCATAGAGGTGAAATCAATCTGCCAGTCCTGTCCTGGAAAATATCCTCTCATTTGGTGGATAGGAAAACAGCTGTTGCAGGAGGGGAGAGTAGGAGGCCTAATGTGTAAGGAATTATGTATTAGGTTAATGATCACTTTGGCCTGAGCCTTGGGCAGATCATAAGCCATCCATCCTCTGTGTAGGATGCTCCGAGTTTGGTCAGGTGTTCTTGTTTAGCCAATCTCTAGTTAAGGCATCATTATAGGATTAGTTAAAATAGGGGCAGATGGATTCAACTGTGGTCCTTCCAATTCCTTAACAGGGAGAATGGGGAGTATACAGGGAATTAGTAGAGACAAGCAGGCCCTGGGCTAGGAGGCAAGAGATAATTGGTTTAAGTCTGCACCAGAAGTGGAAGGAAATAGGGGACTAAGAACAGGCGAGAAAATAGTGGGGTCCGGGAGGACAACTGGAAGTGGGGTGTGGTATGTTGCAACAACTGGAGTAGCGGTGTCCTATACACTAGGGTCAACCAAATCTAAAAGCATGTTGGGGGAAATGGAAGCAGTAAGGGAACAAAATTAAAGTTCAACCCCAATTTTTGTTAAAAAGGTCTAAAAGTGTGGTCGAATCAGGAATGAATGGGCAACCATAAGGTTTTCCAAATGGCAAAAGAGGAGCCTGTAGTGTGTTGGCAGGAGGGTTTACTGTCAATCCCCTGTACTGAGAAGATGTACATTTTCTGATTTCAAACATTATAAAGCTACAATAACCAAAACAGTGTAGTACTGCTATAAAGGCAGATATATAAACCAGTGGAGTAAAATAAAAAGCCTAGAAATAAATTCTTCCATATATGGTCCAGTTATTTTTGACAAGGTTTCCAAGAACATTTGATGAAGGAAACGATAATCTTTTCACTAAATATTGTTAAAAAATAAAAATTACATGAAAAAGAATAAAATTGGACCCTTACCTAATACCATATATAAATATTAACTCAAAATAGATAAAAGACCTAAATGTAAATCTTAAGACTATAAACTTTTAGAAGAAAACCTGTGTCATAACACTTCACAACATTGAAATTGGCAGTGATTTCTTGGATATGATTCCAAAGGCACAGGCAACAAAAGAATAAACAAACTTCATAAAAATATTGTACATCCAAAGACAATGTAAACAGAGTTAAAAGTTACTGATAGAATGGGATAAAATATTTTCAAATGCTATATCTGAGGGTATATTAATATTCCAAATAGAAATCCTTAAAATTCTCAACAGTAAAAGCAAACAATACAATTTAGAAATAGGTAAAATAGATAATGAATCTCCAAAGACTTTTATATGACCAATAAACACATGGATATCACTCATCATTATAATATAACTAATCATTAAGAAATACAAATAAAAACTAGTGAAATACTACTTCATATTTGTTAGGATGGCTCCTTAACATGAATTACCTTGCTCTAGCCCTTTACCTTGAGTTTGTTACTATCTTTATTTGTAAATTGTGTTTCTTGTAAGCAGCAGAAGGATGGATTATGGTTTTTAATCCATTTTGCCACTTTATGTCTTTTTATTGGGGAATTGAGACCATTTACATTCAGTGTGATTATTGAGACATAACTTTTAATTCCTAACATGTTAAGATTTTATTTCTGTTTGAAATACTGTTTATTCTTCTTTGCTTAGTTGTCTGCTGGATGGAAAATCTTGTTTCTCTGGTTTTGGTGTGTAGTACCTATTTCTTCTTTGTAGTTAATCTCCTTGAGTATTTTCTCTACCGCTGGTTTTGAAGACATAAATTCCTTCAGTTTCTGTTTGTCATGGAAGCTTCTTATTTCCCCATATAATTTGATAGATAGTTTTGCTGGGTAGGAAATTTTTGGCTGGATGTCAACCAAAATGGAGATTGGCTTACCCACTACCTTGAGTTACCCTGAGTTTGGCAAAGGAAATAGAGATCAACGAGTCCGGGAGCCATCAGTTTTCAGCCAGGCCAGGTAGGGCCAGTGGCAGGGCCTGGTCTGGAAGGTGGTCCCCCTGTGTTGAGGCACCTGAAACTCACTGCTCTTCCAAGGGCAAACACTTTTCCAGTGGTCCTCCCGGTTGCACGCTGGGCATGGTCTCATTGGTGGACAGGGCAGGCTTGAAGCCGACTCCTGGAGGTACTTGCCCTCCACCTCTAGATGGCGCTCATCATCCAGAGGGCTGAGCCTTCATTGCCGGTCACAAAGTGTGGGCTTGCAAATCTGCCTTTTGGTGGAGCAAGATTGTATGCTCCACCTCAGCCTGTTCCTCTCAGGAATTAAAGACTTCAAATGCCATGTTCACCAAATCTCAAATAGGGTCTGAGGGCTGTCCTCCAGCTTTTTAAATTTTTTCCAAATGTCAGGGCCCTGTGGAATGGGTTGCCAACACCACAGATCCCACTCCAGTAGATGGGCCTAAGCGAGTATAGAGAGTAAAAGCCTCCTGAAGCCGATTAAGAAAAATGGCTGGGGTTTTCATCTGGATCTTGGGTGATTCATGGTTAACCACCTTATGGGAGGCAGCTGGCATGCTGTCAAGGAGGATAAAAGCATATGATCTCTTTGTTATGCCCTCACCCCCACTGTTTGGGGCTGACTGGTAATCCCAATGGGGATCTTCAGAAGGTACTGCGGCTGCTCCAGGAGGTAGGGCAGGGTTAGTCACATGGGCCTGGTTGGCCTGTACCTGGGAAGCCTTTAATATATGATCCTGTTCATCAGGAGTTAAGGCAGAGGTGAAAATAACATGAAGATCCTGCCATGTGAGATCATACACTTGAATGATATATTGGAATTCCTTAATAAAACCGGATGGATTGACAGAAAAAGAACCTAGTTTTCTTTCGATTTGAGCACGGTCCAGGAGGAAGAAAGGGACATGGACATGGACCATACCCTCCGCATTGGCCACCTCATGAAGTGGGGCCAAGAGAAGGGGGGTGGTCCTTGGAGCGGGTACTGTGACTTACAGGGGAAGGTAAGGGGAGGTAAGGGCTGGTCCCTTAAGGGAGGATGGGTGGGGGGAAGGAGCGGGTTAGGGTGAGAGGCCATTGGAGGGGGCTCTGATGGTGGGTTGAGATTGGACAGGGAGGGGTATATAGAGAGAACCAGGGGTACAGAGGCGGACTCCAGTGGTGAAGCGAGATTAGCTGTATGGTACAGAGGTGGTTGGGGTGGTGAGGAAAGATCCTGGGAATCAGAAAATAGTGCCTGTGTCTCCGTGGAGTCATAAAATGGTGCCTAATAGGGGAGGGAGGTCGGAGCAGGGTTGGAAGCATGAGCAGAAGTGTTCTAGGCCAACAAAACCTGGGTGTTAGAACACAGTGGGGACAAAGAGAATTTTGGTTTTCCATGTCTGGACTGCTGGTGAGAACAAAGAACAGGAGACAGGCATCCCCATTATCCTGATCAATGTCCAGGAATGGGGCCAAGAGGATGGCAAGGATGCCTTCACTCCCCTCTCAGGGCCGGAGGAGGACAACCTTGTCCTGGGCAACTTTGATGTGGCGACGCATTTGGACAGAGAACCCAGAGACAGTGACCTGCAAACCAGAGTAAGGAAAGTGAACTCACCTCATCTGAGAATGGTTCCAGGTTCAGGGGAGTGGAGAGGAGGTCTCCCCTCAAGGGCCTGGTGGGGATGATCTACCAGGGAGCCACAAGGGCTCAGGGAGGGAGAGAAAGATGTGTCTCTCCTGGGTTTCAGCACCAGATGTAACATTGAAATCGAGTCAGGGGTGACAAGGGAGACAAAATCCAGAAAAAGAATGTGAGCCCAGGCACTTTTTAATTAATTGGCACTCACGGGTGAGGTCTACTGACCAATACTGTGGGTAGAGGGGCCAGTAGTTCAGTAGAGTCGTGCAGGAGAGAGGAAGTGAGGGTATTTTTGCAGCCAGCATCTTGGGGTGGGGCTAGTGAAGTGGGAGAATGCTGGTCCTCTCGTGATATCTGGAGTGTTCCCCAACTCTGCTTCCGGCTTCTGGAGATCCACCTCCGGTCCCAGCTGCAGAGTCCCATGAGGGGAGTGGGAGGAGACCTGACCTATCACTCCAGTATTGGGGGGGAAGAAACATTCAACTCAGCAATCTTGCCCTGTTTTAAAAGGCTCTGTAGCCGGCCGTGGTAGCGCACACTTGTAATCCCCACGCTTGGGAGGCAGAGACAGGAGGATCACGCTGGTTCAAAGCCAGCCTCTCTGGCTTAAAAGACCCTGTTTCCAAATAAAAATATAAAATAGATCTGGGAGTGTAGCCCGGAGGTAGAAGGGTTTCCAGGAACCCCAGTGCCACCAAAAAAAAAAAAAAAAAAAAAGGCTCTGTAGCTGGGTGTGGTGGCGCACGCTTATAATCCTAGTGCTTGGGAGGCTGAGACAGGAGGATCGCACAGGTTCGAAGCCAGCCTCAGCTACTTAGTGAGGCTCTCAGCAACTTAGTGAGACCCTGTTCCCAAATAAGTATAAAAAAGGTCTGGGAGTATAGCCCAGAAGTAGAAAAGCCCCTGGGTTCCACCCCCAGTACCACCAAAAAAAAAAAAAAAAAAAAAAAAAAAAAAAAAAAGAAAGAAAAGGCTCTTGGTTTCGCTTGTTTTTGTGGTGCTGAGAATCTTAACCTAAGACCTTCTACCTATTGAGCAAGTGCTTCACCACTCAGCTCCACCCCAGCCCAAAGTCATGTGTTTTGGGACCAGATGGATTTGGAGTTGAACATGTGATCTACCACTTAATAATATTTGTTTATAAAATGGGGCTTTATTTACTTTTACAAATATAATTGCCACTATGTTCTAGATAATGAGAGTGTAGCATTGAAGACTGGTCCAGTCTGTGCTCATGGAACAATACATAGCTTAGTAAGAAAGAGGCAAACAAGAAATTCTGCTCCCATGTAGATGTTGTGATAGAACTAAGACTGGGGTCCTGCAGTTGACTGAAAATGAGACCTGAAAGACAACAAGTAGTTAGTGAAGTCATGGGAGGGGAAGTTTTGGGCACAAGGAACAGAAATGTGCAAAAGGGAGAAGATTAAAAAACATAGCACCCTGAAGGACCTCAAGTGCTCCATTATGGCTAGACCACGCTGTATGGTGGAAGTCAGGGGTGATGGAGTTGGAAAGGCATGCAAGGTGAGATTAGAATATGTTGTGAATGTTTCAGTAAGAGATTATCCTGAGGGTGGCATATCCAGATCCATGGAAGAGTTTTTTTGTTTGTTTGTTTGTTTGTTTGCTGTACTGGGGATGGAACCCAGGGGCATTGTACCTCTGAGCTAAACCCCCAACCCTATTTTTTATTCTTTACTTCGAAACAGGGTCTCACTGAGTTTCAATGGGCCTCACTAAGTAGCTGAATCTGTCCTCACACTGCGATCCTCCGGTCTCAGCCTCCCGAATGTTGGGATTACAAGGATGTGCCACCACACCCCACTGAAGTAGTTGTTTTGTTTTGTTTGTTTGTTTGTTTGTTTGTTTTGGTGGTACTGGGGTGGAACCCAAGGGCTTTTCTACCTCTGGGCTAAACTCCCAGACCTTTTTTATACTTTATTTGGGAACAGGGTGTCACTAAGTTGCTGAGAGCCTCACTAAGTAGCTGAGGCTGGCTTTGAACCTGTGGGATCCTCCTGTCTCAGCCTCCCAAGCACTAGGATTATAAGCGTGCACCACCACACCCAGCTACAGAGCCTTTTTAAACAGGGCAAGATTGAGATTGCTGAGTTGATGCTTTCTTCCCCTCCCCCAGTACTGGAGTGATAGGTCAGGTCTCCTCCCACTCCCCTCATGGGACTCTGCAGCTGGGACAGGAGGTGGATTTCCAGAAGCTGGAAGCAGAGGTGGGAAAGACTCCAGATATCATAAGAGGACCAGCATTCTCCCACTTGGGTCCTTGGAGTGGGTACAGTAACTTACAGGGGAAGGCGAGGGGGAGGTAAGGGTTGGTCCCTTAAAGGAGGATGGCAGGGGGGAAAGCAGCAGGTTAGAGTGAGAAGCTGTCCAAGGGTAAGTTGGTGATCGGGGTAGTGAGGAGAGATTCTGGGGATCAGGGTCCTCAGAAAGCGGCGCCTGTAACCCAGCAAGGTCACAAGCTGGTGACCATGCACTGCCATAATGAGAAAACCAAGATGGTGACTTTGCGACATCACCAGGTTGACTGTGCCATTACAAAACAGCGACTGACAGGAAAATGGCGGCTGACGGAGGAGAGTGGTCAGAGGAACAAGAGCACAGGAAAAAGAAGGCCTGGACATAAAGAACTTTCGACCATTTATCAGACTACCTACAAAAGTTGCTAATCCCGGTCAGAGTATTAAAATCCAGAGTTCCATTTTGGGGCCACAGTGACCCATTATTTTGGAATTCTGGCTTCCCATATCTGGTCTGCAGGCAAGAATGAAGAACAGGAAAATGGCATCCCTGATTATCCTGATTAACATCTGGGAACGGGAGTCATGAATGAGAGAGACATCTCTACTCCCTTCTCAAGACCAGAGGCCAACCTGGTCTTCCAGAGGCAACGCTAATGGCAGCCACACATTTTGATAACAGAGAAGCTGGAGGCAAGAAGCCAGAAGGCAAGAAGCCAGGACTCGCTGACCAGAGGAAGGGAAGGAACTTACCCTATTTGAAAGAAGAAGCAGTCAGACCAAGAGTCGGAGAGTCCAGGTTCCTGGGAGTTAAGAGGAGGGCTCCCAAAAGGAATCACAGGGGCTCAGGGAGGGGTAAACAAAACAAAACCAAAAAAAAAGAGAGAGAGAGGAAAAAATAAAAAAAATAAGTCCTCTCAGGTTCGGAGGGTTTTAGCACCAGATGTAACATTTAAATTGAGTTGGGGGTTGCAAAGTAGGCAAACACTAGCCAAGTTATTAAAGACCTTTTTTTTTGTGGTACTGGGGTTCCTGGAAGCCCTTCTACCTCCGGGCTACACTCCCAGACCTATTTTATATTTTTTTATTTGGAAACAGGGTCTCTTAAACCAGCAAGGCTGGCCCCGAACCAGCGCGATCCTCCTGTCTCCTCCTCCCAAGCGCGGAGATTACAAGCCTGCACCACCACACCCGACCTATTAAAGACCTTTTTAATTAAACTGGTACCTTCAGGCAAGGTCTACCGGCCCTGGGGGAAGGGACCAATGACCGAGCAGCAGTCTGCAGTCAGCAGAGTAATGTGGAGAGAGGAAGTGAGGGTATTTATGTAGCTGGGTCCTGGGGTTGGGGGTCCTCTTGTGACATCTGGAGTCTTATGACATCTGGAGTCTCGCGATATCTCCACTCTTGGCTTCCAGGATTCTGCCTCCTGTCCCCACTGTGGGGTGCCATGGGGGAAGGGAAGGACCTGACCTATCACTCTTAATGTTCAGGTTCCCCTGGCAATGAGGAGGGGTGGTGGGTGGGTGGTGTCTGACCTTAGTCCTCCTTGTGGACCCTTTGTTTACCAAGCATCTCAGGAATCTCAGATGGGGAGAGGAGACATTGTGATTAAGGGTGTTTGCTCATAGAGGCTTCTGCCTAAGACAGAACACACCCTATAGGATGGAGTTAGAGGTTATTAACTTTCCAGATTTTAACACTATATTTTTCTTCCCTTCCCAATTTGTCTCCTTTCTTCCTAAGATTTTATGTCTTCTATCCTACCTCAGTAACAGTATTTACTTCACAGGGGTGTTGAGACCATTAATCAAGTAAAGTGCTTGCTTCTTAGAAAACACTGAATGAGTGTTTTTCTTAATCCTTTTGGGGGGAAAAAGCAAGGCAAGTGGCTGTGAGAGGCTGCTGTTTGATCTAGGATGGTCCAGAAAAGCCTCATCTGTGCAGGAACATTTGATTGGAAGTGTTGTCTGGGTCAGCAAAATTCTGGGCAGGGTACATTCAAAAACTCTATGGGGCATTCTTGACACCCTCAGAACATAGAACAAGGCCACTGTAAAAGCTTGGGAAAGTGTCAAGCACAATGTAAAAAAAAAAAAAATGAAAGCCATGCATGGAAGGATGGAGGCACACACCTGTAATCCCAGGACTTGAGAGACTGAGATAGGAGGCTTTCAGGTGTGAGGCCAGCCTCAACAGCTTAGAAAGACCATGCTTCAAAATAAAATAGTGCTGGGGTATAGCTCAGAATCTACCCCTGGATTCAATCTCCCAAAATTAAGAAATAACATCTAGTGGAATGTATATGCAATGGAATACTATTGTCATGGGAAAACACAATAACTTCTGTGGGTTCTTGGCTTTTGTGGAAAAAAGAATTTCAGCCCGCGCCAGTCAGAGATAAAGGCAAAGGTTTTACTTGGGAAAAAATAAGAGATTCGAGGGGAAAGGCAGGCTATCTTAAGGGGTAGAGAGCATCCAAGCAAGAGCAAGAGGCTAAAAGGGCAAAAAAGAAAAAGGCAAAAAAGGGTTCTTTGCTGCTTTTTCAGTTATTTTATGGAACTTCCTTGAGCTGGTGGGTGGGTCACCCAGTAGAGGTCTAGACTTCCTCTTATTCTTCAGGTTCCCGTGGCAACAGGAAGGGGTTCAGAGTGGCTGGTGTCCCGACCTTTGTCCTCCTCCTCCAAGACCTTTTGTTTACTAGGAATCCCAAGTGAGGAAAGGGGTCACTGTGATTAAGAGTGTGGGCTTCTCGAGGCTTCTGCCTGAGACCCACCCTAAAACTCTGTTCTCCTTTTCCTATAGTTGAGATTATGACCAGTCCAGATTTTAAAACTATATTTTCCTTTCCTTCCCATTTCATCTCCTTTCTACCTAAAACTTTATTTCTTCTATTCTACCTCATCACTATTACTCTTTCCTAACTGTCTTTTTTGTGCTTTTATTGGTGCATTATAGACTCACATCATAATGTAAATTATGTTGACAATGACACACATGTACTCACTTTTGGTGCCTCCTCTCTATTTCTCTCCCTCCCGATACGGAGTACCCAGATACACTGGTATAAATCCACATGTATACACATGGTCTATGGCAGTATTTCTATGAAAGAACCTAAGTCTTCCTCCATCCCTACCCTTATATCTCCTCCCTGGCTCCCCTGAGGTTTCTTCTCATCATCTGGAGTCTCTCTTGGATCCCAATTATTCCCTATTCTGCACATATTAAAGAAAACATATGATCCTTCACTCTCTGTTATTGGCTAATCTGGTCCTTCCGTTTTCTTGCAAATGATGTAGTTTTATTTTTCTTTATTGCTGAGTAGAATTCCATTGTGTTTATTTCCCATTTTATAATCCATTCATCTGTTGATGGACACCTAGGTTGGTCCCATAGTTTGGCTATTGTGAATTGTGCTGCTGTGAACATGGGTATGCATATGTTACTGTAGTTCTCTGGTTTCAACCTCTTTGGAAAGATACCCAGGAGTGGTATGGCTGGATTGTAGGGTTGATCCATTCCCGTTTTCTCTGAGCTCCATAGTGGCTGGACTAGTTTGCAATCCCACCAACAAGAGAGCCTATTTCCCCCACAGCCTTGTCAACATTTGTTGCTTCACTATTACCCTTTAAAAAAAAAGAAACTCCTGTCATTTGCAACAACATAAGTAAACCAGGAGGAGATTATATTATGTGAAATAAGCCAAGCACAAAAAGACAAATGCTACACAATCTCACTTATATGTGGAATCTAAAACAGTCTAACTCTTTATAAAAGAGTAGAATGGTTGTTGCCAGGGACTGAAAGTGGTGTGTGTGTTGGGAGGGTTGTCAGTCAAAGGACATGTAATTTATTTAGAAGGAATAAGTTTGAGACCTCTAGTATACAATATGGTTACTGTAGTTAATAACAATATGTGCTTGAAAATTGTTAAAGGAGTGGATTATAAATGTTCTCACCACAAAATGATAAGTAAATGAGGTAGTACATATGTTAATTAGCTTAATTTATCCATACCGCAATGTATACATGTATCAAAATATCATGTTTTACACTATAAGCATATTCAATTTTTATTTGTTAATTTTAAATTCCTAGCCAGGCATGGTAATATGCACCTGTAATCCCAGTACTTAGGAGGCCTAGACGGTATAATTCCAGGTCCAGTGACAGCCTCAGCAACATAAAGAAGCTCTCAGCAACTTATTGAGACCCTGTTTCAAAATAAAAATAGGGCGGGGTGTGACTCAGAAGTAAAATGCCCCTGGGTTTACTCCCCAGTACCAAAGAAAATAATTATAAATTCCTTAGAAACCAGTACCATATTTATGCTCCTTTTGATAAATTAAGTAAAGTTATCACCATAATTCTTGAATTTATCATTATTATTGTTGTTGTTATTTGATACTGGAAATCGAACCCAGGGGCATTCTACGTCTAAGCTATATCTGGAGCCTTGTTTTTTAAATCATTTTTCATTTTTAAACATGGTCTCTCTAAGTTACTGAGATGGGCCTTGAACCTGAGATCTTCCTGTTTAAGTCTCCCAAGTATTGGTATTACAGCGCGTGCCACCATGTCCAGCTGAATTTATGTTTTACTCTCTACTATGCCTTGAATTCTTGAACAAGTAATGGAGATAAGACTGGGGTCAAATGAGACTAAAGTATGGATTTTGCAAGGGGCTAATTTATCTAGGTCCATAGTGTCTCCTGGCTTCTGGGAGATGCAAACTGTGGGAAGAAAGCACACTTCATCCTTAACTTAGGCTTCAAGTTTCTTAATGGTTAAGACCAACCACCCAAGTTCATGAAGATTGCTCTCCCGCCAATACACACAGACCCACCTGGACAAAATGACAAACATCATCTCTGGGAGATTTCTCATACTTCTCTTCAATAATGATAGATGAAGGGGGGGGGGAAGCACACTAGTAAAGATTTAGGAGATTTGAATAAAACAAAAATAAATTCAAAAAATAAGTCAAATCTAACAGCTACCAACAGCTAGAAAGAAAATGTATATTCTATTCAAGAATATATGGAATTAAAAAAAATTATGTCCTAGCCAATAATGCAAGTCTCAACAAATGGCAAAGAAATTGTACAAATTATGTCATCCTACCACAGTGTTGTGAATTTTAAGTCAATAAAGCCAAATAAAAGCTGGACATAGTGGTATATTTCTGTAATCCCAACTATTTCAGGAGGCAGAGGCAGGAGGATCTTAAGTTTGAGGTCAGCCTGGAAAACTTAGTGAAACTCTGTTTCAAAATCCCTAGAACTAACAAATCAAGTCTAAACATAAAGATTTTCTTTGGAAATTTAAAGGCCTCTGAATAACCCTAGGTCAAAGAAGAAATCACTATGGAATTTTTTTTTTAACACTTAAAACTGAACAACAATAAGATACTATATATGAAACTGTATGGTATGAAATAAAACTGATAAAGGGAAACTTGTGGTCTTAAATGTTTATATTAGAAAAAAGTAAGCTAAAAGTTAACTGACTAATAACAAAAAATATTTTGTTCTTTTTCAAAATGAAAGAAGTTATAGGAATATAACCTATAAAGACTCAAAATATATTAAGGCCAGACAATGTAGCTTAGTGGTAGAGCACTTGCCTAGCATGGATAAGACTTTGAGTTTGAAACCCAGAATTGAAAAAAAAATTGAAAAATGAATATACCGCTAATTGCTAGGGAGACGGAAATAGATGACCTTAAGATCTCCCTGTAAAGAAAACACTGCCAGGTGGTTTTACACCTCAGTTCTACCAAGATACTATCTGCACTTTCAAGCAACAAATTATTTCAGCCTTACACAAACTCTTCCTGAGACCAGGGGAAAAAAATATCACCTCTCCTAACACAATAATATTGATATTGAAATCAGAGAAAGACAGTGGAGAAGGGAAATTCATATTTTCAAATAGTTTATGAACAGTTCAAAAATCTGAACAAAATAGACAAACTATTCAAATTTGCCAAAGTAAAGGTCAATATACAAAATCAGTTATAGAGAGTATTTCTAGAATAGTAGAATAAGGCCCTCTGAAAGTTCACTTCTTCAAGAAACAGTGAGGCCGGGCGTGGTGGCACACGCTTGTAATCCCGGCATTCAGGAGGCTGAGACCGGAGAATCGCAGTTTGCGGACAGCCTCAGCTACTTAGTGAGGCCCTCTGCAACTCAGTGAGACCCTGTTTCAAAATAAAGAATGAAAATAGGGCAGGGGGTGTGGCTTGAAGGTCTAATGCTCCTGGGTTCCATTCCCAGGCCCGCCCCCGCCAAAAAAAGAAACAGTGAGAACATTGGCAAAAATTGTTGACTTTTTCAGAACTCAAAAATAAACCAAAGGCTTGCAACAATCCAAAGAGTGTATTTCAGAAGAACATCTAAGTCTCTGTAAAAGCAAGTCATGTGGTATTTTAACAAAATGAAGAAGAAATCAAGACATTCCCAGATATACGAAACTGAGAGGTTTTATTGCCAGCAAGCCTGCTCTACAAGAAATAGCAGTCTTTCAGGCTGAAATGAAAGAGCACTAGACAGTAACTCAAATTCACATGAAGAAATAACATCAGTAGAGGCAACTACATAAGTAAATATAAAAGTCAGTGTAAATGAAGTTTTTGTTTGAACTCTTTTTTCCTCCTCTCTGATTTTAAAAATAGCTAAATAAATTAATAATTATAAAGCTGTTGAAAATATAAAATGTATATAATATAATTTGTATAATAAATATATAAAATGTAATTTTATTACAATTAAATTAAAAAGTATATATGGTAGCAAAGTTTTGTATAATATTTAAATTAGGTCGGTATTAATTCATCCAGATTGTTTTAAGATATTGGTTGTAGTTTCTAGACTAAAAGAAAACCTCAAAAATATAGTTTAAAAAAGGAAACTTAAGAGGGCACACTTAAAAGAAATCTGTTCAACACAATAAAGTAATAGAGGAATAGAGAAACAAAAAATACATAAAGCAGATATATAGAAATAACAGCTGGTAGCCGGGCGTGGTGATGCACGCTTATAATCCCTGTGCTTGGGAGGCGGAGACAGGAGGATCGCACAGGTTCGAAGCCAGCCTCGCTGGTTTAAGAGACCCTGTTTCCAAATAAAAATATAAAGTAGGTCTGGGAGTGTAGCCTGGAGGTAGAAGGTAGAAGGGTTTCCAGAAACCCCAGTACCACAAAGAAGGAGAAGGAGAAGGAGAAGAAGGAGAAGGAGAAGGAGGAGAAGGAGAAGGAGAAGGAGAAGAGGAAGAAAAGGGAAGGGAAGGGAAGGGAAGGGAAGGGAAGGGAAGGGAAGGGAAGGGAAGGGGAGGGGAGGGGAGGGGAGGGGAGGGGAGGGGAGGGAAGGGAAGGGAAGGGAAGGGAAGGGAAGGGAAGGGAAGGGAGGAAGGAAGGAAGGAGAAATAATAGCTGGTATGATGGCACGCATTTGTAATTCCAGTATTTAGGATGCAGAAATAGAAGGAGCTCAGGTTCAAAGCCGGCCTCCAAAGCTTAGAGAGACTCAGCAACCCAGTGAGACCCTGTTTTCAAATAAGATATTTAAAAAATCAGGCTGTGGGTGTAACAGAGATGAATGACTCTGGGTTCAATCCCCAGTATCACCAAAAAAAGAAAACAAATAATAAAAAAAGCGAACTTGAATGTTACTCTATTAATTGCATTTAATATAAAGGGGTTATATACTTTAATCAAGACAGCAGTTGGCAGGATGAATTTTTTAAATCATCTAACTACATACTGTTTATAAAACATACAAATTAGATTCAAGATGCATAACACTAAAGAAGATCTACCATGCAAACAGTAACTGAAAAGGAGCTGAAGTGGCTATAGGAACATCAGCAAAATAGGCCTCAAGACAAAAATTGTTACTAGACCTTTAAGAAGTACATTTTATGATGATAAAATAATCCTTTAGGGAGACATAACAATTATAAACATATGTACAACTAACAACAGAGCCTCAAAATACATGAATCATCAACTTATGTATTAAAGGAAAAATAGACAATTCAGTAATAATTTTTAGAAACTTCAACTAAAATTAGATACTAGCTATGCAGTTCTGTGATTAAACCCAAAATATTGAGTTGTACACTTTGGAAGTATGGATTTCATGATATGTGAATCATATATCGATAAAACTCTTATTTAAATAAACTGCTTACACACCAGAAAATAATTTTTAAATTGTCATTTAAAGAATAATAAAAATACTAGCCAGGCATGGTGGCACGCACTTGTAATCTCAGCATTTGGGAGACTGAAACAGGAGGATCGTGGTTTGCGGACAGCCTCAGCTATTTAGTAAGGAACTTTGCAACTCATTGAGACCCGTTTCAAAATAAGGAATAAATAATAGGGCTGGGGGGTGTGGCTTGAAGGTAGAATGCCCCTGAGTTTCATCCCCAGTACCACTAAATACATACATACATACATACATACATACATACATACATACAATACTAGCCAGGTATGGTGGCACACACCTGTAATTTCAGTACTTAAAAGGCTGAGACAGGAGGATTGTGGATTATAGGACAACCTCAGAAAACTAGTGAGACCCTGTTTCAAGACAAAAAATAAAAAAAGGCTAGGGGTATAGCTCAGAGGTAGAGTGCCCCTGGATTCAATCTCCAGTACCAAAATGGAAAAACAGTTTCTAATTTGAAAAAATAAAGTTCTATGTATTTGGAATCAGTAAATTCTGAAACCAAATGGTATGAACTTAATTGTGTAGGTTAATGTAGACTATTAAAAAAAAATCTTGGAGTAAATCTAGCTAAAGTTGTACAAACCCTGGGCATCTTATAAAACCTTTAGAAATTTTACTTCTATAATTTTTTTTTATGGTACTGGAGATTAATCCCAGAGCATTCTACCCCCAAGATACACCCCAGCCTTTTTAAATTTTTTTTTTATTTTGAAATCATCTCACTAAGTTGCTGAAGGTTTCTCTACATTCCTAAGGCTGGCCTCAACCCTGTGATCCTGTCTTAGCCTCCTAAGGTCTGAGATTACAGACATGCGCCACTGCATCCTGCTAAAATTTTATTTTAAAAACTCGTAAAGGGTTTTAATTTCTTCAGCAGAACTATTCTTTCTTATTATTTTTTATTTTATTTTTTTTGCGGGTCTGGGGATGGAACTCAGGGGCATTTGACCTCCGAGCTACATCCCCTGCCCTATTTTTTATTCTTTATTTTGAAACCGGGTCTCACTGAGTTGCAGAGGGCCTCACTAAGTAGCTGAGTCTGGCCGCGAACCGCGATTCTCCGGTCTCAGCCTCCCCAAATGCTGGGATTACAAGCGTTCGCCACCACACCCGGCTCTTATTATTTTTAAAACAGAGCCTCGCTAAGTTGCCCAGACTGGCCATGAACTTGTGATCTACCTGCCTGGCTATATATCATTGTAGCCATTGGGAAATATTATACTTAATAGTTGTTTTCTTTCTGTCACTGAGATAACTTTTCTAAATTATATTTGAAATCTTTAGATTGGTTAGCAAATGAGCTATTTAAAAACTGAATTAAAACTTCTAGCCAGACATGGTGGTGAATGCTCACAATCCCAGGATTTGGGAGACCAAGACAGGAAGATCACAGGTTTGCAGCCAGCCTCAGCTACTTAGTGAGGTGGTCCGCCACTTAGAGAGACCGTTTCTAAATAAAAATTAAAAATCGGGCTGGGAATGTAGTTCAGAGGTAAAAATGTGCCTGGGTTCAGTCCCCAGTACCATAATAAAATAAAATAAAATAAAATTTGACTTCTTTGCTTATGAAGCTGAATTTGTATTATTAACTAAGAAATATAATATATAATTTTTTTTTTTTTTTACCCAGGCTTGGTGGTGCACACTCGTAATCCCCACGCTTGGGAGGCTGAGACAGGAGTATTGCACAGGTTCGAAGCCAGCCTCAGCTACTTAGTGAGGCTTTCAACAACTTAGTGAGACCCTGTTTCCAAATAAAATATGAAATAGGTCTGGGAGTATAGCCCAAGGGTAAAAACTTTCTGGATTCCACCCCCAGTACCAACAAAAAAAAAAATTAAATTTTTGCCAGGTGTGGTGGCGCATGCCTGTAATCTCAGCATTTAGGAGGCTGAGACAGGAGGGTCACAGTTCACCAGACAGCCTCAGCTACTTAGTGAGGCCCTTTGCAACTCAGTAAGACCCTGTTTCAAAATAAAGAATGTAGCCGGGCGTGGTGGCGCACACTTGTAATCCCCGCGCTTGGGAGGCGGAGACAGGAGGATCACGCAGGTTCGAAGCCAGCCGTGCTGGGGTAAGAGACCCTGTTTCAAAAATATAAAATAGGTCTGGGAGTGTAGCCCGGAGGAAGGAGGGCTTCCAGGGACCCCAGTACCACCAAAAAAAAAAAAAAAAAAAAAAAAAGAATGTAAAATAGTGCTGGGGATGTAGCTCAGAGGTAGAATGCCCCTGGGTTTCACCCCCAGTACTGCAAAAAGAAAAATTAATTTTTTTTACCTGAACAATACTAATACTGTGCTATACTATTCTATGTGACCAAATGTGCTCATAGTAACATAACACTAAAGGGTTAATTTGAACATATATTTGAAGTTGGCTTAAGTAAACAAAGGAAGAGGGTGATTTCTCTAAAGTAGACCAATAAGCCGGTTTCTAATCTTTCACACCTACTACTAAGTCAAATCTTATAGTTTATTTCCTTTACTATCTTCTTTCCACTAGTACTGGGTGACTTAACAAGAAAAGGAAAGTCTTTGATTTAAAACTACCAGCTTCACCCAGCATGATGGAGCATGCTTGTAATCCCAGCATTTGGGAGGCTGAGACGGGAGGATCACGGTTCACAGATAGCCTCAGTTACTTAGTGAGGTCCTTCTCAACTTAGTGAGACCCTGTTTCAAAAATAATGAACAAAAAAAATTAGGGCAGGAGGTGTAGCTCGGAGGTTGAATGTCTCTGGGTTCCAGACCCAAAACAAAAGAAAACAAACAAACAAAAAACTACCAGCTTCTGGCCGGGTGTGGTTGCACACATGTGTGATCTCAATCCTTTGGGAGACTGTGACAGGAGAATCACAGGTTTGAAGCTACTAGCATCAACTTAGTAAGGCCCCAGCCAACCCCAGCAACTTAGTGAGGCCCTCTGCAACTTAATGAGACCCTGCTTCAAAATAACACTAAAATAGGGCTGGGGGTGTACCTTGGAGGTACAATGCCCAGGGTTCAATACTGAGTACCACACACAAAAATAAATAAAACTACCAGCTTCTAAAATTAGCATTTCTTTATACTATATTGGTCACATAATAGAAAAGAATCTTAAATTTGAGCAGCTGGTAATAGACAAACTTTGTTGAGCTTTCTGAGCCATTCAATGAAAATTTTCTATTTGGAATGATTTTTTATGTTGCGAATTATCTATATATCTACTGCATTATGAATAACCCGCTATCCTTCCTGACACTTTTAAGTCATCCTATAAATACTAGGGAAAATAAAACCAAGGTAAGTATTGGAGTATAAATTTTGGAAAAGGAAAGAAAATTATAAGGGAAATAATATGTTGTAAAACTTTTATAGTATGTGTATTATATGAGTTTTTCAAGCAGATAAGTAAAATGAATATTTTTGTGTTATATTGTAGAACATCACGACTATAATTGTTGAAATAGATATAATTATAAACTTGAAGAAATTGCAAGTATATATAATGGCAGCAGAAGAGAAGTGTCATGGATATCCTCCATCATGTGCCATGGATGTCCTCCATCATGTGTCTTGCATATCCTCTATCATATGAATATCCTCGATCATATGTCATGGATATCTCCATCATGTGCCATGGATATCCTCCATCAAGTGTCATGTATATCCTCCATCATGTGTCATGGATGTCCTCCAATATATGTCATGGATATGCTCGATTGTGTCATGGATATCCTCCACAGGTGTCATGGATATCCTCTATCATGTGTCATGTATATCCTCCATCATGTGTCATAAATATGCTCCATCATGTGTCATGTATATCTTATATCATGTGTCATGGATGTCTTCCATCAAGTGTCATGGATATCCTCCATCATGTGTCATGGATGTCTTCCTTTACATGTCATGGATATCCTCCACATGTGTCATGGATATCATCCACCATGTGTCATGAATATCCTCCATCATGTGTCATAAGTATGCTCCATCATGTGTCATAGATATTCTATATCATGTGTCATGGATGTCTTCCATCATATGTCATGGATATCCTCCATCATGTGCCATGTATATCCTCCATCATGTGTCATGAATATCCTCCATCATGTGTCATGGATGTCTTCCAAAATGTGTGATGAATGTCCTCCATCTTATCTCATGGATATCCTCCTTCATGTGTTATGGATATTCTTCATCATGTGCTAGGTCTATTCTCCATCATTTGTTATGTATATCCTCCATCATGTGTCATGGATGTCCTCCATCATTTGTCATGGGTGTCCTCTATCATGTGTCATAGATATCCTCCATCATGTGTCATGGATGTCCTCCATAATGTGTCATGGATTTCCTCCATCATGTGTCATGGATGTCCTCCATCATTTGTCATGGGTGTCCTCCATTATGTGTCATAGATATCCTCAATCATGTGTCATGGATGTCTCCCATCATGTGTCATGGATATTCTCCATCATGTGTCATGGATGTTCTCCTTTTGCATCATGGGTATCCTCCATCATGTGTCATCGATATCCTGCATCAAATGTCATGTATGTCTTCCATAATGTTCCATGGATATCCTCCATAATGTGTCATGTATATCCTCCATCATGTGTCATGGATATGCTCCATCATGTCTCATGGATGTCCTCCACCATGTGTCATGAATATCCTCCATCATATGTCAATGATGTCCTCCATCATGTGTCATGGAATTCTCCATCATGTGTCCTAAATATCCTCCATCATGTGCCATGACTATACTCCATCATGTGTCATGTATATTCTCCCCCATGAGTCATAGATGTCCTTTGTCATGTATCATGGATATGCTCCATCATGTGTCATGAATGTCTTCCCTCATGTGTCATGGGTATCCTACATCATGTGTCACCCACCATGTCATGGATGTCCTCCATCATGTGTCATGGATATCCTCCATCATGTGTCATGGATGTTCTCCATCATGTGTCATGTATATCTTCCATCATGTGTCATGATATTCTCCATGATGTGTCATGGATGTCCCCCATCATGTGTCATGGAATTCTCTATCATGTGTCATGTATATCCACCATCATGTGTCATGTATATCCTGTATCCTGTGTCATGTATATCCTCCATCATGTGTCATGTATATTCTCCATCATGTGTTATGGATGTCCTTTGTTGTGTGTCATGGTATGCTCCATCATTTGTCATGTATATTCTCTATGTCTTCCATCATGTGTCATGCATACCCTCCATCATTTATCAGGGATATGCTCCATCATGTGTCATGGATATCCTCTATCAAGTGTTATGGATGTCCTCCTCCATCATGTGTCATGGGTGTACTCCATGATGTGTCCTGGATGTCCTCCATCATGTGTCCTGGATGTCTTCCATCACTTGTCAATAATATCCTCCATCTTGTTTCATCGATGTTCTCCATCATGTGTCATAGATATCCTCCATCATATGTCAATGATATCCTCCATGATGTGTCATGGAATTCTCCATCATGTGTCCTAAATATCCTCCATCATGTACCATGGCTATACTCCATCATGTGTCATGTATATTTTCCCTCATGTGTCATAGATGTCCTTTGTCATGTGTCATGGATATGCTCCATCATGTGTCATGGATATGCTCCATCATGTGTCATGGATATGCTCCATCATGTGTCATGGATATGCTCCATTATGTGTCATGGATATCCTCCATCAAGTGTCATGGATGTCCTCCATCATGTATCATGGCTATGCTTCATCTTGTGTCATGGATATCCTCCATGTCATTTTTCATGGATATCCTCCATTATGTATCATGAATATCCTCCATCATGTGTAATAAATATCCTCCATCATGTGTCATGAATGTTTTCCCTCATGTGTCATGGCTATCCTACGTCATGTGTAATGATATTCTCCATGATGTGTCATGGATGTTCTCCATCATGAGTCATGAAATTTTCTATCATATGTCATGAATATCCTCCATCATGTGTCATGTATATCCTCCATCATGTGTCATGTATATTCTCCATCATGTGTTATGGATGTCCTTTGTCATGTGTCATGGTATACTCCATCATTTGTCATGTATATTCTCTATGTCTTCCATCATGTGTCATGCATACCCTCCATCATTTATCAGGGATATGCTCCATCATGTGTCATGGATATCCTCTATCAAGTGTCATGGATGTCCTCCTCCATCATGTGTCATGGATGTACTCCATGATGTGTCCTGGATGTCCTCCATGTGTCCTGGATGTCTTCCATCACTTGTCAATAATATCCTCCATCTTGTTTCATGGATGTCCTCCATCATGTGTCATAGATATCCTCCATCATATGCCAATGATATCCTCTATGATGTGTCATGGAATTCTTCATCATGTGTCCTAAATATCCTCCATCATGTACCATGGCTATACTCCATCATGTGTCATGTATATTCTCCATCATGTGTCGGATATCCTCCATCATGTGTCATGGATATGTTCCATTATGTGTCATGGATATCCTCCATCAAGTGTCATGGATGTCCTCCATCATGTATCGTGGCTATGCTTCATCTTGTGTCATGGATATCCTCCATGTCATTTTTCATGGATATCCTCCATTATGTATCATGAATATCCTCCATCATGTGTAATAAATATCCTCCATCATGTGTCATGAATGTTTTCCCTCATGTGCCATGGCTATCCTACATCATGTGTAATGATATTCTCCATGATGTGTCATGGATGTTCTCCATCATGAGTCATGAAATTTTCTATCATATGTCATGAATATCCTCCATCATGTGTCATGTATATCCTCCATCATGTGTCATGTATATTCTCCATCATGTGTCATGGATGTCCTTTGTCATGTGTCATGGTATACTCCATCATTTGTCATGTATATTCTCTATGTCTTCCATCATGTGTCATGGATATCCTCCATCATTTATCAGGGATATGCTCCATCATGTGTCATGGATATCCTCTATCAAGTGTCATGGATGTCCTCCTCCATTATGTGTCATGGATATGCTTCATCATGTGTCACGAATAAACTCCATCATGTGTCATTGATGTTTTTGATCACGTATCATGCATATCCTCCCTCAAGTGTCATAAATATGCTTCATCGTGTGTCATGGATAGCCTCTATTATGTGGAATGCATGTCTTCCTTTATGTGTCATGGATATCCTCCATCATGTGTCATAGATATCCTCCATTCTGCCATGGATATCCTCCATCATTAATCATGGATGTCTTCCATCACATGCATGGATATCTTCCATCATGGGTCATGAATATCCTTCATTATGTGCCAGGGCTATCCTCCATCATGTGTCATGTATATCCTCCATCATGTGTCATGTATATCCTCCATCATGTATCATGTATATCCTCCATCATGTGTCATGAATTTCCTCCATCATGTGTCATGGATGTCCTCTATCTTGTGTCTTGGATATGCTAAATCATGAGTCATGGATATCCTCCATCATGTGTCATGGATCTCTTCTATATTGGGTCATGGATATCCTCCATCATGTTTCATGGATATCCTCCATCAAGTATCATGGATGTCCTCCATCTTGTGTCTTGAATATGCTCAATCATGAGTCATGGATCTCCATCATGTTTCATGGATATCTTCTATATTGTGTCATGGATATCCTCCATGTGTCATGTATATCCTCCATCATGTGCCATGGATATGATCCATCATGTGTCATGGATGTACTCCATGATGTGTCCTGGATGTCCTCCATCATGTGTCTTGGATGTCTTCCATAACATCAATAATATCATCCATCTTGTGTCATGGATGTCCTCCATGATGTGTCATGGAATTCTCCATCATGTGTCCTAAATATCCTCCATCATGTACCATGGCTATACTCCATCATGTGTCATGTATATTCTCCCTCATGTGTCATAGATGTCCTTTGTCATGTGTCATGGATATGCTCCATTATGTGTCATGTATATTCTCCATCATGTGTCATGGATATCCTCTATCATGTGTTCATGGATATGCTTCATCATGTGTCATGGATATCCTCCATGTTATGTGTCATGGATATCCTCCATTATGTGTCATTGATATCCTCCATCATGTGTCATGTATATTCTCCCTCATGTGTGTTAGATGTCCTTTGTCATGTATCATGGATATGCTCCATCATGTGTCATGGATATGCTCCATCATTTTTCATGGATGTTCTCCATCATGTGTCCTGGATGTCTTCCATCACTTATCAATACTATCCTCCATCTTGTGTCATGGATATCCTTTTCATTTGTCATGGATATCCTCCATCATATGTCAATGATGTCCTCCATCATGTGTCATGGAATTCTCCATCATGTGTCCTAAATATCCTCCATCATGTACCATGGCTATACTCCATCATGTATCATGTATATTCTCCCTCATGTGTCATAGATGTCCTCCATCATGTGTCATGGATATTCTCCATCATGTGTCATGGATATTCTCCATCATGTGTCATGGATATGCTCCATTATGTGTCATGGATATCCTCCAAGTGTCATATGCTCCATCATGTGCCATGGATATCCTCCATCAAATGTCATGGATGTCCTCCATCATGTGTCATGGATATGCTTCATCATGTGTCATGGATATCCTCCATTATGTGTCACTGATATCCTCCATCATGTGTCATGTATATTCTCATGTGTGTGAGATGTCCTTTGTCGTGTATCATGGATATGCTCCATCATGTGTCATGTATGTCCTCCATCATGGGTCCTGGATATCTTTCATCACATGTCAATAATATCCTCCATCATGTGTCATGGATATCCTCCCTCATGTGTCATGGATATCCTCCCTCATGTCATGGATATGCTCCATCATGTGTTGTGGATATCCACCATGTATCATGAATTCCCTACATCATGTGTCATGGATATCCTCCATCATGTGTCATGTGTATCCTCCATCATGTGTCCTGGATGTCTTTCATCACATGTCAATAATATCCTCCATCTGTGTCATGGATGTCCTCCATCATGTGTCATGGATATACTCCCTCATGTGTCAATGATGTCCTCCATCATGTGTCATGGAATTCTCCATCATGTCTCCTAAATATCCTCCATCATGTACCATGGCTATACGTTATCATGTGTCATGTATATCCTCCATAATGTGTCATGTATATTCTGTATCATGTGTCATGGATGTCCTTTGTCATGTGTCATGGCTATGCTCCATCATGTGTCATGTATATCCTCCATCATGTGTCATGGATGTCCTCCATCATGTGCCATGGTTATCCTTCATCATGTGTCATGGCTATCTTCCATCATGTGTCATTAATGTCCTTAATCATGTGTCATGGAATTGCCTATCATATGTCATAAATATTTTCCATTATGTGCTATAGCTATCCTCCATCATGTGTCATGTATATCCTCCATCAATTGTCATATACTGCATTTGTCATGTCCTTTGTCATGTGTCATGGACATGCTCCATCATGTATCATATATCTTCATCATGTGTCATGGATGTCCTCCATCATGTGTCATGGATATCCTCCATTATCTACCATGGATATCCTCCTTCATGTGTCATGGATGTCCTCCATCATTTGTCATGGATTTCTTCCATCTTGTGTCATGGATATCTTCCATCATGTGTCAATAAATTTCCTCCATCATTTGTCATGATATCCTCCATCATGTGTCATGGCTATCCTCCATCATGTGTCATGTATATCCTCTATCATGTGCCATGGATGTCCTTTGTCATGTGTCATGGATATACTCCATCATGTGCCATGTATATCCTCCATCATGTGTCATGGATGTCTTCCATCATATGTCATGGATATGCTCCATCATGTGCCATGGATATCCTCCATCATGTGTCATGGATATTCTCCATCATGTGTCATGTATATTCTTCATCATGTGTCATGGATATCCTCCATCATGTCCCATGGATATCCTCCATCATGTCCCATGGATATCCTCCATCATGTCCCATGGATGTCCTCCATCATGTGCAATGGATGTCCTTCATCATGTGTCATGGATGTCATCTATCATGTGTCATGGATATCCTCCATCATGTGTCACAGATATCCTCCATCATATTTGCTGTCATATATGGTTGTGGTAAGTGCCCACCAAGGCCTGTACTTTTAACTTTCAGCAGGCAGTTAAAAGCTCTGTGGTAAGTGCGTTCTGTTCTTGATTACTTTATCAGTGAGGTATTCAAAGAATTAATTGTTCAAGCTGCTTTGTGATAGAATCTCATTTTTTCTTTGAATCAATAAGAGCTATATAGCAACTATGTGCTCTCTTGTGTTAATTATAATGTTATAGAATAAGTATTATTACGAAGGATAACTTTCTTTAAATGTGTTTTTTTCTGGGCTAGGGATATGACTCAGTGGCCAAACACTTGCTTAGCATGCACAAGGCCTTGGGTGTGATCTCCAACACGACCACAATAAATAAAGAGGTATATAAAGGCAATTGATTTTTCTATTTTCATTGTATATCCGTCAGCCTTGCTAACCTCTGATTTCTAATAGTTTATAAATATTTTGCCAAAATGTTTAAATATGCAAAATATCTTTGACAAATAATAGCTTGGCTTCTTCCTTTCTACCTTTGTTTCTCTGTCTCAATGGCACTGTCTCAGTCTTCTAGTTAATGTTGAAGAAAAGTAGTGATGGTGGGCATTCTTGTTTTATAGTTTTGTTTTAGTTTTGACAGTTTTATGCCTTTAAGAAACAAAACATAATTTTATCTAGGTTGTAAATATGTTCTAAAGTCAGAAGTTGGATCACATTTGTTCAAGCCTCATATGATAGCATATGTTTTTGCTCCAAATGTCCATCTGAAAAATTTAAAACAGAGCAAACTTACTGTGTTTTGGTTGACAATATTCCAGATAGATGAATAAGCCTGCAGATACTTAAGTCAGGAAATGTGAAGCCTGTTTTGTCTCACATGAGGTAAATTAAGGTCTTTTATATTTTAGTTAACATCCATTTAGTATGTTCTAGATGGATAAAAGTTGTGCAATCAATGCTGTTTCTATTACCCAAAATTATAACTCTGACATAATGACAGAAATCATATTCCTTACATCACTGCCTTGTTTTAAGTTTCTTGTTAGGGGAGGTATTTCACAGTTCTCTACATTACTAAGTTATTTCTTCTCTCCTAGGTCCTATCAGCAGCAGCCTGGTGAACAAATATGGCAGTCATCAAGTCATGATCGCTGGGGGCTGCTGGTCAGGCTGTGGCTTGATTGCAGCTTCTTTCTGTAACACTGTGCAGGAACTTTACTTATGCATTGGGGTCATTGGAGGTGAGGTGCTAGGAGGCTTCATCGTCAAGCATTAATTGTGTGTGTGTGTGTGTGTGTGTGTGTGTGTGTGTTCGTGTGCTTTTATCTTCCATTTATTTGGAGAAATAAATTTTTTCATTAGAAAAATTACTGAGTCTAATTTTTAAGAGCTTAGATATGTTAATTTAAGAGTACCAGAAAAGCCAGCTTTTAGAGGAAGTTCTGGCACTTCATTGGCATTGTTATTTGTTATATGAATAAATTGAAAAATTTTCTGTCCCCTCCCCCTTGCTTTTGTCTTAAGGAAGACTGTAGTGACAGGTAAAGAGTCCGGTGGCAAGTTGTTGGAGGAGTGCTCATCCTCTCTTCCCACCCTTCACAAACCCTTCCACCTAAGAGAAATTTGCCCTAAGTGGAGTATGAGAGAATTTCAGATACAAAGAGTAATTTTCTGGTAGAGAAGCCAGGTACATTATCAAGGAGTAAAAGGTGAACAGGAATACTCCCCCTCCACTTTTTAGTAGCTACATTAAGACCCCAGGTTCCCCAGGAAAACTAATATTATGAAATTAAACATAGGATTTTACATTTATTATTTTTTTGGTTTCTAGAGCAAAAAATCAATCTTAATATTATTTTGTAAAGCTGTTGTTTGCTACATAAAGTTACTTATGTCTGTGGTTATTTGATGATGGTTAATTTAATGATCTCTTAAGGATAATGATATCTCTCATAATGATGACAATTTGGTCTTTTCCATTCAGTTTATTTAATTAATTAGTAATAAATATGTTTCTGATATTTATTACAGTATGTATTTTTTTTCCTGTCCCTCCAGGTCTTAAGTTTTCTTTCATCTTAAATCCAGCTCTGACCATGATTAGCAAGTATTTCTACAAAAAGTGACCATTGGCCAATGGGCTTACCATGGCAGGCAGCCCTGTGCTCCTTGCTGCCCGGACCCCTCAACAGACTCTTTTTGATGCCTTCAGCTGTAAAGGAAGCTTCCTAACTCTTGGGGGCTTTCTACTAAACTGCTGTGTAGCTGGAGCCCTTATGCTACCTATAAGGCCCAAGCCAACACAAAGACAGTTAAGTCTAAAGAATCCCTTCAGGGAGCTAGAAAATCTGTTGTAAAAAAAAAAAAGTCCCACTCGTCCAAATGCAGAACTTAGTGGTGGAAACCATTAAGAGAAGAAAATGTCAGACTTCCAGTTAACAAATGCCTGGACTTCTCCCTGTTTACCTACCGAGGCGTTGTGATAAACCTCTCTGGAAATGTGATAATGGCCTTTGGACTAGGGGGTCCTTCTAGTAGTTATCCCAAGAGTAAACACAATGCTAGTGAGGAGGCTGCCTTCCTGCTCTGTTTTGTCTTTTGTTGATATTATACCCAGACCTTCCATGGGACTGGCAGCCAACACATAGTAGGTAAGACCTCAAATCTAGTACTTCTTTGCTGCTTCTATTATTGCAAATGGAGTGTGTCACGTGGTACTGCCCTCATCCATCAGCTATATCAGGTTCTGTGTCTATGCAGGATTCTTAGGATTTGCCTTTGGGTGGCTCAGCTCCGAAATGTTTGAAACACTGATGGAACTCATTGGACCCCAGAGGTTCTCCAGCACTGTTGGATTGGTGACCATTGTGGAATGCTGTCTTGTCCTCCTGGGGCCACCACTTTTAGGTATAGTATGTTTATCTACTTTCATGTCTCTGTTATTATATATCAGGCATACAGGATACAAGATTGGGAAAGTGACAGGAAGCAGAGATGAGTGAGTTGCTTTGTGGCAAAGAGCAGTTCATTATCTCTTCTGTGCCCCTGAGGCTGGCACACTACTTAGCACAATGTAAGGGCTTAAATACTTGCAAAACTGAATTAAATTGAACCATTAAGCTAAAGGGATAATAAAAGAATTATTACATACATTAGTATTTTTTTTTTTTTTTTGGTGGTACTGGGGGTGGAACCCAGAGGCTTTCTATCTCCAGGCTATACTCTCAGACCTATTTTATATTTTTTTTATTTGGAAACAGGGTCTCACTAAGTTGCTGAGAGCCTCACTAAGTAGCTGAGGCTGGCTTTGAGCCTGTGCGATCCTCCTGTCTCAGCCTCCCAAGCGCTGGGATTACAAACGTGAGCCACCATGCCCGGCTATACATTAGTATTTCTAAAATGTAATTGTGGTCAGAAAACTAGTATGCTTATGGGAGAAAAATGTATAATATACATAATGTACAGTTCAACCTTTAAAATACCTATGGTGATTTCATTTTAATCATGAAATTTATTTCAGTCATATTATTTAAAAAAAATAGTAACATCTATCAGGTGAGATTCACAGTGTACCAGAGACTGTCCCAGTCACTTTATCCCATGGTATTTTACAAGTCTATGATTATCTCACTTTATAAGTGAAGAAATAGAGCTTTCTAAAGGCAAAGTGACCTGTCAAAGATCACACAGCTAGTAAGTGATTATAAAATTGGATGGATTGATGTATAAAAATACTGAATTCTTCACACTTAAAAATAATTTAATTCCAGCCAGGCATGGTGGCTTAAGAGACCCTGTTTCAAAAAATAAAAAAGTATAAAATAGGTCTGGTAGTGTAGCCCGGAGGTAGAAGGGCTTCCAGGAAACCCAGTACCACCAAATAATAATAATAATAACAATATTAATAATAATAATTATTATTTAATTTGAAATACAATAATTTAGATGTGATTCATACTTTTGATATTATGCTTTATATAGTAAGGAAGAATGCATAAAAGAAGATCCACTACTGACTTTTTAAAACTCCCCCTTTGCTACTCTACCTGTACTTTGTGAGCTGCTAAGTCCTGTCAGTCTTTACCTCCCAAATCTTTCTTATCTGCCCATTTTTCTCTGTCACATCTACCACCTTTACCCAAACTCCTGCCTCCTCTTTGGGATGTGAACAGTAGCCTCCTAACGGCTCCTCTTGTATCAGCCCTAGCGGTTCTTCAGTCTCTTACAGCTGGCCACTTGCTTCCTATAGCTCTGAAGGGATAAATTCCCTAATGTGGCTTATGAGACTCTGCATGAGGATGGTGATAGAATATGTGTGTTGTGAGGATCAAATGCTAGGAACGCCAGTATAGTGCTACTGTTAAATTTCTAGTGCGTAACCAGTGTTCAAAAGAAGACTCTTTGGGAAACGCTGTCAGGGAAAGACCATTGACCTTGGGTAACTGGAATAGCTCTATGGCCTTGGACAAGACTCCTAAACCACTTCCGAGCAACCTTCTCCATTATGTATAGAAGAATTTATTGTAGAAGATCTCCAGGTCTTTCCTAATTCAAATTTGCCAAGAATTAATGATTCTGATTTGCTAAAAATAACAGAATATGCAAGGCCATCCAAAATCATTGGGATGACATAAACAGAGGTCAGATGATTTTTAGTGATTCTTTTTTATACTGATTTGTCATCTGTGAGTTCTTTGAAGATTGGATTGACATCTTCTTTCTGAGTGTGTCAGTAAGCTTTGTTTGGGAAAGCATATCCCTATTCACTTTTAACCACATAGCTTTATTTTTTTACATCTTTTAGTTATATCAGTGACATATATGGAGACTACAAAAACACATGTTGGTCACATGGCTTAATCCTAATTATTGCAGGCATTTTTCTCTTCATTGGCATGAGCATTAATGGTCAACTTGTGGCAAAAGAAGGGAAAGCAAGGAGAAGCAGATAAAGGGAGGTAAAGAGGAAGAGCCTTAAGAAGTTACCATAGCAGCTAATGTACAGAATAGAAAGGCCTTGAAAAGAGCATCCACCCTGAAACAACAGATCTTGGAGGAGCTTTTGACCAAATATACCAGAGATACTGAAGTGGATAGTGGATTTTTGTGTGGAAGTCTTGCCAGGTGTTCATCGATGGAATTTTTATTTTATTCCTTCACAGAAGTCTAAATATAACCATTGGAGGCTAGAATATAAAAGATGAGGGAAGGGGATAGCTTTTATTGGAAGTCAAATCAATTAAGGGATACTTTACATATGGTACACCCCCTCACCCTTTTTAGGACACTAGGGATTGAATGTAAGGTCTCACACATGGTAGGCAAGTGCTCTACCACTGAGCTGTATCCCCAACCCTACAGCTCCTTCTTAAAAATATACTTTTATTGGTGCATTGTAATCTCATAATATACTTCAGAGTGATGGGAACATAAGTGTAAGTAGCACTAGGTGAGCTTCCCCCCGGCACTCACCTCATTTCCTCCCCTTCCTTATACCTGATACTGAGATTGGCACTGATAATTTTATATATGTACATGCATCATTGGAAGTGTTTCCTTCATCATTTCTCCCTCCTTCCCCTCCTCCTTCTTCCACGCCCTGCCATTGCTCCTTTATCTGTAGTCCCTCGTGTATCCTGATTCCTCTCTAGCTTACACAGTTGATGGAAACATGACTCTTCACTTTCCGTGATTGGTTAATCTCACAGCATAATTTTCTCTAGATCCATCCATTTTCCTGAAAATAACATTTTGTTTTTCTTTATGGCTGAGTAGAATTCCATTGTGCTTATATCTCATAATTTTGTAATCTGTTTATCTGCTGATGGACACCTAGTCTGGTTCCATAGTTCAGCTATTGTGAATTGTGCTGCTAGAAACATGGATATGTATTTATTACTATAATATCCTGATTTCAAATCCTTTGGAAAAATACTCAGGAGTGATACATCTGGGTCACATGGAAGAACCTCCACACTGATCTCAGTGTGTTGCAATCCCACCAACAGTGTAGAAGAGTTCCTATTTCCCTACATTTTCATCAGCACTTACTGTTTTTTGTTTTCTTGATGATTGCCATTCTAATTGGGGTTAGATAAAATTTTAGTGTAGTTTTTTTTTTTTAAGAACTGGGGATGGAACCAAGGGGTGAATATTCTACCTGTGATATACACTCCCAGCCCTATTTTTTTTAAAAAAGGGGTGTTGAGTCTTCAATAAGATATCTTCTAAGAGTAAGATTCTATTTTCTGTGTGGTCTAGTTTGCTGGTGAAGTTCTGTTTATTGTATTTTTTATTTTATTCAGGGCCTCTCTTGATTCTTGCTTCAGGGTTTAATTTCTTCATTGATGGCTTCTTTCATATTCTATATACTTTCTCTATTTTCATATTTTAAATGTTTGGTCATATCTACAATTAAAATTCTTAATTCTCCTGGCTTTTCTTGCAGCTCTGTATTGGTGATTTCCATTGCCGTGGAGTTTTAGGAGTTATTGTTTCCTTGTGTTTTCAGGATTCTTATTTTGTGTCTCTGGTGTGTTGTTTTCCTCTTCCTCTTTGTGTGGGAGTCCAATGTCTATTCATTATACCTTTATATAGGTCTTATGCTGGGGATATATATTTGCTTCAACATATCTATTCCAGGCAATCAGAGTTTTGAGTTAGTTCTCCAAAACATCTTTTTTTTTTTTTTTTGGTGGTACTGGGGTTCCTGGAAGCCCTTCTACCTCCAGGCTACACTCCCAGACCTATTTTATATATTTTTTATTTGGAAACAGGGTCTCTTAAGCCAGTGAGACTGGCTCCAAACCTGCGCGATCCTCCTGTCTCCATCTCCCAAGCGCGGGGATTACAAGCATGCGCCACCACGGCCGGCCAAACATCTTTAATATGATGTATTGCTTAGCCAGCACAGGCAAGCAGCAGCCTCTGATTGACTCCCAGTCTCCATATTTTTCCAGGCCCAAACTCAGCAGGGCAAGAGATTGTAACATTCTGAGCCTCTGGCCTGCTCACTCAGCTATAATGCCTGAGGGAAACCACCACTGGTCTGCCACCTGTGATCATGTGAAACTCTGCCAGCTCTTAGAGGCCCAACTCTGCTGAATCAGAAACTATAGCCTTCTGAGCCTGAAGTGTGGTTGACTAAGTAATTTTCTCCCTGGAACATCACTCCTGCCAGTAGAAGCGGGGAAGATTGCTGATTCTAGTCCTGCCCAAGTATCCCTAGGGACTCACTTCAAATTTATGTTTCCTACATGTCCAACTGTAGCCATTGACTCTGACTTCTCAGGGATTGTCTGCAAACTCACAAACTCTACAGATTTAGTTGTTTCCATGAGAATTTCCACAGCTATGTAGAGTAGGATGATGTGTAAACTCACAGTCTTGATGAGGTTGGTTATAGCTGCTTGGGTCCCTGCAGGTAGGGCTTGTATCTTGGCCCAGATGAATTCATCTGCAGCCACAGGAGTATTCACTGAGCAGTAGAGCTGAGAAGTCTGGAGGTATTTAAGTAGAGAGAAAAATGTGATTTTTAAAAAAAATTCTGTTGGTCCTCTTCAATCACTGGTTTGATCGTATTTAGCTTCTTCTCTACAGTTCATTTCTGAGAGCCCCGAATTCCCTCAGCTGCCAGCTTTAGCATGAGCTCATCAAGCTGTCTCCTGCCTCAGCTCTCTAGCGTTCTTTTCAGCCCTTCGCTCTTGTTCAGCTTCTAATTCATGTACATTTTGACTGTCTTTCTTCTGCCAAGTTTTGGCTGTATTGCCAAGAATCAGTCTTCCCTCTGGTTCAATTATGATTCTGATTCACCATGGACAATAATTTATCAATTGTGCTCATGTAATGAAACTGCCATAAGATCCCTTAAATAACAGTTGGACAGCTTCCAGGGTGGGGACGCACTGAGGTGCTGGGAAAGTAGAGAGAGAACAAGAGAGAACATGGAAACTCTGGAGCCCTTCCCTAACACATTTCTTCCATCTGGCCACTCCTAAATCTTATACTGTATAATAAGCCAATAAACTCAGTAAAGTGTTTCCCTGCATTGCATGAACGGTTACAAAAAACTATCAAACCTAAAGAGAAGTTCATTTGAACCCCTAGTTTAAAACCAGTTGATCAACTACAGGGGCAACGTAGAACTCCCGAGTAGCATCTGAAGTAAGCATAGTCACATGGGGCATGTGCTGTGGCATTTATCGGCAGTCTGTTGCTTTCTTATTACTGAATAGTGTTCTTTTATATGGCTATACCATAATTTGTATATCCATTAACCACTTGATGGGCACTAGGGTTATTTCCACTTTGGGGGCATTATGAATAAAGCTGCTATAAACATTTAAGAGACCTTCATGGCTTTCATTTCTTTGGGGTAAATGCTGATATTAGGATTTCCTGGTCATGTGGCAAATTCATCTTTATGAGAAACTACCAGATTATAACTCGACTATTCTAGTAGGTGTATGGCACAGCTTTCATTTACATTTCCCTGTTGACTAATGATGTTAACCTTTTTTTTTTCCTTTTTGGCGGGTCTGGGGATGGAACCCAGGGGCATTCGACTTCCAAGCTACACTCCCTGCTCTATGTTTTATTCTTTATTTAGAAACAGGGTCTCACTAAGTAGCTGAGGCTGTCCGTGAACTGCGATCCTCCAGGTCTCAGCCTCCCGAATACTGTGATTACAAGCGTGCGCCACCACGCCCGGCACCTCTTTTGTTTTTATGTGCTTATCACCTGCATATTTTTAATGAAGCTTTGCTTTTTTTATTTTTTATTGGTGCACTGTATTCATACATCATAATGGTATAAAGAAAATACTTTTGTAGACATACATGCACATATCACCCAGTTAGCCCCTCCCCGATCCCCACCCCGTTCCCTCCCCATCCCTCCTTCCCATGCTTGGCTTAGTGGTTGACATCTAGTTTTATAGCAATTTATCCAATATTAACGATGATAATCTCACAAAACAGTTTCATTTGTCTGATACCAAGCTTTTGATGACTAAAAGATAACAGTTCAATATTTCTTTTTGCTTTCTTTCTTACCAGAGAATATTTTTTTTCTTTTCTTTTTTTTTAGGTGAAGCTATCATACATTTATTTATTTATTTTTCAAAAAAATCTATCCTGATATGGAATATGGACTCTAGATACCCAAAACAATCTCAAAGAAGAACAAAGCTAGAAGATGTATATTTTCTGATTTCAAACCATATAAAGCTACAATAATTGAAACAGTGTAGTACGGTTCTAAAGGCAGATATATAAACCATTGGAGTTAAATAAAAGCCTAGAGATAAATTCTTCCATATATTGTCAAGTTATTTTTGAAAAGGTTTCCACGAACATTTGGTGGATGAAATACTAATCTTTTAACTAAATATTATTGAAAAATAATAATTACATGAAAAATAATAAAATTGGACCCTTACCTAACATATTTACAAATATTAACTCAAAATAGATAAAAGACCTAAGTATAAATCTTTTTTTATTTTTTAATTATTTTTTAATTGGTGCAATGTATTCATACATCATAATGGTATAAAGAAAATACTTTTGTAGACATACATGCACACATCGCCCAGTTAGCCCCTACCCGATCCCCACCCCGTTCCCTCCCCATCCCTCCTTCCCATGCTTGGCTTAGTGGTTGACATCTAGTTTTATAGCAATTTATCCAATATTAACGATGATAATCTCACAAAACAGTTTCATTTGTCTGATACCAAGCTTTTGATGACTAAAAGATAACAGTTCAATATTTCTTTTTGCTTTCTTTCTTACCAGAGAATATTTTTTTCTTTTCTTTTTTTTTTTTAGGTGAAGCTATCATACATTTGTTTATTTATTTTTCAGAAAAAATCTATCCTGATATGGAATATGGGCTCTAGATACCCAAAACAATCTCAAAGAAGAACAAAGCTAGAAGATGTATATTTTCTGATTTCAAACCATATAAAGCTACAATAATTGAAACAGTGTAGTACTGTTCTAAAGGCAGATATATAAACCATTGGAGTTAAATAAAAGCCTAGAGATAAATTCTTCCATATATTGTCAAGTTATTTTTGAAAAGGTTTCCACGAACATTTGGTGGTGGAAATAATAATCTTTTAACTAAATATTGTTGAAAAATAATAATTACATGGAAAAGAATAAAATTGGACCCTTACCTAACACATATACAAATATTAACTCAAAATAGATAAAAGACCTAAATATAAATCTTAATACTACAAACTTTTAGAAGAAAATCTGGGTCATAAAACCTCACAACATTGAAATTGGCAGTGATCTCTTGGATATGATTTCAATGGCACAGGCAACAAAAGGGTAAATAAACGGTAAATAAACTCCCTAAAAAATAAAAAATATTGTATATCCAAAGACAATGTAAACAGAGTTAAAAGTTACTGATAGAATGGGATAAAATATTTCCAAATGCTATATCTGAAGGTATATTAATATTCCAACTAGAAATCCTAAAAATTAGCAACAATAAAAGCAAGCAATGCAATTTAGAGATAGGTAAAAGACTAACATAAATAATGAATCTCCACAGATAACCAATCTTAGTTGTCTGTTGGATGGAAAATCTTGTTTCTCTGGTTCTGGTGTGTGTTACCTATTTCTTCTTTGTAGTTAATCTCTTTGAGTATTTTCTCTAGCGCTGGTTTTAAAGACATAAATTCCTTCAGTTTCTGTTTGTCGTGGAAGCTTCTTATTTCCACATCTAATTTGATAGAAAGTTTTGCTGGGTAGGAAATTTTGCTGGAAGTTGTTTTCTTTCAGAGTTTGGAATATGTTACTCCAAGCCCTTCTGGCTCTCATGACTTGGTTCGGGAAGTCTGGAGTGATTCTAATTGGTTTGCCTCTGAATGTCACTTGGCCCTTTGTTTTTGTTGCCTTTAAGATTCTCTGCTTGGCTTCCACAGTGGTCATTTTGACAATTATGTGGCATGGAGATCCTCTTCTCTGATCCTCTCTAACAGGAGTTCTATAAGTTTCCTGGACCTCTATATCGACCTCTTGCTCTATGTTTGGAAAATTTTCTGCTATTATTTCCTTGAAAAGATCCCTTTGGTTTCACCTTCTTTTCTCTCCTCTATTCCAATTATTCTTAGGTTAGCTCTCTTAAAATGGGCCCATATTTCTTCAATGTCAGATTCCTGCTGTCGGATTTTTTTTTCTAAATTAGAAACTATGCATTCATTTTTTGAATGATCATCTTCTAGGAGCGAGATTCTATTCTCCATGTGGTCTAATTGGTTGTTTGTACTTTGATTTGAGGACTTTACTTCATTAATTGCATCCTTTATCTCTCTTTGGCTCTCTCTGAATTCTTTTCGAAACACCTCTATTATTTCTACAGTTATTTTCCTGATTTAATCTTCTATAAATCTCTGCATTTCTGTTTTATCAGGTTCTGATGTTGTGGAGTTGTGGGTATTCATTGCTCCATTGTTATTCCTCTTTCCCATGATTTCGGAAGTTTGTGCCTTCTCTGGGTTCTTCCCTGAGTCACTACGACTTCACTTAAGGTGCTCTGGATCTCGAGTCTATGGTATCTCAGTTCCCACTACTCCTTTACTGGGTTGTATCACAGAGTCTCAGACCCTGGGTGTCAATCGAGGTTGCTTTAGACCATTGGGGGGTGCCAGGTTGGGCATTCTCCTATGGTGTAATATCTCTGCCACCACCACTCCCCCACTGGGTCAAGTCTCTGGGAGTACAGTACTGGGATTTCTCCTCTAGGGGCCCCAATGTGACTCACTGTTGAGTGCGTGGACTCGGTGAATTCGCTGCTATTGCCGCCGATAGCAATATGGCGCTGCTGCCGCGCCCTCGGCCATGAGGCTGGCGTATTTCTTTTCTGTTTTTGAACTCCACTCTGAATCCCTGAGGGTGCGCTGAGCCCAGCCCCTGGGAGCTTTAGATGCTCCCTGCGCCGAGAAATCTGCCGAATTCCTCCCGGCTGATCTGCAGCGGCTCACCTTGGCTCGCTGTCCGCCGCTCCTCTCTGGAGCTTGGTGGGCTGTTGAGTGTGTTGGTCTGGTGCCGTCCGGTGAACTCGCTGCTGCCACCAGCAGTAAGGCGCTGCTGCTGCGTTCTCGGGCGTGAGGCCGGCGTATCTCCTCTCTGGTTTCTGAGCTCCGTTATGAGTTCCCTTCCTTTCTAGAGCCTGGTGCTGCAAGGCAAAATGGCGCCCGCCGCTTCACACCACGGCTCCGGCTGCAGCACTGCAGTCTGGTTTCTGGTGTCTCGTTTTTCCAGCCCTCTTTTTCTCTGTCCCTTAAAATTACATTTTTTGTTTCTCTGCTGATGGTGTTTTCTGGCTATGAAAGGCGCTGATTTTGTGGTAATAGAGATTGGTTGTTAGCAGGGCTCGTAAGCCCCATTTTGCTCCGTCGCCATCTTCCCGGAAGTCCTCAAGCTTTGCTTTTTTTAAAACCTGATATTAAAAGTGTCCTTATGCCGGGTGTGGTGGCGCACGCTTGTATGATTAGGCCACAATCTTCAATGAGTAGACATATTCCTTTCTGTGGTGTTCTTGGTCACACATTTATGGAGTTTCTGAAGGGCAGTGGAGATTACTGCCAGGCACAGCATGACCTCTATGCAGACAAGTGAACTGTAGAAATTCATTACTACTTCACCAAGAAGCCCCCAGAAGAGTGATTAACCCGGACACAGAAGGATGGGGCAAACCTCAGCGCATTTCCTTTCTATTGCCTCAGTGTTACTGGATTGAAGAATTGCTGCTTCTTGTTAGGAGGTTCATTTCATGTCCCATTACTCCCAACTTCATACTCAAAGCTCTGAGGATTTCAAGAGGAGCAGATTGAAGTCAACTTCAGTTACTTTGCATCATTTCTGTATTCAATTTTTTAATTCTTTCATACCCTATTGAGTGTTTTTAAACTAAATGTACATGGCTCAAATGAACCGCCCTGCTCCTGTGGAAGTCACATACCATGAGATTCCTTATTACATACAATCCAACCAATGCGACCTTAAGCAAATTTATAGAGGAACTTAAGAAGTATGGAGTTACTACAATAGTAAGTGTGAAGCAACTTATGATACTACTCTGGTGGAGAAAGAAGGCATCCATGTTCTTGACTGGCCTTCTGATGATGGTGCCCCACCATCCAGCCAGATTGTTGATGACTGGTTAAGTATTGTGAAGGTTAAATTTCGTGAAGACCCTGGTTGCTGTATTGCTGCTCACTGTGTTGCAGGCCTTGGGAGGGCCCCAGTGCTTGTTGCCCTGACATTAATTGAAGGTGGAATGAAACACGAAGATGCAGTGCAGTTCATAAGACAAAAGCAGTGTGGAGCTTTTAACAGCAAGCAACATATGTATTTGGAGAAATATTGTCCTAAAATGCGGCTGCCTTCAAAGACTCCAATGGTCATAGAAACAACTGTTGCATTCAATAAAACGGGGGTGCCTGATGCTATTGACTTGGAAGTGGAATTTGAGATGGGACTTAATGTGTCATACATAATTAGCCAACATGTTGGCTTGTGAAAAAGTCTAATGAAGCTTCCATAGGAGTATTGGAAAGCAGTTTTACCAGGGCACAAGTTTGACAGAATATCAGCATCTATGTTTGGGTTATGATCAACCAATTTGGATCTTAGCAAAAAAGATTCTTGCCGTTCAGTATTTAAAATGTGCTTATCATTTGTACCAATTGACCTTTCCAGAAATCATGCGGTATTGAGTTATATCTTTAAATCTGTTTCCTTGCCAGAATCTTAATATATAAGAAATTTAGAAAGATTAGGTGCCAAAATACCCAGCACAATAATTGTATATATTTAGTATAATACAGAACCAAAATTCCAGGAACTAAGAACACTCTAGATCTTATGTGATTTGTTTTTTCAGTCATTGCAAAAAGTAGGACCTAGATTGTTGTTTGCCTGCTCAGTCTGTGTTTACATCTCCCACATTCACACCAGTATACATCAGGTTGGCTTTACTATTTTTTTTATTATTTTACCAAGTCTTAACGGTGATTATTTAATGTCCTATGAGTCTTGTGCTATTATGGGAAACGTCCATTTTGAAAATCTACATTATTACAGAAGCACGTCTTTAATATTTTCAGAGAAAAAAAGCCTTACAGTTAATTTAATGTTTGCACTCTGAGGTACAACTTAACAGGGAGGGCCTGAAAAAAAGAATGGGAGGGGGCTACTAAATATTTTTAGTAAAATAATTGCCTTTGTCTTGTGCAGAACAAGTAGAAGATGCTCTTTAATTTAGTAAATATTTTTAAAAAGTAGAGATGCTTTGTTAATTGTAGCTACAACAATTCTTAATCAAAAAATTTCTGAAATTCTTGTAATTTTTTCCATACTTATCAGTTGTTTACCAACTTTTGTTTGAAGTGTGATTTTTTTCCCCTTTTCTTCCCAAACTCTCTTGCAAAAAAAGAAGTGGGTTTCTGCTAATGATTTGAGCAAACATCTAATATTTTATATGCCTTTTCAGCTGTGTAACTTAATATTTGGATACTTGATAATTTGTTTTATTATGTAATTGATAAAATGGTGATAAAGAGCCGGGCGTGGTGGCGCACACTTGTAATCCCCGTGTTTGGGAGGCGGAGACAGGAGGATCGTGCAGGTTCGAAGCCAGCCTGCGCTGGCTTAAGAGACCCTGTTTCAAAAGTATATAAAAAAATAGGTCTGGGAGTGTAGCCTGGAGGTAGAAGGGCTTCCAGGAACTTCAGTACCACCAAAAAAAAAAAAAAAAAGATATTAAGCACCCTATGTGTTTGTGTTTCCTACTCTTTGGGTGACTTTTCTTGGCATATCTGACAGTGGAATAAAATGTATTTGAAAATCTTTAAATGTTTGGTAATAAATTTAAATAGACGATTATAAAGTCTAATAGCAAAGAAAAAGCCTTATGAGTATGAAACAATGTTAAGGGGTGGAGATGTAGCTCAGAGGTACAGCACTTACCAAGCTTAAGCCACGCCCTTGGTTCAATCCCCAGGACCATTAGAAAGAAGAAGGAGAAGGAGGAGGGAGAGGAGGAGGAGGGGGAGGAGGAGAAGGAGGAAACCACGTTCAATGTTAAACAAAATAAATTAGCAGAACATCAACTAGATAGATCTGTGGATATAATGTGCACTCTCAAGGGAAATAGGGAAGGAAATACAAAATTCTTATCATACTTATGTTGGGATGATGACTTTTCCCTTACACTCCAGTTTTCCTTAATGTGAAAGACCTCTGGCAAGAGACAATTGTCTCCAAAGAAAATGAAGCTAATGATGATTACAAGCAAGTTTTTTCCTCTTTCCTAATGGTTGTGTGTTGGTGAAAAGGGAGGTGAGTGTGATGTGGAACTCAAGTGCACAGCCATCTCCAGGCATGACCTCACAGTGGAGCACTTTTCCTACCAGCCAGACGCCAGCGCCTCCTTCTTCAGGCGGGTGTCTGGGAGACAGCATTCCTGTGGTTCCTTCCAGCATCAGTCAGCTGTAAGTGAATATTTAACCCAGGAAGCCAGAGGTTCAACATTCACCCGCCTCACAGCCTTGAGGTTCTGGAGCGTCAGCTCAGTGTGATCAGCTTCAGGAAACAATACCCTGATGTCACAAAGACAGGCATGGGGTGCCTGCTGGATCCCAGTATCTGGGTGTGCTCTCCATGTCAGAGGGGTTCCTCAAGGCTGTATCTCTGTGCTTGTTCTCTCTCTCTCTCTCTCTCTCTCTCTCTCTCTCTCTCTCTCTCTCTCCCTTCTTCCCTCCCTCCCTCCCTCCCTCCCTCTCTTCCTCCCACTTTTTTTTTTTTTTTTTTGTACTGGGGATTGAAGCCAGGGATGTTTTACCTCTGAGCTACACCTCCAGTCCTTTTTTTATTTTTTTATTTTTTGCAGTACTGGGGATGGAACCCAGGGACATTCTACCTCTGAGCTAAACACCTGGCCCTATTTTTTATTCTTTATTTTTTTAAAAAATAGAGTCTCACTTGATTGCAAATGGCCTCATTTGGTAGCTGAGGCTGTCCTCACTTAGTAGCTGAACCAAGATCCTCCTGTCTCAGCCTCCCAAATGCTGGAATTACAAGCATGTGCCACCACACCCGGCTTCCTCCAGTCCTTTTGATTCATTTATTTTTTAAATTTTGAAACAGTGTCTTGATAAATTGTTCAGACTGGCCTATAACTCAAGATCCTCCTGTCTGAGCCTCCCAAGTGCTAGGATTATAAGTGTGGACCACCAAACCCACCCACATTTGAAGCTGCATAGACATTTTGGAACATCTGTTGCCCCAGTCCCCAAACAGAGTAAATTCTAAGCATCATCCAATTTTTCAAATGCTAATGATAAGCAGGAGCCAAAGAAGATTTGGAGCCCACAGAGATTTTCTGAGCCAGAAGCTTTGGTGGGCCACCTGGTGGTTCCCGCCCTGCCCCTCCTCCCTCTGGCCTCCCCTGCTGCAGCCTGAGTCGGGGCTTACATTGCTTTGTCTGGGTCCTGAAATGGCCCTGCAGGAGCGCTCAACCTTGCTTCTCACTCATGACTTCAATCCATACTCGGTGGCGCTGCCTCCATCCTAGTGTAGTCATGGAAAGGTTAAAACTATGACTCATGAATACATAGTGAGCACGTGTTTAACTCGTTAATGAAGAAACCAACAGCATACATAGTTCATATTCTTTTTTTTTTTATGTACTGGGTATTAAACTCAGGAGCATTCTACCTCTGAGCTACACCACCAGCCCTTTTTACTTTTTATTTTGAAATCCTTGCTAAGGTGCTGTTGCTGTGACTAGCCTCAAACCTCCAATCTTCCTGTCTCAGTCTCCCAAGTACTGGAATTATAAGCATTGGCCAAAAAAATTCCTGCTAACTTTTTCAAAAGAACTTTCAAGAAACTACTTATAGTAATTGTTAAGCAATGCTGAAATAGGATGACAAACACAGATATGAAGATACGAATTTCACTGACTCATCTAGTTGCCTTCCTGGCCCCAGACACTGCGTTCATTCTCCTTTTGTATGCTTTACGGAGGCCTTTGCTGAGGAGTCCCCTTCAGCTGTCTGCCCAGACCTCCTTACAGAGAAGGAGGCAGAAAACCTTGAGGACAAGTTTCCACGCTCTGACTCAGCCCCCGAGACTTTTCTACCCTGCCCCTCTGCACACCTGCCCTGACCCCGAGATTCACTAAGCTGCCTGACCCATTTGTTGGTGGCTGTCTTCAGTAGCACAAGACAACCCCAACAACAGGATGGTGTCTGTGAGCTTCACCTACCCTATGAAGGGTGGTATGTAGTGCCTTTAAATATTTGTTGGATAACGGGAGACTCCAGATTTGGGTCGACCACCAGGTGAGGCCCGCTGCCCTGCTCCATGTCCTCGGATGATGTCTGCCTGAGTCTGGTGTCATCTGAACTTCTGAAGCAGATGCTCCTTTGATTTACTTTTCAACACAGAACACGGGCTGCCTCCCCCACCCACACTCCACCATCCAAAAGGTGAGCAGGTGTTCAGCAGGCAGGAAGAAACATTCCAGTTCAGAGACTGAGAGGCCTCTCGACAACCCCGTGTGGTGACCTGGCATGTGCCTCAGGGGAGGGCACACTTAAGGCCCTCCAGGCTGCGCTCAACGAGACCAAACTGGTGCCACCCAGATTGGCCTCCCGCCCCACGGGCTGTGACACCCCTCACCACTCATTTCCTTGCTTCTGTAGTGGTCACTGAAGTGTTTTTCCACCATCAAACATTCAGGGGTGGCAAACCCTGGTGACTTGGCGCCCAATGGCATTAATGCCCCTTAGCCCAATTGGGAAAGCCCTCTCCGACCTTCCCACAAATACCCTCCTTCTGAAGGGTGGGAAGGTGGGGCATCTTTCCTTAGCCATCATAAGGGTCATGACTGACAGTCCTCTAACAAGACAACTTAGCAAAAGAAAAGCAGAACAAATTTAATCAAAGTTTGACGTGGCCCCCGGAACCCTTCAGAAAAGACCTAGAGGCTCAGAGGAAAATGTTTTTATGCTGAGGTCTGTTGAAGAGTGGGCGGCTGTGTTGAAATGTGATTAAACAAAAGGCTAGGATCTAACCTGGGGTGGGGGCGGCAGTCTTTAGATTCTTGGCCTCTCCGGGTAGTCTTCCTTTCTTCCAGGAACAGGGGAGGACCCCTCTGGAGTGAGGTCTTCAAGGAACAAGGAGGAAGAGAGAGAATGATCTTTCAAGATTGTATGTCTTGCAGGGAGAGGGCTTCTGGTTTCTATGAAAAGCTTCAGGGGAGCAGGAGAAAGCAAGAGAGGAGAGCAGGAGAAGGTTAGAGACCTTGAGGCCCTTCCAGTGTCCGTCACGTTAAAGCGTTCTGCATGCCAAAGTGCCACTCGGGGTCTTTTATTCTGAGTCCCAGCACGTCTTGTTAGCCATAAGGCTTGTGTGCAATTCAAGTCCTCCACAGCTAGGAAGCATCCCCATCCACACTGTACCATGGGCCAGGGAGGTTTTGCGTGGTCATACCTAATGGGATTTTTTTTTTTTTTTCAAGAAGACTGTAGAAGCTGTACAGGTAGAAGTTGAAGGTGAAGGGAGGGAAAAGCAGAAAGCTGCTGACAGTTTCTCTGTACCCTGGCCCTCTCTCCTGCCCTGGGCAGGCAGTGTCAGCAGGCCATGGGGAAGCCCCATCCTGCTTGACTGTGAGAGACTCTTCCAAGTACCTGGCTTCCCGCTCTAACCCGAAACACAAATCACACCACACAATCAACCACAGCACAGGCTACCTCCCAGGACAGACAGTGTTGACCACTGGTGCCTGAATTCCTCAGGGCCTGAGAGTGGGCTGCCTCCAGTGGCCAGAGGGACCACACAGTGATATTTTTCAAGAAAACTGGGAGAGAGAACACCCTCGTCCCCAGAAAGCCTGCTAGGTCTTCATTCCGTGGTGGCTACCTTCAGCCCAGAGGTGGCAATGTTGGCACCCTCATGTGGGCCAGAGTGACTCTGTAGCCCAGCCACCAGAACCCAGTCCCCTTTCCCCCACTCCTGAATGCAAGCATCTGCTTCTCCCCGAGATGCTCCTCATTGGGCATCCACCTTTCAAATGGCCTTCCTTCAATCCAGATTCTCTTCTATTACCTCTGAGTATTTTCTCATATTTAATTTAATTTAATTTTATTTTATTTTTTTACGTTTTTGGGGTTCCTGGAAGCCCTTCTACCTCCGGGATACACTCCCACGGGCTACACCTCCAGACCTATTTTTTAACTTTTTTATGTGGAAACAGGGTCTCTTAAGCCACGCTGGCTCTGAACCAGCGCGATCCTCCTGTCTCCGCCTCCCAAGCACGGGGATTACAAGTGTGCGCCACCACGCCCGGCTTCATATTTTAAAATTCAACATTCTATGCATAACAGAGATTGTGTATTAGTTATGTAACAAGTTACTGTAAGATGATCAGTACAACCCAAGAGGCAAGAGATGCCAGAGGTCGGTCCATTTAGGGAAAGTTTATTGCAGGGCTCTTGCAGAAGAGCAGCAGCACTAGGAGGAAGCAAGAAATTTTTTTATATCAGAGAGAGCAAAGGAGGGGGTAGTGCCTGGTCCTGGGAACAGCCGGGCTCAGTTGCTCACGGGTGGTGAGGGCTGGCCTTTCTTATTTTTGGCTACTTCTCCTTAGACTGGGTCATCATGGCCCAGCTGTGCTTATGAGACCCACGTAGCTGTATTTGTAAAACCCACCAGGGCACCATGTACCCTCTGACCTAACATTCCAGCCTTTTAATCATGGTAATGGGTGTTAATTTTTTGATCTACTTTTTACTGCTGAGTTTTTATGGGGAGATCCCATAGGCTCTATCAGAGTATTGGTTGTTGCAGTCCCAGGTGAAATAGCCTCCAGAGGGAGAGCAGGAGAATGAATGCCCTCACGGTGTGTGGAAGGAGGAGGGTATAATAGCCACTGTTGGTGTGATGGATGACTAGGTGAGGTCCTGTCCACCATGGGCCGAGGGTCTGTGAATGAGAAGCTTTTAAAAAGATCAGGTTTTAGAGGGAGGGAGTCAGCAAAAGGACCAGGGTAAGGCTGTGGGAGGACACAGTCTACATGTTCCTGGAGCAATTCTCTAAAGAGAGTGAAGGTGGGAAGATACCCAATGAGTGGAGATTGACTCTGATAGGGGAGGTTTCCCAGAAGAAAAGGTGTTCATACATGACTTTGAAGGGGCATAGGAAGGAGAGGGCTTCAAGATACATAAATGTTGAAATTAAGATCATCGTAAATAGCACTAATAAAGTCAGTCTTAAAGCACTTATGAAATAAAATTTAGAGTCCAATTATGTAGCCTAAGATGTGGCAGTCCTCAGTCTACCATTGTACACCACCTTACCCGCTTCTGGATGTGACTGGAGCAGGACAGGTCCTCCTCCTCAGGATCAGCTTGCTTGATTTCTCAGATTTCTCATGAGCAGTCTGGTGGGTTGTCTCTGGGACAGTTGTCTCTGAGGCTGCTGACTTCAGGCAGCTGTGATGAACTGGAATAGCTAAACTGGTGTTTTGTCTAATACCTATTTCTACATTTCTGACATTTGGGAAGCACAAAGATAGCATTACAGTTACACAGGAGTTAACTTTCGCTTTAGAAGTGAAATTTAGATAACCATAGAAAACAGAGACAGTAGAAAACACAGAAAATTATCTTAATAGAACCTCACTGTAAACCTTTTGAATAATTTTTAAATATAACCATCTTTATCACATGTAATACTCCTTTCATAAACTTTATCCTACACAATCATTCTTCAACATGTTCAAATCTTCCGCGACTTGATTTTAGACTTCTGATATTACCCTATTCCTTCCTTTCCCATTTGGGGCAATCTTAGGATAAGCTTTCTTACCATGCAAGACACTTTTCCTTTTATCCTTCCTTACCAAAATTTCTCAGACTCATATACCTTCTTTACATCTCTCTCTCTCATCCCTACATACTAGTTCCTTTCTGCCATAATTCTCTTCTTGAATTTACATTTTGAAATAATTTTGTACATTTTTAACAAAATAAGAAACAAATTAAAATCACCTATCCAAGTTTTACACTGGCCTGCACTTTAAAGAGTTACAGCTTTTCTTTTCAGATGTTTACATTTTAGCCAGAACTGACTGAAATAGCAATGTTTTAAATAACCTTGAACGGCAAAATTACCTTAGTAAAAAGATAGAGAAGGGAAAAGACAGCTAACTCGGTAATTGGTATGCAGCAGTTTTAGGGGATTTTTTCCTTATTATTATTTTTTAAATCCAGTTTTGCTAGCCCTATTATTTTGTCTGAATTCTGTGGCCTATATGCAGAGTACAGCTCCCAGGTGATGCCCAGGGCAATTGCCATGTTTTGGGTGATTTTTAAGACGAGTTTGGTCCATGGTTTGCGCCAGAGTGAATTTGTATCAGCACTTTTTTACAGTCCTGGATCACTGGCTCATCACTGTGTGGCGTCAGGGTGACTAGATTTAAGGTATGTACCGCTGTATCCGCGTGTTCTCATACAATACACCTGGCCTTGATTGCTAGATGAAGAACCTGGACCACTGTCTTAGTTTGTTGTTGTTTTGTTTTTGAGACAAACAAGGTGAAAGGCTTTGTAGCAGTTGCCTTTTAAGTTGTTGAAAGGATATTGTTGTTGTTGTGTTGATACAAAAGTTTTACCATGACAGCAAAGTTTGGAATCCAAATGGGACAAACTCTTAGCACTCTCAGAAATTTTTGGAGAGCTCTCTGGTTGGCTGTAAAAGCTTGCACTGTCTCTTTTATTCCTGACCACAACAGTCTCTTCTCTTTTGGATGGTGAATCTCAGACAATCCACTTTTTGTTGGTAGATCTGGTCCCTCAGTCCCTTTTTAGAGACCTTGTAACCACAGTGTGCAGCTGGCCTGCATTTTTGGCAGAGCCTTTAAGAGTTTTGTGTCTGAGAGGAAGATCATCAACATACTGAAGGAAGGTGTAGCCCAAGGTAAAGGAAGAAAAGACTTGAGATCACAGGCCAGAGCCGTTCCAAAAATAGTGGGGAAGTTTTTAAGCCCTGGAGGCAATCAAATCCAAATTTTGGCATCAGATGTAATATTGAAATTGAGTTGGGTGTCACAAAGGGAGGAACAATCCAGCAAAGGAGTGTGAGACCAAGCACTTTTTGGTTTCCCATGTCTGGTCCATGGGTGTGAACGAAGAACAGGAAACAGGTGTCCCTGTTTTCCTGATCAATGTCCGGGAATGGGGCCAAGAGGCCAGGAGGGACGTCTCCACTCCCTTCTCTGGGCTGGAGGAAGACAACCAGATTCTCCAGGCCACATGTTTGGACAAACAGAGAGAATGGAGGCAATGACCTGCCTACCAGAGGAAGGGAGGTGAACTCACCCTGTCTGAGAGCAGTCGGTCCAATCAAGGGTCAGAGAGTCCAGGTTCCAGAAAGTAGAGAAGAGAGCTCCCCTCAGAGCCTGGAGGGATGGTCCACCGAGGAGTTACAAGGGGGTCAGGGAGGAAGAGAAAGACCTTTCTGCTGGGTTTCGGCACTAGATGTAAGATGATTGGCAAAACCCAAGAGGCAGGAGACCCCAGAGGTTGGTCCATTTAGGGAGAGTTTATTGCAGGCAAGGTCAACTGCATGGCTCTTGCAGAAGAGCAGCAGCACTAGGAGGAAGCAAGAAATTCTTTTTATATCAGAGAAAGCAAAGGAGGGGGTAGTGCCTGGTCCCGGGAACAGCCGGGCTCAGTTGCTCACGGGTGGTGAGGGCTGGCCTTTCTTATTTTTGGTTACTGCTCCTTAGACTGGTCATCATGGCCCATGTAGCTGTATTTGTAAAACCTACCAGGGCGCCATGTACCTACCTCTGACCTAACAGTTATGTAGCAGCATAAAATGGCAGCATCTATCATCTCATCTGGTTTCCATGGGCCAGGATCCAGGAGCAGTTTAGCTGAGCAGTGAAGCTCAGATCTCAGGGAGTCACGGTCAGGACATGGTGAGGACCAGGGTCGTGCGCATAGCTGCCTGTGGGCAGGAACCCTTACTTCCTACCACCGGGGCCTCACCATAAAGCTTAAAGGGGCATGGCAGGTGGCTTCCCCAGAGCAACTGCACGAAGACAAAGGGAGCAAGAGTAACCAAAACAGAAGCCACAGCGTCTTTTAAAGCCTAATCATGGAGGTGATATACCATCACTTCCGCTATCGTTGACTGATTGGAAAGACCAACCCTGGTGAGAGGTGAGAGAGAATATTAATTCCAAGAGGATAGCACATTGAGGTCCTCCGTAGAGGTGGGCTATCACAAAACATATTTTTAAATGTTATTTATAAAATAAAACATGATTAACCCATTGACCCTTCACTCACATAAGAATTAGAACACACTTAATAACTTGTATTTTCCTACCTATCTCTCTGCTTCCCTATGTAAAAGATAACTGTCATCCTGAATTTTGGGTTTATCACCATCATTCCTCGCACTTATTTATTTATTTATTTATTTACTGTACTGAGGATTAAGCCTAGGGGTATTCCGCTTCCAAGCTACTCCCCCCAGCCCTTTTTCTTTCTCTTTTCTTTTTTTTTTTTTTAATACTAAAGGTTGAACCTAGAGGCATTCTACCTTTGAGATACACCCCCAGTCCTATTTTATTTTTTATTTTGAAACAGGTCTTGCTAAATTGCTGAGGTTGGCGTCAAACCTGCGATCCTCTTCTCTCAACCTCCAATAACTAGGATTACAGGCATGGGCCACTATGGAAACTTTCTTTTTGTTCTCCATTTCCTTCCCCGCCTCTTTGGAAAATGGAAGGATACGAAAGAAACAAACTCCAAAGCCAGCCACAGGGCTCTGATCTCCATCATTGCTAACCGAGCATTAATGAATTGCTTACCCACAGGAAGGAAAAGTTAATTACCTGCCACGGAAATTTTAAAAAGAAAAAAGGAAACATGAGTTTAAATTTTAATTAGGGGCCCTGCATGGTGGGAACAGGAATGAGCTGGTTTTTCTGAGACCTAATTGTCGGCGATTCAAGCAAAGGCCTCTGGTCCCGGGCAGACTACTTACTGCTCCTGCTGCTTCCCCGCGCCCACCCTCCAGGCTTTGGCCTTTACCTCTTCAGAAGAGGCAGGAAAGAAGGTTAAGGGCACAGACCACCCCCTCTAGGACTTTGGCCATCACCCCCTAGAGAGCTGCTCACACACAGGAATTCAGAAACCCAGGATAGTATCGCCAGCCCAGGATGCCCTTCCTGGCTGGCAGCTGCCTTATGGACTCTAGGGTGCCGCCCAAGCCAAGAGCTGCATCTACAAACTGCTTTCTCCTAAAGTTCATGCGATCCACCAGAAGAAAGGTACAGGTCACCCCTAGGGGCCCGGTCGGCCTTGATGTCCAGAGAAGACCTTCGGGTCACTACCCGAGCATAGCCTGAGCCGAGTGCCTTCAACATACACCGTTTCTCTCAAAGCCGTCACAACCTGCGCAAAAGAGAAAAGCTCCCAAAGGGAGGGGTTCCCAGAGTGGGTGACCATTCCCAGGGGTTTATATACTGCTCTGAGTCCTCTTTAATTTGGGGTCTCAGAGGCAGTTTCTGGAATTTTTTTTTTCAATACTGGGAATGGAACCCAGGGGCATTCTACCTCCAAGCTATACCCCCAGCCCTATTTTTTATTGTTTATTTTGAAACAGGGTCTCACTAAGTTGCAGAGGGCCTCACCAGGTAGTTGAGGCTGTCTGCAAACCGCCATCCTCCTGTCTCGGTCTTCCGAGTACTGGGATTACAAGTGTGCACCACCACGCCCGGCCAGTTTCTGAGATTTTCAGGGTGTGTTTGCACAGGGTCCTTCTTTGAGTCTCCTCTCAGTTGGGGTTCCAGATGCCGTTTCCTGGATTCTCAGGAAGTCTCCTGGGATTGTTGATCAGTGAAATAGACGGAGTTTTGTGAAGCTTTGGTCGCTCTCAGGAAACTTTTGATCTCATTGTCTCTTAACGTTTGGGAGGACTGGTCCCTTTTCAGGAGCTTTGGAAGTTAGTTTTTGTTGCCTCTCAGAAAATGAGGTTTTTCAACTGTGTCCCTCAGTCCTACCTGCCTACTTCTTTTCCATCTCTTCACTGGTCCAGACACCTCCGAGAGCGCAAGACACCCTGCTAACCTCAGAGAGTGCTGCAGCCCCGCTGGACTGCCCTGGCTCCCGACACCCACAGACCATCAACATGGAGTCTGAAGGCCAAGCCCACTCAGCGCTGTTAGGGACACTGACGCTCAGTCTGGCCCCTGAGCTCTCTGCATGGTCAGCTGGAGTACTGGTTTAGCCTGCAGTGCTGCTCAGCTTCTCCCTCTGCCCAGCAGTGGCCATCTGATGCCTGCTGATCACCCCTAGCAAATTTCTTGAAAGCTTATCTCCACCTCAGAGTTTGCTCCTGGAGGTCCCAGATTGGGAGGCAGATTTAAATTGAGCAGTGTTAAAATGCTATGGAAAACTGGGGTGGGAGCTGGAAGGCAAACATACCGGGCGCTGTGTGCATGCGTTTCTATCACTTTGAATTTCAGTATGATGTACAATTTAATTACAATGCACCATTAACAGCATTTAAAAATGCTATGGGAAGGATACACATTAAGCAATTCACACTTCACAGGATCATCTAGTTAAGGGCACCTCCGAAGGCGTGCAGGCCAGCCTCCCTCCCAGTGCCGCAGTCACGGTTAGCACCTGACCCAGCCATGAGGCCTCGGCTGGAGCACCGACAAGGAGGGGCTCATCCTCCTCAGCACAGCCCTCTTGGTGCCTCTTCTGCTGCTCAGCTTCTGCCAGCAGAGCACAGGGCCAGGTGCTGCACAGGTGCCAGGCTGTGAGTGATGCAGGAGGCTGTAGATGCTGTCACCACCCAGGGCAGGCTAGGTCCCGAGCGAGGATGTATGCAGAGTGCTGGCTACTAGCAGATCACACACTTGTCCCACATTCAAAGTTCTTCACAACATCCTGGAGACTGGAGCCATCAGCACACAGTAGGACGACCACCAAGCAGCCTGCCTCTGTACGCAGCCTGGTTACAGATGTGCTCCCCACCTGGGGCTTCCGAGGACATTCCCACTGATGTAAGGGTGCCCCTTACAACAGCCCAGAGACCAATTGAAAGGCTGCTAGTTTGCTAAGTAATTAGCCAGTGCCGTGGTCTCCCAGCCTGAGGTTCCTTTGACCAAGCCAACCCTGTTGCTCTGGCTCCAGATGCAGCTAGGTGGCACTGTCCTGTCATGCAGGTGCGAGCCCTGCCTGGACAGCCAGGCTCACCAAGCACCGAGCCCTGTGACTACACAGATGCAGAGCATCACACATAGTTCCTGGACCCCAGCCCTTGACCTTTACTGAGGCCATGGTCACGGCCGATTGGAGATACTGCCTGTCCTTCCTCTGGGGCTCAAGGAATTATCTGTCCATTCAACAAGTATTTACTGGGCTCCTACTTGCAGGACTTGGGCTTGTTTGGGAGATACAGCTGTGAGCACCACTCTTCCCTGCCCTGCCTAGAGGTGGCAGGCAAATAGGGGAAACAGCCATAAAGGAAAATGTACACCCAAGGACTGCCCCAAAGCCCAGCATCTGGCATGGCTAGGGGAGAGGGACCTGGGCAGGCTGTCCTGTTTGCTCTGAGAAGACAGGAGGCCCAGAGAAGGTAGCCTCTGCTCTGAACTTTGAAGGCAAGTCAGGAGTCACCAGCCAAGGAGGTGCGATGGAAGAGCTGCTGGGAACTTAGGGGGCAGGAAGGAATTCTGCTTCAGCTCCAGCTGAAGGCCCCTTCATGCCACCTGGAGTCCAGGCAGAGAGGAGAGGGAACACCAGCTATCGTAAGGCCGAGCCCTGGGCAAGAAGTCAGGAGGTCCCAGGTCCAGTCCCACCTGCACATGATCCATGTGTCTATGCTTTCTGACAGGCCAAGTAGAGTTTCAGAGTCAGCCTCAACTTGGGCAGCTCCAGGGGACGGGAGCCACCCTCTCAACTTGCAGGTGGATACATGGAGGCCAAGGGCACCACTGGCAGGACAACAGCTCCCATGACTCCCCTCCTCCTCTGGCAGCCGTGCCAGGCTCCTAGACCCCAGAGGCTTCTTGGGCTCCCAGTGGACTAAGCTGAGAGATGAGTGGAGGGCGGGCAGCCACAGACAGTAGAACATGTCCAGTAGTGGCGTGGACTCTTTTCCTTCTGGCAGTGTAGGGCTGTGCAGGGAGTGAGCAGGTCTGGGTCCCAGGACACCAGCTGAGACAGCCCGTGAGCTTGGGTGAGTTATTTAATCCCTCTGAATTTCAGAGACAAGAAAGTTAGGTCTCATGTGAGATGCTCCTCCAAAGTCCTGCAGTGGAGGAAACGAGACTGGTGCCAATTTAAACTGCAGCAGGAGAGATTCAACTCGGGCGCTGGGAAAAGACTGGGGCTGAGAGTGGTGATAATGAGTCAGAACAGAAGTGCCTGCCCACTCCACGGTGTCACTTCAGCTTGAAGGATGAGAAGGAAAGGAGGGCATCCTCAGTGACGCCAGCTGAGGTTGGCCCTTACCAGCTGTGGAGAGAGCATGGGGCCGCAGGCAGGATGGAGACTATGCGGGGCAGAGGGCTGTGCCATGGTCATGATTTAGATGTAATTTGTCCCCCAAAGGTTCAAGCGTTGGCAGTTTGGTTCTCAGAGCGGTGATATTAAGAGATAGTGGGACCTTTAAGGGGTGGAGCCTAGTGGAAAGTCCTTAGATTATTGAAGGAGAAGGGATTAAAGTAGTTCTCATGGGAATATGAAAGAGTTGTTATTAAAAAGACAAACCTAGCTGGGTGCAACGGCACATGCCTGTATAATCCCAAGTACTCAGGAGACTGAGGCAGGAGGAGCACAAGTTTGAGGCCAGCCACAAGAAGTTAGCAAGACCCCTGTCCCAAAATAAAAAAATAAAAAGGACTGGAGGAGCTAGGCATGGTGGCACAATCATATAATCTAAGTTTTTAGGAGGCTGAGACAGGAGGATCGCAGGTTCGAGACAAGCTTCAGCAACTTAGCAAGACCCTCACCAACTTAGCCAGACTACTTCAAAATAAAGATAAAATAGTGCTGGGGGTATTGGGTGTGTAGCTCAGAGGTAGAATGCGACTGGATTCAATCCCTAGTACCATGTAAAAAAGGGGGGTGCCTGGAGATGTTCGGCAGTAGAGCACTTGTCTAGCATGTGTGAGGCCGTGGGTTTGATCCCTAGTAACACACACACACATACACACACACACACACACACACACACACACACACACACACACACCTATGTCCTCCCCAGGCTCTAGCTTCCTGTCTTGCTGTGTGATCTCTCCCTCTCATGCCACCTGCAGACTTAGCTCAGAGGTGCTGCAGCCAGCAGAAAGGAGAGTAGAACTACTGGCTTATCAAGTCTTGGGACCCCAAACAAATGGGTGCAAATGAGGTACAAAGAAACAGGCAGGATTTCCTTAGTCTCGCTGGACTCTCCTGATTTCCACTTCCCTCCCAGAAGTCCTGGGTCTTGGCACCCAAGGACTTCTCCTCCCCTGATACCCCGACTTCCACCCCTTCCTAGTTCCCCCACTGTCTCCCTGGGCTGTTCCTTGGGCATCCAACAACCAGCAGTTTTCAGGTAGTCCACATAAAAGGTTCTCCAGCTCTGCTGAAGACAATCCAAGTGTTAATCCCCTGTGCAGAAGAAGGGACGAGGCAGGGGTGAGCCACAGCACAGTTAAGAGGCTGATAGCAGGTTCAAGGGCAGCCTTGACAATTTAGCAAGACCCTCAACAACTTAGTGAGACTGTTTCAAAACAAAAACAAAAACAAAAAAAGTAGAACTGCCCCTGGGAGTTCTACAAAAAACCAACAAAAAAGTAGAGTACCCCCCCAATTTAATCCCCAGTCCAAAAATTAAAATTAAAAAGAAGCTACTGACTGCCTGTCATTGCTTGGTGGGCAGTCCACCAGCCTTGGGGCAGGGGAAAGGACGAGATGACCTCCTGGGGAGACTTTCAGCCCCAAGCCTGCCAACGGCCAGCTGAATAAAGAACATTAAATATTCAGCAAGTGCTCAGCAAGGATGGATGGAAGAATCCAAGGCCAGAACCCAAGTCCTGGGCTGGGCCAAGGGCTGGTGCTCTGCCTCATCCTGGCTGACGCTCTTCCCTAATTAGAATCCAGAGTCAGTTACCACAGGGCACAGCCAAGGAGAAAATCGAACACTTGGAGATGTGCCTGCTCGGAGATCTGGCAGGGGCAATGAGGAAATGCTCCCCAAGCCAAGGTTCAAGCCTATCGAAAGACTTAATGCTGTGAGAGGTGTGGGGGTGGGCCGGGGAAAAGACAGCTAAATAATTCAGGAAACAAACAAAGAAGCAGCTGCTGCCGATGCTGACCGAGGCTCATGCCCGGCTGGACTCAGAGCTGCGCCGGCCTCCTGGGAGCAAGCACCAGCAGAGATGTGGGGAGATGAGCGGGGAACACAGGCAGCCTTTAATCTGCACTTCCACGGGCTCCTCTCCCGGGCCTCTCCAGGCCCTTGCTGTAGGTTAGCAGGGTGGGTGGGTGAGTGGCTCAGGAGGCTGAACAACCAGCCACAGTCCTCTGCCGGTGTGTGAGGCCTGGAGCCCAGGACCAGCCCGGGCAGGAAGCCCTCACCTAGAGCTGTCCACTTTGCCTGCCACATTCTCTTCTCTTCCCACCTTCTGGTCCCTGCGAGGTACATCAAAGATTATGGAGATGGAAGTATCCAAGAGGGGCCTGGGGTTTAGCATGGATTTAGTACAACTATGCTGTGTGATCTTGGGCACCTTCTATCCCTTCTCTGGGCCTCCACTGCCTAAGAGGATCAGAATCAGGGCCTCCTTCCAACTCTGACAGTCTCTGGTTCTAAACCCCAATTAACAGATCAGAACATTGAAGCTTGGCTTATGGGTGGTATGAATGGAGAAAAAGCCTCTTCCATTCCCTCCCCTCCCCCGGGGACCTCTGATTCCTGCCTGCTGCCTCCCGCTGGCCTCAACCCAGGACCAAGAGAAGGAAGTACCCTCTGCCCTCTCTGCATCTTGGAGACTCATTCAGAAAAGAATCCAGTTTTCTAGCTTCTCTTTTTATCTCCACACAGAAACAGAAAGCTTCTTAGTGTTTAATGAAGCCAGGACAAACCTAATTATCAGTTGCACTTGTGTTAATAAGTGTCACTTTGCTTCCAGGTCTGGTGGACCATTTATTTTACCTCTTCTCTGGTGTCTGTTCATGCAGGGAACTAACATACACAGAATAAAAAGGGAAGAAAAGTTGTTAGCTTGACATGCCTGGCTCCTACCCAGGCTGAGTCCTGTGAGGTCATCACGGGTAGCTGCTGTCAGGCACAGCACAGGTCCACGGTAGGTACAGGTCATGATGGAGAAGCACGTGTCTTCTCCACCATAGAAAGTCCATCAAAAAGGTGCACACTTGCCCGGCATGGTGGCACACGCTTGTAATCCCAGCATTTGGGAGGCTGAGACAGGAGGATCCGAGTTTGTAGACAGCCTCAGATACTACTTAGTGAGGCCCTCTGAAACTCAGTGAGACCCTGTTTCAAAATAAAGAATAAAAAATAGGACTGGGGAGTAGCTTGGAGATAGAATGCCCCTGGGTTCCATCCCCAGTGTCAAAAAAAAAAAAAAAAAAAGGCACACATTTGTAATCCCAGCATTCGGGAGGGCTGAGACCGGAGGATCGTGGTTTGCGGACAGCCTCAGCTACTTCGTGAGGCCCTCTGCAACTAACGCTTCTAATATGGAGCACAGGGAAAGAAAAGCACTAGCCATAAAGACTGGAGAGTCTTGGGGACATATGACACATAATCCATACAGTGGCTGAAACTGTGTAAGGATAATGTGTACGTGGAGAACAACAGGCAGCAGGACCAAGTCTTGGCCCAGGAGCATCGATATGTGGAAGTTGAACAGAGGAGGAGCCTTTGCAAATTGAAGCCAGCTGCTGCTCCTGGGACGGCCTGCTTCTGCCCCGTGAGGAAGCCGAGCTAAGCCAAGTGCGTGGCACATGCCTGTCATCCCAGATACTTGGGAGGCTGAGGCAGCAACTTAGTGAGACTCTGTCTCAAAATAAAGTAAAAAGGGCTGGGGATGTAGCTAAGTGATTGATAGGTCACTTGCCTAGCATGTGTGAGGCCCTGGGTTCCACCCCCAGTACCATAAAAAAAAGAGAAAAGGAGGAGGGGGAGAAAAGAAGGGGAGGAGATACCCTGGATGATGTAATAGAAACAAAAAACGGAGAGGAAAAAAGGGATTCCTTCCCCCTCGTCCAGGCTTCCAGCTCCCTCTGGGTATTCCTGTCAGCAGGTCCTAACTGGGTGCCGACCGCCAATGCAGAAACGTGGTTTTCAAAGTTCTCGCCCCAGCATCACAAAGCCAAGTATAGAAGGATGGGTTTGAAGCTGAGAGACAAGAGTTGAACCTCTGACACATACATTGAGGTATCGACATCGGCCCAAGGCCAGGCTGGGAGCTGGCGCTTTCTCCCACACTCCCCTCCTGGCCTTGGGAGCCAAGAAGTGGCTGAGTGCAAGAAACACTGGGAAGCAGGCGCGGGCTGAGAGCCGCCACACTGGGAAAGCAGATGGATCTGTGAGCTCCGAGGTCAAAGTGGAGCTGCCGTGAGCGGGCAGTGAGGGAGAGCTGCTGAGAAGGCACCAGGGTGAGGGCAGCCAGCCCTCCCCGGCAGGAGGCCGAGGAAGTGTTCAGACTTTCAGCTGGAACTCACGGAGCTCTGGAACTCTGTCCAGCTCTGAAGCCTCCTGTCCCCAATCAGTCTCCAGTCAGGGGTGGGGAAGAGACATAGAGGCCTTAGTGGGACTCAATAACATGCCCTGTTTTAGTTTTTATTTCTTATACTTTATTAATACATCACAGTTTCACATCAAGGTGAGGTCCGACATGATAGATGCACACAGTTCTTGGTGTATTTCTTCCCCCGCCTCCCTCCCTGTGCACACTAGTGAGACTGGTCGTGATACCTTCATGCACTGCCATAGTATTATTTGAACCGTTTCCTTCCTCTATCCTCCTTTTTATTCCTCCCCAGTCCCCCAATCCCCTCCCGCTAGTCTACAGATCTCTCAGCACATTATTTAAAGTCCCTAATGTTTCCTATTTTCTCACTAGTTTTGACATATAAGAGAAGACATACAACTCTTAACTTTCAGAGACTGGCTGATCTCACTTAGCATAATATTCTTTAGTTCCATCCATTTTTCTGCAGATGACATCATTTTGTTCCTTACGGCTGAGTAGAATTCCATTGTGTATACAATCCCACGTTTTCTTTATCCTTTTATCTGTTGACAGATGCCTAGGTTGGTTTCATAATTTGGTTATTGTGAGTCGTACTGCTATAAACGTGGGTATACATGTATCACCACAGTATTCTGACTTTAATTCTTTTAGAAAGATACTGAGGAGTGGTATCGCTGGGTCGTATTGTGGTTCTATTACTAGTCTTTTGAAGAACCTCTGTGCCGGTCTCCAAAGAAGTCACACTAATTTAAAGCCCCACCAACAGTGTGGAAGAGTTCCTATTCCCCCATATTCCGGCCAGCATTTGTTGTTTGTATTCTTGATGATTGCCACTCTAACTGGAGTTGGATAAGATATGCCCTTCCTTTTAAGCCTACGTGGGTTAGGTTCTTAATGGACTCCATGTGGGACAGAGCCTGGTGGGGAGGGCAGAGACCTGAGACAGTGTGGGGACTCAGGGGAGAGGAGAGCCCAGCAGGTCTTTGTCAGGAAAGCTCCCCACACCAACAATTCTTCTCCTCTAATTTAATGCACTGAAAATTGCATTAAAGAATGGCATTGGAAACACCCCTGCCCTACTGGGTGCAGGTTCACCTCTCCTTCCAGCTGGCTCTTCAGGTGCTTCCCCAACTTTCCACCCACCAATCAGGACCACGCTGCCCAGACGTGATTTATAGGCATGTCAACCATCTCTCTAGCAACAGAATATGAGAGCTCAGCCTTCTCAGATCTCCAGCTGTCTGAAGTGAACTGTGGAGGCCTCATGCTTGGTAATGTGAGTCTTACTCCCAATCTACATGATCAGTATCCCATGTTCCTTTATACGGCCTCCAGAGACTGGAAGCATGTTAAGCACATACAATCAAGGACTGTGGAGAATACCCTATAGTGCCCCAATCTGGCTTCCTATGACTGGACAGCACTGGGTGCTTCAGGGTAGGATCAGGGATAGGATCCAGGAATCCTTCACCTCACATGAGGGCTCTGGCCATTCCCCCCATTATATATCCTGGCACAGCATAGCCCCCTCCTCTGGCATGAATTGCCTAGTCCCTTTTCCAGGAACTTTCAGCCTGCATGCCACATCTAATATGTATACACACATTAAAAAAAAAGGTAATAGAATGAAAGCTCACTACCGATTTGGACAAAAGCTCTGGTGACGATTTAAACTGAAATGCATTAATACCTCTGAATATTTCATGCCAGGTACATTAGAACAAGCAGCATTATTTATTGAAGGCTGATCACCCAGTGTGGGTATTAATACATTTTGCTGCATTGCATCGGCCAAAGGGAAATTGGCTTCAAGAAACAGGTGGGAGACTTTCGGCTTGCTGGGTACTTTTCCTCTGTAAACAAATATTGCATGGATTGGAAGACCTGCCTGGACAGAGTTATTATGCAATCTTACTTTGGCCTCTACAGAACTCTGGAAAGGCTCATCCGGAGGGCCTGTCCACCACCATCCAATCTGTAAATAGCAGCCCCAGCACCTCATCCCAGGTACATTCAAGCCAGGCCAGGCTGTTTTTTTTTTTTTTAACAGATACCAATTCTATGAGGGAAAGATTTAGTTGATATGATAGGGAAACTTCTAGCAATCAGGGCTCTCGTTTCTCTCCTGGCACAATGCATTCTTTTTTTTTTCTTTTAAATTTTTTTATTGGTGCATTATATTCATACAACATATTGGAGTAAAAAACTTGTGTGTACATACATGTACTCATCGCTGATTTAACCCCTACCCGATTCCCACCCCATTCCCTCCCCGTCCCTCCCTCCCTTGCTTGGCTTAGTGATTGACTTCGATATGTTTAAGTACATTGTGTGTTTTAGAGATTTTCCTCTTCCCCCCTCCTTTCTCCTCCTTTAGGTTGTCTTGTTTGCTCCTTTATAGGATTTCCTCTTTCAAGAGTTCCTCCTATAACCCGTTTCTCCCTACCTCTCACATATTAGGGAAAGCATCTGATTTCTTATTTTTTGTGACTGACTAATCTCACTTAGCATAATGTCCTCCAGTTCCATCCATTTCCCTGAAAATGATGTAATTGAGTTTTTTTTTTTTTGATGGCTGAGTAAAATTCCATTGTGTACATATCCCACAGTTTTGTAATCCATTCATCTGTTGATGGACATGTTGGCTGGTTCCATAGTTTGGCTATGGTGAATTGTACAGCTATGAACATAGATACACATGCATTGGTTTGGTAGTTTGGTTTCTTTTCTTTTGGGTAGATACCCAACAGTGGTATTGCTGGATCAAATGGTAGATTTGTTCCCATTCTTCTGAAGATTCTCCATACTGTTTTCCAAAGTGGTTGCACTAATTTGCAATCCCACCAACAATGTCTTAGAGTTCCCACTTCTCCACATCCTCGCCAGCATCTGTTGTTGTTTGTGTTTTGAATGATTGCCATTCTAGTTGGAGTTAGGTGGAATCTCAGGGTAGTTTTGATTTGCATCTCTCTGATTGCCAGTGATGTTGAGCATTTTTTCATGCATTTATTGGCCATTTGAATTTCTTCTTTTGTGAAGTGTCTATTTAGTTCATTTGCCCATTTTGTTATTGGATGCTTTGTTTTCTTAGTGTTGAGTTTCTTGAGTTCTCTGTATATTCTAGATATTAGTCCTCTATCGGTGGTGTAGGTGGCAAAAATCTTCTCCCATTCTGTTGGCTCTCGATTGAGGTTCTTGATAGTTTCCTTTGCTGAACAGAAGCTCTTCAGTTTCATGCAACCCCATGTATTGATTCTCCTTTTAATTTGTTGAGCCTTTGGGGTCTTGTTGAGAAAATGTTTATCTGTGCCTGTGTGTTGCAGTGTTGGACCTATGCCCTCTTCAAGGAGCTTCAAGGTCTCTGGTTTAATTTTCAAGTCTGATCCATCGTGAGTTGACTTCGGTACAATGCATTCTGATGCTGCCCCTTGCCTATACCTGACAGCCATCAGTCAGGATTTGTCAGGAAATAAACCACTCTAGCTATTTAGAGAATTAGGTGTTTACAAGATTATTGTTAAAAGTTGAAAGGCTCCTGTAATTGCAGTACTTTGGGAGGCTGAGACAAGAGGATGGCAGGTTCAAGACCAGCAAGACTCTCAGCAACATAGTGTGATTCTGTTTCCAAACAAAAAATAAAAAGGGCTGTGGGTGTGTCTTGGAGATAGAATGCACCTAGGTTCAATCTCTAGTACCAAAAAAAAAAAAAAAGAGTTGAAGGAATATGTTCTAGACCAACTAATGGAACTTTGCAGAATTGACCCATAAGAACTACCAGTCTAATCTTCATTTTATGGTCTTGCTGATGTTAATTTACTGCTAAGAAAATTAAGAAACTATGAAGAAAATAAGTAGTCATCTTTGGTATCTATGGACTTTGGTTTCAGGAGCTACGCAGACCAAAATCTGTGAGTGCACAAGTTCTGTAAGGCAGAAGCTCTTGTTTCTATTTTATATGTGAGGCAAGTAATTCAGTTGAATTCATGGTTTACATATGGTAGCCAAGGGACTCAATCCCAGGCATCTAATGTTGAGATTAGTGTCTTGAGGCCAGGCACAGTGGAACACACCTATAATCCCAATACTTACGCAGCTGAGACAGGAGGACCGCGGGGTTGAGGCCAGTATTCAATAACAGAGCAAGACCCTTTTTCAAAATAAAATAGGGCTGACCTCGCCGCGCCCTCCCGGAGCCGCCTCTCCTCTCCCACCAGCATCCTGCGGGACGCCGCGCCCTACTAGCGGACATGGGCCGAGCGATGGTGGCCAGGCTGGGGCCGGCACTACTCCTCCCCACGCAGATTTATTCAAACCAAACAACCTTTGTGAGGCTTTCAAGTAACTCCTCACAGACTACCTCTGCTTTCCCAAATTCAACTCACACCACCCCCAGCGCAGGTGGCAGCGCCCTGCGGTCGACAGCCGGCCTCCTTGCGGTCTTGTTCTCTCTTCTACATCTCTACTGATAGAGACTCGAGCCAAGAAACGTCTCTGCTTCCCCATCTTCTAAAACAAACCCAAATGGCGACCAGAAGTCTGAGTGTCAAGGAAGAAGCAGGTCTACATCAAATCTACTAATTCCATACCTGACTTTATTGACAGAGAATATGTTGAGAATTCAAAATTTGGTTGGAAGACATTTGAAAGGGTTTCACAGACATCGAAAGCCAATATCACATCTGCTGGAGTTCGTGTGCAAGATATAAAGAGATAGCATCCGAAACTGAGACAGGATGTCCTTGAATGTGGCATAAGAAATACAGACACTTAAAATTCTGAAAACGAGAGCCGGGCGTGGTGGCACACTCTTGTCATCCCCGCGCTTGGGAGGCGGAGACAGGAGGGTTGCGCTGGTTCGGAGCCAGCCTTGCTGGCTTAAGAGACCCTGTTTCCACATTAAAGAAAAAAGTTAAAAAATAGGTCTGGGAGTGTAGCCCGTGGGAGTGTATCCTGGAGGTAGAAGGGCTTCCAGGAACCCCAGTACCACCAAAAAAAAAATTCTGAAAACGAGAATAGATTTTTATCTAAATGATGCAATGTGGAATGGAGGTTCGGTTTTCATTTGGTTAAGTCTGTTAAGGCCATAAAACATTAGGTAATATGAAAAGCTTCCCTGTTCTATTTATATGTACTTTAGAAGGAATTCCAGGTGTTACTGTAAATCCTCAGTGCATTGTGTTTGCAGTACTAATTTAATACCAATATACTCTATCTAGATAAAGTTTCACATTGTTAAGCTATTACTTGTTCTTTTGGAAACTGAACTCTTTTTCCTCTGAGGCTTTGGGTTTGACATTATGTTTGAACTTTGATGTAGTAGTTGACATGTGCCAGGGTGACGATGGATTGAAATCCATCCCCACAACTAAGCACCATAGTGAATGGCGTTGCTTATACAGCCTTACAAAGCCAAACGCTGGGCAAGTCAGTCCCGTCTCTCGTTTCCATTCAACAAGAGCGCCAGATTCATTTAGCTAAACCGATTCCAAAGAGTAGGACTGCATCAACCCCAATTTATTTCAGAATGCTGCTTTTTATTTCTGCATCTGTTTTGAAGGTAAAATCACGAATCTTGAGATTAGAAAGACAAATATATGAAGGAGCCAAAAGTGTAAGTCAAGCATTTGGGAAGTGAAGACTGAAAGCTAACTTGCATTAAATTCACAAAATTTTTATTACTCCTTCTGTAGATACTTTTTTTAAAAAAAGTAAATTTGGATCCGAATAACTACATTTGGAACACTTTTCTGTTATCAGTCAATATTTTTAGGTTGTTAGAACCTGTTCTTGAGCCTAAAAGTGGGCTTGATTCTACGGTAAATCTTTTGCAACTGTCTCGATACACAGAAACCTTTTAAAAATAGACACTTCTGAAAGCTTTTGTTCACCTGGTCACACACTGATGCTTACGTGTTCCAGTATCTAATATGGCCACAGTAGTGTTGATAACCAACATTATGTTATGGAATTGATTTGCATTGGACGCAAACTGTAAATAAAAGGAAATAAGTGGCTGAAAGAGCAAAAATAAAATAAAATAGGGCTGTAAACGTAGTTCAGTGGGAGAAACCATATTGGTTTCAATCCCCATATCCCACCCTCCCAAAAAAGGTCCTATTCATTAAGTCACAACCTAGCTCTCCTTTAGAGGAAATGCCTTCTGTGTCTTCAGCCTCCAATATGGAGCAACAGAGCTGCAGACATATTTAGGGGAACCACTACAACATGAAAATGCAGGGCCCCTGGTTTTAAAAGTAGGAAAAAGAGCTGGGCGTGATGGCACACACCTGCAATCCCAGTACTTGGGAGGCTGAGACAGGAGGATCACAGGTTCATGGCCAGCCTCAGCAACTTAGTGAGACCTTGTTTCAAAATAAAGAATGAAAATAGGGCTGAGGGTATAGCTCAGAGGTAGAATGCCCCTGGGTTCAATCTCCAGTACCACAAAGCAAGTAAATAAAAATAAATAAATAAATAAATGTAAGAAAAAGTTATTAAAATAGTAAAATATGAAACCTTTTGCTTTCTTCCACAGCATCTCTCTTGATTTGTTAGTGTTATTTGCTATTCACTGTCATTCCAAATGAAAATAATTTGTTTTACTTTATAAAAAATTTTTATGTGAATCATATTGAAAATGGGATCCATTCACACAGTGCTTGGTGCCCTCCCCCTCCTCCTCTTTTTCCCCTCCCAACAATGAGAGTCCAGGTTGACCATGCTACATTCACAGTTATACACATATTCAAATGTAGCTCCTCAGTTAATCAACCTCAGCCTTCTTCCTCTCCTACCCTTCCTTTCTAGCTTTGCTGAGGTTTGCTCTTCATTATCTGGAGTCTCTCTGGTATCCCTAATACTTCCTAGTTTGGGCATATTAGAGAAAACATACGTCTCTTCTCTTTCTGTGTTTGGCTGATCTCACTTAACATAATGTTCTCCAGGTCTTTCCATCTTCTTGTGAATGACATGGTTTTGTTCTTCTTTATAGCTGAGTAGAATTCCATTGTATGTATTTCCCATAATTTTGCAATCCATTCATCTGTTGATGGAGACCTGGGTTGGTTCCATATTTTGGCTATTACATTTTGTGCTGCTATGAACATGGATATGCATATGTTACTGTAGTTCTCTGATTTCAACCCCTTAGGAAACATACCCAGGAATGGTATAGCCAGATCATATGGTGGATCCATTCTCAGTTTTCTAAGGAATCTCCACACTGATCTCCATAGCGGCTGAACTAGTTTGCACTCCCACCAACAGTGTAAAAGAGTTCCTCTTTCCCAACATCCTCGCCAGCATTTGTTGTTATTTGATTTCTTTATGCTTGCCACTCTGATTGGAGTTAGATGGAATTTCAGTGTAGTTTTGATTTGCATCTCCCTGATGGTTAATGATGTTGAAAATTTTTTATTTATCTATTGGCCATTTGTATCTCTTCTTTTGTGAAGTGTCTATTCAGTTCAGTTGCCCATTTCTTGAATTGGTTATTTGTTTTGCTAGTGTAGAGTCTTTTGAGCTCTTTGTATATTCTGGATATTAGCCCTCTATCAGAGTGGTGGTTGGTAAACATCTTCTCCCATTCTGTAGGCTTTCTCTTTAGGTTCTTGATGGTTTCCTTTGATGAGAAGAAACTTTCTAGTTTGATGCCATCACACTTGTTAATTCTTGCTTTAATTTCCTATGCTTTGGAGGTCTTGTTGAGAAAGTTATTGCCTGTGCCAATATGTTGGAGTGTTGAGCCTATTCCCTCCTCTAATAACTTCACAGTCTCTGGTCTAATTTCCAAATCTTTGATCCATCTCGAGTTGATTCCTGTGCACGGTGAGAGGTAAAGATTTAGTTCCATCTTTCTAATAGCCAGTTCTCTCAGCACCATTTGTTGAAAAGGCTGTCTTTTCGCCAGAGTGTGAGTTTGGCCAAAAATGAATTTTTAATTATGAGCACAAGTTTTTCTGTTCATCTTTACATGGTGCAATTCCAGTTTTAAATGTGAATCTAAGCCAAGTACAGTGGCACATGCTATAATCCAGTACTTGGGAGACTGAGCCAGTAGGATCACAGGTTGGTGGCCAGCCTCAGCATTTAGTGAGACCCTGTTTCAAAATAAGAATAAAACAGGGAAAGGCGTATAGCTTGGAAGTAGAATACTGCTAGATTCCATCCCCAGTACTACAAAATAAATGTGAATTTAGGCATTTAATTCACATGTAGACTCACCAAAGAGATAAAATTAGTAATGTGTACCTTATATATCCACTTGTGTTTTCTTCTTACCTGAAAAGTGGCAATAGTACACAAAACTAACCTAGCTGTTTTCACTTTATTTACTTACTTACTTATTATTGGTGGTACTAGGGATTGAGCCCAGAAGCATTTTATCCCTGAGATATGCCTCCAGACCTTTTTTTTTTTTTTTTTGAAAAAGTTCTTGTGAGGATGCTGAGAATCTCACTAAGTAGCTGAGGCTGGCTTTGAACATGTGCAATCCACCTGTCTCAGCCTCTCAAGTGCTGGGATTATAAGCTTGCGCCACCACGCCCGGCTAGTTCATTTCTTAATATGTGCACATCTTACCCACACTCACTGTTGACTAAAAATAGAGCAAAAAGCCAAGGAATTCGGGACTTTCTGTCCTGTCTTTCCCATTTCCCCACATTCTCATGTTCAGTTAAGAGGTTGGTTGTACAGGGGAACAACAAGAGTAAGCAAAGAAATGATAATACTTCCTGGCCATTCCTGTATTTTAGAACTCAAGTCATTGCTTGTGGTTTGAAGTTGTGGTATGAACTTGAAAGCATGGCCCCCAGAGTCCGTCAGCGCCCCACCAGCGCCCCCTCAGTCTCACATGTAACACACAGTGGGCGCAGGAGACACTACTCAAAATATGACACCTTGGCCTTTGAGAAAACGGCAAAGTCAGGAAGGGTTCTCTGACCTTCATCCTCACCCTTCCCTGAAAATCTTCATGTGACGGATGCAGGGAGAAAGAACAGATGTCACACAGGGATGCCACCAAGAATCCGAGCAAATGAGCCGGTGAAGTTGCTCCCAGTTTATAACCTTCAGGTCGCACCTTTTGTCCTTCAGTCACATGTCTGCTCAAGTATCCATCAATTATCCATGAAAAGACAGTTTTCTTTGGGTCTTTGGGGCTTCGTTTGTTTTGGTTTTGGTTTTGGGTTTGGTGGTACTGGGGATGGAACCCAGAGGCTTTCTACCTCCAGGGCTATACTCCCAAACCTATTTTATATTTTATTTGGAAACAGGGTCTCACTAAGTTGCTGAGAGCCTCACTCAGTACCTGAGGCTGGCTTTGAACCTGTCCAATCCTCCTGTCTCAACCTCCCAAGTGCTGGGATTACAAGCGTGCGCCACCACGCCCAGCTGGGGCTTAGGTTTTGAAAACACTCATGCCACATAAAACTTTGTTAAATAAACTTGTATGCTTTTCTCTTGTTAATCTATCTTTTGTTATAGGAGGTCTTGACCATGGATCTTATGACAAGCAAGGAAAAGATGCTACTTACTTTTTCTTTCCTACAACTGAGACTCTGTGAAATTAGATGTAAACTTTCAGATAATTGATAAGTTGTGGATACTTTGTCCAGTGGAGGTGCAAATGAAAAGATCTATCCAAACAGTTTCATTTGTCCTGAAGACATTAACTAAATTTCAGTTAAGTCAGCATTTTTTCTTTCTCTGACTATCTGTATGGTATCACATATTCTTCTTTGAAATGACTTTACCAAGCTGGCCATTTCCTCATTAATGAGCTTCATAACCGTTCACTGTATTTTTGTATTTTGTATTTTGTATTTTTTTTGGTACTGGAGATGAAACCCAGAGGCATTCTACCTCCAAGCTACACCCTCAGCCCTGTTTTTATTCTTTATTTTGAAACAGGGTCTCACTGAGTTGCAAAGGACCTCACTAAGTAGCTAAGGCTGTCCAAAACCCACAATCCTCCTGTCTCAGCCTCCCAAGTGCTGGGATTACAAGAGTGAGGCACCACGCCTGGCTCTGCTCACTATAAATATATATGAGAGACATCTTTTAACCTTTTGAAAATTGTACTAAACCCTTCACCCCGCTTTTTTATTTCTTTAAGACCCTTTCATAGACCACTGCATCATTTAAATCCAACCAGAGACAGACCACGGGATGCTGGGCGAGGGCGATGGCGGTGAGTGGAGAGTGTCTGGAGGTCGCCCCCTTTTTCCTGGAGGATAGGCCGTCTTCCCACAGTCATCTCGCAGCAACCCTTTGAAGCTGGAATCTCAGAATCCCACAGGGCTGGGCCCAAGCCTGAGCTCTTCAGCCTCCCTCGCGGGGCCGGCCTCACTGGCCAGCAGAATTATAAATAGGTCGCTTACTCCAGTTTTCTATTTTTACCTCCTTTCTCAAGAGCAAGAGGATGTAAGGAGACATAGGAGAGGAATACACTTCAAATTGGGCAGCCTCTCACCCAAGTTCCATTCCTAAGGGGTAGTTTTCCTTTGGGCAGATTCACCTACACCCAATATAGAATGTGTGTGTGTGTGTGTGTGTGTGTGTGTGTGTGTGTGTGTGTGTGTGTCTGTCTGTCTGTCTGTCTGTCTCTCTTACACACACACACACACACACACACACACACACACACCCAGCTCAGTAGGCCCCAGCTCCAATTTCTCTTCTTTTTCCCCTTCCTCCAAAGGCTCCTCCTCTTTTTCCCCTAAATGGATTATGATATTAATGGCAAGGACCCAAAGCCAATTTGTTTTAATATGCTAATGGTGTGCCTTAATGTATTATTTTGCATACATTGCTTTGAAATGTAAACGATAAGAACTATCCCTAAGCAGCTCTCTAATCTCCTGGGGTTGAAAGACAAAGGGGGAAAATGACTTGAAAACTCATCTGCAGGCTCTCTTCCACAGCAGAGAACCCTGTTCCATGCCCTAGAGCTGTCGTCCAGTTCTACTAAACAGTGTGGCGCCCTGGAGTCCTCTTCCTCTTCACACTAAACTGCACGTGTTACTTTCATAGCCCGTGGCCTTGCACTGTCCCACCTGGGGACAGGTGTGATCACCCAGGATGAAAACACAGTTGCCTTATTTCAGTACTCCTTTCTACAACTGGGATCCACAAAGAGAAGGGATCAAGGAGAATTATCAATTAAAAAAGAAAGAGAGATAGAGAAGCCAGGTATAGTGGCTCACGCTTGATATCCCAGCATTTGGGAGGCTGAGACAGGAGAATCGCGGTTTGCGGCCAGCCTCAGCTACTAGTGAGGCCCTTTGCAACTCAGTGAGACCCTGCTTCAAAAAAAAAAAAAAATAGGCCGGGCATGGTGGCGCATGCTTGTAATCCCCGCTCTTGGGAGGCAGAGACAGGAGGATCGCGCAGAGACCCTGTTTCCTAAAATAAAAATATAAAAGCTAGGTCTTGGAGTGTAGCCCAGAGGTAGAAGGGCTTCCAGGAACCCCAGTACCACCAAAAATAAATAAATAAATAAATAAATAAATAAATATAAAAAAATAGGACTGAGGGTATGGCTCAGAGGTAGAATGTCCCTAGGTTCTATCCACAATATCAAAAAAAAAAAAAAAAAGAAAGAAAGCTTTAACTATTAAACCATACATCTAAGCCAGAAGCGGTGGTACAAACTTGTAATCCCAGTATTTGGGAGGCTGAGATAGGAGGATTATAGGTTCAAGGCCAGCCTCAGCAACTTAGGCCCTCAGCAACTTAGTAAGACTCTGTTTTAAAATAAAAAATTAACTAGGGCTGGGGAAATGCTCAGAGGTAGAAGCCCCCAGGTTCAATCCCCAGTACCACAAAAAAAAAAGAAAAAGCCCCTACATGTACATCTACAAAGTTTATTGGAACTCCTAACTCCTAGCACAGGGTCATTTCTGCCCCAGCGCTTCTGATCATAACCTTGAACTCACTGCCTGGCCCAGACTTGCAGAAGACACTGTGGTCCTGACGTTCCTTCATCCTGTGCCTTCTGAGAAGTCTGGCTCTGGGTTAAAACCCTACGTGTGATTTTTCATTCCTGACCGCAGGCCATTACTTCTCGCCTTTCTTGCTTGTATTCTTGAGAATAGCTGCAGAATGTGCTGGGAATCCAGCGCCCTGCGGTAAGAGGGGAGTTGGCTAGAACAGCTCTGTTCCAGAACCTGCTAGAACAGGATCCCTTGCACACTTTAGCCCTGTATGTACATGGCCCCAGGGAGTGCACTGCAAGGCACCTTCCAGTGTCCCTCGTCTAAGCACAAGCTGTGTACCTGAGAAGAGACTCCATCCACCCGGAGCTTCAGGGGACTAATCCTTGGCCTCTGCTGCCTCTCTGTCAGTTAGAGTCTCTTCATCAGCCGAGTATGTTGGGGCGCGCTGATAGGGATTAAAGTACTGAAACAGGAGGTTCACAGGTTCGAGGCCAGCCTCAGCAATTTAGCAACTTAGCGAGACCCTGTTGCAAAACAGAATCATAAAAAGGGCCGGGAATGTGGCTCAGAGGTAGAATGCCCCCCTGGATTCAATTCACTGCTCCACAAAATAAAACTCTCTGCACACGAGCGTGTTCTCTCCCACTGAATAAAAGTTGCTGGCCCAGAAAGCCTGCTTTGCAGGCATTCTGAGGCTTTGCCAATCTCCGTGGAAAGCTGCCCTGTCCATACAAGGCTTGGGGCCCAGCCCACGTTGCCCACCTCTGAAGGGAGTGGCGGTCATGCGGGCTCTTCTGCATGTCATCCTCTGGTACCTCTGTGAGCTCCTTAAGGAGAACAGGGGCCGGCAAACCTTGCAGACACTTCACTCTAACTCCCTACCCAGGCCACAGGTCTACGGGGATGCCCGTGAACCTCCGCCCACGGCCCAGTATACCAGTGCCAATGGGACAGGGACGCCTTGGCATCTTCCGCACACCTCTGGCTAAGTACAGAGGTAGGGCTTTCTTGTCTCAGTGGGCAATTCCAATACCGGAAAGCTCAGCCCAGCCCTGCTCGCTCTCTCTTCTTCTCCAGCTCACCTGGGCTCCTGACACCTTCTTTTGCAGTTTTATGTCCTTTAGACCAGGATTTATCATTAAAGTCAAAGGATTTTTCCCTGACAGTAATAGGTAACACTTTTCAGCATTTCCTGCCTGCCAAATATGATGCTATGTACTTTTTTTTTTTTTTTTTTTTTTTTTTGCGGGTCTGGGGATGGAACCAAGGGCATTCGACCTCTGAGCTACATCCCCAGCATTATTTTTTAAATTATTCTTTATTTTGAAACAGGGTCTCACTGAGTTGCAGAGAGCCTCACAAAGTAGTTGAGGCTGTCCGCGAACCATGATCCTCCAATCTCAGCCTCTCAGATGCTGGGATTACAAGCGTGTGCCATCACGCCTGGTTGGTGCTATATACTTTTTAAAAATATGTATTTATTTATTTATTTATTTACTTATTTTTGTGGTACTGGTGAGTGAACTCAGGAGCATTCTACCTCCGAGCTACATCCAAGCCCTGTTTTCTATTCTTTGTTTTGAAATAGGGTCTTAATAAGTTTCAGAGGGCCTCACTAGGTAGCTGAGGCTGTCTGCAAACCGGGATCCTCCTTTATCAGCCTCCCAAGTACTGGGATTATAAGCATGTGCCACGTGTCAAGCTACTTTGTATTTGTTTTTGTTTTGTTTTGTTGTTTTTAATTAGCAGAGTGTGGTGGCGCATGCCTGTATATCAGTACGGTTAGAGGTTTGGTATCGCCTGAATCCTAAGTGTCTGATGAAATAAACTCCTTAAAATTTAATGTCTAAACATCTCTTTTAACAACATCGTATACATCATCTTGAATAATAACCACAAAAGTGCCTTTCTTATTGACCATTATGTATCAGGCACACTCCTGGTTGGATCAGGAATTATTGGACAATTAGATCTGAGATTGGAGAGTGACTACTGCCAGTGTGTGTGTGTGTGTGTGTGTGTGTGTGTGTGTGTGTGTGTGTGTTTTACTGGGGATTGAACCCAGGGGCATTCTACCTCTGAGTTATACTTGTAATCCCAGTACTTATTTTGCTTTATATTTTGAAACAAGGTCTCACTAAGTTGTAGAGGGCCTCTTTAAGTTGCTGAGGCTAGTTGAGAACCTGCCATTCTCCTGTCTCCGCCTCTTGAGTGTTGGGATTACAAGTATGCACCACAACACCTGGCTGGAGAGTAACTGCATTAAGATTTCCCCACTTGTTGATGAGGATGGCACACTCCTATAATGCCAACACTCGTAAGACTGAGACAGAAGGATCACATGTTCAAGACCAGCCATAGCAACTTAGCAAGGCCTTCTTTCTAAATAGAAAGATAAAAATGGCTGGGGAGTGTAGCTTGGAGGAAGAATGCCACAGGGTTCAATCCCCAATAACAAAAACAACAAAAAGATCTCTACTTGCCAACCCAGCTACTCTTAGTTCCACTCATCAGTGGGACCCCATCGGCTTTGGAGCCAGTGAGGAGGGAGAGTGAAGGTCTGGAGTAGGGGACCAGAGAAGACAGTGAGTGTACGTCCTCTTCAGGCCCTGACGCTGTCCTCTCCACCAGCCGGCTGTTCTCTGCTCCCATCCTAAGATCAGGGCACACGCATCTTAAAGACCCTATCTGTCAAAGTATATAAAGCCTTTGCAGAATATTGTGAGAATTTACACAGATCTGATTATGCCCACAGTGAATCGAATTATAGTCAATTCTTCCAACAAGATTTACTGAATTTACTGCCAGCAGCCATGGCTGGTCATGGGGGAAGAACAGACTTCTGTCTCTGTCTTCAGCCTTTCCCCCTCCCACACTGAAACTTCTACATCTTCAAGGGACAGAGCCTGAACTTGCGCCTGTCATCCAGCCAGTGATCTGCATCAAGGCCTCATGAGCTCGGTGCTTCCCTCCTGCCGAGTGGTAAACAGCCCTTCAGCACCTCAGCAGCTTTGCCTGCTCCCCGGGCAGCTCCTGCCCACTGGGGAGTAATAATTGAACCAAAAATCGGAGCTGAGAGGAAAGTGATTTTTCCTCCCTGAGACCTGGGCGTGGGCCGGGTGTGAATTGACCAGTGATTGGGCGCAGCCCAGGGAGGTTCTGCCTCTGTCATTATGCAACTCAAATTTAATCAAGATCTAAAGTGAAAGCCATTTCCCCTTAGAGTCTCAGCTTTCTCGTTGGCCTTTGATTTCTAAATCTCTCTTTAATGTGCCAGGAGACGGAGAGCTGTCGTGAGTCCTGTCAGTCCTCCTCACTTCCTCCACCTTACCAATGCTCTACCTCACCTGGCCCTGCGGGCTGGGGTCGTGGACCGCCAGCTCCCTTTTAGAGGAAGTGAGGAGGGAGCTCCAGTGGCACTGAGGCTGGCTGGGACCTGAGAGGACCCCAGGGAGCTCCGCCCTCATGCCCTGGGCAAGGCTGCCTACCCAGAACATCTGTATGCCTGGCAAGCCAGATGTGCCAGAGAGTGAACGCCCCAGAAGCAGCACTCAGCCTCCCATGGCAGGGAATAAATGTGCCCTGCTCTGCCCTCAACGGACTCCACAGCAGGTCCCACGCCATCTCCCAAAGCTGCCCAGCAGCACAGGGCTCCGTGCCCACAGTGGCACCTGGATTGTTAATATCCCTTGATTGGCTTCCTTCCCTCCCTGTCTCTCTTCCCACTCTCGGTGGGTGTTTCCTGGGATCCCCTCCCAAAGACCATGCACTTACATTGGAGTGCCGGGGTCTGTGTCACGGGACCCCAACCCAACCTCTGGGCTACACTCCCAGACCTATTTTATATATATTTTTGGAAACAGGGTCTCTTAAGCCAGCGCGGCTGGCTTCGAACCAGCGCAATCCTCCTGTCTCTGCCTCCCAAGCACAGGGATTACAAGCGTGCGCCACCACGCCCGGCCCAACACAGACATTTTGACTTTGAATGTCCTAACCTCTGGCCTTGCGGTGGCGCAATATCAACAGCAATTGTTGGGCTCCCCTGAAGTGTGGGGAGCCATTAAGAATTTCCCTTTTAAGAATACTTCTGACTGTCCTTTGCCCAGAGCCAATAAGGTTTGGGGTCATGGAAAGTTCTAGGTCTGAGAGAAGCCCAGGTGGAATTGATTGGTGTGACCGTTATGTGCACAGGTGGTGACGTCACGAGGGTTGATTGACCTGGAGCTGTATAAATAGGACGAGAGTGATAAACCCAAGATCGGTCAGTAGAGATATCGACCCAGGAGTGTACTGGTGATCCTTCCATGACAGAATTAAATATTCTATGAATAAAATTCTTAGAATTGAATTATTTTCATCCTCACTCCTCTCTTCAGAACCCATACTTTTGCCGGGCATGGTGGTGCATGCTTGTAATCCCAGCACTTGGGAGGCTGAGACCGGAGGATCGCGGTTCGCTGACAGCCTCAGCTACTTAGTGAAGCCCTCTGCAACTCAGTGAGACCCTGTTTCAAAAAAATAAAAAAATAAAAAGAATAAAAAAAAAAAAAGAACCCGTACTTTTGCCGGCTGGCTCCGGCACTGGAGCACCCCAAAATGGCACAGATGGGGTTTAAAGAAAAACCTGCCCTCACTAGGAGGCCAGATCTAGTCCTGGGCTGGGGCAAGGTTGCAGAGCACGGGTACCCTTTCCCCTGCCCTGCTGAGGGGCTGGAGAAGCCCAGGAGCCCTGCAGGACACTGGGAGGGATTGCTTACTAGGGTCAGAGATCTGACATCTGAAATGCTAAAGGAGCTACCGGGGCCAGTGCACTTCAATAAAGGGGCTGGGGAAACCATTAGCCTTCCAGTGGCAGGCACTTCCATATCGGGCTGGAAAGGACAGGTCCAGGCCGTACTCCCAGCATTTCTATTCTGTCATTCCACTCACAAGAAGGCGATGGGAAGGGATAGCTCTGGAAGCCAGGACACATGGCGGGAGACACTGGACACTCTGTAGGAAAAACCTGCCTTCGTAGTGCATTTATTCAATGCTTTAAAAAATACTTGTGTTTCAGTGTATACTCCAAGCTGCTGAATGACCTTAGGCAAGCCACTTAATTACTCTGGGTAGTTCATTGATTTTTTTTTTTTTTTTGAGGTGCTGGGATTGAACCCAGGGTCTTGAACATGCTAGGCAAGTACTCTGCCACTGAGCTACGCTCCCAGGCCTTATCAGACATTTTTAGAGCCAATGACAGGCAGTGTTAGGTGTACAGATAGAGATGTGAATGACAGTCCCTGCTCTCTAGAGGTTCCAGGTCTAGTGGCCAGACCCAGACTGGATCCATACTAGAAGAGAGGTCCACTCCAGGTGAAAAGGGAGGCCTCTGATCCAGGCTTAGAAAGTCAGGGAATGGTTCCTGGAGAGCTGCCACCTGGGAGGCGTCTTGAAGTCGCAGTTAGCGAAGGAAACAGCGAGGGCAGCAAGGGGACGGGACACAAACAGACAGGGGAGAGGAGAAAGCACGGGGAGACGGCCCTGCGGCAGTTCCTATGTGGGGGGACTCAGAGCACCTCACTGTGCCACAGTGGACCTCATCTTCTCTCTTTACCCGTCTTCTTCAACAATGGTATAAAGTTAAATATGAAAATGAATGTGAAGGCATTAAAAAGTAAATAAGTTCCTTAATTCTTTGGGAAAGATTCCAAGGAGTATAACCAGGTCATATAGTAGTTCTGTTCCTAGTCTTTTTGTTTGCTTTTTGTTTTTGTTTGTTTGTTTTGTGGCACTGGGGATTGAACCCAGGGGCATTCTACATCTAAGCAATAGCCCTAGTCCTATTTTAGAATTATTTGGAAACAGGGTCTTACTAGGTTGATGAGAGTCTTATTACCTGCTGGACTGTCCTCAAACCTGAGATTTTCCTGCCTCGGCCTCCCAAGTACTGGGATTACGGGCATGCACCACCATGCTTGGCTCTGTTCCTAGTCTTTTGAGGAACCTCCATACTGATCCATAGTGGTTGTGCCACTTCACCATCCTTCAGCAGTGTGTAAGGGTTCCTATTTTCCCACATCCTCACCAGCATTTATTATTGTTTTTATTCTTGGTGGCTGATATTCTACCTGGAGTTAGAACCTCACTGTAATTTTGATTTTCATTTTCCTGATTGTTGATGATGTTGAACATTTTTTTCATATATCTTTTGGTCATTTATATTTTTTCTTTTGAGAAATGTCTATGCAGTTCAGTTGTCCATTTTTTAGTCTGGGTTATTTTTTTTTTTTTTTGGTGTTAAGTTTTTGAGTTCTTTGTGTATCCTAGGTATTAGTCCTCTACCAGAGAAGAAGCTAGAAAATATTTTCTCCTACTCTGTTAGACTCTCTCTTCTGACTCCTGATTGTTTATTTTCCGCACAGAAGCTTTTTACTTTGATGTCATCCCATTTATTACTTTTTGGCTTTGTTTTTTTAAGCTTTGAAAATCTTATTGAAGAAGTCTGTAACAATGCATATATGTTGGAGAGTTGATTCTTTTTTTTTTTTTTTTTAGTAATTCCAAAGTTTCTGGGGTTTTTTTTGTTTGTTTGTTTGTTTGTTTGTTTTCTTTGTGGTACTAAGGATTGAACCAGGAGTATTCTACCTGGCTAAATTACTGAGACTGGCCTCAAACCTGTGGTCCTCCTGTCTCAGCCTCCTAAGTACTGTAATTATAGGCATGCGCCATCACACTCGGCTAAAGTTTCAGTTCTTTAGAAACATGAAAGATTGAAGAATGAGCATGACAAAATGTGCCCAACCGCTGTCATTGGTAAAGAAGACGGTAGCAGGGTCACGTTTCCTTGTCCTCCATTGTGTCTGAGGCAGTCAGCGTGGTTGGAGGGATCATATCAGACTGAGCAGCAGTTCACATAATCTGTGTAATGGGACAGGATTGCAAGGCAGCTGACGCAACACTTTTACAATGATTTAGTCCACGTTTTGCGGCACTCTCCTGCATTCCAGGGCCTCTCCCAGGTGCTGAGAACACAACAGTGAACAGGAAAGACAAGTCTGGGAGGGTTTGATGAGGACACAAGCCATGTCCAATGTCACATTTTACCCTCACAACAGCCATGGAAATAGACCAGCCTGAGATTTCACTTCTGGACTCATTGCTTAGGGAACTGAGGCCCAGAGAAACAAGGGCTTGCCCGGAGTCATAGCTAGACCATGGCCGTGCAGGGCCCATGCTAAGTTCCCAACCCAACTCCCATTGTCTTTCCACGGAGACAAATGCAATGCCAACCCCTGGGCTGACCAGGGTTAGAGAAAAGGAAGTCAGCTGCATGTCCAAATCAGAGCTGGTCTTCCTGCATGACAGCAATAGCCCCCAGCAGCAGAGGTAGAAAGATTAGAAAACTGGGTTTGGAAGTCTTTGGCCCTAAATCCAAGAGGAACTTCATTTTCCACATTCAAACCCTTCTACTGCTTTCAGTTCCTCTAGTGAAGCTTGACTCGGGTCCATCAGACACGAATTACTTCACTCCAAATGGAAACTATGCATCCTTGGGTTCCCTTGGTCATCTGGCTCCCTCCATGACGCTCATCCATTTCCTCCATGCCTGCAGACACTGCAGGGAGGCCACTGCTGCTCTGAATATTACTTATTGAAAGCCAGGTGTGCCGGGCGTGGTGGCACACGCTTGTAATCCCCGCGCTTGGGAGGCAGAGACAGGAAGATCGCGCAGATTCCAAGCCAGCCGTGCTGGCTTAAGAGACCCTGTTCCCAATTTTTTTTTTTAAGTGTAAAATAGGTCTGGGAGTGTAGCCTGGAGTTAGAAGGGCTCCCAGGAACCCCAGTACCACCAAAAAGAAAAAAAGAAAGCCAGCTGTGATGGTGCATACCTATACTCCCAGTACTTGGGAGGCTGAGACAAGAGGGTCACAAGTTCAAAGCCAGCCACAGCAACGCAGTAAGGCACACATCAACTTAGCAAGACTGACCCTATTTCCAAATAAAATGTAAAATAAGATTAGGGGTGTAGCTTGGAGGTAGAATGCCCCTGGGTTCAATCCCCAGCATGAAAGAGTGAAAGAGAGGAGAGAGAGAGAGAGAGAAAGAAAGAGAGAGAGAGAGAGAGAGAGAGAGAGAGAAGGAAGAAATTAATAGGAAGGAGAGAGAAAGGAAATAAATCTGCCCTCACATGTGTGTGGCTTTATGATGGGGGAGAAAGGCGGCCAGAGGCTCTGATGAAATTCAAACAGCTGTGGGAAGTGGCTTTCACTGGACGTGCTGAATGGAAGTCAATAATCCAGCATGTGACCAGGCAGAGCCAGATGTTGGGGCCGCAGTGGGGGCGTGTGGGGGAGCAGGATGACAGGAGATTAGCAGCCTCTTGTTCAGGGGTGGGAAGCACAAGTTTCCAGGTACATTGGGAAGAACCCAGGCCAAGGTAAGAGGCGTGGGTGTCCACTCTCCAGATAACAACGGCCCTGAGTTAGAAGCTCAGTGTCCTGCTCATTCATTCACCCAGGGGCCAGTCATGTACTCAGCTGCAGTAAGGGATCAGAGGCCGCAGTCAGTGCTAGGAAACAGGCCATGAGACACGGTGTTTAAAACCCAGAAATTTACAGTGTAGGAGGAGACAGACAGAGTAGAACAGAACATGGTGTGTCTCACTCAAGGCCGTGTAGTGTACGGTGAGACACACACAGGCAGCTCCAGGATGTCTGCAAAGACTTTATGGTAAGAGACCGAGAGCCGGGACGTGGTGGCGCACACTTGTGATCCCAGCATTCGGGAGGCTGAGACCCGAGGATTGTGGTTCACGGACAGCCTCAGCTACTTAGTGAATCCCTCTGCAACTTAGTGAGACCCTGTTTCAAAATAAAGAATAAAAAAATAGGGGAGGGGGTGCAGCTTGAAGGTCGAATGCCCCTGGGTTCCATCCCAAGACCTTAAAAAAAAAGAGGCTTAGTCTTGACAGATGAATAGGGTTTGCTAAGCAAAGAGAGAGAAGAGGCATCCTGTCAATTAACACAACTAACGGTGATACAGGCCGGTCATAGTGGCTGCACCTGTGGTCCCTCCTACTCAGGAGGCTGAGGCAGGGGAAGCACCACCATATTTCTGCTTCCCAAGACCTCGTTGACAATGATATGGAGGTGGAATTGGAAGCAGGAGTCCAGTTACGAGGAAATCTTAGTGGTCCAGGGATAATGAATTATGATGAAATCAGTAACATTAGCAGTAAAGAAGACCTCAACACCAGAAGATAAAGTGGGTCGGGAGAAGGTAAAGAGATTGTGCACACCTGTAATCTCAGTACTTGGGAGCCCAGGACAGGAGGATTGCAGATTTGAGGCCAACCTCAGCAACTTAGCAAGACCCTGTTTCCAAATAAAAAAATAAAATAACAAAGGGCTGGGGTGGTGTGTAGCTGGGTTCAATCTCTAGCACCAAAAAAAAAAAAAAAAAAAAAAGGAGAGGACTAGATATAGAGACAATGTCAAAAGGTGTGGACTGACGGAGGCAGAATGGGATGATGCAGCCACAAACCCAGGAACGCCACGGTCCCAGAGCCCCAGAATCCAGGAAGAGGTGAGAAGGGATTCTTCCCTGGAGCCTTCAGAGAGAGCGTGCCCCTCCCCACAATGGGAGACTTCCAGCCTCCACAACTGGGAAAGAATGAATTTCTGTTGTTTTAAGCCACCTGGTTTGTGGCACTTTGTTATGGTAACCCTGGAAACACAATAGGGAAATACAAATACAGACATTTAATTGCTTGTGCTTTAAGTACTAACTAATGGAAAAAGCAGCGAGCTGTCGGTGGCCTCGGCGAGCCACGCTGGGTGACTGGCTCAGTTCCACAGGAAGCTGCTGGAGATCAGGTCGTCCAGGCATATTCCCAGGGTCCTGACAGGTACACGTGAATACGGAGGAGTAGCCAAATCAGCGGCCCCAGCGTGGAGCTGGCACATCAGCAGGTCCGCTTCATCCCGTTGGCCACAGCTGGGCACGACGTCAGCCCAGGTTCAAGGGTGGTAGAGCTGAGCCAGCTTCCCCAGTGAGGGACTGAAAAAGACACCTGACAGCCGGGCGTGGTGGCACACGCTTGTAATCCTCGCGCTTGGGAGGCTGAGACAGGAGGATCGCACAGGTTCAAAGCCAGCCATGCTGGCTTAAGAGACCCTGTTATATATATTTGGAAATATATATATTTCCAAATATATGTTTCAAAGTGCTGGTATTATAGGCGTGAGCTGCCATTCCTGGCTTATGTCCATGGTGTAGGGTTTTTCTGTTTGTTTTTTCTGATACTGAGGATGAAATCCAAGGGCTTTCTACCTCTGAGGCTGGCCATGAACCTGCAATCTTCCTGTCTCAGGCTCTCAAGTACTGAGATTACAAGTGTATGCCACCCCACCTGGCTATATTGTGTGTGTGTGTGTGTGTGTGTGTGTGTGTGTGTGTGTTTTGCCTTTATATTCATGTTTTAAGATGTAAAATTTTCAGGATAAGAGACAAGACATAAATCAAATAAGATGCAAATACTAAAACCAAGGAAGTAAAATTTTATTTTCTTTTTCCCCTGTCATGTATACTTTTTTTTTTTTTTTTTTGGTAGTACTGGGAACAGAACCTTTCTACCTCCGGGCTACACTCCCAGACCTCTTTTTTTATATTTTATTTGGAAACAGGGTCTCTTAAGCCAGCGCTGCTGGCTTCAAACCTGCAGGATCCTCCTGTCTCCGCCTCCCAAGTGCGGAGATTACAAGCGTGTGCCACCATGCCCGGCCCCCCTCATGTATACTTGATAAGTACTTTACCACTGAGCTACACTCTCAACCATTAAGTGCAAATTCTGTCATACATATTTTTAATTGGAAATAACAGTATGAACTCAGAATATAAATTTTACTAAGAAATGAGTATTTTTCAGCTGGGTGTGGTAATGAGCACCAGTAATCCTAGTACTTGGAGGCTGAGACAGGAAGATCACAGGTTCCCAGCCAGCGTCAGCAACTTAGTTTCAAAATAAAAGTAAAATTAGGCTGGAGGTGTAGCTCAAGGTAGAATGTCCCTGGGTTCAATTCCCAGGGGAGGGGGAAGAAGAGAAAGGGAGAGGGAGAGAGAGGAAGAAGGAAAAGAAATGGAATGTTTTCCAGTCATAGTCCTAAAAACAAAAAGAAACAGGTATTTCTGTTCACATTACTAAGCATGCCATTCTTCACGTCATGTCCCCTAATATTCATGGTTATTTGGAGAAATGGTTAATTCCAAGCTGGAGCTGGAAATAAGAAAAGCTTGGGTCTTCTCGTCTTTCCTGAAATCATGCTCTTGAAGACACTGGAGGTAATTTCAAAAGTACTCAACAGCCAAGAGAGCCAAAAATAAAAATAAAAAGTACCCAACAGTCAATTTGCCTAGATTCCTACAAGCCAAAGCTGGGAAAATATGAGCACCAAATACAGTAATGACAGCCATGGATTATAACATGTCAAAAGCATAAACTAAAATTTATAATAATTTTTAAAACTCAAATTTTTTGCTTTGGGAGGTTGCTAGAATATCACCTCATTTTTCCCCAAAAAAATGATAAATAGAAAAAAAAATCAATGGAGCACATATGCCTTTGTTTCTGATACATTCACTTCCCTGCATTCCTAACTTCCACCGTACAGGTACATGGATGGGTTTCCCCAGAGAGTAAAAAGCCCCTTTGCCCTGAGAGGCCAACCTTTGTTATGTAAGAAAGTACCCAGAAAAGTGGGGCAGCTCAAACAGTGTGTGTGATGTAAATCAGTACTCGAGATCTAATTACTGACTTTCAGTACAGTGAGCATTCAACAATACCACAAGAATACACTTAGGCAAATTCAGGAGGTGAGACATTCTGTAGATATAAAAGACCTAGTTTCTTCCACAAATTCCTTAAAAAAAAAAAGAAGAGTATTATAAATTGCAAGAGATTTAAAAGATATACCAGCCAAGGGCGATGTGTAAACTTTGAATCTTGACTTAAACATAAGAACTGTATTTAAAATAATCAGCAAGAAGGAACATAGATTGTATATTCATGTAGCTATAATAATATGAAGAAATTAATATTCATTTACCTGAGTCTGATTGTGATAATGTGGTATATTACTTTAAAAATCCTTATCTATCAGAAGTTTTATAAATCGATGAAGATAATATGACAAAATATTAACAGTTGTGAAGTTGAGGTGATGGGTATGGGAGACTCCTTGTACTATTCTGCCTATCTTCCTATTTAAAACTTTACAAAAGCTGAGAAAGGAAAAGAAGGGGAGGAGGAAGAAGGGAGGTGGCCCGCCACACAACCTGGGTTTCAATCCTGGCTCTACCGCTTTCTAGCTAAGTAAATGCAAGTTACTAAACCTCTTCATGCCGCAGTTGCTTCTGAAAATTCGTCTAATAGCTGTGCCTAATTCATAAGTGATAAGTTGGGTCCCTCCCCCACGTGATCTCACAGCGGAACAGGAAGCAGAACCCCGGAAGCCAGAAGCGGAGATATCGCGAGACTCCAGGTGCCTCGAGACTCCAAACATCATTATGCTACAGATGCCTATAAAACAGTGGTGCCTCCGATCCGCCACGTGACTCAGCCGGCCGATCAGGACTATGCGCAACTCTCCAGACACGTGGCCCGTCGGTCCCTTCACCCACAGCCCGCTGACTCTCCAGAGGGGCCGGGTCTGAATAAAACAGCAGTCTCTGATAACCCGGTTGGTGTTTTTACCGCCCTCCTAGCCCCCCCCCCCAACTCTATTTTCAACCTAACAATAAGATTGGAATAGTGAGTTATTGAAGAAATGTCAGGAACAGTACTCAGTAAACATTAGCCCTTATTGCTCCACCAGGTGTGAATTCCAATTTATAGCAGGCAGGGAGTGCTGAGCCCGGGACCAAGTGCCTATGGCCGGGAGTGAGGTTAGGTAAGGACCCGTGAATCTCCCTGAAAGCCTGCAGTGGGAGAGAGCAGTTCTCAGGGGAAGGCTGGTCCCAGGAGGAGAGCACTGGACGGCTAGTTTGTTTGGAGAGGGCTTGCAACTTCTTGAGTGTGTTTCATGACCAGAAAAGAGATGGCATTACACCACCAAGAGTGATCCGGACACACGACATTGGGGGTTAATGGAATCCACAAGGTTCAGCAAATGCCAGTCCAGGAGGCCACCGAGGAGAGCAGTGGAAGTGTGGTTGCTGCTGATGCATTCGCTCCTCCTACCTCAAGGGCCCTGAGGCTCTAGAACAAGAAGCATCAGGGGTAGTGCAGACCCACTAATTAATACCCATTAATGGGGCCACAGTGACTGGAGAAGCAAATGTGCATACTGAGGCTGGTCAAGCATCTAATGGCTTTCATTCTAGAAGATGAGTGGTGTGCAATTTCCAAAGAGCTCAAAGGGCCGAAGTTCAACCTCCCCACCTCAGCGTAAACCTCTGAAACCAAAGTAAGCGTTAACGCTCCACCCTGGAAAGGAGGTTTCTGTGCTAATTCCTGTCCAGCAGCCTCGAGACACTTAGCCAAAGTGAGGAAGAACAGTGTTTGCAGAATTACTTTAGAGTGATCTGGGCTCCTCTCCCTCCTCTAAGGCTGCGGCAGGGTACAAATCCCTATGAGTTCAACCCTCTTGAGGCCCGGATGGAGTGTTGGGTTTGCTAGTTTGAGGGAGAAACCTTGCCCACCCTCTCACCAATGGGACCATCTTCTCTAAGTCTAGATTTGAATATTTCTTGGGTGCAGACCAGTGTTGGCACTCATTCCCAGGAGTTTGGGAATGAGAAGGGAAAGTAGCCTGATGCAATGGAAAGAAGTTTTTTTTTGGGGGGGTTGTTTTGTTTTTTATTTTGTTTTGGTGGCACTGGGGGTGGAACCCAGAGGCCTTCTACCTCCGGGCTATACTCCCAGAACTATTTTATATTTTATTTAGAAACAGGGTCTCACTGCCGGGGTCTAGCCCTAGCAAGAGTTGAGGTTCGTGTGTTGGTGAGAGGAGAGTCGAGGTCGAATGAGAGAACATGTTGTCACATTAGACCAGGTTTAAGCTTGCAAAGCATAGCCATGAAAGCAGGAACTCCAAGGACAAGAAAATTTTTTTACAGACTTCAGGTCAGGGTGCCAGACATTTAAATAATCATATAAAGCATGCTTTGTCTCATCACAAGGCCAACTTGAACTTAATCTTCTACATTGGCCCAAACTAAGATTAGTTTGAACTTAATCTTTGGCCCCAAACTTTATCCTTGGGAAAAAAATCTTTGCTGCCTGAGTCTCTCACAAGCCGCTGCCCATCAGTTTTAGTTATAATGCTTATTTATAAAATTCCAATTATACATATTGATCCAAATAATCCTAAAATAATTTTTTGAAGAAGGAAATGCTAAACATACATCATGGGGGATCTACGCCTTTGCGGGTCCCCTGATCGAGCTTTCTCAAGATCTGCATGAGATGCTGTAGCACCTCACTAAGTTGCTGAGAGCCTCACTAAGTAGCTGAGGCCAGCTTCTAACCTGTGCCATCCTGTCTCAGCCTCCCAAGCGTGGGGATTACAAGCCTGTGCCACCACGCCCAGTGTATGGAAAGAAGTTTGAAATTGCAGTTGGAAGAACTGGTTTCAACTTCCAGGTCTGCCACCTGTTTGTTTTATGCTGGACAAATCAGTTAACTTGTCTGAGCCTTTGTTACCTTATTTATAAAATGAGAATAACAACAACAATAAATAATAATAACAATAAAAAAATAATAATAATGTCTTGACTACTTAGGGCTGTTGTGAGATCATGTTGAAATAATGGGAGAAGAGTGCAACCTTTTCCTGAATCCAATTTTATGCAGAACCCCAATAGCTAAAAAAAGTTAAAATGGCATTTTATATGAGTAAATACATTTTATATTAAGAGTTCTAATATTAAAACCTCAAAGTCAGCCGGGAGTGGTGGCGCACACTTGTAATCCAGCATTTGGGAGGCTGAGACCTGGAGGATCACGGTTCGCAGACAGCCTCAGCTACTTAGTGAGGCCCTCTGCAACTCAGTGAGACCCGGTTTCAAAATAAAGAATAAAAAATAGGGTAGGGGGTGTAGTTCGGAGGTCAAATGCCCCTGGGTTCCATCCCCAGACCCACCCCCCAAAAAAAACAAAGTCAATAATTTAAGAAGTTGCTTTGATAAACACACACAAAAATAATTGAGATGTCAAATGGTAGTTGCAATCTCAAGTACCCTATTTATTTATTAACTTTATTTTCGTTACCAGGGCAAAAATCCTGAGTCTACAAATAAATAGTTGTAAATCATAGCATGGTTATAAACCTTGAAATCTTAGAATCCTCTTTTTTATTTATTAGTTTTTTGTGTGTGGTACTGGGGGTGAAATCCAGGGGCTTTTCTACCTTTGGGCTATGCTCCCAGACCTATTTTTTACTTTATTTGGAAACAGGGTCTCACTAAGTTGCTGAGAGCCTCACTAAGTAGCTGAGGCTGGCTTCAAACCTGTGCGAGCCTCCTGTCTCGGCCTCCCACGTGCTGGGATTACAAGCATGAGCCACCATACCCAGCTTAGGATCCTCGTTAACTACCTTAATTCCAGAAGTGTCAGAATAGTATGGATTTTCCCTCTCACATAGGATCAATAACAACTTCCAATAATGAATCAAATTCTTTCTTTTAAGACACAGTATGCTCCATCGGCAGTAAGTCCCAGTTATCTAGAAGACAACAGTTGCCCAGTGCATCAGGTATTAACTTGTCATGATACAGCTAACAGTTATGTCATGAGAAAATGTGCTCCCAATAGCTACACCTCAATCCTTACAGGTACTTACAGGTGAGAATGTTACAAAGCCATCTATGTAGAGCACCTAGTGCCAAACCACAAGAACTGCTAATTATATCTAAGTGTAACATATACAAATACTTCCGAATACAAAAGCCTCCCAAAAGTGATCACAGATGCCGGGAGTGGGGGAAGGAGAAACGTGTAAGGAAATATCTAAGAGGACTAAGTCACTATCTAAAAAATAGCAGGCACCCAGCTGCTGTAGTGTGGAGGTCGAGTGGCCCCCAAAGGCCCATGTGCCCTGAGCTAGGCTGTTTGGACCTTGGATCTCCAAAAATATGAGCTATATAAACCTTAACTTTGTATTAAGATTAATTGCCTTGGGTATTTGTTTAGTGACACAAAGTTGACTAATAACACTAGTCAGTACTAGCCATGACTGTTTTTCTTCCAAGAATTATCCTGCAGGCCCAGAACAGAATAACAGCTTAACAGACCCCCAGAGCTATGCGAAATCACAGATGTTTGTTTTAAGCCATGAAGTTTGGGAACAATCCGTTATGCCGTAAAATGGAATGGACTTCACTCTTGCCTCCCTAGCACCCATTTTCCACTTATGCTTACAGCACCCACTCTTCCTTCATGTGATTGTGGGAAAGCAGGGTCCACCCCAATCCCAGACGTAAGTATGTGAGCCAGGCCCAGCCAGTCAGAGCCCTGTGACTACAGTTGACGTCATCAGTGGGCTAAATCAACTCGCATTCCCATCCCCTTCTCCTTAATGCACTTCATTGGGAAACTCTGCAGGAGCACAGTGTTTTCCCCAGCCTTACTTTCAGGTAGAAGCGACTTTGTGCTCCAGTATGGCCAAAAGATTATAAACAGAAGTCTGCCACATACCTCTGGGAAAGCTGTTATTTTATCTATTTATTTATTGTGTGTGTGTGTGTGTGTGTGTGTGTGTGTGTGTGTGTATGTGTGTGTGTGTGTGTTTTCTCACAAAGAAACAATTGGGCCTCACTTTCTCTTCTTACTGTTTTGAGCCTAGCTGTGATTTTTGGAGCTGCAGCAGTTATTTTGTAACCATGAAGCAAAAGCTAAGAATATTTTTTCTTTCTCTTTTTTTTTTCAGTACTAGGGATAGAACCCAGGGACAGTCTGTCTCTGAGCTCTACCTCCAGTTCTATTTTTTGTTCTTTTTTTTTTTTTTTTTGGTGTGTGTGTGTGTGTGTGTGTGTGTGTGTGGTACTAGGGGGTGGAACCCAGGGACTTCCAACCTCCTGGCTACACCCGCAGGCCTATTTTTTAATATAATTTATTTGGAAACAGGGTCTCACTAAGTTGCTAAGAGCCTCACTAAGTAGCTGAGGCTGGCTTCAAACCTGTGTGATCCTCCTGTCTCAGCCTCCCAAGTGCTGGGATTACAAGCATGTGCCACCACACTGGGCTTGTTCTTTATTTTGAAACAGGGTCTCACTGAGTTGCAAAGGGCCTCATTAAATAGCTGAGGCTGTCTGTGAACCACGATCCTCCTGTCTCAGCCTCTCAAATGCTGGGATTACAAATGTGTGCCACCACACTCGGCCCAAGAACATTTTTAGAATGTTCTTCTGCTTCTAAACTACTAAATCATAAACAGCAACTATCCACTTCCAGTCTACCTGTTATATAAGAAAAATAAATCTCTAGGGTTGTTTTGTGTTTGTTTGTTTGTTTGTTTGTTTGTTTGTTTGTTTGTTTTTGGTGGTTCCTGGAAACCCTTCTACCTCTGGGCTACACTCCCAGACCTATTTTATACTTTTTTTTTGGAAACAGGGTCTCCTAAGCCAGCGCGGCTGGCTTCAAACCTACGCGATCCTGTCTCTGCCTCCCAAGCGCGAGGATTACAAGTGTGTGCCACCACACCAGGCGCTAAATGTCTATTTTTAAAGCACCTTTTATAATTCTGTTGGTATACAAGTTGTCTATTATAGTTGAAAGCATTTTTTCTGTGTGGTACTGGAGATTGAGCCCAGGGGCATTCTACCTCCAAGCTACACCGCCAGCCCTATTACATTTGTGTTTTGAAACATGTTCTCACTAGGTTGATGAAAGTCTCACTACTTGCTAAGGCTGTCCTCAAACCTGCAGTCCTCTTGTCTCAGCCTCCCAAGTACTGGGATTACAAGCATGTTCCAGTTGAAAGCATTTCTAATACAGCATTAATTAATCTTAATTAATCTATCCATAATAATTATTAAAGGCATAAAAACATGAAGGAAATAGAAATCACTACAGATTACAAAATTTATTATTTTAATACTTTGTAACTATGGGTATTTTTAAATGCTTTTTGAATGTGCTTTACTTGGTAATAGGGGAGGAGGAGTGAAGATTAAAACACTTTGATAGCAACAGAGCAAACTCCCAAGACTCTAAAGATGAAGGTGGCTGTGGTTTGAGTAAGTTCCCTTTGCTCAGAGACCAGGTGTCAAAGGCTCGGTCCCCGGTACAGTGTATTCTTTTGGGAGGTGGTGAACCCTTTAGGAGGCAGGCCTAGCAGGAGATTTTTAAGTCATTGGGGGCATACCCTCAAAGGAGAGAGTGGGACCCTGGCCTCTTCTTCTCTCCTTTGTTCCCCAATCATAAGGTGATTCTGCCACAGAATTCTGCCATCATGTGCTGCCTTATCACAGACCCAAGGCCAACAGATCACGGGCTAAAACCTCCAAAACTGTGGGCTAAAATAAAACCTTCTAAGTTGATTATCTCAGGTATTTTGTTACAGTAACAGAAATCTGGTTAGCACAGAAGCAGGCTCATTCACTGTCAGAAGCCAGACCCTGGCATGACTTTATCGCTCAATTCCTCATCTGTAAAGTAGAGGTAGTATTTCTTCCTATGGATGGTGTTAGAATTAAATAAGAGCATATTTAACGTACCTGGTGCTAAATGTTCTTTTTTCTTTTTCTACTTTTATTTATCCTAGGAGTTTGGATATAAGTGGCTAGAGACTAGTACATACAGGGAAGGAAGAGAGATTGGGGGCGAGGGCGGGGAGTCGCCTGAGCTCCTGCCCCACCTCCCAGTGCCTAAGTGTTCTTCCTCCTGTGTGGCCTCTGTCCTCTTTGTGTGAGGACACCCCAGCCCAGGCCGCTTCCTATTCCTCTTTGTAAAGGGTGATCCCCACGCCAGGGCCACCTCCTCCCTCCCTGCTCCTCTCTAGTATCAGATGCTTCTGTCGGTGACCTTTGGTCTCCTTCAACTTCCCAAGCATGTGTATCTTTTACCGGATTCAGAAAGGAACTCCATTTCCCTGGTGTCTCGGCAGCATTTCCCTGGCCTTCTGCTGCTCTGTGTGTTCCTGTCCTCTTCTGTTCTCTCCTCTCTCCACTCTAGAGGTGATTCAGCATTCGCAGGCATGTTCTTCAGGGTCATATCTTGGATGCTGACATATGTGAACGGCAAGTGAGGTTTCCAGTCTGAAGTTGCTGGTTTTTTGTTGTTGTTGTTGTTGTTGTTTTTTGTTTGTTTGTTTGTTTGTTTTGGTGGTACTGGGGTTCCTGGAAGCCCTTCTACCTCTGGGCTACACTCCCAGACCTATTTTTACATTTTTATTTGGAAACAGGGTCTCCTAAGCCAGCACGCATGGCTGGCTTCGAACCTGCGCGATCCTCCTGTCTCTGCCTCCCAAGCGCGAGGATTACAAGCGTGCGCCACCACGCCCGGCAGAAGTTCCTGCTTTGAAGTCTTCTAGTAGGTCACCAGGAATTGGTGGAGACCGTGATGGAGCCCGAGAGCTGTTCTGCTAAAAGGGAAGAGCTACTGTTCCCCTGTGGGTCTCAGAAAAACCCTGAGGAATCTCCTCTGAGATGCCTGTCCATGCCTGTGTGGAGACCTCTACAAGAAGGCTAGAGAATGTAGAGTTAGGCTGTTGCTGCCGCTGCTGTTTTGAGATGGGTTATCACTATTTTGACCGGGCTGGTCTTGAGCTCTTAGGCTCAAGTGATCCTCATGCCTCAGCCTCCAGTGATCCTCATGCCTCAACCTCCCAGGTTGCTAAACCATAGGTGCACACCACCACATCCAGCTGGAGAATGTGCTTCTTAGCCCACAGAGCGACCACGGCACTCCACGTACACACAACCGCATCCACACACTCGCCCTCCCAGCAATTGTCCTTTCCTCACACGCGTACTTGTTCTGTTCCTCACTCATGTATACTTCAGTGCTGAGCCCACAGACCATAGAAACACACCAGTGATAACAATTTACCATGGGCCTACAACGTGTGAAGAAAAACATAGGGAAAAGTATAATTTTTAAAAATTCTCAAGCAAAGTTTCTAGGTCTCTTTTGTCACCGCTCCCTTCACGGTGCTCTCTCTGCCTAGAGAGTAGCTCTGCCGAGGTAGGCCATCTGTCCTTTCCACCCTCCAGGTTCCACCCAGAGTCACTTTGACTTCTCGGGAGAGGAGGCCAGCTGGGGTCTGAGATACCACGCAGGAAGGATGTTGAGTGGGAGACAAGCTATTGCCCAGACTGACCTGCTGAAAGAGCTCAGCCCAGAAGGCCTTGGAAATTGGGGATCAGAGAAAGAGTCACTTGCTTGTTTTAGGGATAGAACCCAGAGGCACTCTACCTCCGAGCTAAACCTAGAGCCCTTTTAAAAAAATTTTTTTTGGAAACATGGTCTTAACTAAATTGCTGAAGGTCTTACTAAATTGCTGAGATTGGCCCCAAACCTGCAATCCTCCTGTCTCGGCCTCCCAAGTACTGGGGTTGCAGGCGTGCGCCACCATGCCCAGCTTGAGTCACTTGCTAAGTAGACATCTTGGATTCCATGATCTGTGGAGACTAAAAGTCCAGGTCTGTGGTTTTCATGGTTTCATGGGTCTGCAGCTAGGTACTGCCAGCTGAGCACCAGGGTCTAGATCAACATAACTTATAGCTATGCATCTTGTGAGCAAATTCTTATCTTTACATGTTATAATAACCTCAGCGGAAATTCTATGCTGACACACTGGCAAATCCCTCTCCTCTTCCCCATTTCTACTGGCCTGTCCGCTAAGACTCGGCAGTTGTCTTCAGTTCACCCCAGTACTAAGCACTCCCCACCTTCTGCCCATCCTCCCTCTCACTGGTTAAAAAGACTAAAGGAATCAATACGTACACAAATGCTGCTAAGAATGTCCAAGTGTTTTGCAGATGTTAAAACACACACCCAGACTTGTGCAAAGCTTTTCTACAAGGAGTGTCAGAAAGTCAGTGAGTTCTCAAGTGTCTGCCTTTCCTGCCAGAGGGGACCGAAGAGCTCTCTGGGGAGGACCTACCTCACCTGCCAACACTTACTCCAGGTTCCACATGTCAGCCATTCAGATAAGGTGCTCTTCATTGACTTGACCTGGATGAGCATGTCCCTGGAAGCCCAGCTTTAAATGGAGCACAGAGATTTCTGCCTCCTCCATAAAGAATTAACTTCTCTGACAATTGCCTTAATGCCAAAAATAAAAGTAACTATCTTCGGACCCTGGGCAAGAGTCAGTGCAGGACCATTGCAAGAAGAATTAGACCTTTTACTAGACCTTTTTTTTTTTTTTTTTTTTTTTTTTTGGTTCTGAGTGCATTCTACCTCTGAGTTATACTCCCTGCCCTATTTACTTTTTATTTTGAAACAGGGTCTCACTAAGTTGCAGAGGGCCTCACTAAGTTGCTGAGGCTGGTCACAAACCTGTGACCCTCCTGTCTTGTCCTCCCAAGTACTGGAATTACAAGTGTGTGCCACCATGCCCACTTGTCTCAATTTTTTGATGTCTGATTGTTGATAACCTTTAAGCCTCATCTATCCAAACAAGCCCAAAGGATGGCTACATGATTCCTTCCTTGGCATCAGCAGTATACTGCTGTAACTCGGTGGTAGACTATTTGCCTAATATTGTGGTTTGGACCTTGAATGTCCTGCAGAAAAGCTCATGTGTTGGCAATGCAGCAATGTTCAGAGGTGAAATAATTAAACCATGCAGGCTCTAACTTCACTGATGAGTAAATCTGTGTGATGGGGTATTTGTTTGAATGGATTTACTGGGCGACAAAAGTATGCAGGTCGGGTATGGCTAGAGGAAGTAGGTCACTGGGGGTGTGGTCTTGGACTATACCTGTCCCTGGTCTATCTGTCTGTCTGTTTCTCTCTTTCTCTCAGCTTCCCCACTGCTACGAGCTGAGCAGCTTTCCTCCCCCACCCTGCCGCCATTACGGTTCTGCCTTGGAAGAAGCTGACCAGGGACTGAGCCCCTGAAACTATGAGCCAAAATAAACTGTTCCTCCTCTATGTTGTTCTTCTCAGGCATTTTGATCACAATGATGCAAAACTAACTAATACACCTAGCACATCACAGGTCCTGAGTTTGATCAACCACCACCAACAACAATAACAACAACAAAAAACACATGGCTTATGTGCAAGAACCCTCCCTCACCCTGGCTGGCTCCAGCCATACCAAAAACCAAAGTCATTCACTCTTCCCTTTGCTCAAGCCATTCCAGACAGCTTTGGTGCCTGCTCTCTTCTCCCCAGGAAGTCTTGTTGTGTATACAAGAAATGTTCTTATACCCTCTGAGTGCATCAGTCTTGACAGCCAACCCAACTTTGGATGGGACTGGATCTGCCCCATGGGGCAACCACAAAACAACAGTGATCCCTGAAGGAAAAGAAACAGATGAGTGAGACTGATGATTGCACTGACATGCTGCCTGGAGAGAGTTTTCAGGCCACGGTGCATGAGGGGAAACCCAAATAGGGCTTAGCAGCCGCACAAAATAAAGAACTCGGAGATCAGAGCTTAGAGATGCGGAGACAGTGAGAAATAGTAAGGAAAACACCCCAGAAACAGGTACAGCACTGAGACCAAGCTCCAGAAATCTACAGCGGAGTTCCTTCAAGCCCTTGGCTAAATACCAGCCTGAATATGATTCAGAGGTGCTGAGAGCCCATGAAGCTGAGTCCGGGCAAGAACAATTCCCAAGGAAGAGCTACCACCTGCCTGGGAGCTGGAAAGCCAGCAATACTGGGAGATGACACAGGGTGGTGTATCACTTAACTTATTTTCAGACAAACTGGAGAGACTTCGGAAAGGCCACATTTTAAACGTGAGGCTAAATAAGTTCTGGAATAGAAGCTACTCTGGAACCACAACAAAACAAGCCTTCAAAGGATGAAACTAATGTAAAGATAACCTAACTACCACCAGTAAAAAAAAAAAAAAGCCCAACAATTTTTAACAATTTGAGTATAGTAAAATTCAGCAAGTCAGCTGGGCATGGTGGCTCCCACTTGTAATCCCAGCGCTTGGGAGGCTGAGACAGAAGGATCTGGGTTCCTAGTCAGCCTCAGCTACTTAGTGAGGCCCTCTGCAACTTAATGAGACCCTGTTTCGAAATAAAGAATAAAAAAAAATTGGGCTGGGGATATAACTCAGTAGGAGAATGCCCCTGGGTTCAATCCCTAGCACCAGAAGGAGAAGGAGAAGGAGGAGGAGGAGGAGGAGGAGGAGGAGGAGGAGGAGGAGGAGGAGGTCAGCAAGCTGTAAAAATCTAGCATTCAACAATATAAAATTAACAATGCCCCGCAATCAAGATTAACAAGGCATGACAAAAAGCAAAGCCATATGACTGAGCTGGAAGATAAAAAATAGACCCCCAGATGACTAAAATGGTGAATTTAGCAGACACAAATATTATAATAGCTATTATAAACATGTTCATTATGCCGAATTAGGCCAAGAATAACATGACAGTGAGAGAAATGGGTGGACATGGTGGTGCACACCTGTAATCCCAGTACTTGGGAAGCTGAGACAGGAATATCCAGGCCAGCCTCAGCAATTTAGGGAGATCCGCAGCAATTTTGTGAGACCTGGTTTCCAAATAAAACAGGCTCGGAATGTAGCTTGGAGGTAGAATGTACCTAGGTGCAACCTCCAGTACAGGAGGAGGAGGAGGACGAGGACGAGGAGGAGGAGGAAGGGGTGAGGAAGGGAGGGAAATTGAAAATATTAGAAACATTTAAGCAGAGCATGATGTGCACACCTATAATCCCAGTGACTCAGGAGGCTGAAGCAGGAGGATAGCAAGTTCAAGTCTAGCCTTGGAACTTAGTGAGACTTAGTCTTAAAATAGAAAAAAGGGCTAGTAATATAGCTCAAAGGAAGAGTGCCTCTGGGTTTAATCCTCAGTACAAAAAAAAATTATTCAAATGAACTTCTAGGGATGAAAATGTAACAGCTAAAGTGACAAGTACATTGGATTAGACACTAAAAAAGAAAAAATCAATACAGAAATTACACAAAATGAAGCAAAGAGAAAAAACTGAAAAACTATATTCCTTCTTTTTTTTTTTTTAGGGTCTGGGAATGGAACCCAGGGGCATTTGACCTCCGAGCTACACCCCCTGCCCTATTTTTTTATTCTTTATTTTGAAACTGGGTCTCACTGAGATGCAGAGGGCCTCAGTAAGTAGCTGAGGCTGTCCACGAACCGCGATCCTCCAGGTCTCAGCCTCCCAAATGCTGGGATTACAAGCGTGCGCCACCACACCCAACTACTATATTCCTTCTTAGTGACCTGTAAAAGAATATCAAATCTTACTTTATGTGTAAAGTATTAGACAATATAGCACACAGGATATACATATGATTGAAGTCCCAAAAGTATAGGGGAGAAAGAAAGAAGAAAATAATAGCTGATCATATTCCAAATTTGACTAAAACTATAACCCTAATGATCCAAGAAGCTCAGAAAACCCTAAGCATGCTAAATGTTACACACACACACACACACACACACACACACACACCCCAACATAAATAATAATCAAATTCTGAAAACTGGGGCTGGGGTGTGGCCCAATGGTGAGACCCTGGGTTTGAGCCCCAGCACTGCAACAAAAAAAATGCTGAAAACTAATAATAAAGAGAAAATCTGAAAAGCAACAAGAGGTAAAAAGATGCTTTCTCTATAGAAGAACTAAATAACATGGATAAGAATAACAGCAAGCTGGGTGTGGTGGTGCATGCTTGTAATCCCAGTACTTGGGAGGCTGAGAAAGGAGGATGGCAGTTCACAGAGACCCTCTGCAACTTAGTAAAACCCTGTTTCAAAATAAGTAATAAAACACAGGGCTAGTGGTATAGCTCAAAGGTAGAATGCCCCTGGGTTCAATCCCTAGTACTAAAAAAAAAAAAAAAAAATAGCAAATTCATCGTCAAAAATTATGCAAGAAGCCAGACGTGGTGGTGCACATTTGTTTTTGTTTTGTTTTGTTTTGTTAATTTATTATTTTTTATTGGTGCACTGTATTCATACATCATAATGGGATAAAATACTTGTGTCTGTCGACATACGTGCATACATCGCCCAGTTAGCCCGTACCCCACACCATTCCCTCCCCCTCCCTCCTTCCCATGCTTGGCTTAGTGGTTGACGTCTAATATTATAGCAATTTATCCAAAATTAACAATGATAATCTCACATAACAGATTCATTTGTCTGATCTCAAACTTTTAATCACTTAGAGATAACATTTCAATATTTCTTTTTGCTTGCTTTCTTACCAGAGGATTTTTTCTTTTTTTTTTTTAAGGTGAAACTATCATACATTTTTTTCCAGAAAAAATCTATCCTAACATGAAATAAGAACTCTAAATACCCAAAACAATCTCGAAAAAGAACAAAGCTAGAAGATGTACATTTTCTGATTTCAAACCTTATAAAGCTACATTAATTGAAACAGTGTAATACTGCTATAAAGGCAGATATATAAACCAGTGGAGTAAAATAAAAAGCCTAGAAATAAATTCTTCCATATATGGTCAAGTTATTTTTGACAAGGTTTCCAAGAACATTTGGTGAAGGAAATAATGATCCTTTCACTAAATGTTGTTTAAAAATAATAATTACATGAAAAAGAATAAAGTTGAACCCTTACCTAACACCATATACAAATATTAACTCAAAATAGATAAAAGACCTAAGTGTAAATCTTAAGACTATAAACTTTTAGAAGAAAACCTGGGCCATAACACTTCAGAACATTGAAATTGGCAGTGATTTCTTGGATATGATTTCAAAGGCACAGGCAACAACAGAATAAACAAACAAACTTCCTAAAAAATAAAAAAAATATTGTACATCCAAAGACAATGTAAATGGAGTTAAAAGTTACTGATAGAATGGGGTAAAATATTTCCAAATGCTGTATCTTAAGGTATATTAATACTCCAAATAGAAATCCTAAAATTTAGCAACAATAAAAGCAAACAATACAATTTAGAAATAGGTAAAAGACTAAAATAAATAATGAATCTCCAAAGATTTTAACCAATAAACACATGAATATATTCTTTTTTCCTTAGTTGTTTGCTGGATAGGAAATCTTGTTTCTCTGGTTCTGGTGTGTATTACCTATTTCTTCTTTGTAGTTAATCTCTTTGAGTATTTTCTCTAGCACTGGCTTTGAAGACATAAATTCCTTGAGTTTCTGTTTGTCGTGGAAGCTTCTTATTTCCCCATCTAATTTGATAGATAGTTGTGCGGGGTAGGAAATTTTTGGCTGGAAGTTGTTTTTTTCAGAGTTTGGAATATGTTACTTCAAGCCCTTCTGGCTTTCATGACTTGGTTTGGGAAGTCTGGAGTGATTTTAATTGTTTTGCCTCTGAATGTCACTTGGCCTTTTGTTTTTGTTGCCTTTAAGATTCTCTGCTTGGCTTCCACATTGGTCATTTTGACAATTATGTGGCGTGGGGAACCTCTTCTCTAAGGTTCTATATGTTTCCTGGACCTGTGTATCAAACTCTTGCTCTATGTTTGAAAATTTTTCTGCTATTATTTCTTTGAAGATATTATTGATCCCTTTGGTTTCACCTTCTTTTCCCTCCTCTATTCCGATTATTCTTAGATTAGCTCTCTTAAAATGGGCCCATATTTCTTCAATGTCAGATTCCTGCTGTCTGATTCTTTTTCTAAGTTATAAATTATGTGTTCATTTTTGGAGTGATCCTCTTCTAGGATCCTCTTCTATTCTCCGTGTGGTCTACTTGATTGTTTATACTTTGAATTGAGGCCTTTACCTCAATGATTGCATCCTTTATGTCTTTTAGACTCTCTCTAAATTCTTTTCAAAGGTTCTGTATTATTTCTACAGTTATATTCCTGATTTGATCTTCTGGAGATCTCTGAATTTCTGTGTTATCAGGTTCTGATAATATGGGGTTGTGGGCATTCATTGCTCTATTGTTGTTCCTCTTTCCCATGATTTCAGAAGTTTGTGCCTTCCCTGGATCACTATGACTTCACTTAGGGTGCTTTGTATCCCAAGTCTGTTGTAATCTCAGCCGCCACTACTCCTTTACTGGGTTGTATCACAAAGTCTCAGACCCAGGAAGTTAATCAAGGCTGCGCAAGACCGTGAGGGGTGCCGGAATGGGCGTTTTCCCGCAGGGAGCTGCGACTAGGGTGTGGTATCTCTGCCACCACTACTCCTTCACTGGGTTGGACTGTAAAATATCAGACCCAGGGAGATTATCAAAGTCCCTGGGCGTGCAGTACAGGGATTTCTCCTTTCAGGGCCGCAATTTCACTCACGGTTATTGTGTGTGTTGATCAGGAGCTGTCGAGGGCATGGTGAACTCACTGTCACTTCGTGGCGCCGCTGCCACGCCCTCGGCCGTGAGGCTGTCACTGCTGGCAATATGGAGCCGCTGTCACGCCCTCGGCTGTGACACTGGCGTATTTCTTTTCTGGTTTTGAGCTCTGTTCTGAGTCCCTGGAAGGCGTGATGAGCTTGACCACTGAGAGTTTTAGACGTTCTTTGCGCTGAAAGAACTGCTGAATTACACCCGAATGATCCACAGCTGCTCACTTCAGCTCCTTGTTTACCATTCCTCTCTGGATCCTGGTGCTGTGAGAGAAGATGGCGCTGGCGCAGCTCTGCTGCTGCATTGCAGGCTTGATTTCTGGTCTCTGATTGTTCTTCTAGTCTTTTTTTTCTCTGTCCCTTGTGTTTACATTTTTTATTTCTCTGCTGATGGTGTTTTCTGGCTATGAAAAGTGCTGATTTTGTGGCAATAGAGATCAAGTTTCAGCAGGGCTCATAAACGCTGCTTTTCTCAGTCGCCATCTTCCCGGAAGTCCATCGGTGGTACACATTTGTAATCCTAGCATTTGGGAGGCTGAAACCACCAGAGGACTGTGGTTTGCGGCTAGCCTCTGCTACTTAGTTGGGCCCTCCGCAACTTAGTGAGATCCTGTGTCAAAATAAAGAGTAAAAAAATAGAGCAGGAGGTGTAGCTCTAAAGTAGAATGTCCCTGGGTTCCATCCCCAGACCCACAAAAGAGAGAGAGAGAGAGAGAGAGAGAGAGAGAGAGAGAGAGAGAGAGAGAAACCATGCAAGATCTACATGCAAGATATTACATCATTCTTTAAATTAGAAGTTATGTTTATAAGGCAATGCCTAAGTGATATTTTTATAAGGCAATGCCTAAGTAATAGCATATGTGTACATATTATCTCATATACTTTTAAGTTTATATCAAAACATAAGAGTAACAAATCCTGGCAATATATGTGTGTATGTGTGTGTGTATATAACAAAAATGTTGGCATACAGATGTTAAAGAATATAATCACAGCCGGGCGTGGTGGCGCACGCTTGTAATCTCCGTGCTTGGGAGGCAGAGACAGGAGGATTGCACAAGTTCTAAGCTAGCCGCGCTGGCTTAAGAGACCCTGTTTCCAAATAAAAAAGTATAAAATAGGTCTGGAAGTGTAGCCTGGAAGTAGAAGGGCTTCCAGAAACCCCAGTACCACCAAAAAAAAAAAAAAAATGAATATAATCACATTATTATCATCCTTATCATTGTAACCAATTATATTGCCTAAGACCCAGTAAATTATTCATAGTAAATAGCCAAAAAATGAAAGGCACAACCACAGATCTATTTTGTTTGGGTTTTTTTTGTTGTTGTTGTTGTTTTTTTCAGGGCTGGGGATGGAACCCAGGGGCATTTGACCTCCAAGCTACACCCCCGCCCTATTTTTTTTTTTTAATTCTTTATTTTGAAACCGGGTCTCACTGAATTGCAGAGGGCCTCACTATGTAGCTGAGGTTGTCTGCGAACCGCGATCCTCCAGGTCTCAGCCTCCCACATGCTAGGATTACAAGCGTGCACCACTACGCCCAGCTTGGTTTTGTTTTTTAACAACACTCAGATAGAGAAAGACAATGTGTAACATTTCAAAAATTATCTTTAGACATAAGCATTATTTCTGATGATTAATTTTTCCTGCTTCCTTTTAAGGTTATTTCTTTCCAGGTTACATCATCATTAAAGTACTGAAAGAAGTAAAACAGAAAACCTGTCAAGAATTCTACACCAGCCGGGCAAAGTGGCGCACGCTTGTAATTCCTGAAGTTGGGAGGCTGAGACAAGAGAATTGCGCAGGTTCGAAACCAGCCTCAACTACTTAGTGAGGCTCTCACAACTTAGTGAGACCCTGTTTCCAAATAAAGTATAAAATAGGTCTGGGAGCATAGCCCGGAGGTAGAAAAGCCCCTGGGTTCCACCCCAGAACCACAAAAAGAAAAAAAAACAGAGAATTCTACACCCAATGAAAATGTTGCTAAGATGAAGGTGAAATAAGGGCTCTTTCAAACAAACAGAAGTTAAGCAAGCTCGTTTGGGGAAGAATATTAAAGAAAATATGTTCGGCAGAGGAGAAACTGTGTTAAAGAAAATCTGGATCTACATAAAGAACACTGTACAGAGTAAACATGTGGTGGAGCACAAAGACTGGAGGGGAGCCAGGAGGACTGCGGGTTCAAAGCCAGCCTCGAGAACTTAGCAAGCCCCTGCTTCCAAATAAAAAATTAAAAATATACAGGACTGAGAGTGTAGCTTGGAGGTAGAATGCCTCTGGGTTCCATCCCCAGAACCACACACACCAAAAAAAAAAAAAAAAAAAAAAAAAGGGAAGGGAGGGGAGAAACTGAACTAAACTTTTCTGTTATTATACTATATATAAAATTCTATCTATTATGAAAAAGCAAACTACAATAATTTAAGAACAGGTAGGGTGGGCTGGGGTTTAGCTCAGTGGTAGAGTGCTTAACCTAGCATACATGAAAATGAATAGGCAAGCCAGAGATGGTAAGAAAGTGTGAAAAACAAATATCACCTGAAGAACTTATATCCTAAACATATAGGAAATATATGCTCTCAATAATGTAAAGCAGCCAGGTGTGGTGGCTCATGCCTGTAATTCCAGCACTTGGGAGGCTGAGATACAAGGATCGCAAGTTCAAGGACAGACTCAGCAAGTAGTGAGACTCTCATCAGCCTAGTGAGACCCTGTTTTTAAATAAAAATAAAATGGAAGCCAGGTGTGGTGGCACACGCTTGTAATCCCAGCAGTTGGGAGGCTGAGACAGGAGGATGGCAGTTCGCGGACATCCTCAGCTACTAGTAAGTGAGGCCCTGTGTCAAAATAAAGAATAAAAATAGGGCTGGGAGTTGTAGCTCAGAGGTAGAATGCTCCTGGGTTCCATCCTCAGTACCAAAAAGAAAAAGGAAAGAAAGAAAGAAAGAGAGAGAAAGAAAGAAAAAGAGAAAAGAGAAAAGAGAAAAGGAAAGAAAAGAAAAGAAAAAGAAAATGGGTCTGGGGTGTAGCTCAGAGATAGAATCCCCATTTGGGGATTCAATCCCCATTACCACATTGACAACAACAACAACAATAATAATGTAAAGCCAATAAAATGATAAAAGCAAATGAAGCCAGGCAAGGTGGCACACACTTGTAATTCCAGTACTTGGGAGGCTGAGACGGGAGGATTGCAGTTCAAAGCAAGCTTCAACAATGTAGGGAGGCTCTCAGAAACATAATGAGACCCTATTTCCAAATAAAGAATAAAACTGGGGCTGTGGGCATAGCTTGGAGGTAGAATGCCTCTGGGTTCAATCCCCAGTACCAAAAACAAAACAAGACAAAACTTAAATGAAATCGAGACACAGTGGCACACACCTGTGGTCCCAGTACTTGGGAGGCAGAGACAAGAGGACCACAGGCTCAACAGCACATAGCAGCTGTTGCAAAATAAAAAATAAAACGGGCTGAGAGTGTAGCTCAGTATCCCTGGGTTCAATCCCCAGCACCACCAAGAAAAAACAGAAAAAATATTTGGACCAATATTGCACTGAAAAGGGGCATACAAGGCCGGGCGTGGTGGCGCACGCTTGTAATCCCTGCGCTTGGGAGGCGGAGACAGGAGGATCGCGCAGGTTCGAAGCCAGCCGCGCTGGCGTAAGAGACCCTGTTTCAAAAATATAAAATAGGTCTGGGAGTGTAGCCTGGAGGTAGAAGGGCTTCCAGGAACCCCAGTACCACCAAAAAAATGGGGGGAATACAAATTATAAACATGAGCACATTAAAAGATACACAACATAACTAGTTGTTATAGCAATGAAAGGTTTAAATATAATAAGATGTCACGGGACACGTACTAGAATAACTGAAGTTAAAAGGATTGGCAATGCCAAGTGTTGGTGAGCACAGAGAGAACTGAAGTGTTCATACACTACTGGAGGACCACGGCTCCAACCACTTCAGGAAAACAGGGTGAGGTGTCATGAAATTGAAAGTGTATCTTCAGATAGAGCCCAGCAATTCCATTTCTAAGTATGTATCCAGGAAAATGAAGCTATGTGCTCACACAGGCTTGATCAAATATTCATAACAGCTTAATTTAAATAGCCCAAACTAGGAAAGAGTCCAAACCTCTAAGGACAATAGGAAGTGTAAGCAAATTGTTACACAACCAGGCAGCACAGTATTAGCCATAAACAGGAGTAAATTAATGGTGCTTCCAACAATATAGATGATCTGGACAACACTAAGCTAAGTAAAAGAAGTCAAGCACAGAACACAAACACATCATCTGTAGTGTCAGAAAGAGCCCAGGTGTGGGAGCTGGGGTGGGGAAAGGAAGGCGGAGGTGGGCGCGGCCTGAGGTGACTTTTTTTTTTTTTTTCTGGATTAGGAGTACAGGTAACTTTGGAGGGGAAGAAAGTGGTCCATGATCTTGATCGTTACGGTGGTGTATAAATGTGTTAGAACTCACCTAAAAATCCACTTAAGTGGATATATGTAAACTGTACTTCAATAAAGTTTGATTGGGAAGAGAGAGAGAGAGAGAGAGAGAGAGAGAGAGAGAGAGAGAGAGAGAGAGAGAGAGAGAGAGAGAAGGCATGGGCCAGGCTGGTGGTCCCTGCCTATAAACCCAGTGCTTGGAAGGCTGAAACAAAAGACAATCGCGGGTTCAAGGCCAGCCTTAGCAACTTACACCCTCAGCAACTTAGCAAGACCTTGTTTCAAACAAAAAATAAAAGGTGCTGGGGGTGTAGCGGCGAAGTAGAACGCCCCTCAGTTCAATCCCCAGCACCAACACACAAACACGTGTGCACATATGCACACACTTGGGAGTGCTTGGTACGGCTTTCCACTGGTCTTATACTCGTACACACGGCATCTACGTCTTTGAATCTCTCCATTTTATCATCGGGGTCCACGGCCGCCACTGAGAGGGACCTCAGGGTAACACCTTCAGCCCTGATTGAGTTGGCGCAGGCGGAGGTAGAGCCAGCTGGGTCACGGGAGCAGCTGGAGAACAGACAGCCGGCATGGACCTCTACCCCGGGGACCCCAGGCCAGTCGGCCCTGAGGGGCCCTGAGGGGCTCCTGCGGGTCCCAAGGCTGCAGACCCCGACGCCTCCTCGAGGGCACGCGAGCGGGATGGACGCAGAGATCATGAACTGTGCGCCCACTCGTGAGGACCCACCCTTGGGTCCCAGAGGCACCAGCCTCGCGGGGCTCCTGGGTCGACCTGGCTGGGGGAGGGAGCGATGTCCCTGTCCCCCGCGGGCCACTGGGCCCAGGAGCAGGCAGGATCCTGGCCGGCCGCAGCACCCTAAGGCTCCAGGTGAAGCCTCCGCTGTAGGGGAACTGGGGAGACTAGCGCCCACCCACCAGACCTGTCCCGCAGGTCTGCGCTGGAGCAGCCTCCTCTGCTGCTGTGGAGTTCTCCTGCCGCTGCGATCTGGAGACGCTGCCCCTCAGCCAAGCCTCCCTTCAGCGCCCCCTCCCTGCTCCCCGCCCACCACGGCCCACCGAGGACCGATGGCAACCCAGAGATTGTCCCCTCCAAATGTCACCCACCCCCAGATCTCCTGCAGGCTCTGGTCTCTGAGGGCCAGACTCTTCCCCAGCCCATCCGCACCCAACAGTCCTGCCTCGGTGCCGCTGGACTGATCAGAGGGAAAGGGTAGAGGCCTGGCCTGCTTCTGAGCAAAGCAGAGGAAGAAGAATCCGGGGAGTAACCGTCCAACCCGAGTGAGGGGCCGTGGTGGGAAGGGTGGAAGCTGTCCTGGGAGAGCATCCCCCCACGCCTTGGCCCAGAAACAACCTCCCTCCCCAAATCTTACACACATCCCTCCACTCCCAGCCCTCCACGCCCCATCTGCGCCTTCCCAGGTCGAGTGGGCCACCTCTCCCCCTCTGACATCTTCTAATTAACATCTAGGATTGCAACCAATTGCTTCTATGTAACTTAATTAAAAGATTCTTTTCTGGAAAGATTATTGATGTGCAATCAGCTTACCAGCAGCTTAATCTTTAACAATCAGCAACTAAAAGCAAGCGATTTAGCATGCCCTGGATGGTGACAGGCCACATCCATGGGGTGTCTGCAGGGCCTGGAGGGCAAGGTGAGCCCTCCTGAGGTGGGAGCCACAGAGTGAACCTCTACCCTCCAGCCTTGAAGATTGTCCCAGGCATCAGTCTCAGGGAGAGTCGCAGGCTGTGGTTAGCTTTGGCTCCATTCTGGGACAGATCTTAGGGACTGTGTGGGTTGGGGGTGGCAGTTGCTCACACTGTTCCTGCTCTTTGGTCCTCAGTTCCAGGGGCTCTGAGGGTCCCGGACAGGCCTTGCAAGTCCAAGAGGGCCACCCTTTCAACATCTGCCTCTCCATCATGTGGACAAACATCAGAGGAGATGCTCCATCATGTGCTCCCTCCAGCTCTGCCCAGGCTGTGGCTGGAGCCACCAAGCTTGGTCTGGGAATCCATGTGCATAAGAAGTTAAATCTGGTGTGGTAGCGTATGCCTGTAATCCCAATACTTGGGAAGCTGAGACAGGAGGATCACAGGTTCACCACCAGCCTCAGCAACTTTAGCGAGGCCCTCAGAAACTTAACGAGACCCTGTATAAAAATAAAGGAAAATAGGGCTAGGTGTGTAGCTCAGAGGTAGAATGCCCCTGGATTCAATCCCCAGCACCACAAGGAGAGAGAGAGAGAGAGAAGAGAGAAGAGAGAGGAGATAAGAGAGAAGAGAGAGAAGAGAGAAGAGAGAGGAGATAAGAGAGAAGAGAGAGAAGAGAGAGGAGAGAAGAGAGAAAGAGAAGAGAGAAGAGAGAAGAGAGAGAGAAGAAAGAGAGAAGACTAGATATGTCAGAATGAAATACCCCAAAATTTCTAGAAGCCAAAGGGCAGGAATTACTTAGATTCAGAGAACCTCTGAGTCTTAGATGCTTGTCTGCAAAATGAGATGAGTTATGGAATTATGCTAAGGATTAAATGAGACAACTTGCATAAAAAAAAAAAGAGTCTGTCCCCCCTTCTCACTTTCCACATGCATTTCCTCGTCCTGGACTCCCACAGTGTGATACATCTTGAAACCCCACAGGCTTTTTTTCCTCTCTGAGCATCTGCATCTGTAAACCAGTGTTAATAACACTTACCTCATAGGTTCTTGTGGGGGGTGAAACGATTCAAGGTATGTATAATCTGTTTGCTGAATTCCAATGACTTGGTAGGACTCAAGCAGGAAACAATTTTATCCTTTATCACACCTTCTTCTTTGTCCCCAATGTGTACGGTCATTTTTGTGGTTCTAGATAAAATCTCAGGAAGCTTCTGGATATTTTTCTGGTTGTTTTCAGGTAATGAATGGCCCTGGTCATGTTCATGAATGGTAAGAAAACATTTTTAATATTTACATTAACATATCAGATTATATTATAATAAAACATTATTATGAATATACTGTAGTATAATATTTATATTAATGTAATGAAATCTTTTTTTACTACTACAGTCCTCATTTCTAGAACCAGTCATGTGGTCCTAGCTGATAATTTTATCTCCAGTCTCTAGTATTCAATCCATAATTTCTTTTCCTTTAACAAAAAATATAATTACAGAAAGATAGCTATATTACACATTTTACTTATATATCATTAGCCTTGGCATTTAAATTTTCTCCTAAAACTGCAGAATCCAGAGAGTTGTGGTGCCAGAATGCAAAAAAATTCCCTAAGCAGATCACTAGGAGTAACAATGGAAAGAACCATTCCCATTCAACTCCTTGATATTTACACTATGACTCCTTAATGATAGAATACTCCTGTGAATGCCCATCTTTTTGGTTTGGCAGCCAAATAATATCCTGCTCATGATAGGCAGCTCAAGTCACATGGTAACTTGATGATCCAGCGTCAACCATTCACTCTCTATTACGGCCCCCAAAAGGCCAGAAGCAATATCTCAAAAGGAAAGTTGGTAGCCAGGCGTGGTGGCTCACACTTGTAATCCCAGTACTTGGGAAGCCGAGACAGGAGGGTCGCAGGTTTATAGCCAGCCTCAACTACTTAGTAATACAGAATAAAAAATAGGGCTGAGGGTGTAGCTCAGAGGTAGAATGCCCCTAGGTTCAATTTCCAGTCCTGAAAAGAAGAAGAAGAAGGAGAAGGGGAAGGGGAAGGAGAAGGGGAAAAAGAGAAAAAAGAAAGAAAGTAGTTATCTGAAGAGAATGTCACAGTTTGATTCAAAATCTCAAAGGTTTGCTTTGTGATTCATCTTTAGAGGCTGCCAAAGATTCAGTACTGTGTGGCTCCAATACGATGCCAGACACTTGAAGCGCCATTGGAACTGACAGTTTGGATGGTCCCAGGGGCAGATAAGTTTGCACAACAGCACATACCTATTACAGAGAGTTCTCTTGTTCTCCTTTTCAGAGCTATTCAGAGCTATCAGATATTTGAGTTATCTAATACGTTAAAGCAACATGCCCAAATAAAGTATATATGTTACTTTCAAAATGCAAAGAGCCAGCTGGACATGGTGGTGCATGCTTGTAATCCCAGCATTCAGGAGGCTGAGACCGGAGGATCGCGGTTCATGGACAGCCTCAGCTATTTAGTGAGGCCCTCTGCAACTCAGTGAGACCCTGTTTCAAAATAAACAATAAAAAATAGGGCTGGGGTGTACCTTGGAGGTCGAATGCCACAGGGTTCCATTCCCAGACCCGCAAAATAAATAAATAAATAAATAAAAGCAAAGCGCTCACTGAGCACGGTACCTCTTTCTTATTAGTAGAGAGCCAGAGGTAGCCACTTGTCTTTCAACTTAGAAGTGATATTTTAAAGTGCCTCAGACCACTGGGCCCCAAGACATTTTACCATGTTGGCAAACTCTTGAGTTTCTATTGGACTTATTTCCCACCATCTTGGAAAATGGGGCTTTTTCCCACCAAAGCATCTTGGGTTCCTGCTTCTTCCGATTTACCTGTACAATAGCATGATCTCATCCCTGTAGTAGAGTCCTTAAAAGGAGAATAAAAGTATATTTCTGGCCCTACCAGTTGAGAGTGGTTGTGTTTAATGATCTTTCCTAATGGGTTTAAAGAATAAATGTAAGCCAGCATGCTGACACATGCCTGCAATCCCAGCACTTGGGAGGCTGAGGCAGGAGAATCACAGGTTCAAGGACAGCCTTGGCAACTTAGTGAGGCTTTCTGCAACTTAGTGAGACCTTGTTTACAAATAAAATAATAAACTAGCGCTTGGAGTTTAGCTCAAAGGCAGAATGCTCCTGGATTCCATACTTAACACCACAAAAATAAAATAAAATAGAGAATAAATGTAGCCAGGTATGGTGGTTCCTTCCTATAACCCTAGTCCTTGGGAGGCTGAGACAAAAAAATTGCAGGTTCAAGACAAGCCTCAGCAACATATTAAGACCCTAAACAATTTAGTAAGACCCTGTTTCAAAATAGAAATTAAGGCTAGGGTTGTAGCTCAGAGGCAGAGTGCCCCAGAGTTCAAATGCCAGTACAAGAAGAAGAAGGAAGAGAAGGAGGAGGAGGAGGAGGAGGAGGAGGAGGAGGAGGAGGAGGAGGAGGAGGAGGAGGACTATGATGAGGGGGGAGGAGAGGAGCAAGGGGGGAGGAAGAAGGGGAGGAGGAGAATGAAGAGGAGGAGGAAGAGGAGGCATTTTCGAGGTCAATAGCTACACACCAGATGCCATAGGATGGTTTTGCTTTGGAGGCTGGGAGTCCAAGCACACAGCACCAGCATCTGCTCAGTTGTGGTGTGGACCTTAAACAAGAAGGGCAAGTGAGTATGTGCAGAAGAGGTGAAACAGGAGAGGCAGCTTCAAAGCCATCTCATGAGAAACGCATGAATCCTTAACCTCTTAAGATCCCACCTCCCAATACTGCTATACTGGCAAATCAAATTACAATGTCAGTTTTGTTGTTCTTTTGTCTTGTTTTGTTTTTGGTGCTAGGAATTGAGCACAGGGGCATTCTACCTCTGAGCTACACCCCTAGCCCTGTTTTATTTTTATTGGAAATAGGGTCTTGCTGAGTTGCCAAGAACCTGGATAAGTTGTTAAGACGGCTTCAAACCTGAGATCCTCTGGTCTCAGCCGCCTAAGTACTAGGATTACAGGCATATACCATCACTCCTAGACACAACATGAGTTTTGAAGGGAATAAATCATATTCAAGCCAAAGCTGTAATTTCTGGTGGCACTGGAGGACTAAGGGTCTGAATAGAAAAGCTGGAGGATCTGAGAAAGTGGGGGAGGTCACCAAGTACTGTGGACTACTTAATGAAGTGAGATTACAATGCACCGATAAAATATTTATAAAAATATTTAGGTGCTATCTTTAACAAGGCAAGGAAATCTTTAACAAGATTAATATGTTTTCACATGCTTAGCTTTAAGGTTGGTGGAAGCCAGAACTCTAGCAAGCTTAGTATACATTCCAAGAAAATTTATTTAGTAGTCACAATAATGCGAGGTCAGATATAGAGGCTGATAGTAAAAGGTTATTAAAAGGAACTAAAGACGGCCCAAGACAACTTGGCTCTTGATCTGCAACATTCCATCTCTCCACAATCGTGATATTTTTGTCAGCCAAGAGCAAATAATCCACAGACTCTTGACCGTAGCTAGGGCTTCATGGAGACCTTCAGTTCACACAGTCAATATATATTACCTATATAAAGAGTCTGGCATGGTCCTTGACACAGGGTAGATTCACTAACAGAAGGGATGGTATATTACCAATCACCCAGCATGTGGGTCAGTCCAACTTTCAAAAATGGACAACTAGTTTCAAAGGTTGGGATTTTCTTCCTCTGACTGAAAGAGAGTTTATGCTTTCATGAATGGTTTCAAAGGCAGTCACCTGGTCCTCTGTATGCCCATTCTGCATGTCTATTTCAAATACATTAACAGCCATCTGGGTTCAGAAGCTGCTCTTTCCTTGCCCACTCCAGACCCACACTCAGTGACAAATCACAAGCCCAAGGTCCTCAGGAACCAGTGTAGCTGCTCACACTGCTGGAAGAGAGAAAGGAGCTTCCCCTGTTCTACAGCCCATCTCAGCCACAGCAGGTGGAGCAGGAATGTGCAGGTATGTGCCGGGCTGTATGCAGCCAGCATACCCTGGCCAGGCCATCTGCCTTGATTAGTCGGTCTCTGTGCTGAACTGGCTTATATGCAATTATACGATGATATTTTAAAAATCGCCCTTTCTTGTAGGGGTGAAGATAATGAAATGCACAGACAGACAGAAACACAAGTGGCACATATGCATGCACAATTACATCTTTACACATAGGTGCACATGCGGCTATCTTACCTAAGTTTAAAAACAAAAGTTCATGTAACTAACATGAACTAATACTGGCTTACATGGAAAACAGACACCAGTGTGGGGAATGACAGCATGGGAGGGGAGCACGTGCTCCGGGTCTTTGCCTCGGCCTCTTCACCTTGAGGTCTCCATTTTATTGGTTGTCAGATATCAAAATTGGCACTGGAATTAATTAAAGAGGACCCAGGCACAGGGTCAACCTAAAAAAGTCCCCAAATGCAGGAATACAACACAGTCCCCACTGCCAGAGTGCAAGGGTGCACATACTGAGAAAGCTTCAGTAAAGACACTAGGGCAGTGACTGACACATTTTTCCCATAAAGGATAAGGTGATTATTTAGGTTTTGTGGGTCATGTGATCTCTTCACCACGACTCAACTCTGAAGCCAGGCGTGGTGGCGCACACTTGTAATCCCAGCATTTGGGAAGCTGAGACGGGAAGATCCAGGTTTTCGAACAGCCTCAGCTACTTAGTGAAGCTCTTTGCAACTCAGTGAAACCCTGTTACTAAATAAAGAATAAAAAATAGGACTGGGGGTGTAGCTTGGAGGTTGAATGCCCCTGGATTCCATCCCCAGTACTGCATTAAAAAAAAAAAAACCTCAACTCTGCTGTGGTAGCTCAAAAGGAGCCATAGGCAATAATAAGCAAATAAGCACATTTATGTTTTAATAAAACTTTATTTACAAGAAAAGGTGGCCCACGGAACTTAATTTGCAGATGCCTGTAGCAGGGTATAAAGAACCCAGAAGCCATCAAGGCTGGCTCCACAGGTGTGCAGGGTTCAAACTGACAGGGCTCCAGTCCGCTTCCCCTGTTGTTTGTGACATGGTGTCCGTTTTGCTCTGTGCTCTGGCATTTTGGTGTTCTGAACAAGCGACATCACTGCCTCCGTTTTTTGCCCCTTCTGTGTGTCTCTCTTTCTGAATGTTTCCCATTCTTCCTCCTTTTGTCCCCTTGTACTCACAGGGTTGGGTGAAACTCTCTCATATATCTTAGTTAACACCCTGTCCTCTTTCTAGTCCATTCATCTGTTTCTGGGGTAAGACGTGATGTGCAGGAGTGGGAAGAACACTCGTCTGAGTGGCTCACCGGGCAGGAATGCCCCCCGCCTGCTATGTGACTTTGGGCAAATTACCTCCCCTCTCTGTGCCACCCTTTCCTCATCTATCAAGTGAGGGAGGTGGCTAGCTGGCCTTTCAACTCCACTTTAGCTGTAAGCTTGGGATTTTAGGAAGCTGCAGCCTCAACTCCGCAACTGTCTGGGGCCAATAATAAGGATGTCACTCACAGACCTTAAAGAAACTGCCAGGCGGCCAACAGATACCAGCCCCACGATCTGTAGTTAGCGCCCTTCCTAAGGCCTTCAAGGCTGAGAGGAGCGAGAGGAGCAGTGAGCCTCAGAGAACCTGAGATCTCAACACACTAAGCAGGGAAGAGGGAAGGAGATAAATGACTCCAGGAACCCTATGCTCCAGGGAAATTGATTTACACGTCTAGGCTGCACGTTCTTGTATAGCTGCAAAAATACACCCAAATACTGGCTTACTTGGAAACAGAACCCTAGGGAGCTTCTGGCAGAAGGTGGGACACGTTCCCTTCTCCATCAGACTCCCTTATGTGGGGCTCTTCTGTTCGCATAAAGGACCAAACAAATATGTGAGTAGGAGGTAGGAGGAATTGAGGTCCTGAGGAGTTAAAAAAAATGAGTTAGCAAATGCCAGCCTGTGTCACTGAAAGAGGTCTCCTCTGTAAGCAGGGATGAGGTTGGGAGGCAGGAGAACCAGGAGGATGCTGAGGCAGGGGCTGGTGGGGGCTGGCAACTCAGAGGAGTTTGCATAGCATCGTTCCCACTCCGTGGCTCACTCCCCAGCTCACAGCCAGTGGCCCTCACCCTCCTGCCTGGACAGTCTCAAGGGTGGAGAGAATAGAGGCCCACACCCTGGCTCCGAGGAGAGAACGCACTTTTATTGTCTGGCTCTGCTAAAGCTGTCTTACTTGTAGTCTAAATAATTTACTCACCCGTCTCTCAAGGAGCATTAGCAGAAAAACAAAACCCATCCCAGCCCTGGCGCTCCGGTTTCCACCACACCGAGGGCCGGCCAGAAGGCGGGGAGGCCGCCCTGAGCTGCAGACGTGGCCAGCCTTCAAAGGTTCACTGGGATTGGCGACCTTCTGGAAAAGGCCCAGTCTGTTTTTGTACAGCCCTTGGGCTGAGACTGTTTTTTTGCATCTTCGAAGGTTTTAAAAACCAAATAAAACAAAACAACAAAAACAAAGAAGAATATGCCACAGAGACTTATGTGGTCTGCAATATTTACTGCTGGGTCCTTTGCAGAAAACCTCTTAATACATCCTCCAGCCTCCATTCCCCAGGCTGGAAGGGGTCAATAGCAGCCGCTGACCTAGCTCTTTGACTACTGTACCAAGCAACCTCACTCTTCACAGTGAGAAGCTGGAGTCATTGTGCAGCCTGTTAACAAAAACAAAATAAAAATACACTGTGGGGGGTGGAGCAGGTGGTTCTCAGTCTTAGTTTTACTGTATGAGGAGGTAGGCAGAGAGGAAGGAACGAAGGCTCAGCCAAGACCATCATCTGCTTTGTCTTCTTGGGGATCATTATTCAGCATTATCCAGGTTAGTCTCTGATGACACCCCACTCCTAAAAGCCCTGGCATCCTGCCATCCCTAAGGCTGTACCCCCGAGCCTTCTAGGGTTCCAACCTGCTTGCACTGACTCTCAATTCTGCACAGAGGCTCCAGCCTGCCACCCCAGCAGAGGCCTTTGAAGGGACAAGGCTCTGACACCCCACCCGGAGCGTGCCCTGGAACTGGAGCCACTGAGAGAGTTACAGCCTAAAGACCCCAAAAGAGAAGGGTCACAGCAGCCTCTCAGCATGCCCAGCTGTGACTGGGCCAAGTGACCTCTGGGATGCCATGAGGCCTGCTTGGAATTTGTGGGTTAAGGGCAGAGTGGAGACCAACTATTTCCAAACCCCGGGTTATTTCAGATAGAACAGTGACCCTGGCCAAAGCCCCTGAACTAGCATCTCCTGAGAAAAATGTTGCGGCTGTCCAGCCAGTACCTTGCAGGGTCCAGCACTTGGGCTAAAATTAACATGGAAGGCCCAGGGTGGAATCCCAACACCCATACTAGTAGGAGGCTGGAGTCCTAGAAATTTGAGGTCCAGGCAGTGAGACCTTGAGCAGATCACTTCGTCACCCCAGGACTCGGTTTCCTTGGGTATTTGTTTGTTGTTGTTGCAGTGCTGGGGATTTAGCTCAGGGCCATGCACATGCTAGGTAAGTGTTCTACCACTGAGCTCTATCTCCAGTCCCTTTTCCCTTTTCTGAGGCAGGATCTCCCTATGTGGCCCAGGCTAGGCTCAAAGTTGTGATCCTTTTCCTTCAGCTTCCCAAGTAGCTGGGCTATCAGATATGTGCCGCCATGCCCAGCTTCCTCTTTTTCTTTTTTTTTTTTTTTCATGTTTGTGGATGGGGGATTAAATCCAGGGGAATTCTACCTCCAAGCTACACCCCTGGCCCTTTTTTTTTTTAGCAGGGTCTCGTTAGGTGGCTGAAAGTCTCACTAAGTTGCTGAAGCTGGTCAAATCTCTGATCCTCCTCTCAGCCTCCCAAGAACTGGGATTACAGATGTGCATCGCCATTCCTGGCTTTTCCTCTTCTTTTAAAACAAGTGAACAAATGAAAACCTCAGATGCTTGGATGGGGTGATTTAAAGGAGCTGTCCACACCCAATGAGCAGCTCAAACCATGCCGTGTTCCTGTAGATGCTTTGCTGGACAATTCTTTGGTCCTTTGCTTTCCTTCCCTAAATCAATCTGGTCTCATTCCAGAGACCGCTGACCTGGCTTATGAGAGAGTGTTTCCTTCAACATGTTGGCAGTGTGCTGGGGACTCAGGACTACTGTGAAGGATGGATGGGCAGATGCTGGCCGTGACCTTTCGTCTTTGTGCCCAGTGGCCAGGCAGTGGCTGAAGAGCTTTGGAGTCTCATCCCTGAACTCCATTGTGTCCACAGCAGGTGGCTCAGAAGCCATGATACCATGCTCTTTAAACTATATAAATTGTCTGTTGTTGATTTCTCATTTTGATTGGATATTCCTCAAGGGCAGAAATTGTGCTTTGGCCGCCTTTTTTGTCTCCAGGAGTGCAGAGACCTCTAGATATTTGGTAGGATATCCATCCACATCTGCTGGGCAGCTTAACTGAAACGCCCCTGAAAAGACTGACGCTGCATTTAGCATGGGACACACGTCCACGTAAGTGAATCCCCATGTTTGCTGCCATTCTTCAGTCCGAGGCTCAGCCAAGCCTGTCTTGTCCAAGCCGTGACCCCAAGAGAGCTATCGTGTGACCTGGAGAGCAAGAGACAGAGGAAGGTTGGAGAAGGCTACATGGATCCATTCTCGCCAAGGACTCCCCAGGGTACACAGCTCACAAAGAGGTCACTGCTGTGGATCCCTTCCTCTTAAAGCAGCCCAGGCTGGGAAAGTGGCCTGGTGGCCCATACACACATAAACCAGGCAAGCCTCGCCAGTGTTCACTCCCAAATCATAAGCACAGTGATCAACCTTATAGGCTCCATACTCAACCCTATACCGTGGTGATAAATGGCACAACTTCCGTGGTGGGTCTCACTCTCTTTTAGTCAGAAATATACTTGCCTTGCCTACAGATAAGATGCTCTACTTTGTGGCCGCCCAATCTTTCTCTTGCTGTATCTCCTTTTACTCTCTGCTCTATGGCAATTGTTGCTTTCTTCTAAACTCTGGAGCCAGGCTTCTAGTGTTTTTGTTTGTTTGTTTGTTTGTTTGTTTGTTTGTTTGCCTGTTGGCTGTACATGGTGGTGGGGAGGAAAAGCTGAAGCCGTGCCTAGGCTTGCCCTGCGGTATCAACCGTCTGCACAAATGCTGAGGACAAAGCGATGCAACTAATTAACCATGACACACGTGGAGCTGCCGACAACTTAGATAAAATTTTAATTACCCCTTGTTTCATGGGGCAGGCAGCAAACCATGAACATAATAATCCTCTTGGGTGCTGCCACTGCAGATGGAGCCATCTGACTAGAGGAAGGTAGGCATGAACTGTAGCAGTTAATAATCATCGGAGTGGAACGGGATGGTGGGGGGCCGGGGGCTGGATTGTGGCAGAGGTGTAGGCAGAGTGACTACTGTACTGGGAATTCAGGCACTTAACTATATCTAATTCAGGCACCTGAATCATCTAGATAATTTCCCTCTTTCTCCACTTTGTCGTTGTTGTTGAGGATTCTTTAGTTTTTGTAGTACTAGGGATTTGAATCCAGGGCCTTGCACGTGGTAGGCAAGTGCTCTACCACTGCACAACATCCCCAGCCCTTTTTATTTTATCATGAGACAGAGTCTTGCTAAGTTTCCTGGGCTGACTTCAAACTTGTGATCTTCCTGCCTCAGCCTCCCAAGCCTCTGAAGTTACAGGTGTGTGTCACTACGCCTGGCTCTCACCTTTGGGTGTGTGTGGTACTGGGGATTGAGCCCAGGGGCATTCCACCTCTGAGCTATACCCCCAGCCCTATTTTATTTATTTTGAGGGGTTGTCTCACTAAGTTGCAGAGGGCCTCCCTAAGTTGCTGAGGCTGGCTGCGAAACTTCGATTTCCCTGTCTCAGCCTCCCAAGTACTGGGATTATAAACATCCAGCCACCACACCCAGCTTCACTTTGTTTTTATAGTCTTGAAATTTTCTGGAGGCAAAGAAAAAACTCTAGTCAAAGAAGAAAAGATCAACGTATATGGAACATCAAGAATTTTCCCAGAAAGACACACTGGATTTCAGATCCAGAGCCCTAACTCCAGTCTGAGTCAGGACTTAGCTGGGAGGCCTGTCTGGGGGTGTATTCTCATGGCTCACAGATCTCACCTTGGAACAATGCCATCCTGAATCCCCAGGGCTCCGGTACCCTTTTTACTGACCCAGGTGAAGTGGGAAGAAGAGGAGTAGAATGAAGTATCCACCGGGATACCTTGGTGGTTTTGACTTTGTGTCCACTGCTGCAGCTCCATCCTGAAAGGTCTGGAAGCACCTTACACTCCTCCCCCGGCAGGCAGGGCTCCATCTGACACCACCACTTCTGCAGGACGATGGAGGCTGTGGGAGACAGGAGGCGAGAGCAGCTTGAAGCTCTCTGCTAGCACAGGGTACAGCCCAGAGGGCTCTGCAAAGAGGTGCATGCTTCCACACGCCCCTGCCTCTGAGATCCGCATTTCTCTTGTCTTCTCCTACTCTGGGCTTCCCAGGCCGTGCTCGGGCTGAGGGCCCGGAATATACCCTACCATCTTTGATTCCCATGGACGCCTGCATCTCACCAAAGACATTGAGGGAGGCCAGACACAGGCTACATGGCCTGAGCAGCCAGCAGCACAGAGGCACAATTCTTAGCTCTTGAACAGTGTGAGCCATGTACAGGGCTCCACAGACCTGGAGCGCACACGCTGGCCGGTATGTGAGCACAGGGGCATGGTTCTACAGATGCCACGTTAGCATGAGAACAGGAGTGTGGACTGGGCGGTGGGAGGCTAGAGGACTAAGTCCGATGTCTGCACAGAACTAGAGCCTTCCTTATCCATGACACGGGAGGGTCACATCTGCCCTCTCAGCCCCAGAGGGTGCCCCATCATTTGAGACTCTGATCACGAGAGCCCTGAGATGAGTATGAAATTGGATCCCTGGCAGATGGCTTGGCCTGAACAGACCTCCTTATCTCTCTGGTAAGGGCCTCCCCTCCCCGGGCCTTGGCCTCTCACTCACCGTCCACGCAGGAGGGCTTTGCCCGCGTAGTGCCGGCCACCTGGCCAGAGAGGCAGGAGCACTTGACAGTCTGGGAGCGCTCCTCGATGCGGTTCCGGTTGCAGCAGCGGTGAGCAGCGATCACCTCGCAGGTGCCCTGCTTTACCAGGACTGGTGAGGCGAGCCACACAAGATCAGGCACCCAGCCCCCACCAGGTCCCCAGCCCCGCTCCCCTCCTCCCCACCCTGCGGCTCCTCCAGCCCCTCCTCCCTGCTTGAGGGAAGGGTATACTTCTGGGGCAATGGTATAGTTCGTGCCTAGCAAGCCAGCACAAGCCCTGGTTCCATCCCAACAACCCTGGGAGGCGCAAGCAATGAGATCTCCCTGTTCCTTCTCAGTGAGGCCACACTCATCACCCTTTGTCCCAGTGTGGCCCGCAGGCAGAAGAAAGCTGGAGTCCCACACCGGCCCCCACCTCTCTACCTTCTCAGGGTGAGGGCAAGGGCCCTGGGGCTTACAATGCGTGGGGAGGATCATCCGCTTACACAGGCTTTAGCCATCCCAGAAGGAAAACCCCAGAATTAGGCCAGAAGGCTAGACATAAGCCCCCGTGCAAGGGCCTCTCTCTACACAGAACGCCTCTGGCCTGCAAGGGATGGACAGCCATGGGTCTGCCCAGGCCTTCTTGGACCAGAATAGAAGAAGAGGGCAGTTGCCTGGGTGATGAAGAGAGAAGGAGATAGAACCCTGCAAGCTATGGGTTTTACTCTGTCTTGGTGATCTGTCTGCTATGTGGAATGGAGTGGGGACTTGTCTAGCACTCTGTGGGTATCCTGAAAACCCTCTTTCCCAGTCCCGGCCATCTCTTCAAACCTGTGGCAGTAGGAGGCTGAAAGGAAGCTGAGGCCAGGCGGGTCCACAGCCAGGCCAGGCACAGAGCCAGCAGCCAGCCGCCCGGGCTCCAGGTCCGCAGGGCCCTCTCACTCATCCTGTGAAGAGAAGCGCATGCCCTGCTGGGCTCGGGCAGGAGCTCCCCGCACCCAGCCCCAGCCGCTCCTCCATACCATGCCCTCCAGGACACAGGGTGGCTAGGATGGACACTGCCTCCCCAGGCAGCTTGGAGCCCAAAGGCACTGTAGGAAGTGATTGTGATCGGTGCTCCCGGAGGACCTGGGAGCAGGAAGGGGGAGCCGGTGGAGGAAAGGAGCCCCTAAGACCTAAAGGGGGGGGGGTCTTAGAGGATGACTAAGGAGCTGTGACGTGGAAGCAGTGATAATGCCAGCTCCCACTTTTTGAGCTCCTGACCCAAGTACTTCACGTGCATGCTCTTAAATCCTTCAGGGCGATTCTGTGAGGTAGGATTGTTATCACCCGTTTTACAAATGAGCAAATCTAAGCTCAAAAAGTCTAAACACAACCCAAACAACCATCAATAACAGACTGGCTGAACCCACTGAAGACAATCTGTACAAATGCAGCCCCTTCCAGCAGCTGTGGAAACACAATGGACTCCAGACAGAGAAATCCCAGTAGAGCGATGGAGGGGTCTAGGGGAGGGAAGTGGGAAGGAGAGTTGAGGAAGGAGACACTTCAACTGACTCCACGTACATGCACGAAATTATCAATGCCAACCTCAGTATGATGTGTGGGGAAGAGGAGGAGTCGCGTGGGATGGGGGACAGCTCACCAGGTGTGGTATGCATATATGTCCAGAGCACTCCAAACTTCATTATGATGTGTGATTATAATAAAAATAAAAATATATTTTTTATTTTTATTAAAAGTATATTTTAAAAATGAAGAAATGGTGAGCCGGGCATTGTGGTGCACACATGTAATTCCCGCATTCAGGAGGCTAAGACCAAAGGATTGTGCTTCACGGACAGCCTCAGCTACTTTGCAACTCAGTGAGACTCTGTTTTTTTTTGTTTGTTTGTTTTGTTTTGTTTTTTGATTTTTGTTTTTGCGGGTCTGGGGATGGAACCCAGAGGCATGTGACCTCCAAGCTACACCCCCTGCCCAATTTTTCATTCTTTATTTTGAAACAGGGTCTCACTGAGTTGCAGAGGGCTTCATTAAGTAGCTGAGGCTGTCCATGAGCCGCAATCCTCCCATCTCAGCCTCCCAAATGCTGGAATTACAAGCGTGCACCACCACGCCTGGCAAGACTCTGTTTTTAAAATAAAAAAAGACTAAAAAATAGGGCTGGGGGTGTAATTCGGAGGTACATTGCCCCTGAGTTTCATCCCCAGTACTGCAAAAAAACAAAAAAGAAGAAATGCTTCACATAATGATCTATACAATGATCTCTAATCATAATCTACTATTAAAGAATAAAGGCAGGATGATGTGTATAAAATGAATAAAAAAGGAGGAATTATCTATGTTGCTTAAATGTACATAAACTAGCTCTGGAAAGTATACACAAAACTAACAATATCATTTGCCATTAAGAAAAGTAACTGGGCCTTACAGGGGCACACACTTGCAATCTCAGCACTTGGGAGGCTGAGACAGAAGGACTGCAAATTAGAGGCCAGCCTCAGCAATTTAGGGAAATTCTGTTTCAAAATAAAAGGATAGAGTTGGGTGTGGTGGTACACACCTATAATCCTAGTATTTGGGAGGCTGAGATAGGAAGATCACAGGTTCGAGGCCAGCCTAAGCTACTTAGTGAGGCCTTCTACAATCTAATGAGACCCTGTTTCAAAATTAAAGAATAAAACAAAGGGCTGAGGATGTACCTCAAAGGTAGAATGCTCCTAGGTTCAATCAATCCCCAGTTCTGCAAAAAAAAAAAAAAAAGAGGATAATACATTTTTAAAAAATAATGAACAGGGCAGAAAGAAAGAAGAGAAAGAAGAAAAAGAAGAGGAGGAGGAAACTGGGCCAGATACAGTGGTGCATTCTTGGGAGGCCAAGGGAGGTGAATCTCATTTGAGGCCAGCCTGGGCAATTTAGTGAGACCCTGTTTCAAAATAAAAAATGAAAAGGGCTGGAAAGCCAGGCGTGGTGGCATATGCTTATACTCCCAGTACCTGAGAGGCTGAGACAGAAGGATCACAGGTTCAAGGACAGCCTCAGCAACTAGTGAAACCTATTTTTGTTCAAAAACAAAAAACAAAAAGGGCTGGGGTGTAATAGCTCAGAGGTAGAAGGCTCCTGGGTTCAATCCCCAGTAGCACAAAAAGGTGGGGGCTGGGGCTATAGCTCAGTAATAGAGAGCCCCTGAGTTCAATTCCCAGGGGCGCAAAAGAAAGAAAAAAAAAGTAAAAATGCTCATTGGCTGGGAAATGGAGGTAGAAGGGAGACTTATTTTTTTCCCCAATTCTGTTTTACTTTTTGAGTTTCCAACCATGAGAAAAAAGAAGTCAGTTAATTTAAACAAAATTTAAAGAGAAAGAGAAAGAAGTGATGCAGGGGCTAACAAAAGTCAGATGATGTGTCCGAGGCCAGGCAGCACCTGGGCGGCAGGGGCCAGAGCCCAGCAGCCTGCCCCATGCCCACTGCCCCCTCTTACTTCTGCTCTTTTTCCTTCTCCTCCTCATTCCTTGATGGTACCAGCTTCTGAATCTAGCCAAGAGGGTGGGCTAGAAACAAAGCATCCCAGAGGAAGCAGGGCACAAAACAGCTGGAGCAAGGGCAGCCCCAGGAGGCACAGGGCCTCGGGCTCAGGGTCTGGCCTCCGCCGCTCTGCCAGCTCCCTCAGTGCCCGGCGCCAGGCTGCTGCCCCGGACAGGAGGCACCATCTCTCCCCTCCCCACCTCCTGTCTCCAGCGCATCCCTCACCTTTTGGAGGCTCTGTGGCTTTGGTTCGTTCATGTGCTGGCCTCAGACTCACTCCACCTGTAGGAAGGATTTGGAGGTACTGTGAAAGACGGCCCCTGTGGAGTCAAGAAAAGCTTGAAAGGGAAGGGAGTGGGCCGGGCACTGAGGCAGGGTCCACTGAAGCTGTTCCAGGGAGGACAGAGCCTCCCTGTGCCCTGGGAATGTGCAGGACCCTGGCAGAGTCTGAGGACATGGGAAGGAGTAAGACCAGGACGAGTAGCTGGGAAGATTCTCTGTTCCTAGAGTGAAGCAGAGGTAGGAGGAGTCTTTAGAATCAGCGCTGCTATCTTTCTGGTCTTGGGACAGAGATTCCCGCTGGGAGAGACCCCTGGGGAAGGTTCTGAGGCCCCAGTCCTCTGCCTCCACCTCCAGCCTCCCTGCCGTGCTGGCTTCCTGGACTCACATGGGCTTGGCTCAGTTCTGCAACTGTCACCAGCACTTCCACTCCACAGGTAGAAGGGGGCCTGCGCCTCAGAGGCCATCAACAGCTTCTCCATCCTTCCTCGGGCCTCTTCCCTCAGCCTCCAAAGGGAGGTGGACTGACACATGGAGGGTGGTGAGGCCCAGGGCAGGACAGAGAACCTGCATCCTAGCACCCAGCAAGGATGGGGCCTAGAGGGGGAAGTGAGGGTGGAGGGGTGAGGTAGTGCTGATGCCCTGGGGATGGGTGAGCCTCACAGCACACAGCCTCCACCCATCTAGGGGTACTTCTTTTCTAAGCAGATCTCTCCTCTCCTAGCAACTCCCCATCAGTAAACCTCACCTTATTTATTATTATTATTATTATTATTATTATTATTATTATTATTTTATTATTGGAGGTTGAATCCATAAGGGCATTCTACCTCGGAGCTACACCTCCAACCCAATTTTATTTTTTTATTTCAAACAGAAATAAAAAGTCTAAGTTGCTGAGGGCCTCGCTGAGCTGCTGAGGCTGGCCTTGAACCTGTAATCCTCCTGTCTCTGTATCTCGAGTACTAGGAGCACAGGCATGTGCCACTGTGGCCAGCTGTAAACCTCACTTTGATTTTACAACAGTAGCTCTACCTTCTCCCAACCAGCCTGTTTCTCTCCCAGCTGCCACACCCACCAAGCCCACTCACCCCTCTCTCCTTTGAACCCCAGAGCCCAAAACCGCACGGGGGAGGGGATCCAAGCCCACAATCTCTGGCATTGTTTCCTCCCTCAAAGGGCAAAGGAGAAAGAGGCTTCTGGGATTTGATTTTGGCTGCCACGTTCTGCCTCAGTTTCCCAGCCTGTCGCCCTCAGTTCCCAACCCAAGCTCTGGTGAGGCTGCGGAACCTCCTGCGTGCCAGCCAGGGGTTCAGGATGAGAAGCTTCAGCCTCTCCCACTCTTCTCTCCCCTTCAGGCGCCCCGTCAGTCCTCCGGATTCTGAGCCTCCGCACCTGGGACCTACCTGCCCGCAGCGGCGCCCACTGGTCCAACCTGCTGGCCTGAGGTCCTCCCTGCCTCTGAGCTCAGGACTCGGCCGGCTCCTGGCGGGCGTGGCCAGCGTGGATGCTGTCTAGTCCGGAGCTCTGTCCCAGTGCGTCGCCAAGTTGCTGGGCTTCCAGACGCGGGGCCCTGGCCAAGCACGGAGGGAGGGGCTCTGGGCACCAGGCACTCTCCGCTCGGCCTCGCCAGCAGCGGGCTCAGACAGGTCCTCCGCAAGGACGACGGACAGCAGGAGCGCGCCGCCTCAGCGCCCGCCGGGGTCCGCCCCAGCTCCTCCAGCTCCCGGCGAGCGCCACCGCCTCTTTCGGGACAAAACAGGGCGCTCGGCGGGGCTGGCGGGCACAGCCAGTAGGCAGCGGCCCCTGGTGGCTCGCGGCAAGAGAAGAGCGCCCCTCGGGCCCCCGCAGGTTCGCTCTGGATGGACAGACGCAGATGCGGCCTAGGACGACAGAAGGAGGTCCTTCAAAACCCTGCAGGTCAAGCCGGGCGTGGTGGCGCACGCTTGTAATCCCAGCACTTGGGAGGCTGAGACAGGAGGATCGCACAGGTTCGAAGCCAGCCTCAGCTACTTAGTGGGGCTTTCAGCAACTTAGTGAGACCCTGTTTCCTTGGGTTCCATCCTCAGGACCAAAAACAAAAAACAAAAAAAACAAAAACAAAAACAAAAAACCCTGCAGGTCAGTGGGGCATGGAGGTGCACGCCTTTATCCCTAGAAACTGAGACAGGAGGATCGAGGATCACAAGATCAAGGCCAGCCTCAGAAACTTAGCGAGACTCTTTCAAAATAAAAGAGCTGGGCCGGGATATAGCTCAGAGGTAGTATGCCGATGTTTTCAATCCCCGGCACCCCTCACCAAACACACACAGACAGAAAAAACACAAACAAAAACCCTGCAGATCTTCTGGCCCCTATTCTCCCTCCTCAGGGAAGGAGGCAGCTGCTAGATGGTGGTGGGAAGGGAGGGCTAAACGGGAGCTAGGAGTGAGGAGTCATTGCCCAGACCTGCCGGGGTTTTGAATTTTGAAGATTCTAGAACTGAATTGTCCAATTCAGTAGCCACTGGCTGCACAATATTTACACTTAAATGTGAACTCAATTAATAAAACAAAATCCAGTTCTTCAGTAGCACTCAGGTGCTATTTAAAGTGCCCAGTAGCCACAGGGAACTAGGGAGGATTTTATTGGACAGCGCAGATATAGATAGAACGTTCCCATGGATGCACAAAGTTCTCTCCACAGTGCTCTCCTAGACTGGTATTTGGAGGAATAGTAAATCTTCCTACCCCAGGGATGGTGCCCTCGGTGCCAGGCGGGAGGCAGCAGGAGGCTGGTGAGTGGTCCCTGTGGATCATGGGTATGAATAGGTATGAATCCCAACTTGGAAACCCAACTCTGAGACCCTGTTTCTTCATTAAAAAATTATAACTTGAGCCAGGTGTGGTGGCGCACACTTGTAATGCCAGGTCTTGGGAGGCTGAGACAGGAGGATCACACAGGTTGGAAGCCAGCCTCAGCTACTTAGTGAGGCTCTCAGCAACTTAGTGAGACCATTTCCAAATAAAGTATAAAACAGGTCTGGGAGTATAGCCCGGAGGTAGAAAAGCCCCTGAGTTCCACCCCCAGTACCACCAAAAAAAAATTTGTACGTAAAAAATATAACTTCATTTGTATAATTCCTTATGTGGTTACATTTAGGTATGAAAGTATTAAACAAATGAGGGGCAGAGGTGTCTTGTGAACTGTCACTTCACAGGGGAACACACCTCTTAGTGTAAAAGGTCACTGAGGCTGGGGTAATGTGGGGGGAAGAGGCAAGGGGAATGGAGTGGTAAGGAAAGGGTCCCAGAGACTCTGAATAGTAAAATCAGCCAGTTGTGGACCAAGAGGCTCCTCGTGGGGCCTGGGATAAGGGACCTGGCTTGAGCTGTCCACTTCTCCCCCTGGCTCCAGCCTTGTGCTCTCCAGCCTGAGCTAGCCACTCCCCAGAGTTTTGTCATCTCTGAGGTGAGAAAAGCATCACATAAGTCTGCGTCTTCCTAACCTGTGAGGGCCCTCCCTCTGCCACTGGGGGGTGGCTAGAGGTGATGACCTCCTCTCCAGGGCTGGGACAGCCTGAGGATGAGTCATGATGGTACCCGGAAGAGCCAAGGGGCCCAGGAAGATGACAGCCCTAGGGCGGGGCTGGGCAGGGTGGAAGGGGCTGTTCTGGTGTCCAAGGAAACTGACGACTTCCCTGATGATCCTCTGGGGCCAGACCCAGGGAGGATCTGGATCCTGGGTGGGTCTGTGACCCACTTTTGAAGCCACACCATGGGTGCTGTGAAGAACATGGCACAGGGATCCAGGTGACGCTGAGAAGTGGTAAGTAAACAGTCCCAGAAACACTGAATAATAAAAATAGCCAGGAGTCATATTTCTTCCGCCTTTGGCTTGCCACTGATGTTAAGCCATTTATCAAATGGCTGGCTCCAGTGTTTCTCCAACAGGAGGGAAACACCTATAGCAGCAGCGGTTCTTGCCCCGTCTGCCTTTGCTGCTGGGCACATCTTTGGGTCTGGTTTTCCCCCTCTTTTGCCTCCGTTTTTCTGGCTCCTTCTGCCCAATGCTCAGGCTTGTTTACATCAAATCTACCCGCCTGAATGATCATTGTGAGCTTATTATTTGGAAGCTGCCAGGAAAGCCACTCCTTCTGGGGGGCAGTATAGCCTGAGGACCAGAGTGGGGAGTAATCAGAAAGCACGCAGTGGACAGAGTCCAAGATGGAGCCCTCACCATGAACTGGATGCCAGTAGTCCCTGAATGGCTACCCCCATGTGCCCTGACCACTTTTGAACTGTGTTTGAGGGGGAATCCTTCTGGAGACCTAGTGATTAACCTCCCTTAACTTTATTTTGGGACAGAACTCTGTCAAATCAGTGACTCCTTTCCCAGAGGGGAGAAGGCAGAACACCGGGTCCAGTCCCAGGCTTCCAGCAAGTGGGATTTTCCTCCGCTTATGGAAGAGCTCAGTCTGGCTCTGTCTCCCCCTGGCGGCATCTGAAGAACTCACTCAGCATCCCGGGACAGCTCCTTCCTAACCCTTTCTTCCTGATCAGAAAAATCAACTTGGTTCTTAAGTCAGAGCTGCATTTGGGTGTCAGGGGGAACTAATATGGGTCTCAATGGCTATGTGACCTCTTGAGGCAAGTCATATAAAATGATAGGGGTATCCAGTCGCACTTCATCTGTAAAATGGGCATGCGTACCCCAACTTGTCGCCGGGCATGGTTGGTGCACCTGTAATCCCAGTACTTGGGAGGCTGAGACAGGAAGATGGAAGGTTTAAGACCAGTTTCAGCAATTTAGAGAGACCCTGTTTAATAATAATAATAATAATAATAATAATAATAATAATAATGCTGGGAGTATAAAATGGGGCCCAGAGGTAGAATGCCCTGTGTTCAATCCCCAGTACCACAATGAATGAATGAATGAATGAATGAATCCCGCCTTGAAGGGTTGCTGTGCAATTAAGTGACCTAAGGTATAGCATGTGCCGTGTAAATGGCCTAATGTTCCGTAAGTCCTCAGTAAATAGTAGTTACTTATTATCTTTACTAACTGATCGGGGAGGTCTAAGTGCGGAGAGGGAGGAAAGTTCCGAGAAAGTGGGAGATGCGCGGCGACCGCTCTCTCGGATGGGGCCCAGCACTGTCCCACGCCCCCTGATCCCGAGGGTGGCTGCGCCCCGCCGGCCCCACCGCCCGCGCCCGGCTCCCCTCTCCCGCTCCCGCCGCGGCAGCCCGCCCGGGGGTCTTCACGCCCAGCGCCCCCGAGCGGCCGCTTCGCCGTCAGCAGCCCCGACCCCGCGCGGAGAGCGCCTCCGCCCACGTCACAAAGGTGGAGTTCCAGCTGAAGTCTAGCCCGGCCGGGCTCAAATACATGCTTTTCTTCTCTCCGCCGCGTTTCCACAACAGACCCTTCTTCCCCCGAGAAACCCGGGCCGGGAGAAGCCGGAAAGCGCGGGGACGAGGCCGGCACGGGCGGGGGGAGCCGCGGCCCCGAGCGAGCTCCGCCCACCGGGCCTGGGGGCGGGGCCTGGCGGGAGGGGCGGGGCCTGGCGGGGGCGGGGCCGCGCCGAGGGCGGGGCGGGGAGCAGCATGCTCAACCGGGTGCGCTCGGCGGTGGCGCACCTGGTGAGCTCCGGGGGCGCTCCGCCGCCGCGCCCCAAATCCCCGGACCTGCCCGACGACACCTCCGCCCCTCCCGCGGCAGCCGCGGAAGCGCCCAAGAGCCCTCCGGCCCGGCCCGGGAGCGCGAGCGGGAGCGGGGCGTCCGCGAAGCCCGGAGAGGCTCGAGCGAGCTTCTCCAGACCGACCTTTCTGCAGCTGAGCCCCGGGGGGCTGCGCCGCGCCGACGACCACGCGGGACGGGCTGTGCAGAGCCCCCCGGACCGGGGCCGCCGCTTGCCCTGGAACACGGGCTATGCCGAGTGAGCGCCCCCCGGGGCACCCAAACCAGAATGGGACTCCCACCCCTCCCCAGCCCCGCATCCCTGCCCTGGGATGCGTCCCCGCGTCGCGCTCGGAGCCAGGAACCCCCTTTTCCTAGGACCTTTGCCATCCTCCGGGCTTTGGGCCGCACCCCCTCCCGGCCCTCTCAGTCGGGTGCAGCCTCAGTCTCCTTCTTCGGGACCTTGCAGTTTGTTGACCACCCTCACCCTCGTCGCCAAAGGGCGACGAGATTCTCCCCCAGAGCCCGGGAAGGTGTGGGGCCCCGCCAAGGATGAGTTGGACCGGTCTGGGTCGCGCCCCGGCAGTTTAAAGGCTAAGGGACGGGAGGTGTTTGAAGAAGGAACGGGGTGCCTCCTAACAGGGAGAAAGAGGTTGGAGACTCACTCACCAGCCTCCCGGCCCCAGCGCCCCAGTTCCCTGTCTCTCTTACCATTCCCCTCCCCCTCCACACCCAGAAATAGCCCGCGACACCAGAAGGCGGCCGGCTTCCCGGGGCGGGGGCGGGGGCCGCCCAAGGCAGTGACAGGGTATCCTTTGGGCGCCCCTCTGACCAGGGACTCACGCTGGCCGGCGAGGAAATAGACCCTCCTCCAGCTCAGGCGGCCAGAGCGCTCCCAGGCTGCGTGTATTTTTAATGCATCTGCCAGGAAAGCCAATCTCTGAGGGAGATGGGGACACCGAGGTCACTGAGGGAGGTGGCTGTGCCTCCTTTAGCTTCTCCTGTGGGAGGAGTCTGTGGTTATGTGGCTCCTGCCCAGTCCAGGTGGGCCTAGTCTCCTACTCTGTTTCAATTCCTCTTTCCACATCTGAGCTGGAGCACTTCCTCCCTGCCAAAGGGGCAGCGACTTTTGCAGGATGGTTTTAGAGTGGGGGCGGGCGGGTGTGGGGTACTGGGGACAAAGTGCTGGGAGAGGTGACTGAGGTTGGAGGTGGGCTATAGCATGTTGGCTAGCAGGAAAGTCCCACTTCTACCCCTACCGGCCCCTCCCCCAGCAGCACCCCTGGGGCTGGGGAAGCCTGCTCTGCCAAGGATGGGGGAACTGAGGCAGGCAGGTGTTGCTGCCCATGAGGGCCTACCACCCAGACAATGTTTCTTGCTGGCCCTCCTTTCTCTCTGGCCTGAATCCCAGGTTGGCTGTGACCTTTCTCAGCTTGACCGGCAGGCAGGGGAGAGTGTGTGTGTGTGTTTGTGTGTGTGTGTGTGTAAGGTGGGGGTTATTCCAGGACCTGGTCTGGTGTCCAGCCTGATGTGCTCACTCTGGCTTGACAGGGTCATCAATGCCGGCAAGAGCCGGCACAATGAGGACCAGGCCTGCTGTGAGGTGGTGTATGTGGAAGGCCGGAGAAGTGGTCCAGGGGCCCTTAGGGAGCTTAGCCATGGCCAGGTAAGCCCTCGCCCCCTTTCCTCTACTCCAGAGACACTGTGACACCGGGCCCTCGGGTTCCAGGCCTCTGGTTTTATATTGGAGACCTAACAGCGGCCTCCTCATTCCTGCCCTTTCTGCCTGTGCCATAGAACTCTCACCCGGCATTGGTACTCATCAGATTCTACCATGTCATATGAATGTGAACTTATGTATGATTTGACCAGAGGTGCTGATTGCTAATTTTTGCATCTTTTATCCTCTGATTTTGGCTTTTTTGAGGCATGCCTTTCTCTTGACACAGTGCAGCTTAGGTGAATAAGTGAATGGATCTAATTTGCCTGTAATACTGAGCTCAGATCTCCCTTCTCTGATGCTTATATGGAGGCCTATAGCCTTGTTCTTCTCCCTGAACACACACACACACACACACACACACACACACACACACACAGTCACTTATCTTCAACTTTTCATCCACCAGGGACTCTGCTTCCACTACTGGGGCCTGTTTGATGGGCATGCCGGGGGTGGAGCTGCCGAAATGGCCTCTCGGCTCCTGCACCGCCATATTCGGGAGCAGCTAAAGGACCTAGTAGAAATACTCCAGGGCCCCTCGCCACCTCCCCTTTGCCTCCCATCCACCCCGGAGAGCCCGGGTTCCTGCGATCCCGCTCACTTGGTCAGTCCTCAGTCCTGCTGGTCTTCACAGAAGGAAGTGACCCATGATGGCCTGGTAGTAGGGGCCATTGAGAATGCCTTCCAGCTCATGGTGAGTGACCTGGGCCAAGGCTTGCGAAGCAACCTGCTCAACACTGTGTGGGAGTCAGGTGGACTGAGGGAGTGACCCTGAGACTGAGCAGAGCTTGGTTCTGAGGGGAGGGGGAAGGAACAGTTACCCTCCTCTCCTCCAATGTGGTCTGGCTGGAGCAGGTGATTTCTGCAGATGGGAATGGGGAGGGTGACTGCCTGAAAGCTTGCCTGCCTGCCTGCCTGCCTTCCTTCTTTCCTTCTTTTTCTTTTTTTGCAGTACTGGGGATGGAACCTATGCCCCAACCCTATTTTTTATTCTTTATTTTGAAACAGGGTCTCACTCACTGAGTTGCAAAGGGCCTCACTAAGTAGTAGCAGAAGCTGTCCTCGAACTGCCATCCTCCTGTCTCAGCCTCCCAAGTGCTGGGATTACAAGCTCTGAAAGCTTTTCTTTTATCCCCTTTGACCCTGGCTCACTTGGCAGGATGAGCAGATGGCTCGGGAGCGGCACGGCCACCACGTGGAAGGGGGCTGCTGTGCGCTGGTTGTTGTCTACCTGCTAGGCAAGGTGTATGTGGCCAATGCAGGTGATAGCAGGTATGGAGGCGGCGGTTTTGAAAGTGGCTACAAGTGGCCACACACAAGGATGGGGGGTGTGGAGGAGAGAGGTGGTGGGGGCTAAAAATCAAAGACTGGAAGAGGTTGGTGAGGGGGATCACAGATATAAGATCTAAAATATCTACTAGGAGATGAAAGCGGGAGCCCTGAATGAGGACTCCTAAGGGTTATTATGGGAAGGGGCTAATCTCTCTGGAACCCTCCATGAAGGGGGCTGAGGTGAGCCAGGCGTTTTCTGCTTCTGGCAGGGCCATCATTGTCCGGAATGGTGAAATCATTCCAATGTCCCGGGAGTTTACCCCGGAGACAGAGCGCCAGCGTCTTCAGCTGCTAGTAAGTAGAAACCAAACTCCCCATCCCTGTTCTTCATTGGTTATTGTGCCTGTCTGAACTCTCTGTCCCTGAGAATTCAACCCCCCCCCCCCAACCACCACCACCACTGCACACAGAAAGCTCGCAATGGAGAGTTCCCTGGGAAGGCAACTGTAGTACCACAGGGCTGAGCTGGGGAGATGCTGGGGCAGGAAGGAGCCTGGGCTGGCCTGGTGTGGGCCCTGTGGCCTCCGCCTAGGAAGAAGTAGACTCAGAGGTGGGGGAAGGGAACAGTAACTACCTGAAGGGCTTAAACACATAGGCTCTGGAGCTGGGTGGCCTAGGATTGAACCTGCTTTGGGTTCTTTGCTAATTGTGTGACACTGACAATTTACTTAACCTGTCTGTGCATCGACAGTTCCGGCCTGGTGGGTTGTTGTGAGGAATAAATGAGTTAATTTATGTGAATGTTAGAAATAATGTGTGGCACATGAGCTGTATTTAAAGGTGTACTCTAGTCTCCATCATGTGTAAATGGTACCAGGTTATGCTGTGAGCATAATGCCCCCTGGCCCTTTGTCTGGCCATTCCCAACCCAGGGCTTCCTGAAACCAGAGCTGCTGGGCAGTGAATTCACTCACCTCGAGTTCCCCCGCAGAGTTCAGCCCAAGGAGCTGGGGCAGAGGATGCTGTACCGGGACCAGAACATGACGGGCTGGTAACACTTCCCTCATGGCAATGCAGCCAGTCCCTCATGGGCAGGAGTTGGGGGATGTGGCCCTTCTTAGGGGTTTGTGTGAGGGTGTGCTCCTCCTAGGGGAGAGGGGCTTTGATCCTGGGTGATGCCCCCTCTACTCCCCCTTTCCCAGGGCCTACAAAAAGATCGAGCTGGAAGATCTCAGGTTTCCTCTGGTCTGTGGGGAGGGCAAAAAGGTAAATTCCATGGTAGAGGTGGGAAAGGGCAGGAGGACCCACCATAACATGTCTAGGGGGGAGGAAGTTCTACCTGAGGGGAGGCAGGGGAGGGCTATATGGCTTCAGAGAGTCTGGAAGAGAAGGAAATAACAGCTCCCTCCTCATTTCCCTCAGGCCCGGGTGATGGCCACCATTGGGGTGACCCGGGGCTTGGGAGACCACAACCTCAAGGTCTGCAGTTCTACCTTGCCCATCAAGCCCTTCCTCTCCTGCTTCCCTGAGGTGAGCTGTATGGGTGGGGGGTTACTAACCCTCCATGCTCTGCATGTCACAGTGGCTTCCACCCAGGGTCCCTTTATCTCCAAGCTTCCTGACCAGCAAACCCACCCCATGTCTCAGTCCTCTCTGCCCTCCTTCCCCACTAGGTACGAGTATATGACCTGACACAGTATGAGCACTGCCCAGATGATGTGCTCGTCCTGGGAACAGATGGTCTGTGGGATGTCACCAGTGACCGCGAGGTAGCTGCCACTGTGGACAGGGTGCTATCAGCCTATGAGCCCAATGACCCCAGCAGGTAGGGGTTACGTAGTGTGGTGAGGGGATGGCACTGTTGAGGGAAGGGCAAAGGGAGTGATGTCAGGGGACCCACACGGGGGCCTGAGTGTCTCTTCCCATACACATGAATGTGCCATGTTCTCCTGGCAGGTATACAGCTCTGGCCCAAGCTCTGGTACTGGGGGCCCGGGGCACCCCCCGGGACCGTGGCTGGCGTCTCCCCAACAACAAGCTGGGTTCCGGGGATGACATCTCAGTCTTCGTCATCCCCCTGGGAGGGCCAGGCAGTTACTCCTGAGGGGCTCAGCTCCGTCCCGCCCACTACCACGCAGCTTCTCCAGCTTACCCCTTTCCCAGCCCCAATTCCAAGTTTGCCTCCTTGATCCTTCTCAGTGACAATTTGACTGGCAAAGGGGTGTCTATTAGACCCAGAATTATAGTAATTGGCAAATAAACCTGATGAATAAAGATGTGTGTCTTTATTTGCTTTGATTAGAAACCAAAAGGTAAGGAAAGGCTCTGTGGGGTGTTGGAAAGGCCACCAGGAATGTCCTAAAGATGTGCTCTCCTCCCAGGTCCCTCTTTTGCCATCCCCTCTTCCCATTCCACAGTCGCCGTGAATGTTCTCATCCACATCCATGGCTTCATCAGCTGCTAATGTCTTCCAAGTTGGTTAATCCAGCCAGACCTTTCCTGAACTTTAGACCACACATCCCAACCATCTCCCAAACATCTCCTAGAAAGCCCACTGGCTCTTTAGCTCATCACACCTCAAACTGAACTCACGATTTCCTCCATAAACATGTTCCTTCTTCTGTTTCATCTTCTCAATGGACACCGGCTCAGCTGCTTACATTTGGAATCTTGGAGCTGGTAACCCCTGGCCTTTATTTCTTCCTCTTCAGTCAATCACTGAGTACCATCATGGGCTACATAATGACAATAAGCTGTCATGTGATGGTATACTTCCTATAGTCAGTTTGTATAGAGACACTCTGCACAACAAAACTGCCTAATGATGTATTTGTCATTAATTCTGTCATTAAGTGATGCATGACTGTATCATCATTATATGTTTTAAAAAATATATTAGTCCAGACCCCTGGAGAAACCGGGCCCAGTAAGATGCTGGGTTCTGGGCGGGGGTCGTGCGCGGGGCACACCAGCTGGGGCCCGGGTCGTGGGACTCTGGGCCCCGGGCCGAACTGTGAGTAGCACGCCAGACCCCTGGAGAAACCGGGCCCAGAACAGAAAAAGATAAAGAAAAATATCGGAGAGGAGGTAAGAAAGCCGTTATGGATGCCAGGACACTGGAGATGCAGACAAAACTTATCTAAATGCACTGGAACTTATGGAAAAATTCGCCGTGAAAGAGGACTGCTATTTCTCTATATTGTTAAGAATCTCAGACATCACCTGCAAGGAGAGAGTTTAGCGGAGACCAAGGAGAAATGCAGTGTTGAAAGAGTTCTCCGCGATGGTGGTGGAGACTTGTATTCAGGAGAAGCAGAAACCGGATCTTACCAACTTTATTTTTTTTGAGAAATTACACCAAATGTCGAATGCTACCATCACGCATGCTTAGGAACACTGGACAACATTCAGAGTGGAAAAAGAGCCTGGGAAGGATTTGAAACGGTGGAGGCAGTGGCAATGCCAGTGGCCAATACTCAGGGGAGGCAGAGATCTGATACATTACACCTGGAACCTTTGAAATAATAACCACAGAGACAGTGATCGGAACCTGCTGAGGGGTTAGGCGGGCGCCGTGGCCAGTGGCCGACATCAGAGCTTGCTGTGAGGCAAGGCCACTACTGAGGGCTCCGTGGCCGGGATTGGAACCTGCCGAGGGGTTAGACTGATGCTGGGGCCAGCAAGGCCGGCATTGGAGCCTGCCATGAGGCAAGGCTTGTGCTGGGGCATCCAAGGTTGGATCCGGAACCTGCTGAGGGGTTAGGCCGGTGCTGGGGCCAGCGAGGCCGGCATCGGAGCCTGCCGTGAGGCAAGGCCAGTACTGGGGCCTCCGAGGCCAGGATAATAGCCTGCCGAGGGGTTAGGCCAGTGCTGGGGCCAGTGAGGCCGGCATCGGAGCCTGCCATGAGGCAAGGCCAGTGCTGGGGCCTCCAAGGATGGGACCGGAGCCTGCTGAGGTGTTAGGCCGGTGCTGGGGCCAGCGAGGCCAGCATCAGAGCCTGCCATGAGACAAGGCCGGTATTGGGGCTTCCGAGGTCAGGATAAGAGCCTGCCGAGGGGTTAGGCCGGTGCTGGGGCCAGCGAGGCCGGCATCGGAGCCTGCCATGAGGTATGACCAGTGCTGGGGCCTCCAAGGCTGGGATCGGAGCCTGCCGAGGGGTTAGGCCGGTGTTGGTGCCAGCGAGGCCGGCATCTGAGCCTGCCGTAAGGGAAGGCCGGTGCTGGGGCCTCCGAGGCCGACATCAGCCTGCCTTGAGGCAAGGCCGGTACTGGGGCCTCCGAGGCCAGGATAAGAGCCTGCCGAGTGGTTAGGCCGGTGCTGGGGCCAGCGAGGCCGGCATCAGAGCCTGCCGTGAGGCGAGGCCAGCATCGGAGCCTGCCGTGAGACATGGCCAGTGCTGGGGCCTCCTAACCCGGGAACGGAACCTGCCGAGGGGTTAGGCCAGTGCTGGGGCCAACGAGGTCGGCATTGGAGCCTGCCGTGAGGCTAGGCTGGAGCTGGGGCCTCCGAGGCCAGGATTGGAATCCTGCCAAGGGGTTAGGCCGGTGCAGGGGCCAATGGCCAGCATCGGAGCCTGGCGTGAGGCAAGTTCACTCCTGCGGCCTCCAAGGTCGGGACCAAAGTCAGCTTAGGGGTTTGACCGGTTCAGGGGCCAGCGAGACCAGAACTGGGTCCTCCCATGAGGCAAGGCCGCTGCGTGAGCCAGCGAGGTCTGGATCAGTCCACTGAGTAGCCAGGCCACTACTGGGACCATCAAGAGTGGGATTGGTACTTGCAACGCAGCATGCACAGAGAAATATCGCAGAAAATATAAATCAGACGCTTCTCTTAATCAGCAATAACTAGGAGGAAAAGGGCAACAGGAAGAGGTTGAGCTATAGAAAGGGCCCTATAGTGAAGCAACTAATGTGACCAATCAGAGGGTATGTAATACTGGAGGATGGAGCCTCTTTAAAACGCAGGAGGTACATAAACAAATGTATCAAAGTAAATCACCAAAGAAGTGTGGGATGGAGGGAGGGGGAGGGAATGGGATGGGGGCTGGAGGAGGGCTAATTGGATGATGTGTGCTTGTATATCCTCTCATGTCTTGTACTCCAATGTGATTGATATATGACTACAATGCACCAATTTAAAAAATAAATTAATAAAAAAATAAAAAATTAAAAAAATTAAAAAATCATGTTAAAATAAAATAAATAAATAAATAAATAAATGAGGTTTAAATAAAAGGTTAAAAAATATATATATTAGTCCAGGTGCACGGTCAGCCTTGGTGACTTAGTGATATCCTGCTTTAAAATAAAAGTAGGGATGGGGGTGTAGTTCTGAGGTAGACTGCCCCTGGGTTCAATCTCTAGTAACACACACACACACACACACACACACACACACACACGTGTGTGTGTGTGTATATTATATGTACATGTATATACTTGATTAATTATCTCTTCCCACCCCATTATCACCACCTTAGTTCTTTATTTTTAAGGCTTCCCAATTTCAGTGGTTCCTTATTGTATCTAGGACAAAAGTGACATTGAGTTCCTGGGCATGATCTTTAAGGACCTTCATGATCTGGCTACTGTCTACTTCTACTTCTTCCCTCCTCTTCCTCCTCCTCCACCTCCTCTTCTTCTTCTCAGTACTGGAGATGAAACCCAGGGGCATTCTACCTCTGAGCTACACCCTCAGCCCTACTTTTTATTCTTTATTTTGAATCAGGGTCTCACTGAGTTGCAAAGGGCCTCACTAAGTAGCTGAGGCTGTCTGTGACCCGTGATCCTCCTGTCTCAGCCTCCCACATTCTAGGGTTACAAGTGTGCGCTACCACGCCTGGCTTACTGTTTTCTTCTTTAGCCTCATCTTCTGTCACCACCACCAACCCCACCCTCTGGGGGTTCCCAGAACTTTGTAGCAGTTCCGACTACACTTCACCTTGAGCACCTACAGTCCATGCATATCCCTTGCTGTGATCACCTCCAGGGTTATAACTGAGGAATTCATAGGGTGTGGCAGTTAAAAGCAGGGTCTCTAGCCAGGCATGGTGGTGCATGCCTGTGATCCCAGTCCTTGGGAGGCTGAGACAGGAGGATCACAGGCTCCAGGACAAGCCACAACAAGTAGTGAGACTCTAATCAACTTAATGCCCAGTGTCAGAATAAAAATAAAACAGGGCTAGGAGTGTAGTTCAGAGGTAGAATGTCTCTCAGTTCCATACACACACACAAAAGGAGCTCTAGAGTTCATGGGTTTGAGTTCTGCTGCAGGACCCAACACCACCTCTGTAGCCTCTCTGAGAAAACAGTACTACCTCCTAAAGTTGTGTAAGGACCAGAGAATTTAGTGTACCTAGGACCTGGTCCTTGCAATAAGGATTCAATAAATGTTAGGTATCTTTAAAATTCCTACATCCTTTCTTTAAGTTATTTGAAGGCAGAAATCAATCTTCAGCACATAGTTCTCACTTTACACTCAAATGTTTGAGTGAATCAAGATGCCAGAGGACCTCAGTTTCCATTTATCATATGAGTTTGTTGTACTTCAGATCGCTAAAGGCTGCATGGCTTCTAGCACTCACTCGTTCAGTAAATATTAGTTGAACGCCTGTTGTTGTGCTAGAGTGGAGAGGGCAATCGGAGGAGCTCAGGAGGCGGCAGGAAGACAGCGCGGGTGTTGGAGTCACACAGGCCCAGCCATGAATTCTTGCTATCACAAATCGCAAGCCTGTACTACTAAGCCGCTTTTCTGAAATTCAGTTTCCTTAAGGTCTGTGGTATTTAAAAGGTTGAGCTCTAAAACTGTTGGTAGACTCCCTCCTTCCTCCAGCTCTTAGCTGCTGTGCAGGGAAGGGGGTTTACACACAGGTAAATGCCCTATGCGACACCTCAATCCTTATGGGAGGACAATAAAATAGGAGTGGGAACTGGATTCCCAGGTGGGGATCCGGGAGCATTTCCAGGAGTGCTCTTGGAGTAGGTGGAATTGGACTCATGAAAATTCCAGGCGGCGGCAGGAAGGGAATTGTGAGGCGCGGGTCAGCACGTCCTGGAGGACCTGCCTGAGGCTAGGGGCGATGCGGGGCTGCACTCGCTCGCAGAGGGTCCTAGGGGCACAGAGCGGGCGTCTCGAGGTCTCCAGGGCGGGCTCGGCGAGGGCTCCGGCTCGGCCACCGGAGGGCAGCAGCGGCCCTTCCCGACGCCGCCCGACGCCTCTCAACTTTCCGGACGCCTGTCCGCCCGAGGGCTGGAAGGTGGGCGGAGGCCGAGTCCGGGGTCCCGCTCGCCCGGCTCATCGCCCACTCCTCCGCGGTTCAGGCGGCTCCCGACGACTCTTCCTTCGGCCCCCGGCCCCGGCCTGCAGCGGAGACAACCCGCGGCCCCCGGCCGGGGCAGGGGCGGGGCGCGCTGAGCCCGGGCTGGGGCTGGGCTGGGGCTGGGGGCGGGGGCGCTGAGCCGGGGCTGGGGCTGGGGGCGGGGGCGCTGAGCCGGGGCTGGGGCTGGGGGCGGGGCTGGGGACGGGGCTGGGGGCGGGGGACCGGGGCTCGCTGAGCCGGGGCTGGGAGCGGGCGGGGCGGGGCCGGGGGCGGGGGCGCTGAGCTGGGGCGGGGCGGGGCGGGGGCCGGGGGCGGGCCGGGTCGCGCGGGTCCGAGCCGGGGCCGCCCTCTCCCCGGGCCCGCCCTCCCGCGCGGCGCTGGAGGAGGGCGGGGCGGCCCGGGTCAGTCTCTGCCTCCGGCAGCGGCCGCGCAGCTGGAGGCGGGCGGCGGAGCGGAAGGTACCGGGGCCGGGCGGGGGGCGGCGGGCGTCCCGGGGACTGGTCCCGGAGAGCGCCTCCCCGCTCCCCCGCCACGGGGGGCTTGGCCCGGGCGCCGGCCGCTGTCCCCGCCGCGGACGGGCCGGGGGTCCGGGGCCCTCCCCGGGCTGCCGCGGGGACCGGGGGCTCTTCCGGGGAGGGGTCTCTGCTCCTGGGGTCCTGACCCGGAGCCTTCCCTTCCCTCCCGGCTCCCGGGACGTCCCCGGGGGGCCAGGGGGCCTTGGGTCCCGGGACTGGCGGGAGCGTCCGGCCCGAGTCCGGCGGGGTGGGACTTCTCCCCGCTCCGGCGGTGGAATGGCGCGAGTAGGGGCGGGGTGTGACCCTCGGGGACTGCCGCTGCTCGGCGGGGTCTGGACCCCGCCCTAGACAGTTCTTGGAGCCTGCCTGGGGAGGGGATTGGGGAGGCGGGGAAGGTTCCAGTTCCTGTGCGTGCCCAGGAGTGAGAGTGTGCGAAAGAATCCCCTCCTTCACACTTCCCGGCCAGGCCAAAGATTGCCTACCTGGGGGGATGGGGCTGGGGGACCCCAGGCGGAGTTCGCTCACGTTGGGCTTTAAAGTTGAGGAAGGGCTGTTTCCCGAGGATTGAGTCCTTTCCCTAGCTTTCTAGCTCACAGGGGAAGTGAACCGGAGTGCAGGGCCCTGCCGCCCATCATCTGGGAAATCAGAATGGTTGAGGTCAGGGCTAGTGTGTCCACAGTGTCTTGTCTCCCGGGAGGCGCCAGAAGTTCCAGGCTCCACTCCAGGCCCGGAGTGGGGTTTGATTGCCCCTCTTAAGGTCAGTGGGGCAGTTCCTCTGGGGCCGCCTCTCACAGGGAGTTGTTGTCCATGTCGTCTTGGCGCTGGGCCTCGTGGCCTGGCCTGGCTTGGCTGCTCTTCTGGCCGGACCAGAGGCTGGAGGGAAAGCCCTCTAACCGAGCCGGGGGCTGCAGGTCACTTGATGCGTGCGGGTCCTGGAGTTCTAACCTTTCCCTCCCACCGCCTGGTTCCAGCTGCTTTGGGGGCACAGCCATGGTGTTCCTGAGTGGCAGTCCAGTAGTGACTGCCCTCCATCAACACAGGCCACCCCAGATGGGGGCTGTGTCAGCCTCTCTCCATACAGCTGGACGACTTGAGCTAATGGGAGTAGGTGGGGGTGTTGGAAGAAGCCTAGTGTTAGTAGCCTGGGTAAGCTTCTCAAGGAGTCTCTTTTGGAGGGGGTCTGCTGGTTAGGTTAGAGCCATCTTGCCTGTCTTGGGGGTGTCAGGGAGAGCCCCTCTACGACTGGGAGAGTGTGGCAGTGTACTCTCGACTTCTGTAAATTCCCTGTGACTCATGTCCTCGTCCCACACATCCAGTTTTGTGAATGTGTGTATGGGGAGGGGAGGAAAGGGCCACCCAGCATCCCACTGTGGAAAAGCAGCAGCCTGGGGCTGAGGTTGGCTTTCATAAAGGCAGACGACCAAGGCTTTGGCGTAGAGAGGCAGTGGTATGCTGGGAGTAGAGTTGAGCTCAGCTAGACAGGATGTGGGACTGAGAGAAAAAGCGAGGTTTGAGGCAGAGATCAGGTTACCTACCAGCCCCTTCTTAAGAGTGCTCACTGCCTAGTTGGTGCTGGGACTGGCCCTCATTTGTCTTTGCTTTTGGGGCTCCTCCCAGCCCAGGCTCCAGCCCCCTCCCCCTTCCCTGCAGCCTTGACTTCATCTCAGCTCCAGAGCCCGCCCTCTCTTCCTCCTGGGCTGCAGGCCTGGGAACCTGGGCAGGCTGGAGGTCAGCTCCCCTCCCCAGGAGGAAGTGAGGGACGCCGGGAAGGTGTGAGGAGCTGCAGGTGCAAGGAGCTGCTTGTCATGTGTTGGGGTGGGGGGCACTAGCAAACCCTGAGGCGCTGACTCCGAGCCCTGAGTCACAGGGAGGGGTGGGCAGGGCCTGGGTGAGCTGGACTGAGGGGGAAGGGGCCGTTCCAGAGAGGGTGGAGGTGATTCCCTAGTGGATTATTCTGTCGTTCTGCTGCAGTGTACATGTGGCTCCCCACAGTGTGGTCATTGTCCCCTGCTGGGGGCTGAGTAACCCAGTGTTGCTTCCAGGCCAGGAGGGAAGGGGGGAGGAAGGCAGGCTGCCCGAATGTGAGCTGTGGGCACTGCTTGGACTGAGCCTCCTTTGTGTGACTCGGGGCTTTGGGGACCCAGTGGGGTGGGCCAGGGAAGCCGGTTGGCTGCCGCCACTGCCCAGTGTCTGGGTTTCCCTGCTTCTGCTCTTCTTCTCGCCTCTGGGGCGGCATGTAGAAGGGGCACAGAGTTGTGCAGCCCCGCTTTGAGCACTGGCTGCCATTCATGTCAGTCTGAATACTGTGTCTGAGCTTCAAGGAGCCTCAGTTTCCTGACTGATCAAAATGGGAAGGGCAGTGCTCCCCTAACAGAGGACTGAGGGAGGTGATTTTTAACTTAATTTTTGTCAAAAACGGCCAGCGTATAGCTGGGCGTGGTGGCGCAGGCTTGTAAATCTAGCATTCAGGAGGCTGAGACAGGAGGATCACAGTTGGCAGACAGCCTCAGCTACTTAATGAGGTCCCTTGCAACTCAGTGAGACCCTATTTCAAAATAAAAAATAGGGCTGGGGTTACAGGTCGGAGGTGGAATGCCTCTGGGTTCCATCCCTGGTACCACACACACAAAATGGCCAATATAGTGTGGGCACCTAGGGGCTCTATGAATATTCCTTCCCTTACCTACCCATTTCCCAGTAGCTGGTTCTGCTAGTCTGTGATCTTGAGAGAGACTCCTTGTTTGTGACTAGGCAGGCATGACTCCAGCTAAGGGACACACCGATTGTGCCATACCAAAATCTTGGTAACACATGAAGTCCAACTTGAGACTCCCAAGTGTAAAGCAGATAAAAAGCTGGCTTTTCTTGGAGGCATCCCCTCAGCACCTTGCTAGGCAGCTTGGGTCCCTCCAGTTGAGTGGATGAAACTGAAGCTCATGTTTTCTGGCTCCTGGTGGGTTCTCCTTTCCCCTCCACCTGTTGCGTTCTAGCCCTGTCCCTGACCCTGTTTCTTGTAGGGTTGGTTCTTGGCAAGAACATGCCTGAGCAAGCCCCTTTTCCCCCCTCCCTTCCTTTTCTGAATGCCTTGATTTGCTGGGAGGTTTGGGGGGGCAGAGAAGTATTTTTGTACTTACTAGCTTTTACCCAAATCCTCACAGCCTCTCTGTTTGCCAGCCCCAGCCATGGCTGCAATCCGAAAGAAGCTGGTGATTGTAGGGGATGGTGCCTGTGGGAAGACCTGCCTCCTCATCGTCTTCAGCAAGGATCAGTTTCCAGAGGTCTACGTGCCAACTGTCTTTGAGAACTACATCGCAGACATTGAGGTGGACGGAAAGCAGGTGAAGGCCAAGAGCCCCTTCGTACTCCGCCTGGGACCCCTGCTCCTGCTCACAGGGACCTAGTATGTCCTTACCACCCACGTACATCATTGCTTCTTTTCCCCTGCTGGAACCAGTAAAAGTTGGGAAGTGAAACCGTGGTCTTAGAAAACCTGGATATAACTGGGAATGATGGTACACATCTGTAATCCCAGCTGCCCAGATCCTCGGCTAAGGCAGGAGGACTGTAAATTTGAGGCCAGCCCATTTCAAAACAAAAAGGGCTGGGATGTGGCTTAGTGGTAGAACACTTGCCTAGCACGCTTGAGACCCTGGATTCAGTCCCCAGTACCGAAAGGGAAACCTGGATATACCTTCGGATTCTGCCACATGCTAGCTTTATAATCTGGGTCAAGTCCCTTTGCTTCTAGCTTAAATTCCCCCCACTACAAAATGGGGATGATGTCAAGACCTCCCCCAAAGGGATGCTGTGACAATGAAATAAAATGGTGACAGTGCCTGAAATGGCAACTTGGATACACAGACCAAATACAACTTAAATTTAAAAACAACTACCAAAAAAAAAAATCCCTTTGTTGTATGACAGCGATTAATAAAATGCCTGGCTCACAGCAGGTGCTCAGTAGACGTTCAGTAAGCCTACAGGAGCAGTGATTTCAGACGCAGGGCAGGGCAGGGCAGGGCAGGGGCCGGCCACTCACAGGCTGTGTGTGTCAGGTGGAGCTGGCTCTGTGGGACACAGCAGGGCAGGAAGACTATGATCGTCTGCGGCCTCTCTCCTACCCGGACACGGACGTCATCCTCATGTGCTTCTCCATTGACAGCCCCGACAGCCTGGGTGAGGGCTCTGAGGGGAGGGCTGGAGACCCCCAGAGGCAGCCATCTTCAGAGGTTGACAGGGTGTGGGGTTGGGGACAGGGAGCTCAGGCCCTGCTGGTCTCCTTTGCTATGGCAACTCTGGCCCTTGGGAGGGCGGGGATGGATGTACTGTAGGGTGGCATGATGAGCTGTGATGGGGAGACAAGGGCCCCTTCCCCCGAGTGGAGGCTCTGATACCTGTTGGGATATGTCTGTGTAGAAAACATTCCGGAGAAGTGGACCCCAGAGGTGAAGCACTTCTGCCCCAACGTGCCCATCATCCTTGTGGGGAATAAGAAGGACCTGAGGCAAGATGAGCATACCAGGAGAGAGCTGGCCAAGATGAAGCAGGTGGGTGGGGCTGCCTGGCTGCAAGGTCTGGGGGAGGAGGCTGGACAGCGGCCGGAAGGGAGTACTCTCCAGCTGATTGCCCCGTGTTCGAGGAGACCGTGAAGTCCACGTTCTACTCTCCCACGTGTCCTGGCAGAGCCTCAGCATCAAGAGTGAAATGACTTTGGACAGGTCACTTGGCCTTTTATTTTCTCCATTTTATTGCCCTGTCTTGGGGGCCAGTAAGATGAAATCCTTGTCCTCAGAGACATAGCTTATGGTTTTTTAAATTTTTTTGGTGGTACTGGGGGTAGTACCCAGAGGCTTTCTACTCTGTGCTATGCTCCCAGACCTATTTTATATTTTATTTGGAAACAGGGTCTCATTAAGTTGCTGATAGCCTAAGTAGCTGAGGCTGGCTTTGAACCTGTGCGATTCTCCTGTCTTAGCCTTCCAAGTGCAGGGATTACAAGCGTGCGCCACCATGCCCAGCTTAGTCTTTTTATTTTTGAAACGGTCGCACTGAGTTGCGAAGGGCCTCACTAAGCAGCTGAAGCTGTCCGCGAACCATGACCCTCCTGCTCAGCCTCCCAAATGCGAATGCTGGGATTACAAACATTACATGCGCCACCATGCCCGGCATTACAGCTTATGTTCTGATTGGAGTACATAGACTGCACTGGCAGCTCACCTCCGAAGGGCAGTGGCTGGGAGAAAGCTGGCTTGTTCAGGGCCTTACTAAGTGGCCGTCTGGCCAGAGGACTGGTTTATTAGAGGAAACTGCCAGGATGGAATAGAGGCCGTCTTGGGAGAATAACTACGGCAAAGTTTTAAACTGGAGATGGAGGTAAGGTCTGTGTTTTAGAAAAAAGTATTTGGTAGAGGATGGATTGGAGGAAAGCGAGGAAGGGGGGTGTGAGTTAGGAGGTGGTAGACGCATATTCAGGCCAGAGAAACAGGTACCACTGGGTATAGGGCGGGATGGGAGAGGAGGGGGTAGCCTGGAGAGAGTTCTGAATGTAAACATGAGTCCGAGATCCCTGCCCAGGATAGCTGGGGTCTGGATACTTTGTGGAATTGGGGGTGGAGGTATTTGTTCTAGTTGCTGTACTTATGGGTGCTGGGAAGAGGTGCACCTAGCCACCAGCCTTTGACTTATCTTCTGTCTCCTCAGGAGCCTGTTCGGTCTGAGGAAGGCCGGGATATGGCGAACCGGATCAGTGCCTTTGGCTACCTTGAATGCTCAGCCAAGACCAAGGAAGGAGTGCGGGAGGTCTTTGAGATGGCCACTCGGGCTGGCCTCCAGGTCCGCAAGAATAAGCGCCGGAGGGGCTGTCCCATTCTCTGAGTTTCCCCCAAGGCCTCCCATCTGTCCCCCCTTCACAGGGGTGTGTGACCCCCCCCCCCAGCCCGCCCTCTTAGGACTCTGTTCTGAAGGCTCCCTCTTTAAGTTTCCTCCTGCCCAGGACTGCATCAAGTTCCCCCAGCCTCTGTCCTCTGGGAACCAGGTCTGTGCGCTGCCCTTCTGGAGCAGAGCCCCTCCTCCTGCTGCCTTGGTCCAAGGTTTGGGGCCCTTACTCCCTTGGCCTTCCCCAGAGGACGGTCACACACCAGCACTTTATACACTTCTGGCTCACAGGAGCACGTCTCGGTTAGAGACTGGAGTTTCTCCTTTGGGCAGGGGCCTTGACTCTGACTGCGCTTGGCGGGGGGCACAAATAAAAGGCCACAGGTTCCAGCATGTGTGTGGCAGCTTTCTGTCTGACTTTCCTGGTCCCTATCTTGGCTACAAGCCTGGAGGCCCATCGCTCTCTTCATTTGCAAGTTGCCTGTCAGACTGGCCCCCTGTCTGCAAAGGCAGGACCATGGTGGCAGGGTGGAGTCTCGCAGCGGAGCTGAGGATGAGGTCATGCCTGGCTCTGAGCCCAGGAGGCGGAAGAGGGGAGTGGTCTGTAGCAGGGGCTAAACTTAGAAACTTGTGGGTGGCTTCCTTGCCCACTGAGTTTCCTCCCCTGGACTTGGGGGCTGTGACCCTGGGTGGGGTGTGACAGCATCACCGTCTCCTGCAAGGTCAGCTTGGGGGCACGGGAAGCTGGGGCCAGGCTGAAGAGACATGAGCAAGAGGCCTTTGCATAGATCAAGAGTTTGTTTTCAGAGCCCCCCTCCCACCTTCCCCTATTAGCAGCTTGATGGGAAGGGGTGGAATGGCTTGGGATGTAAACTCCCTCCCCCAGCCATCCTGTCCCTTGGAGGGGCAGCTCCACTGGGTTCTGGTTGAGAGTGGGGGCCGCGTCGGGTTAAGGCTTGGCTGGTGCAGAAGGCAGGCAACTGCATCCTCAGAGCTCATTCCTCCACTCTGGCTCCACCTGCAGGGACAGGCCCCCTTCACCCTCCCGCTCCTGGGGGAGGCAGTTGTGACCTTGGGACCCTAGAAAGAAAGGAATTGTGCTCTGTGGTCTTATACCTCCTCCACCGCCACCCCCTGCTTGGCCCTGTCATACCTGAGGTAGAAGGACTGAGCTTGCTCAGATCTTGGAGTAGGTTCTGTCCCTGCAGGTCCAGTTTGGCAGGAAAGGGGCATCCGGTGTAACCCCCCTTTTCTTTACAGAATTCCAGGAATCTGGGGGGTACAGGGATGTTGGCACGCACGTCGCTGTGCGGGCCTGGCTGGGGAGTGCCAGCAGAGGCAGGAGGCCAAGCCTCGCTCCGCCACATCCCAGCTTGTCAGCTCACTTACAGATACGAAGGGGTTTGTGAAGATGAACCCATCTGAGGATTAGCTGAGCCATAAGCAGGTGCTTAATGAGAGATAACCTGCCCTAAACTGGGATCTGTGGCTACTGTGAGGGATGGTGGGATGGGACGCTTACACTTTCCAGTCAGGATCATGGCCCAGGAGAACGGGGTTGCCCACTATGATGAGCAAAGCCTTGGCCCGGGTCACAGCCACGTTGAACCTCTGGAAGGAAGAAGCAGCAGTGTCACCGGAGGGAAGGGCCTTGAGGAGGAAGTCCTGCTACCTGCCACCCCTCAGACCTTGGGGTTCTTAAGGAAACCCAGGTTAAAATCCAGGTCCAGCTGCACAAAGCTCTGGCTGCTCCGCACGGTAGAGATGAGGATGACGCTGCGCTCTTGGCCTTGGAATTCTTCCACGGAGCCCACCTAGAGGGAGAGAGGCAGGGCCCGACAGCAAGTGGGTCCAAGGGCCAGTCCAGCCCCAGGGAGCTTAGGCTGCAAGGGATGGAGCCAGTTACGGGGTGAGGCCTAGAAAGTTCCAAGCAAACAGCAGTGCAAAGAATATCGCAACTCCAAGCAGGTTGCTGAAACTTTGCTAAAGGCAGCCAGGAGGTACTCAGAAGAACACACAACCCTTGGCCCTAGCACAGACTTTCTTTTTTTGTGGTGCTGGGGATTGAACCCAGGGGCATTCTACCCCAGCTACACCCCCAATCCTATTTTTAATTCACTTTGAAACAGGGTCTCACTGAGTTACAAAGGGCCTCACTAAGTAGCTGAGGCTGTCCGCAAACTGAGATCCTCCTGTCTCAGCCCCCCAAATTACAAGCATGTGCCACCATGCCCGGCTTATTCTTTATTTCTGAAACAGAGTCTCACTAAGTTGCAGAGAGCCTAAGTAACTGAGGCTGTCCGTGAACTGTGATCCTCCTGTCTCAGCCTCCCAAGTACCAAACAAATACTGGGGTTACAAGTGTGTCACCACACCTGGCTTTTTTTTTTTCTCAGTACTGGGGATTAAATCCAGGGGCATTCTACCTTCGAGCTATACCCCCCAGCCATAGTTTTTATTCTTTACTTGGAAACAGGGTTTCACAAAGTTGAGGAGGGCCTCATGAAGCAACTGAGGCTGGCTATGAACCGCATTCCTCCCATCTCAGCCTCCCAAGTACTGGGATCTAGCTCAGACCTTCTGATCAGAACTTTCCATGGGCCGAGGCTTCTCAATCATAAAGCCACGGGCTTCAGCCCTGGCTGTACATAGGGAATCACCTGAGGGCTGTAAAAATGCCAGTGCCTTGGCTCTTCCCCAGACAGCTGTTAATGGGCTGGGTGGGGCCCTGGTCCTGGCAGTATTAGAAGCTCTCCAGGTGATTTTTATCTGCATCCAGTGTTGCATACCATGTCAGAGAAAGTGGCAGGTCACTGAGGGCAGGGGTGGAGTGACTGTCACATGATTGGTGGGGGTAGCAAAAGCTGTGGCATTTGGACTTCATCCTTAGGGCAGAAGCCTCAAACCTGCCTAATCACAAGAATGACGTGCTCGTTAAGCACACAGGCCTCCTGGGACCTGCAGGAGTGAGAGGCTGGACTGCAGCGACAGTTCAGAAGCTGGGGTCTCCGAAAGCCAGGAAGTATGGATACACAGAAGGCAGGGATTAGATGGGGGACAGTGTGTCACCTTCAAGTCCTTGATGTCATCCAGTCCGCGAAGCTCCTTGTCAAGCCTGGTGATGCAATAACGAATTTTTTCCACCTGGAGGGAAAAGAAAGGTTCCTTTCTCTCGAGCCATCACCCCAGCACAAGGGGGAGCCAGGCAGGAGGCCAGGGAGCTGGGGGCAGAGAGGAGCCTCTGCCTAGCGGCCTTGTTGTCAGGCAGCCATCGCCTGGGAGAGGCCCCACCCTTTCTGGGAACTGAGGGCCTGACCTGCTTCCTATACGGGGAAATGACACCGACACTTCGGGGACTCAGGCGGTCTTTGCCCTTCTTGGATGAAGGCGACAGGAGCAGCTTCAAGTAGAAGGTCACAGTGGCGGCCTCTTCAGGGTTGAAGAAGGATGGGCTATTCCCCTCACGCTCATCTTTGCCCATCACGCCGTGAAAGATGATAGGAAAGCCCTGGACACAGAGGACACCCCTCAGCTGGAACGCCCCCCTCCCCTTCTGGAAACCCTTCCAGGAAGTAAGCCAGGGCCAAGGTGACAAAGGGAGGGACCCGTGTTGGCCACTCGAGCCTCCTGCCCCGCACCTTCAGCAGGAGGGTAGCCTGGGTACAGAAGTGGGGGCCTGGCCCTGCCCCTCCTCACCTGCTTAGGCAGATGCCCCCAGTGGCAGAAGCGCTCTCGATCCATCACATTTGCACAGGCCTGCAGCTCATTATCATAGTAGAGCTGGTTGGGAATGTCCAGGATGGTGGGATGAGACCTGGAAGGCAGGAGGAAAAGACCAAGCCCCTGAGCTGAACGACCTTTCCACCCTGGGGTCCCCTGCTCTCCAGCCCTGGGCCAGCACAACCCTCCTGCTTCCTGCACAGCAGGACACACCCACCCTCCAGGCACTGCAAACCACAGACAGCAGAACCAAATGTAGGTGCACAAAGCACCTAGGCCAGGGGTTCCACTGACCGGCCAAATTTAAAAAAACTGAGAAGTTGGGCTGGGTGTGGTGGTGCACACTTGTAATCCCCGCTCTTGGGAGGCTGAGACAGGAGGATCGCACAGGTTCGAAGCCAGCCTCAGCTACTTAGTGAGGCTCTCAGCAACTTAGTGAGACCCTGTTTCCAAATAAAATAAAAAATAGGTCTGGGAGTATAGCCCGGAGGTAGAAAAGCCCATGGGTTCCACCCCCAGTACAAAAACAAAAACAAAACTGAGAAGTTAATATGAAAACACACCAAGCGATATGTACATGTATGTTTGTATCACCTTTAAAAATTTTTTTTGTGGTAATAGAGATTAAAGCCAGGGGTATTCTACCTCTGAGCTTCACCTCAGCCCTTTGTGTAATTTTGATACAGGGTCTTGCTAAGTTGCTGAGGCTGGCTGTGAACCTGTGATCCTCCTGTCTCAGCCTCCCAAGTACTGGAATTACAGGCACATGTCAACCTAGTCGGCTATTTGTGTCACTTTGAATCTCATAGGATATATAATCACATTGCACTAATGAATGTATAAAAACAAACTAAGAAATTAGATATCCATTCTCAGGTTTCAATATTGCTAAGGAAAGCACAAAAACAATTTATCATCATCTATCACCATTATTAGATGAGATAGTATGTTAAATCCTGATATAAAATAATACAATAACATTTACTGAACTTTTAGTGACAGCATAGTACCCATGGAAGCATTCTTGATGTCTGAACTCATTTACTGAAAGCAGCCTATAAGCCGGGTGTGGTGCTGTGTGCCTTCGGTTCTAGCTACTTGGGAGGAAGCAGGATTGCCTGAGGCCAGCCTGGGCAACAGGGTGAGACCCCATCTCTTAAAAACAAAACAGGAGCCAGGCGTGGTAGTGCCTGCTTGTAATCCAGTACTTGGGGGGCTGAGACAAGAGGATCGTAGGTTCGAGGCCAGCCTCAGCTACTTAGGCACTCTGCAACTTAGTAAGACCCTGTTTCAAAATAAAGAATAAGCTGGGCTGGGCATGCGGTGCACACTTGTAATCCCAGCGTTCGGGAGGCTGAAACTGGAGGATCGCGGTTTGTGGACAGCCTCAGCTACTTAGTGAGTCCCTCCACAACTTAGTGAGACCCTTTTTCAAAATAAAGAATAAAACTGGGCAGGAGATGTGGCTTGGAGGTCAAATGCCCCTGGATTCCATCCCCAGACCCTCAAAAAAAAAAAGAAAAAAGAAAAAAGAATAAGCCGGGTGTGGTGGTGCACACTTGTAATCCCAGTGCTTGGGAGGCTGAGACAGGAGGATCACACAGGTTCGAAGCCAGCTTCAGCTACTTAGTGAGGCTCTCAGCAACTTAGTGAGACCCTGTTTCCAAATAAAATATAAAATAGGTCTGGGAGTATGGCCCAGAGGTAGAAAAACCCCTGGGTTCCACCCCCAGTACAGAAAGAAAGAAAGAAAGAAAGAAAGAAAGAAAGAAATAGGACTAGGGTTGTAGCTAGGAGGTAGAATGCCCCTGGGTTCCAACGCCCCACCAAAAAAACAGGGCTGGGGATGTAGTTCAGTGGTAAAGTGCTTGCCTAATGTGTGAGGCTCTGGGTTCAATCCCAGCTATGCTGGGGATTGAAAAAAGAAAAAAGAAAGAAGTATAGTACTCTTTAATTTGAATAATAGATTTGTGGAAAACTATATTCTCCCCATTTTTCTCATTTTCCTTAGATTGGGTGGAAACATCACCCAAGGCCCACACCAGACACATTCTAGTGTCTGATCACCCCTAATATACTGATAAGCTGAAGAGCCCATGATGAAACCACTTGCTAAGTTGCCGGGAAAGTAGCAGTGATGGGGCTAGAGAACAACCTTCAGTTTATAGTCTTTCTGGATCCCACAGCCTCTGAGCACCAGCACTGCAGGCCGGACCCTCCACCGAGGCTGCTCAGAGAATGTGGAGGTGCGGGGAAGAAGAGAGGCAGGGTTCAGGGTACCGATAGTTGCGGAGCAGCTTGGTTATGTACTGGGAGTCATAGCCATCGGGGTCTTTCTTGTACAAGGCATTGTAGGTGAGCAGCCGCTCCAGCAGCGAGTACCCCAAGCCGTGCTTCTGCGCCAGTGGGGAACGCAGCACAGGCCCCAGCTGTCGAGGGTCTCCTGCCAGCACCAGCTGCCCTCCCGGGTCGCCAGTTTCCTTGACTTTCATCAGTCCTGGGAGGCAGGGGTATTGTAGAGAGAAACATAAGTGGCAGGACCTCCCCACCTGGGCAGGGTGGTGCACCTGCAGCCCACCCTGAGCCCCTCACCTGCTATGGCCACCAGACTCTCGGGCTCCATGCAGTGGCCAGCCTCATCGATGAAGATGTGTGAGAAGTGATCGATGGGAAACTGGGCTGACACCAACCTGGGAGGTGTCAGGCCAGGCAGGGGTCATGCTCAGGTGCCCACCTGCCAAACCTGGATGCTCACCAAGCTGGGCCTTCACCTCGCCCTCAGACACCCCTCTTCCCCAGCTTCCCAGCCCGCTGCCCCTTTCCGCTTACAATACACGCACGCACACACACACACACACACACACACACACACACACACACACACACTCCCCACCTGCTGGCAGTGATGAGGGTGGTAATTAAGACACGATATTCCTGTAGCTGCTTCTTGGCGGGGAACACATACTCCCCCTTTATGGCATCCCAGTTACAGCACGGCTGTGGGGCGTGAAGGGACAAGAAGAGTCAACTTGGCTCCACCCATTCTCGCCCTCACTCTGGCTCTGGGCCACCAAAACAACTTCGGTCACCTCCCTCACTTTTCAGATAAGGAAACTGAGGTCCAGGGAGGGGTCCTGACCCACCCAAGCTCACAGGGCAAGTATACAGGTTTCCCAGCTCCCCAGCCCCAGTCTGCTCTGAAAGCTACCCAACCACCCACCATCCTCGGCCCTCTCCCCTCCCTAGATACCTTGATGTCCTCAGGTACCAGACGGATGTCTCTGCTAGGGGCAAGAAGGCGGTAGATGGAGCTGGGAAGGTGGACCCGGAGCCGCTGACAGAGGAGGTCAGCACCCGAGTTGGACGGAGCGCAGGCCAGGATATGAGCTTGGGGTAAGAGTTTCACCACCTGAGACACAGAGAAACACAGGGTGGGAAGCAGCTTCCTGAGCCTGGTGACTCAGGCAGAGGCAGTGCAGCCTTTACCTCCTACAGCTAGGGAGGTAGTGGCATAAAAAGCAAGTTCTGATACCCAGGCCTCTGCTAGTCCAAAGGGCATGTTGCTGCTGTCTAACTGTTACAGTAAATAGACAAGACTGTGAACACTGAAATGTGAATAGTGACTCCGAGAGCCATGCAATGCCAGCCTCCACAACAATGCTCATCAGCCAGTAGCTGAGGCTGCCCTTGAACCTGCAATCCGCCTATCTTAGCCTTCCAAGTACTGAGATTACAAGCATGCACCACCATGCCCAGCTCCCATCTCCTCTTTTTTTTTTTTTTTCCAGAATTGGGAACTCAGGGGCATTCTACCTCCAAGGGCTACAGCCCTATTTTTTATTCTTTATTTTGAAGCAGGGTCTCACTGACTTGCAAAGGGCCTCACTAAGTAGCTGAGGCTGTCTGCAAACCACGATCCTCCTGTCTCAGCCTCCCAAATACTGGGATTACAAGTGTGCACCACCACACACACCCAGCTCCTACCTCCTGTTCTGATGGCTGCTCAGAAGCAGAACGTTCAGAACATTCTGATAGAAATCAGCAACCAGGGACAGCTGCTTTGTGCTGGGGAAGTTGGAGGCTAAACCCCAGGTTTACACTCAGGCCTCACCTGCTTAATGGCCTCCACTAATGTCACAGTCTTGCCGGTGCCTGGAGGCCCAAAGATGATGTAGGGGGCTGGACGAGTGGTACCCATGACAATGTGCTTCAAGGCCTGCAGCTGCTCTGGGTTTGACTCCAGATTCCGGTCGTACAGCCTGGCAGAGGGGCCGGGAACCAGAACTTCAAGTTATCCAGCCTCTCAGAGTCCTCTGAGACTCCATCCCCTACACCCACACTCCAAGCAGCCCCAAGTGCCCTGCCCACAGTCTCACGTAAGCTTCACATCTGTGGGCAGCAGCGGGACCCCACAAGAGGTAACAGGAAAAAGCATGGGAGACAGCGGGCAGCTCCTGGTCAGCTCCAAGGCCCGGTGCTGGGCCCGCAAGGGCTGGCGGTTGAAGGTGAAGTTCACCTTGAAGGTCATCCCATCCACGAATCGGTTCAGGAGGCTTGGGCAGGGAAGAGGTAGAAAAGCTCTGGTTAGGTGGGCTGGTAATAAAAAGCCAGGTCCCTCTCCCACTCCTACTACCTACTCCCTTTCTGAGACCTCTATGCCAAGTAGGAGAGGAAGCTGCTGAAGCAGTTCAAAGACCCCTGAAAAGAGCCTCCTGCCCTGTGCCTGGGGTCTCACTGATCTCTGGAAGAAATACCCCCTCCCCTCAGAGAGAAGCCTGAAGGCTACTGCAGCAGCTCAGGGTCTCCAACACCCACCTCGGAGAGAAGCTCAACTTGACACGGTCCAGTTCCACCTTGTGCACAAAGCCCTTATAGGTGACAGCGTTCTGCTGGTGTAGCTCAGAGGACAGAAGGGCAAACAGGTGGTCGCCCCGCAGCACTGAAGGGCGGCTCTCGGCCACACCGGGAACCTGTGGAGTGTGAACAGTTTCTTCCTCAGGGATGGCCATCAGTGGGCCCAATCCCAGGCTCTCCAGACTTCTGAGGGACGAGGACCTGAGGCTCCGGCCTTTTCAAAGAACTATATCATCCCCGCACGCCTTTTTTGTCTCCCACTAGACAGGGCAAAAGTCAGGGGAAGAAGAAGGAAAGAAGTATTCCTGAGCTGCTCAGATGTCCCAAGCCTGAGAATCCAGAACCTCCGGGAGGATTTTCAGAACCTGGCAGCCAGCTTCCCAGTCCGTCTAGTGGTCTTCTTGGCCGATTCAGTTCCTTCTTTGCCTTTCTAATCTCGTTCAGCACCCTTTCCCTGATCGTCCTCACTCTCTCCTTTCCCACCTGCACTTGTGGGCAGAAATCCATTTGCATGGGCAATCTGGGGATTATGTGTACACGTTCAGAATCAGAGCTAGAAAGGGCTCTCAGAATTTTCCAGTCCAGCTCTATTCTTTTGCAGAGGAAGCAAGTGTCTCACCCAAAGTCGAACAGCTGGTGGTAGTGAAGTGGGGACCAAAGCCCCATTGCCCTGCTCTGACACCTCTTTTGGGGCACAGGGCGCTCACCCCTTGCTGCACTCTCTGGGATAGGAACCACTTTGTCCTCCTCCTAGGTTTGGCCTGTTCTCAGGAATAGTGTCCAGGCAGGGCCTAGATGGGCTGGCTCCTCCAGCCCTCCCTCTCTCTTTACACCCAATCCCAGCCCCAACCTCCAGTGTGAGCAGCTTCGGGTTCTGGTCTGCGGGGTGCCAGGTCATGGGCACCGACTCCAAGTCATAGTGCCGGATGTCACGCTCCATCTGTAGCTCCTCCAGGTGCAGCAGCAGGTGGAACTTCTCCTCATAGTTCTTCCACTTCAGGGTTGTCGCTAGCTGGGCTCTGGCAGTGATATGTTGGGAGTGGGGCGGGAGGGGCCCAAACAGGACAGGTCAGGCAACCCCCATCCCAGGAGCATTCACCCTCCCCTGTCTGAAGTTCTGCAACTACGACTGCACCAGGAAGCAAGAAAACTGGAAGGGCCGAGAGGGCACTGGGGGTCAGAGGTCCGAGGAAAGGAGGACTGGCTCTTGCTTCCCCGGCTGTGTCTGCCCCGACCTCAGCCCTGACTCACACTGCACTGCAGCAATTGCGGCCAGAACATTCTCCCCTAGATCCTTCCATGACTCACACCCTCACCTCACTCAAATGCCATCCTCTGTTCAAACGTCACTTCCTCTGGGAGGCCAGGACTAAGTGCTCTCTGCAAAACAGCCTCCGCTCGTCCCCTTACCCTGCTTTAGTTTTAGTTTGGCTTTCCATGGAACTCATCACTACACAGTATTCTTTTTTTTTTTTTTTTTTTGCAGCAGGTTTGGGGATGGAACCCAGGGGCATTTGACCTCTGAGTTATACCCCCTGCCCTATTTTTTATTCTTTATTTTTGAAACAGGGTCTCACTAAGTTGCAGGGGGCCTCACTAAGTAGCTGAGGCTGTCCGTGAACTGCGATCCTCCGGTCTCAGCCTCCCGAATGCTGGGATTACTACAAGTGTGCGTCACCACGCCCGGCTCATAACTACACAGTATTCTAAGGTAAATGTGTCTTTAAAAATTCTCACAGTCCTCCTCTAGACCTGGCAGGGCCTCATTGGACTGATCCAGCTTGAAGAGCGCTGTGGAGAGCATGCTCGGAGAGAGATGGGCCTTCGAGGGCGCCTAGGCAGCCGCCCAGCAGCTACAGGGCCCTGGGAGGGAGCCAGCAAGGAAGGGCGGGTGCGGCACTTACTTGATCTCAGCAACCTCCTTTGGGACAGTGATGATACTTGTTTCCTGAAGGATGGGGAGCAACTTCCTGAGGTAGGCGGGTGGGTGGTAGGTCCCCAGTAGCAGACTTAGCTCCAGGTCATACCCCTTAGCACTGGGGAGGGGAGAAAAGCTGTCACCAACATGAAAACCCTTCACATTCAGGGACACACACAGCCCTTCTATAAGACCACTGCTTGTGGTGGGCAGCAGCCTCCGCCCAAGGACGTGGTGCTCATCAGCACATGTGGTGGCTCTCATTTTATATTTTTTTAATTATAATGCTCTCATTTTTTAGAAAGTACAAATACTGGAAAATTTAAAAAATATTGCATAAGCAATGCATGTTTTAATTAGAGAGAAAAATCTGATAAAAGATTATAAATAAATACATAACATTCTTGATTCAGCGTCAGCCAAGATATACTTTGATATACAGCTTTCCAGACCTTTATTTTAAAGTTGTATTATATGTATACATATATATATACATATATTATTATTATTATTATTATTATTATTATTATATTATTTGTTTTTTGCGGGTCTGGGGATAGAACCCAGGGGGCATTCGACCTCTGAGCTATACCCCCTGCCCTATTTTTTATTCTTTATTTTGAAACCAGGTCTCACTGAGTTGGAGAGGGCCTCACTAAGTAGCTGAGGCTGTCTGCGAACCATGATCCTCTGATCTCTGCCTCCCAAATGCTGGGATTACAAGTGTGCATCACCACACCCAGCTTATACGTACATATTGTTAACAACAACAACAACAAAAAAAGCACAATGGTCTGTGATGATCCCATTATATGATTTGCTTTTATTTTATTTTTTGCAGTGCTGGGGATTAAACCCAGGGGCATTCTACCTCTGAGCTATACCCCCAACCCTATTTTTTATTCTTTATCTTCAAATAGGGTCTCACTAATTTGCAGAGGGCCTCACTAAACAGCTGAGGTTAGTCATGAACCTGTGATCCTCCTGTCTCAGCCTCCCAAGTACTGGGATAACAAGTGTGTGCCACCACACCCGGCTTCATGGCTTGCTTCTATAACTCAGTATTTTGTGAGCAACTGGCTATGTCAAAAAGAGATGGCTAGACTGGTGCAGTGGCAGGGGCCTCTAATCCCACCTACTCAAGAGGCTTAGGCCAAGAGGATCAAAAGCTGGAGCCCAACCTAGGCAACTTAGTGAGACTATCGCAAAATAAAAAATAAGCTGGGAGCTGGGCATGGTGATGCATACTTGTAATCCCAGCATTTGGAAGGCTGAAACAGGAGGATCAAGGTTCGCGGACAGCCTCAGCTACTTAGTGAGGTCCTGTTTCAAAATAAGAAATAATAAATCAGGCTGGGGGTATAGCTCGGAGGTAGAATGCCCCTGAGTTCCATCCCCAGTACTGCAAAAATAAATAAATAAATAAATAAATAAATAAATAAATAAATAAATAATCTGGGTGCGGTGGCACATACTTGCAATCCCATTATGTGGGAGGCTGAGACAGGAGGATCTTAGGTTCAAGGCCAGCCTCAGCAACTTTATGAGACCTTATTTCAAAATAAAAAATAAAATAAAAAATAAAAAGGTCCGGGGGTAACTTGGAGGTAGCATCTCTAGTACCAAAAACAAGAGAGAGAGATAGAGAGAGGGAGTTAGTTGTCTGCACGTATGTATGAGTCCATTTACAAAAAGTACGTCTCATAGGGAAATCCAGAGACAGAGCAGATGAGTGGTTGCTAAGGGCAGTGGTTAAGAGGGTGATGGCCTTAGGGTAAAGGATCTCTTTTTTGGGGTAATGAAATGTTCTAAAACTGATCGTGAAGATAATTGCACATATCTGGTAGTACAATAAAAATCACTGAACTGTATGGTATATGAATTATCTCAGTAAAGCCATTTTAAAAAAGAAAGGGTGTTATGTTAAGGAGGCACCTCAGTGGCAGAATATGTGCTTAGCATGCGTGAGGCCTTAGATTTGACGTAGATTTGATCCCCATTACCACCCAAAAATTAGAGAGACAGACAGACATCAGTCTACAATGAGCTGGCTGATAATCCATCACACAGTGAAAATATTTAAAGTGTTGATATACTGTCCTCAGGCCTGCCACTCTCCTGCAACTTGCTTCCTAGATAGAAAAGGTCCTTGAGATTCAGAGGCGGGATAAGAGCAGTTGGAGGGAAGGCTGTGGCTCCAGCTCTGGGTTGCTCCCAAGGCCCACACTGTCATCAGACAGAGCTGAGGGAGGAGTTACCTACCGGTCAGGTCTTTCTCCTTCCTCTATCCGGCTGGTCACTACAGGGTTTCCAGTGATCTGGGTGCGCTTGTAGGGGGTTGTGGGCTTCAATTGTGCAGCCAGGGGGCTGTGGGCGACAGCAGCCAAGAAGCGGGCAATGTAGAAAGTGCCGGCTCCTTCTGAACCGGACTCCCCAGGTCCCAGCAGCTCCCAGAGTACTGTGGCTGGGAAGTAGCCCACAAAGGTGGTCTTACAGTGGACATGGAGCTCATAGCATTCACCTGGAGGAGGAAAGCTGAGTGAGTGGGGTGGTGCAGGGGCACTCCTCCAGACAGCCCCATCCCCAGGCAGGAAGCCCTCTGCACAGAGGCCCTGTCCACCAGAAACTCTTCCCATGGGAAACCCACTCACCAGGGCCCAAAAGGCAAGGCAACTCCTTGTTGTCATTGTTGAAAGCAAACTGTGGCATCCAGCAGAGTGGGAAGAGGTGAGTGAGGGTAACAGGCTTGGTTCCTCCATTCCGAAGGCTCAGGGTCAGCACCTCCTCGTGGTTCAAATCCAGGTGGATAAAGAGCTGCCCATCTCGGTCTTCATGGGGCCCCTGGACTTCCACGTCCACCCCGTGCTTCCCGTGAAGATATTCATCCCTGGGGAGAGTGGGAGTCAAGGGGAGCTGGGGTGGGAGGAGCTGGGGTGGGGGCTGAGGCTCAGCACATAGCAGGCTTAGGAAGCCGGCAAAGGGCCAGCCACCCTGAGCCTCCCCCCATCCCTTAAAGAAGGGGGCAACCCACTCTTTTCCAGGCCCCACACCCCTCCCCCACACCCTGTCCACCCTTCTCACACACACACACACCTGCCATTGAAGATCTTGGCTAGCAGCGACTCGTGTTTGTTGATATCTGACTCCACGCTCATTCTGTTCTCTTCTTGGGCTGGTACATTGACCCAGCGGTCGAGTTTGTAGAATGTGACCTGAGTCTTGGTAACACAGGCCAGATTTGCAATCTTCATTCCATACAGCATGGAGGAGAAGCCAGGGGTGCGGGTCTCCAAGCTGCCGGAAGCAGAGGAGACTGGGAAATGAGGGAAGGCAGGGCCAGTGGGACGCAGGGCGGCTGTGAGGGCAGGGCGTGGGGACTCGGGAAGGGGCTCTGAGGCTCGCAGGGGCTCAGCGACAGAAAGACTCAGGCTGGGGATGGAGGGATTTTTAGTGTCTTAAGGCAGAGCAAGGGGACTTTCCAAGGCAAAATATAATTGGTTTAAAGAGCCAGGTTGTGGATTTTCTTAGGAGAAAAGCCCAGTCGTGGGTTGTTGCTTGGGAAGACTTAAGGAAGAGAGAGAAAGGAACAGGGCTTTTTGTTTGTTTTTATTTTGTGTGTGTTTTTGGGGGGAGGGACTTTGGGACAAAAAAAATTATAAACAATCCAGCAGAAAAAGCTAAGGCCAAGGGGGAGCCAAATAGGTGAACCCAGAGGGAGTATACGGGGCCCCGCCTAGAGGTGAGGCACGAGAGGGGTTCAGAGACAGCAGAGATGTCCAGAGTGTGGGCAGGACGGCTGATCACACAGCGGTTGCCACCCGAAGTCAAAGGGTGCAGGTGGAGCCCAAGCAGGAGGGGAAAGGATCCTTCTCCAGAGATCAAAGAGCCTGGCTTTGTGCCTAGAGAGGTGAAGACAGGGAAAACTGGTCAGCAGGACGATGACCTCAAGGTACAGCGCCTGGAATTCAATTCAGTCAACTCCACAAGCACTTACGGAGGCCTGTTAGGTGCCAGACACTGTGCTATCAGGCGCTGGGGCTTCCAAGATGCAAGTGGCCCAGACCCTGCCCGGAGGAGCTCAACCCACAGTGCCTGTGTGGCAGGCGGGGCGCGGGAGCAGCCTATGGGGAGGCCCAGGCCCAGGTTGGGGGCGGGGGAAGGATACCACCCAGGCATAGGAGGGTGTGCCCAGCGAGCAGAGGGCTGGGCAGGGACAGCGCTCGGCCACTCTACTGGGTCAGCCCCGGTGACTTCACTCTCAGAGCTCCGCCTGCCTCCTCTATAAAGTGGGGCGGCAAGGCTGGCCTTAGGGGGGTTCTGTGAGGCTTACACAAGATAATGACACTTAGCCCAGTGCTTGGCACATAGGAGACCTCAGTAATGTTGAGAGGCGATTAGTGTAAGGTGTGGTTGTTCTAGAGTGAGGAGTGCAGGGAAGGGAGAGGTGGGTAAAAGCAGAAGTTGGCGGGACCAGAGCCTGCACTGGGCCCTGGATGCCAGTAGCCTTCACTCCCCCTTCCCGGGTCCCCAGGAGTCTGAGGACACTCACAGAGGTGGCATACATGATGGCCAGAGTCAAGATCTGGAAGACTGATACCCTTCCTTGATGTTTTGTAGTGAATAAACTCAAATCTTCATTCCTAAGAACTATGGTGATCCCTATTAACGTTTTCTGTTTTTGTTTGGTACTGGAGATTAAACTCAGGGGCATTTTATCTCTGAGTTACACCCCCAGCTCTATTTATTTATTTATTTATTTACTTATTTATGTTTTTTTTTTCTGCAGTACTATGGATGGAACCCAGGAGCATTCTACCTCTGAACTACACCCCCAGCCCTATTTTTCATTCTTTATTTTATTTTATTTATTTTTATTTTTATTATTATTATTTTTTTGGTGGTACTGGGGTTCCTGGAAGCCCTGCTACCTCTGGGCTACACTCCCAGACCTATTTTTACATTTTTATTTGGAAACAGGATCTCTTAAGCCAGTGCGCGCAGCTGGCTTCGAACCTGCGCAATCCTCCTGTCTCTGCCTCCCAAGCGCGGGGATTACAAGTGTGCGCCACCACGCCCGGCTAATTCTTTATTTTGAAACAGGATCTCATTAACTTGTGGAGGGCCTCACTAAGTAGCTGAGGTTGGCCATGAATCTGCAATCCTGTCTCAGCCTCCCAAATACTGGGATTACAAGCATGTGCCACCACACTCGGCTTACTTGTTTATTCTTAGTTTTGAAACAAGGTCTTGCTAAGTGGCTAAGGCTGGTCTCAAACCTGCAATCCTCCTGTCCCAGCCTCCCAAGTACAGGGATTATAGGCATGTGTCACCATGCCCACTCCTTTTAACTCTTAAGGCTAAATTGGCATGATCACTCCATAGGGTCTATGATAAGATCACATATGCTCAGGTACATTTCCCTGGTGCCTCCTGCCTATAACTCTTTTCCTCTCCTTCCCCTAAGTAAACAAGAGTGGCACCATTCAGAAAGCTTTGAATTGGCTAAGATTTGTTTTAAAACAAGATAAGTCATTTAAGAGCATAATGGAAGTGCTCAACAAATGTTAGCTACTATTATTAGTATTTGTATTAGTAGTAGCAGTAGTACTAATAGTGGCAGTAGTAGAGTAATAGTAGTAGTAATAGTAGCAATAGTTAATGACTTACTTCCAGCCCACGTCAGAGGCTACCCTGTGGTTACAGAACCACTGCGGGTGGTAGGTTTTAAGCAGGGGAGTGGCAAGATCATATTTGCTTTTCAGATCACTCTGGCATCAGGATTGAAGGATGGATTTGCTGGAGGCAAGACTGTAGGCAGGAGACCAGTTAGAGGAAGGCCATTGCAATTGTCTGGTTAAAAGACAACAAAGGCCTGGATAAGGCAGCAGTAGAGACAGAAGAAGAGGGGCTGGATCTGCTCAAAATCAGAATGTAAATTAGCAGAATTTGGTGGCTGACAGAAGGGAGAATGGAAGCTGAGAAGGGGGAGGAGTCTGGGGTACCCAAATCAATTGCTCGGCCTGGGGGGACTATCCTTGAGCTGAGAGCCAAAGGTAGGAGGAGAAGGTGGAGGGAGAACCATGACACTTGGATTTGGACGTGCTGGTGTTGAGGCCTGTGCTAAAAAGGCTGTTCTCATTCTGAGTTAGATGCTGAGAACTCAGGCTAAAGTCAAGGTGAGAGCCCAATATTAGGGAGGCTTCAGGTAGTACTTATAACTGAAAAAGTGTCCAGGATCTCCCCAGGGACTGAGCAGACTGAGGACAGTGGAGGCCAGGATAACCCAAGGAGGATGGCAAAACAGAGGAGGGAGGAGAATCCACAAAAGTCCCAGAATTGCATATCAGGATCCAGTGGTACTGAGGGGTCCAGTAATAAAAAGGACTGAAATTAGGAGGTCATCAATGACTGTGAGTCACCAAATCCCATGTGTTGGGGAACAAACTCAAATGGCTATAAAAGCTAGTTCCCACGGGTATCTTGATACCATAGCCCTCTCACACAGGTATTTGGTTTCTTTTTTTCTTTTTCTTGCAGATCTGGAGGTGGAACCCAGGGGCATTTGACCTCTGAGCTACACCCCCTGCCCTATTTTTTATTCTTTATTTTGAAACCGGGTCTCACTGAGTTGCAGAGGGCCTCACTAAGTAGCTGAGGCTGTCCGCGAACCGCGATCCTCCGGTCTCAGGCTCCCGAATGCTGGGATTACAAGCGTGCGCCACCACGCCTGGCTTGGTCTCATTTTTTGAGAGTCATTAGTCTAAGAATGACTATCCTCATAACTGTACTATAAGAAAGCAACAGGGCAGACACACTGAAAAGTGGCTGTGGGATCCCAGCTCAGTGCTAGGAGCCAAAGGGGATTTATGGGATGGAACAGATTGGGGATAGCATAGACTTTACCCCCAGGCACACATGGCCAGCAGAGGATGCAGGCCATCTTCTGGCTTTTGAGAGAAGACAAGACCAAAATTTTATGTGATCTTCTACTTTTGGAAGCTTCATAGGCAAAATGCTCCAATCCTTATATTATCCAGTCACCTAGATTTCTACAGAAAATTTTCTATGCAATACTAAAATATGATGCTAAAAAATAAACATTTTGTTCTACTATTAAAAAATAATTGGTGCTGGGCGTGGTGGCGCACACTTGTAATCCCTGTGCTTGGGAGGCTGAGACAGGAGGATCGCAAGGGTTCGAAGCCAGCCTCAGCTACTTAGTGAGGCTTTCAGCAACTTAGTGAGACCCTGTTTCCAAATAAAATATAAAAAAGGTCTGGGAGTATAGCCTGGAGGTAGAAAGCCTCTGGGTTCCACCCCCAGTGCCACCCCCCAAAAAATAATAATAATAAAAAATAATTTGTAAGGAAAAAGTTAATATAAACAAACTGAACAATTGAACACCAAAAATACTTGAAATGCAAGTGATATAGTCACAGGGTTAATTCTGATAGTAAACACATTTTCTTAAAAATTAACAAGATGAACAATTCTATAGAAAAACTGAATAGTCAATTTGAATAGCAAATCTAGATGACCAAAAGAGTATGAAAATGTCCTAAATGAGCGGGCGTGGTGGCGCACGCTTGTAATCCCTGCACTTGGGAGGCGGAGACAGGAGGATCACACAGGTTAGAAGCCACCCGTGCTGGCTTAACAGACCCAGTTTCCAATATATATATATATATATATGTCTGGGGTCTGGGAGTGTAACACAGAGGTAGAAGGGTTTCCAGGAACCCCAGTACCACACACACACACACACACACACACACACACACACACACACACGTGTCCCAAATGTAGAAAAATGCAAATTGAAATAAAAATAAGGTACCATTTTATTCCCATTAGACGGAAAAAAAAAAAGAAAAATAATTCTAACATGTATTACTTACTGTTACAGATATATGGAAAAACGAACTCTCATACATTGCTGGTAGGAAGGTGAAGTATTACAACCTTTTTGGAAAATATTACAGTATTTTCTACTACAGAAGTTACTAGAGATGAACACTGACGTATAGGTATCCTAGCCTGGCATGGTGGCACATACCTACAGTCCCAGCTACTCCTGAGGCTGAGGTAGGAGACTTGGCCAAAGAGTTTCAGGACAGCCTGGGCAACGTAGCAAGACCCCATAAATAAAGTAAAAAGAAAGTTCCACTGTATGAATGTAGAGTCAATCACAATCACAATTATTTTCACAATTGGAAGTAAAACAAATACCTGTGTTGCAATGATGACTGTCTAACTTGCAAACCTTCACAGCACAGAACGTTATACTGACATTAACATGAATGTGCCACACTCCCTCAGGTGGCTAAAATTTCAAAGGCTGGCAACACGAAACATTGACAAGGCAACTAGAACTCTCACTGCATGGTTGGCTGGGGTGCCATATAGTACCAAAAAATTTGGGGAAAAGATCTCAGTTTCTTGTAAAATTAAACATACTACAATCTATTAATTCTACTCCTGTCCAAGAGAAATGAAAATATATATTCACAAAATAATTTACTTTTACTTGATGTTCATCACAGCTTTATTCATAATAGCCTCAAACTACCCCAATGAAATGAAAGATGACTTCTCATCAGAAAGAATGGCAACCAAGGCCGGACGTGGTGGTGCACGCTTGTAATCCCAGCATTTGGGAGGCAGAGACTGGAGGATCGTGGTTCACGGACAGCCTCAGCTACTTAGCGAGGCCCTCTGCAACTCAGTGAGACCCTGTTTCAAAATAAAGAATAAAAAATTGGGCTGTGTAGCTCAGAGGGTTCCATTTCCAGTACTGGGGGGGGGGGGAAAGAAAAAAAAAAAAGAATGGCAACTAGAAGGCAAGATATTATATACCAAGAGCTGAAAGGAGAGGAATAAAACCTATCCAGAATTTTATATCCAGCAAGACTGTCTTTCAAAAAGAAAAGTGAAATAAAAACATTACTAGTATTTATCCAACTGCTATAAGGAAATAAAGATAACTCAGATGGGTGTGGTGGCTCTTGCTTGTAATCTCAGTATCTGGTAGGCTGAGAAGGGAGGATTGGAGGTTTGCAGTCAGCCTCAGCAACTTAGTGAGGCCTTGTTTCAAAATAAATAATTAAAAATAGGGCTGTGGGTGTACCTCTGAAGTAAAAGGACCCTGGATTCCATGCCCAGTTCCACAAAACAAAAAACAAACAAATAAAAAGAAAAAACCATAAGTCTAACTAAACAATATCAAAGGCCGCCAGGCATGGTGATGCAATCCTATTTGAGAGAGGCAAATCACAGGTTCAAGGCCAGGGTCAGCAACTTTGTGAGATCCTATTTCAAATAAAAAGTATGGCTGGGGTATAGTTCAGAAGTAAAATGCCCTGAGTTCAGCCCCTAGTAACATGACAAAACAACAACAACAACAACAACAACCCCAAAAGTTGAAGACCTTCATTCCTTCATTTCCTATTACTTGTTTAACTGAAATATATGTCAAATAGACTTTATAACTCGGTGTGCTGGTGCACGCCTATAATCCCAGTACCTGGGAGGAGAGTAGGCAGTGGACAGCCTCAGCAAGTAATGAGGCTCTCAGCAACCTAGCAAGATCCTGTTTCAAGACAAAACAAGTAAATAAAAAATTAGGGTAGGGCATGTAGCTTGGGGATAGAATGTCCCTGGGTTCAATTCCCAGTACCATAAAACAAAATAAAAAAACAACTCTCTGTTATTTTTCCTATACATATATAAACATTTTTTACACACACATCAAAATGGGATTACATATATTACACATGATTTTTTATTTTTATTTATTTATTTATTTATTTTTGGTGGTACTGGGCATGGAACCTAGAGGCTTTCTACCTCCTGGGCTATACTCCCAGACCTTTTTTATATTTTATTTGGAAACAGGGTCTCACTAAGTTGCTGAGAGCCTCACTAAGTAGCTGAGGCTGGTTTCGAACCCGTGCAATCCTCCTGTCTCAGCCTCCCAAGCGCAGGGATTACAAGTGTGTGCCACCACGCCCGGCTTTTATTTTTTTATTTTGAAACAGGGTCTTGTTAAGTTGCTGAGGGTCTCACTAAGTTGCTGAGGAGGCCTCGAACCTGTGACGCTCCTGTGTCAGCCTCCCAAGTACTGAAGTTACAGGTGTGCACCACCATGTGCAGCTCTGTACATCCTATTCTGCAACAGCTTTCCCACCACCAAGGGGTCTTCCCATGACAATGTAGTATGGAGCCACCTTGTTCCTTTGCATGGCTGCAAACGACAGCTCCACACCAAGGCTTGTGCTCTGCTCATTTCTCCAGTGACAATCAGACTGCCTATAATTTTTGCCTATTTCAAATGTTACAATAATCATCCTTGCACAAAAAAAAAAACCCTTTTATTTGTATGTAAGTCTAACAGGACAAATTTCTTGAAATAGAACTTCTGGGTCAAAGAGAACAAGCTTTTACAACTTTGATCAATTCAGCCAACTTGCCCTCTAAACAGGCTGTTAGGTGTGACTTTGTTTTCACTAACAAGAGCTTGAGTGTGCCCTTTTCTCAGACCCTAATATCAGAAATTTTCAATCTTTTAAATTTTTTATAAACTAATAACAAAGAATGGTATCTTGTTTAAATTTGCATTTCCCAAACCACTCATATAGTCAAGGCTATCTTTCCTTATTATTAATAATCTATATTTCCTCTACAAACTGCCCAGTCACATTTTTTGCTCATTTTTGAGAGGCCCAATGGACTGTTCTTCCTCTTTCTGGCTTCACATTACCCCCCTGGCCCAACCCCTGAATCAGTAGGATTATCATCAAACACAATCCAATCATGTCCCTCCAGTTAACAGCTCCACAAAATGAAGTCTAACCCTTTGCTACTGCATTCTCAGCTCCTCCATAGCAACAGTGAAGGAGGATGCACACATAATCACATCAGCATTATCAGCAGCAGCAGCAGAGGGCTTCTCAGCGGGCATTTATGGTATGATGTTCTAGGTACCTATGTGCATTACCTCATTTATTCCTCACAACAGCGCTCTGAGGGAACAACTATTATCATCTCAATTTAGAGTAGAAGAAACTGAGGTGCAGACCCTCATCCCACACCAGGCCTCTAGTCAATTCAGCCATTCTCAGCTATCTATACCCCTCTGCAGGCTTTCTTGGCTTTGGGGACATCCTTAGTCTGCACTGCCCTGCCATTGGCCTCTGTCCGTCACTGCATGAATGATAATGGCCAATCTTTTTAGATCCATTTCAGAAAAGGCCAAAAGCTAGAAGAATGGTATTTCAAAATGTAATATCAGATTCGGAGCCGGGATCAGTAGCGCACACCTACAAAACCAGTACTTGGGAAGCTGAGACAGGAGGATAGTGAGTTCAGTGCCAGTGTGTGGTAACTTATTGAGAAAAATCTCAGCAACTTAGCAAGACTCTCTTTCAAAATTTTAAAGAAAGCCGGGCGTGGTGGCGCACGCTTGTAATCCCCGCGCTTGGGAGGCGGAGACAGGAGGATCGCGCAGGTTCGAAGCCAGCCGCGCTGGCGTAAGAGACCCTGTTTCAAAAATATAAAATAGGTCTGGGAGCGTAGCCCGGAGGTAGAAGGGCTTCCAGGAACCCCAGTACCACAAAAAAAAAAAAAAAAAAAAAAAAAAAATTTAAAGAAAGAGAGCTGGGCATAGTGGCACATACTTGTAATCCCAGCACTTGGGAGGCTGAGACAGGAGTATCACAGATTCGCGGCCAGTTTCAGCTACTCAGTGAGGCACTCCACAACTTAGTGAGACCCTGTTTCAAAATAAAGAATAAAAAATAGGGCTGAGGATGTAGCTTGAAGGTAGAATGGCCCTGGGTTCCACCCCTAGTACTGCAAACACATACACACACACACACACACACACACACACACACACACACACACACACACATTTAAAGAAAGGTGAGACTGCCAGTGCAGCTCAGAGGTAGAACACTACTGGGTTCAAGCCTTGGTACCCCCCCCACAGACCCCAAAGAAAAGTAATGACACATTTGGAATTAAAGGGTCATCTAGTTCCATGTTTTGTTTGCACCCTCATTAGTGGGTTAAGAGCAGGACTTTTGTTTTTTTCTGGTACTGTGAGTTGAATCCAGAGGCATTCTACTTCTGAACTACATCCCCAGACCATTTCATTTATTTATATTTCTTAATTTTTATTACCTGTGTTACTAGGGATTGAACCCAGGAACATTTTACTTGTGAGCTGCATATAAATATAAAAAGCAATCCTATTTATTTTGAAACAAAGTCTTGCTAAATTGTGGAGGCTCAAAGACTGTGATCTTCCTATCTCAGCCTCCTAAGTACTGGGGTTACAGGTATGTATCAATATGCCCAGCATACCCTAACCTTTTTTTTGGGGGGGGGGCACGTGTATGGTGCTGGGGATTGAACTCGGGGGCATTCTACCTCTGAGCTATACCCCCAGCTCTATTTTATTCTTTAATTCTCTTTAAGTTGGAGAGGGCCTAAGTTGCTGAGGCTGGCTGTGAACCTGCAATCCTCCTAATCCAGCCTCCCAAATACTGGGATTACAGGCATGTGCCAACATGCTGGGCATACTACAACCTTCTTATTGTTTATTTTGAGACAGGGTCTCACTAAGTTGCCCAGGCTGCTCTTGACTTGCAATCCTCCTGCCTCAGTCTCCTGAGTCTCTGGGATTACAGGTGTGCTCCTCTGAGTTTAGCCAGACCATGATTTTATAAAATAGAATAAAAAATAGAGAAGGCAGCGAGTTTACATATTATTTTGGGGGTAAAGACTGTTTTGTAAAAATAGTGTATAGCAGCTCTAAGGTAAAACGTATTTTTTACCGTGCACAGAGGTCTAAGCACCAACCCACTCTCCATGCCAGAGGCTGGAATGATGTTTCTAAAGCTGTAATTATGTCAATCTCCTACTTTAAAACTTTCTATGTTTTCATATTTGTTAAGATTAAAAACAAAGCCTCACAATGCCTCCCTCTGGCTCACAAGGTCCAGCTGATGCAACTCCCGCCTTCCTCTGGTCTCAAGTTAGCAGGTTCTCCCCAAGCCTTTGAAGGTGCTCCGCCCTCTGCTCTGGAATGTTCTCCCCTTGCCTCTGTATCTAACTTCCTTTAATTCTCCAAGATTCTACTCAAATATCACTTTTTCCCACAAACCTCTGATTCCTAAACTAGGTCAGATCTCCAAGTTATTACACATTCTCAAAGCATACTGCATTGTTTCTTACAAGCACTTATTACAATTGTCAGCAATTAAATGATTCCTTGGTCATTTGGTTAAAGTGTATCACTAGCACCTCATAGTTTTGCTTTGCATATAAGAAGCCCTAGGCCAATATTTGTGGAATAAAAGAATGAGTCTTCTAGGCATGGTGGCTCAAGCCTGTAATCCTAGTACTTGGGAGGCTGAGGTGGTAAGATTGAAGGTTCAAGGCCAGTCTCAGCAACTTAGGAGACCCTGTTTTAAAAGAAAAAATAAAAAGGGCTGGAGATGTAGCTTGGAGGTAGAATGCTCCTGTATTCAATCCCTAGTACCCCCCCAAATTTTTTTTTTAAAAAGAAAAAAAAGAAAGGAATGAGCCCAAAGCAAGAATCATTTTATCTCACAAACCTTTCAAGACACCAACCTTAACTCCACACAATAGACTCTTAATCATCCCTGTCCTAATAATAGTTACCACTTACAAGGCCTGCACAATATACTAGGAATGCAATGCAATGCTTTGCCTATGATGGCTAATTTTGGCTTTAGGCAACCCTGAGAGAAAGGCATTATTGTATATACTCTTACAAGTGGGGAAATAGAACATTTAGACAGGTGTTCAAAATCAAATTCAACCACTAACTGGCAGTGCCAAATTTGAACTCTAGCTACTGAAACGCCATAGTTATACCTGTAGTGCTGTATTATACTTATCTTTTTCCTATTATATCCAAAGTCCCTACTAGATTACATCTTTGGTGCCAGGAACTTTGCACAAACAAACTGTAGAGTGTCAGTAAATACATTTGCCAGCTGAGCACAGTGACACAAGCCTGTAATCCCCAGTACTTCAGAGGTTGAGGCAGGAGGATTGCAACTGATGCCAGCTTGGGCAACTTAGTGAGAGCCTGTCATAAAATAACATTTTTAAAAAGGGAGTAGGGAAGCCGGGCGTGGTGGCGCAGACTTGTAATCCCCATGCTTGGGAGGCTGAGACAGGAGGATCGCACAGGTTCAAAGCCAGCCTCAGCTACTTAGTGAGGCTCTCAGCGACTTAGTGAGACCCTGTTTCCAAATAAAACATAAAATAGGGCTGGGAGTATAGCCCAGAGGTAGAAAAGCCCCTGGGTTCCACCCCCAGTACTACCAAAACAAAACAAACATGTGTGTGTGTGTGTGTGTGTGTGTGTGTGTGTGTGTGTGTAGGGGTGTAGCTCACTGGTAGAGCATCCCTGGGTTCAGTCCCCCGTACTCCCCCACACAACATGTACTAAGTAAATTAGAAAAAAAGGAAAGAATTTGAAAGCACAGCATTGAATAACACCATAAAATAGCCCTACTTGAAAACGTCCCCGCCCTCCTAGTGTAGGAATATCCCTAGAATTCCTGACAAGGTGACTTAGTATACCCCCTTGCTCATCTCTTTTTGGGCCAATTTTATTAATTCAATTGGATTCTGCAAACATTTATTGAAGGATTGAAGATAGATGTAAATAGGCAGAAAATCTGAGAATCTACTTAGGGAAGCAGCTGCACTGTAATTCTAATGAGATTTAGAGCCAAGCTTGGTGGCACACACCTGTAATCCTAGCACCTGGGAAGCTGAGGCAGGATTGGAGGTTAAAGGCCAGCCTCAAACTAGTAGGACCCTCATCAATTTAGCAAGACCCTATTTTGAAATAAAAAATAAAAAGGGCTGGGGGTGTCGCTCAAAGGTAGAATGCCTTTGGGTTCAATCCCTAGTACCGAAAAATAAGAAAGAGAGAAGGAGAGAGAGTGTAATCCAGTTATAACTAGGCTATACTCAGTTCAAAGAATAAGGTCTAAGACCCCAGAGAAGCAATGAATTCCTATTGGGAGGATGAGGGTGGATTTCACAGCATTCCAGCCTGGCTTTAAGAATGCACAGGAACGTTTTCACTAATCAGAACAGAAATTGCATCCTCTAGGTAAGGAAGAAGGGCATGTTGACAAAACCTATTTCTGCCTTCTGGAGTAACAAGGGAATATAATACTCTCCACCAAGGGAGTCTAAATATTCAAGGACAGTAAGTACCTTGCCCTCTCCCTTTTTTCTGTTTTCAAGGCAAACATTTATCAGTTTCTTTGACTGAGTCTCATGATAGGATATGAATCCACAGAGAAGTCTTTCCTGCTCCTCCTCTATGTATTAAAATTTTATCTATCCTTCAAGGCTAAGGTCAACACCACCTTAGTTGCATAAAAACCAAGTGCATACAATATGACCTTCTATAATAGAACACAGGAGGAGGCCCTGTTCTACATCTCCAGCACTAATAAATACATACAATGGCCTATCACCCAGCTCAGGCAGCTAAGTTAAGAGAATTAGCTGAATTTAAAAAATTGAGGCCAACCCGAACAGTGAGAGACCTCATCTCATAGGAAAAGAAAAGCAAAATATTAGTAAAACTTTTTTAAAATAAAAATCTCCAAATTCACTCATAATGCACAGCACACATGGTTTTCTGTATGTAATCCAACATAGCTGGTTTCTCCCAGTACTAAAACATACTGTGTATCTTTGGTCTAAAACAACAAAGACTCTTCATCAAACTATAACCAGAAGCCGGGCGTGGAGGTGCACGCTTGTAATCCCGATGCTTGGGAGCCTGAGCCAGGAGGATTGATTACAGGTTCATGGCCAGTATCAGCAATTTAGAGAGGCTCTCTACAACTTAGTGAGACCCTGTTGCACGCCTGTAATCCCAGTATTTGGGATGCTGAGAGAGATGTATTCCAGGTTTGAGGACAGCCTCAGCAATTTAGTGAGGCTCTCATCAACTTCGTGAGACCCTGTTTCAAAAATAAAAAATAAAATAGGGCTGGGGATGTAGCTCAGAGGTAGAATGTCCCTGGGTTCTATCCTAGAACCCCCCCCCCGCCCCATATACACACGAGAGAGAGAGAGAGAGAGAGAGAGAGAGAGAGAGAGACAGACAGACAGACAGACAGACAGACAGTCTACAGCCAGAGTTTCCTCTGAATATTCTCCTAGACTGGCCTTGACTTGAATGTTCTCTCACTCTCAGTCTTAGGCTGGTCTAGCTTAGTTTTAGCAATAATTCTGCTAAGTCAGTTTAGTGAGACTACCCTCACACTTAATATAAAATCACTCTTATCTGGGCATGGCGGTGCACACTTGTAATCCCAGTATTTGGGAGGCTGAGACAGGAGAATTGTAGGTTCATGGCAAGCCGCAGCAACTTAAGGAAGCTCTCTGAAACTTAGGGAGGACCCTTTTCAAAATAAAAAAAATGGACTGGGGATGTAGCTCAGAGGTATAGTGCCCCTGGGTTCAATCCCAGTTCCACATATTAAAAAAAATTATTCTTGATAGCCAATCAAGTCCCTCCCCACCTTTGATGTGTAAGTCTTTGGTCTGCCTTTACCAAGAATCTTTCCACTCTTGATTTTTTTTGTAGTAAATTCCTATACACTGACTAACTCATTTGCACTTTGGCTATAAATCCCCAGCTGTCTTGGATATACCTGGAATTGGGCTCCATCTTCCTCTCCCCCTTTGTAACTACCCTACTGTCAAAGAAGTGGTTGCCTTGCCTTCAGGGCCATGTTGTGCTTTGTAGACATCAGCAAGGTGTTAATATGATGCGATCAAAAAGGTAATCGCAGTCGGGCATGGTGGCACACGCTTGTAATCCCAGCATTCAGGTGGTGGAGACAGGAGGATCAAGGTTTGCGACAGCCTCAGCTACTTATGGAGGCCCTTTGCAACTCAGTGAGACCCTGTTCCAAAATAAAGGATAAAAAATAGGGCTAGGGATGTAGCTCGGAGGTAGAATGGCCCTTGGTTCCATCCCTAGTACGGCAAAAAAAAAAAAAAAAAAAAAAAAGTAATTGCTGCTGGGCATGGTGGCTCACCATTGTAATCCCAGCGCTTAGGAGGCTGAGGCAGGACCATCACATAGGTTCGAAGCCAGGCTCAGTAACTTAGTGAGGCTCTCAGCAACTTAGTGAGACCCTGTTTCCAAATAAAATATGCAAAAATAGATCTGGGAGTGTAGCCCTGAGGTAGAAAGGCCCTGGGTTCCATTTTTAGTACCACACACACACACACACAAAAAAAAAGGTAATTGCTCTTTCTTTGCTTTCCTCCAGCATTTTCATGACCTCTTCTCTTATTTTATCATGTAGTGTAGTATATTGTACACATATATACCATATGCACATTGCAGCTTTCCCTGTTTCCCTTGGGATTGTGTATTATTCTTTTTTTTTTTTTTTTTTTTTTTTGCAGGTCTGGGGATGGAACCCAGGGGCATTTGACCACTGAGCTACATACACCCCCTGCCTATTTTTTATTCTTTATTCTGAAACAGGGTCTCACTGAGTTGCAGAGGGCCTCACTTAGTAGCTGAGGCTGTCCGCGAACCGCGATCCTCAGGTCTCAGCCTCCGAATGCTGGGATTACAAGGGTGTGCCACCACGCCCGGCTGTGTATTAGTTTTCATCTTGGTAGTCCCTGAAGTGCCCAGCACGGCACAGGGACATGAAACAGGTCCTCATGTCTTTGCCCCTTTTTCGGATGTTGCTCAAGCCTATTCATATCCTCTCAAACGTGGCATCCATTATGAAAACATTATTTCAGATAGGATCTGGTCAACATGGAGAATCCCTACCTCCTCCCTCCCTTTCAGCCATACTTGTATTAATTCAATCTAAAACTTCCACAAAACCACGGCAGCCATATCTCACCACACTGGCCCTTTGGGTTGCTACAAGCAAAAGTCTTTTCTTAGGAGATTTGTTCTTACACACCGACCCCCACTCCCCTATGTATTTGTACAAGTCTTCATACTCATCCCCTTTAAGTTGCTTCTTGGTTTCCCGACCGGAGCAGCAGCCTGTTGATAGAGGTGTTTTGAAGCACAATTCTACGGTGTGGCCGAGGTCTCTGTGATTTCCACTTGGGTGGTAACAGGAAAAGGAGACCGAGCACCTCCAGGGCCGGTGAGCGGGCCTCCCGGAGGCCGCCCGCCCGGGTCTCCGCGGAGAAGCCACAGGTGCTAAGGAGGCTGGGTGCCTTCGGAGTTGGCGCCCGCTTTTCTTTCCAGGGCTCCCCGAGATCCTCCCTCCTACAAGGGGCCTCCGGAGCTCTCCCGAGGGTGGACCCGGGCTGCAGCCCCACGACGCGGCGCCCCTCCCCCACGGCGAGCGCCGTCGCCCCCCCCCCGGGGGGTGCTCGGCGGGCCGGGGGCGGCGGGCAGGGCGGGGGGCTGGCGGGCGTGGGCTCGCAGGGGGGGGCAGCGAGGGCCGCGCCGCCCCAGGACCCCGGAGCCCGGAGCCGCCGGGCCGGGAGGGCGGGGGTCGCGGGCGCGGGGCCGCCTCGGGCCGGGGTGGGCTGCGGGTACCTGGGCTTGAAGTCGCGGTTATAAATGGTCCGCAACTTCTCGCGATCGGTCTCCGTAGCCAGCCCCCGCACGGCGAGGAAACTCACGAAGCTCTGGCCGGCCTCCCGGAGCTGCCGGCAGCTGAACCTGCTGGGCATCGCGGCGGCGGCGGCGGCCCGGGCTGGAGGGTCCGCGGAAATGAAACTGAAAGTCGCCGCGGCCGCTGGAGTTGGCCGGAGCCCAGGGTGCGGCGGGGAGCCCGGCCTCGCCGCGATCGCAGCGCCGCTCCCGGCCGGAGCCCTCCTCCGCCCCTCCTACCTGCGGCCCCCCCTGTCCGTCCCCTCCCCCTCGCGCTGACCCCTCCCTCGGGGCCCTCCCCTTACCCCTAGCTCCCTCCCCTGGCGTCCAGCCAGTGCCCGCGCCGGAGGAGCTCGGCTCGGCTCCGCTGGCCGCGCCCACAACCCCCCACCCACTGCACGGCGAGAGCAAAGGGCGCGGGCTGGATAGGGCTGCGCGGGCCAGGCAGCTCCTCCGCACCTCCCCCAGACCCAGATCGACGGGAACCCAACCGAGATGCCCTCCGCTCGCCGGCTCGCCCTTTCAGATGTGGGGAGGAGGGCGCGAGGGAAGAAGTTTGGGAGGAAGAGCCGAGCGTCCGTGATAAAGGTGTGCAGCGTGGGAGCGAGGGACACGGGTTCCGCCAGGACCAGCAGTTATTACTTTTCTCACCACACAAGCCTCACTATGGGGAAAGGCTGGTGATCCTTGCCCCGGAGCCGTGGGTTTGGACACTTAATTGCACTCCAGTCTGTAGTGCTCTGTGTGTAGCATATAAATAAGGGTTGCCCCGTCATTATAATAAAATTACCTCCCTGGAAGCAAGATACCGTTATGTTAAGCAGTAAATGGTTAACAGCAACAGCATCAGTACCAGGGAAAGACCAGCGTGCTGCTTAAGAGGAGACTGTTTTGATAGACTAAAGGGGTTGGGTCTATCACAAAAACAAATGCCTTGAGTCTTTTGCATCTGTTTAACCTCCAGAAAGAAATAACGAATACATCCCTAAACATGGGATAGACAATAAGTTCACAATGAAATCAAATCTACTAGCTTCGGATGTATCAAAGCTTGTGTCCTGCCAGGTATCTCTTAGTAGGAGGCCACACTCCATCTAACTTAGTGTGAGGATGTCCAGAACCTGAGTCATGCTCCAGCTGGGCCAGCCCTGTACCTTCCTCCCAGGCTGAGGATCAGCAAATGCCGGGAATAACAGGCGTTATTAGTGAGAATCAGAGCTACAGAGATAGGGAAAATAAAGCAAAGGAAAATGTTATGTCACGGAAATTGATTATGCAGAGGGGAAAACTAAGAGTTACCAAAGATTTTACCTTTTCTTCTTCCTCAATTACCTGATGAGGCCCCAGAGGAATAGAGGGTGAACTCACAATTGCTCTCGCTTACCATCTCAAAGTCTGCTGGGTGTGGTGTTACATACCTGCAATCCCAGCTTCTCAAAAGGCTGAGGCAGGAGGTGGAGTTTCAGACTTTGTCTCAAAATAAAAAAGGGCTGGGGTGTTTCCATGGTAGAGCTTGCCTAAAACATGCAGGGTTCATTCCCAGGTACCACAAAACAAAAGCAAGAAACTCCCCAAACCTACCATCTACTATACCCCAAACAAATGTCTCACTCAATCCTGACTAGCAATCTAAGTCCTCATAGCCTCTCTCCTATCTGTGGTCAAAACTATCTCCTGGATGTTCTTAAAACAAACAGCTATATTATAGTTAAAAACTTGAGTGAAAATTTGATGCTATATGGCTGTTACAGTGGAACTTCCTTAAACCAGTTTTGTCTGTAAGTCTACTTCACATGGAATTATAAGTTATTTTCACACATGCAGTTTTAGCATGGTCTTCTTCTCACATGCAGCCTTTTTTTTTTTTTTTTTTTTTGGTGGTACTGGGGGCTATACTCCCAGGCCTATTTTATATTTTATTTGGAATCAGGGTCTCACTAAGTTGCCGAGAGCCTCACTAAGTAGCTGAAGCTGGCTTCGAACCTGCGTGATCCTCCTGTCTCAGCCTTCCAAACACAGGGATTACAAGTGTGGGCCGCCAAACCCGGCTCCTTGGAGCCTTCTTTAAATCTTTCTGTACCTCAAAGTGGTAAGGTTAGCTGTTAAAAGTGGCACACACCTGTAATTCCAATTATTTGGGAGGCTGAGACAGGAGGATCACAGGTTTGAAGCCAGTTAACAGTAACTTAGCAAGAACCTGTTCCAAAATAAAAAAATGGTTGGGGATGTAGCTCAGTGGGAGACTACTGGGTTCATACCCCAGTACCTTCTCCTACCCCCCCAAAGCAGAAAGCTTTGCTTATAGTGAGTCTAAACATCACAGAAGGCATTTTGAAAGTTCTTTAACCAACAGCACCATTAGAATAAATCTATAGCTTCCCAAGAAAACTATTTTGCAGTTTAGACGCTTTGTATTTTCTTAATTCACATTACTCCATAGTTATTATGGTCCTGTAATTGAGCGTTTGGATGTTCTCTAACCCTATATATTCAAACTAGATTGTACTCTATAAAGCAAATAGAAACAGATCTTAAACTGAGGGGGAAAAAAACCTGGTTGATCTACCACAGATCAAAGGAGAGACTCTGGCAGATCCAGTTGATTCTCATTTCAGGATCCTATATTTGCAAATTTATTTCCTTGCTAAAATTTATCTCAACTTCCTGGTATACTTGCAGTGTTTTTGTGGTTGTTCAGACATGTAGTGACAGAAAAAGGAAGTTTCCCAGTGTTCCTAGCTGAGTAAGGACAATGATGCTCTGCCTTCTTGTTTCAGCCCTCACAGTCTATAAGCAAGCAGTTTCCTGGGCTATTTAATACTATGCTTTTTGCTGGTGATCTGGTTGCTCAAAATCACACTCCCAAGGGTAGTACTGAAGTGTAGTCTAGTATTCCTAATCAGGGAAGGATTTAGAGAAAATTAGTTATGCTTTATTCAGACATAAGTTACAATATTCACTAAATCAGTGAGTGTTCACAGTGACTTTACACTGAATGAAAAATACACTGAATGAAAATGTACTGTGTCCATTTTTATGACAGAATGCTTTCTGATACCTGGAGTTTGAAGTGTGAGATTGGTTTCCACCCTCAGAGAGCCTGTATCTCTATTTTGTTTCTATTTACCTATTCTGTCCAAAGGAGACTCTTAAGCTAGCTCAACTTACCCTTTAGGACCATCCAGTTTTGTTTTATATTTACCAAATTTCCTTTCTTTGATTTTCCACATGATAGACGGCTGAACTAGGTGGTCATGAGCATCTGGTTCACTGGGTAGTTCTATATATTATTATAAATTGATAAACTGACATTCAGATACATGTTAGTGTTTTTTTTTTTTTTTTTTGAGGCACTGAGGATTGAACTCAGGAGTATTCTACCTACGAGCTACACCTCCTGCCCAATTTTTATTCTTTATTATGAAACAGGGTCTCACTAAGTAGCTGAGGCTAGCTGTGAACAGTGATCCTCCTGTCTTATCCTCCCAAGCTGAGATTACAAGCATATACCACCACACCTAGCTCATAAATGATTCTTTTTTTTTTTTTTAGTTTGAAGACAGTGTGCCAAGATTTGCCAAGTTCTCATGAACCTAAATGAGTCCAGCATTTGGAACTCGGTTCTAGATTATTTATTTTTGTGGTACTGGGGATTAAACCCAAGGGCATTCTACTTCTGAGCTATACCCCCAGCCCTATTTTATTTTTATTTTGAAACAGGGTCTGTCTGGGTTGATGAGTTTCACTACTTGCTGAGACTGTCCTTGACCTACGATCCTTCCTGTCTCAGCCTCCCAAGTACTGGGATTACAAGTGTGCACCACCATGCCTGGATCTGGTTCTGGATTACAAAACAGAATCAAAACTAGAACTGGGCTACCAACAGAGCAACAACCCCTGAGGCTCAAGTGAAACAAACAGCCTTTAGGAGTGTTGCTTCAAACCCAAACACACGCAGCCTCACAAACTCCTTTCATCTGCCTGAGAAGTCTGTCCTAGGATATTGTCATACCTTAGTATGGTTTTAGCAGTGTGATACATCAGACATAATTTAAACAACTATTTTACCAAGGGAGGTTAAGAAACCAGGGTATCTGCAGGACTTGGCAGGAATCTCCCACATTTATACAAGTAACCAAGGGACTTTAGCCCTGAGATTAACAATTTAGTCTTCTGGAACAAGAAAATCAGTGGGAGAGCTTAATGACAGGCTAATAGAGGTAAGTTAAAATCAAGAATGGTTTGAAACTATTTTTTTCTTTTTTTTTTTTTTAGTGGTACTGAGGGTGGAACCCAGAGGCTTTCTACCTCCGAGCTATACTCCCAGACCTATTTTATATTTTATTTGGAATCAGGGTCTCACTAAGTTGCTGAAAGCCTCACTAAGTAGCTGAAGCTGGCTTTGAACCTGTGTGATCCTCCTGTCTCAGCCTCCCAAGCGTGTGCGCCACCACGCCCCGCAACTATTTATTTTAAAGTAAAGGATACAATAACAGATAAATTTCCCCAAAAGGTGAGAACTGGAACTGACCTTGGATAGAGGGTGCAGCACAGAAACTCCCTCTGGTTCTTTGTTGGGAACCAGGATAAAAGCCTTTCCCACAGGCTATCATAGCTAAGCCAGACTTGGAGGAGAGGAAAGCAGCATTTAGAAGTATGCCAGTATGAAAGAGTATTAAGTTCAAGAACAGGGTTTCTTTCATTTCTACCTTCTATCAAGAGACTGCAACCATACTTAGGCCTTGCTTTCTGAATAATGGGTAGAGAAGATAACAAAAACAACAAAAATTTTTCCCCCAGTACTGGGGATAGAACCAGGGGCATTCTACCTCCAGGCTGCACCATCAGCCCTATTCTTTATTTTGAAACAGGGTCTCACTGAGTTGCAAAGGGTCTCACTAAGTAGCCAAGGCTGTCCAGAAACATGATCCTCCTGTCTCAGCCTCCCGAATGCTGGGATTATAAGGGTGCACCACCATACCCGGCTCAAATTTTTTCTTTTTAACATTAACAGAAATCTCAAACAAATCCTTTGAATCATTGGTAGCTTTTAAGTGAAAAGTAGTATGATCCAAAGACTTTGCTCAAACAAACAAACAAACAAACAAACAGAGTTGTTCTTTGCAAGTCTTTAAATATTTACTGCATCTATCATAACTGAAAGTAGGAACCAATATCAGAAACCCCCAACATTCTCAACAAATAAGATCAAATACAATTGAATATCTTACCTTGACAACAAAGGCTGAAGAAATGGATCAAAAATGAGAGACTCAGACAATTTTAGAACAAAACAGATATATTTCTATACTGGACTACCCGATACAGAAGATAGTGTGGTAGGGATGGATACTATGAATGACAAATAATACAAATATATTTTATTTTGGGAAAAAACCAAAAATGCTCACACAGCTTTACTTGGAAACAAATTCTTGCTTGACTGTATTATTGAGCAAAGACAAAGCTGAAGCACAAACACCCTCTTGTCTGACATGTATTTGGAGACAGGTAGGAAGACACTACTTGGTTTTTAAAAAAATTGACCTTCCTTTAAGGCCTGGTCATAGAAGTGTAAACAATGTAAATGAATCCACCATTACCAGTTGTCTTATCATATCTATGTCACCTGTGTATTCTGAGATCACACACAGACCTGCCAATATACCTGGGAAGGGTTGCTATATCACAGTTACATTTGAGTTCTTGGCAGGCAGGACTGAGAAAGAGCAATTTGGAACAAGGTTTACATCTCATTTAAAAGAAAACCACTAGTATTCCCTAGATAACAGGTTACAATAGAAAGATACTGCCTGGAAATTATCCTTTGCACTTTGGTTCACTTTTAGTTTTTGTGATTTACATAGCTGTTTGATTCATTGTACAATCCTGCCACAAAGTATTAAAGCACAAGATATCTATTATTCCTTCAACATCTGCATTTTTCAAGTTTCATACTCTAATACATCTACTGTATGTCAGCCATTCTTGAATATTAAAAAAAATAAATGAGTAAAACTCTTCTAAAAAATGCAGATGTCTATAACTACAATGTTACTAGATGAGAAAGAGACAAGGAGGGAATGAGAAAAACAAACATGCTCATGTGCAGGGAATGTGGTTCAAGTCTTTGGATTTAAAAACAAGTTCCTCCAGAGAAGCTGGCTATCATGGAATTACCAGGAATTTCCTTTGTCCCCCAAAATGGACCTGAAAAGCATAAATTCAGATTTCGAAAACTACCTGTATGAGATGCTATAAATGACAATCAAAGCAGTTGGAGGGAGAAGGATGGATGTGTCTTCCATTTAGCTACAGTCTGTAGCCCAGCCTCTTTTGCTGTGGGGCTATTGGTGGATCAGTAAAAACAAGTGAAGTACCAGAAATGCCTTGAAGCATAAAGAAGCATAAGAAGTGAAAAATAAGTACTGAACATATTATCTGTTTAAATCAGCATTGAGACTTCATGGCTAGAAAACTGTCTAAACAGTAAAATGACTCCAAGATAGATCTTTCTCTCTCCAACATTAAATGTAGCAGAATTAACAAAAGAAAAGAAAAAAAAGGATTTACAAGTAGATATAGTCGTAACAGAAAATTACAAGGCAGAGAACACAAAAAGATCAAGACAATGCTATAGTTCAACAGTATTCCATGAGGCTAGAAAATCCGTTAACTTTGAAAGCCCTAGCAAAATACCACTCTTGTTTATAAATCACTTATTTATCATATGACCACACGTTGAATCCTTTTCCTTCTACGTACTGAAGGATCCTATAGTCAGCCTTTAAGCATTCTGCATTTCTTTGCCAATCTTGTAGCTGAGTATCTTGTTCCAGTCGATTTTGGTGCGGGTAACTGGAAGCTGTCGGCGCAAGGCCTTGAATGTGGTGTCTGACATTGTTTGATAGTTTTCACTAATTGCTGTCTGCAATAGATAATTGAATGTGAATTACTTGAACAGAAATCAGTTTTGAAAAGTAACCTTGTAGTCAAAGGACATACTACAAAGGACAAATAGGATATATTATATTATTTTAGTGATCTCTTCTCCAATCTCTGAAGTGAGCCAAGAAGCTCACCTGTATTTTTGAAACTAGAGCTATGGTCCCTTCCAATTTTGAAACTTTAAGTAGAATGCCAAACTGCAATCTCTGTAATATCTCCACACTTAATAGCACTGAACAGTATATGCGTTAATGTTAAAGGACACAGAGAGGTCTAAGAAAATATTTTAACACCAAAATATTAAGGTAACATCTAGAAAAATTAGTTCCAAATGTGCTTACCTGATATTCATTTTCTGCATTCTCTATTATTTTAATAAACTCCTTGGCAGTTTGGGCTTCATTCTAATGAAGAAAGAGAGGGAAGAAAGGATTTAAAAAAATAAGTAGCCAGGCATGATGGCTCTCACCTATAATATCATCATACTTGGGAGGCTGAGACAGAAGAATTCCCAAGTTGGAGGCCAAACTCAGCAACTGAGGGTCTCCAGTTAAAAAATAAAATGGCTGGGGGTGCAGTTCATTATTGGAGTGCCCCTGGGTTCCATCCCCAGTACTAAAAAATATAAAAATAAAATCTGTAAGGAGCAAATAAAAAGATACTAAAAAGTCAATCCATATTAACTACCATTTGTATAAATAATCCCTAGTTTACCAAGTGATCCAAGGTATATTACCTCCTTTGATTCTAGATACCTAGGTTATCATGACCTTCATTTTGCAGAAGAGAAAATAGAATTCTCTTAAATGATTTGACCCAAATCATATGACTTTGAATGATAAAGATGGGATCCGAATCTGTCTTCACCAACAAAACAAAACAAAACCCCCAATATTCTTTTTCATTTTACCACAGTATGCCCCAAAGATATCTCTGTGTCTTGAAATCTTGAGGCCTTGAGAATAGTCCAATTTAAGATAAGAAGAATGCCTTCAGGCCCCAGACTCCAGGGCCTTGTGCCTGCCAAGAGAGTACTCAAGACTGCATCACTTGAGGGGCAATGAATAAAGCAGATACAAGAACCCAGCTGGCTTCTATTAAGCCAGACATAATACTATTTATGAAGACACAAATTAATATTATTCTACTAACTTGGAGGGGTGAAAAAATTATTTTTCCCAAAAATATTTCTTATGTTAGTAAGTAATGAGTTAACTGGTGTGTGTGTGTGTGTGTGTGTGTGTGTGTGTGTGTGTGTGTGTGAGAGAGAGAGAGAGAGAGAGAGTGAGAGAGAGAGAGAGAGAGAGAGAGCGCGAGAGCGAGCAAGCGAGCGAGCGCGAGTGCACATTTTCTTTTTTTCTGAGACGAGAGTCTCCTTATGTTGTCCAGGCTGGACTCAAAAATTAGGTTCTCAAGTAATCCTCCTGACTCAGCCTGGAATCAGAGATGTGAGCCACCACAGCCAGTTTGTTATATTTAATAAATATTTTAACATTTCTCAGTTTTTTAAAATTACTGTAAATATTGATAAACACAACACACATAAACAAAAGCTCTTTGGGGGAGGGTACTCAATCACCTCTAATATAAAGAAATAATGATACTATGAAAAAAAAATTTTAAGGACAAATTATGGTGGTGATGCCTGTATTCTGGAGGATGAGACAAGAGGATCACAGGCTCAAAGATAGCCTCAGCAACTTAGCGAGACTCTAAGCAACCTAGTGTGAGACTCTATTTCAAAACCAAAATTAAGGGCTGAGGTGAGCCGGGTGTGGTGACACAAACTTGTTACTTCAGCATTTGGGAGGCTGAGACAGGAGGATCTGGGTTTGCAGATAGCCTAAGCTACTTAGTGAGGCCTTTGCAACTCAGTGAGACCCCCGTTTCAAAAATAAAGAATAAAAAATAGAGCTATGGGTATAGCTCGGAGGTAGAATGCCCCTGGGTTCCATTCCCAGTACAAAAAAAAAAAAAAAAAAGGCTGATGTATAGCTCAAAGGTAGAATGCCCTTGGGTTCAACTGCCAGTGCGCGCGCGCGTGCGCGCGCACACACACACACACACACACACACACACACAAAATGTCCTTTTTTTCAAGGTATAGAACTTAGTATTTTTTTCCTTTTTATTGTAATGAGGATTGAATGCAGGAGTGCTGTACACTGACCTACACCCTAAGCCTTGCTCAGGCTGGCACTGAACTATGAATCTCCTGCCTTGGCCTCCCAAATTACTGGGATTACAGGCATGTACCACAATAAAAATGTTGTTTATTTAACATTATGAATGTAGCCCTATAGAATTTAGTTTGACAAATTTGCTATGCTCCTGGTATTTACTGATTAAAGGTATTGCTGTCCTTGAATATATCTTAAAATTGAGGAGAGAGCAAGAAAAAGTTTTTCTCAAGCCAGAATCACTTTTTTTTTTTTTTTTTTTTGGTGGTACTGGGGTTCCTGGAAGCCCTTCTACCTCCGGGCTACACGCCCAGACCTATTTTTACATTTTTATTTGGAAACAGGGTCTCCTAAGCCAGTGCGTGTGGCTGGCTTCGAACTTGCGTGATCCTCCTGTCTCTGCCTCCCAAGCGCGGGGATTACAAACGTGCACCACCATGCCTGGCCAGAATCACTATTTTGAATGAAAGAGTATAAACTAATACAGTTGGTTGGTAATAAGAGGCATTAATAGAATTTGCTAAAATCAAAGCACTAGCACTCAGAATGAAAACTAGTTTTCTGAAGAAAAATAAGACGTATGTAAGACAGTTATATGTTAAATATCACAGTTTCATATCACATACTCACCGCAACTGTTACTGAATCTTGCACATCTTTATGGCTAACCAATTGAACATTGCCATCTTCATAATAGTGAACCTGTGTGAAATAGTATTTGAGCAAGTTTATGTGTAATTCATACAGAATCCCATAGACTAGGGTACAAATATATGCTTTAAGCTATCCTGAAGTTGGTAAGCACACACTTGTAACCCCAACTCTCAATAATTAATTACTATAACCAATGATAATACACAATGGTTTTAATTAAAATTCAAAGAATATTTAAGTTTAAGGATTCTCTTCTTAGCTGGGCATGCTGGCCCACACTTGTAATCTCAGTACTTAAGAGGCTGAGACCAGAGAATTACAGGATCAAGGATAGCCTCAGCAACTCACCAAGACTGTTTCCAAAGAATAAACTATATGCCTGGGATATAGCTAGAAGCTCAACACCCAGTATCTGTCTCTCTCTCTCTCACATATTAATAATAACAATAATAACAACAATAATAATTCTCTACTTAGCAATGAAAACTGATTACTTACTGAGTATAACTAACATTTATATAATTATGTGCTTACGAAATCCCAGGCACTGTGCTAGATATTGTCAATACAAAGATAAATAAGATTCCCCCCTTAAGAATACTAAAGTAGCGGGGCATGGTGGCGCACACTTGTAATCGCTGCGCTTTGGGAGGCGGAGACAGGAGGATCACGCAGGTTCTAAGCCAGGCTTGCTGGCTTAAGAGACCCTGTTTCCAAATAAAAAATATAAAAGTTCCATCCCAGTACCACCAAAAAAAAAAAAAAAAAAAAGAAGATGATGAAGAAGAATACTAAAATAAAGTTGGTGTGGTGATGCATGCTTGTAATCCCAGCATTTGGGAGGTGGAGACAGGAGGATCACAGTTTGCGAATAGCCTCAGCTACTTAGTGAGGCCCTTTGCAACTCAGTGAGACCCTGTTTCAAAATTAAGGAATAAACAATATGGCTGGGGGTGTAGCTCAGAGGTACAATGCCCCTGGGTTCCATCCCCAGTACCATAAGGGAAAAAAAAAAAACTAAAATATTAAAAGCAGTAAAAATTAGTTTTTCTCTGAAAACTAAGGAAGTTTACTATTTTATTTGTGGTATTGGAGATTGAATCCAGGGATGTTCTACCTCTGAGCTATACCCTCCAGCTCTATTTTTTTTTTTTTTTGAAATAGGATCTTGCTAAGTTATCACATGTGAAAACCAAGAAGTTTTAATAGAGCCTAATATATAGCATGTGTAAAACCTGAGTTCAATCCCCCAGCACTAAAAAACAGGGAAAAACATATGTAAGGTTAAGTGAGGTGCTACAATCATGAAAATGATTAGCAAGGAGTAGTATGTAGAAGACAGACTAGAAAATCAATTACGTACAGGACTTAGAAAATTTTGGCTATTTGTAAGATAGAAAAGGATATCTAGGTGGCAAGAAAGTACGACAGTGAAATATAATTGGTTTAGCTGATGGAAGAATGAAGACTTCACTGCAAATAAATAGATGTAGGAAGGACTGTTCACAATGACACTGCTATAAAGTTGACAGATTAAAGACCAAAGCACTTTATAAACAATATTAGAATTCAACAGGACGTGGTAGCGCACACTTGTAATCCCAGCATTTGGGAAGCAGAGACCAGAGGATCTCAGTTAGTGGACAGCCTAAGCTATTTAGCGTAGCCCTTCGTAACTCAGTGAGACTGTTTCAAAAATAAAAAAAGACTAAAAAATAGGGCTGGGAGTGCATATCAGAGGTAGAATGCCCCTAGGTACCATCCCTGGCACCACAAAAAATAATAATAAAATAAAAAATAAAAAACTTAAGAATTCAGACAGGAGATGGGGAATAGTAGCCCAGGAAATACCATTTCCTTCATCTAGTGCCATGGTTTGAATGATAGTACCTGCCCAAACGCTTAGTTTGGCATCTAATACCCACAGTGAAAGTATCAAAAGGTGAGGCCTTTGGGAAGTGGTTAAGTCATGAAGGCTCCACACTTATAAAAGAAGTTCAAGTGAGCCCTCTTACTCTGCTTCTGCCTAATGTGGCCAGCATGGTCACCTTATTGAAAACCTATCCCAAGCCAGGCGTGGTGGTGCACGCTTGTAATCCCCGCGCTTGGGAGGCTGAGACAGGAGGATTGCACAGGTTCAAAGCCAGCCTCAGCTACTTAGTGAGACCCTGTTTCCAAATAAAATATAAAATAGGTCTGGGAGTATAGCCCGGAGGTAGAAAGGTCTCTGGGTTGTACCCCCAGTACCACCAAAAAAAAAAAAAAAAAAACCTATCCCAAAATAAAAAAGGCTGGAGCCAGGTGTGGTGGCACATGCTTGTAATCCTAGTATTTAGGAAGCTGAACAGGAGGATTTGAGGTTTGCAGCCAGCCTGAGCAATTTAGGGAGACACTGTTTCAAAATAGGGCTGGGGGTATAGCCCAGAGGTAGAATACCCCTGGGTTTAATCCATAGTAGCCACCCCCCACGAGCTGGGGGTGTAGCTCAGTGGTAGGAAGCCCTTGAATTCAATCATCCATAACACACACACACACACACACACACACACACACACACACACACAATCAAAACAAAAAACACCTTCTGTCAATAAAAAAAAAAAAAAATCAAACAACTAAAACACCATTCCTGAGTTTTCCTCAGAGCTAAAAAAAAAAACAAAAAAAAACAACAACAAAAAAAAAAAAACAGTATCTGCTACACAGTAACTTTTTTTATTTTTAATTTTTTTTCCAGTACTGGGGATGGAACTCAGAGGCATTCTACCTCAGCCCTATTTTTTATTCTTTATTTTGAAACAGGGTCTCATTGAGTTGCAAAGAGCCTCACTAGTTGAAGCTGTCCTCAAACCACGATCTTCTGGTCTCAACCTCTTGAATGCTAGGATTACAAGCGTGCACCACCACGCCCCTTATAAATTTTATAAGGACAATAAAATTTAGTTCTTACCTCCACTATCAGGACAAAGACCAACTTGCAGCTTTATTTTATTTTACTTATTTATTTATTTTTTGGGTGGTACTGGGGTTCCTGGAAGCCCTTCTACCTCCGGGCTACACGCCCAGACCTATTTTTACATTTTTATTTGGAAACAGGGTCTCCTAAGCCAGTGTGCACGGCTGGCTTCAAACCTGCGCGATCCTCCTGTCTCCGCCTCCCAAGCGCGGGGATTACAAGCGTGAGCCACCACGCCTGGAAGCAGCTTTATTTTAAAATGTAAAGTTTTAGCTGGGTATGGTGGCACATGCTTGTAATCCCAGCATTTGGGAGGCTGAGACTGAAGGTTCATGGTTTGAGGACAGCCTCAGCTACTTAGTGAGGCCTTCTGCAACTCAGTGAGACCCTGTTTCAAAATAATAAAAAATAGGGGAGGGGGTGTAGCTCGGAGGTCGAATGTCCCTGGGTTCCATCCCCAGACCCACATAAATAAATAAATAAATAAATAAATAAATAAATAAATAAAATGTGAAGTTTTGCCAGGCGTGGTGGCGCATGCTTGTAACCCCCGTTCTTGGGAGATAGAGACAGGAGGATCACATAGGTTCGAAGCCAGCCTTGCTGGCTTAATAGACCCTGTTTCCAAATAAAAATATAAAAAATAGGTGTCTGGGAGTGGAGCCCAGAGGTAGAAGTGTTTCCAGGATCCCCAGTACCACCCTACCCCAAAAAAGTGAAGTTTTAATCTGGACTTGGTGTGCACACTTGTACTCACAGTGCATGGGAGGCTGAGACAGGAGGGTCACAGGTTCAAGGTCAGCCTCAGCTACTTAGACCCTCTGCAACTTATTGAGACCCTATTTCAAAAATAAAGAATAAAAAAATAGGGCTAGGGATGTAGCTGTGAGTTAGAATTCCCCTGGGTTCAATCCCCAGTACCACCAAAGGGAAGGAAAAAAAAGTATAAACACATTGGAATCTTACCTGAATTTTGAGCACTCCAACCACCTGGGCTGTAGGTGGGGTGATGGTGAATTTCCACTCTGATCTCCAACGACCATTCCTATTAAAAAACACATACACAGTGCTGTAGAATTAGCAATAGGCACAAGAAAGAGGTGATATACAACTGAAGCAGAGACTCTGGGGAAAAGTCATTTCCAAATTGACACACCCATGATTCTGTCTACTCAAAAGCTGGGTCTAAGTGGCCTCACCATAATCCTCTTCTAAGTTATTTGGACTTCCATTTTTCCTTTGTTTGCCTTGAAGAATAGCCATGCCTATTCTGTTCATTGGAGACTTCTAAAAACAGAAGGGTAGCTGGGCGTGGTGGCGCACGCTTGTAATCCCAGCATTTGGGAGGCTGAGACTGGAGGATCGCGGTTCGCAGACAGCCTCAGCTACTTAGTGAGGCCCTCCGCAAGTCAGTGAGACCCTGTTTCAAAAATAAGAATAAAAAATTGGGCAGGGGGGTGTAGCTTGGAGGCCAAATGCCCCTGGGTTCCACCTCCAGACCCACAAACAAACAAACAAACAAACAAACAAACAAACGGCTGGGCAGTTGAGTTAGGTAATTAACTCAAGTATTACTAACCCCCACCCAAATAAAATTCACACCTGCAACTGGACATTATTCATCACTTCTTCTCACTCAATGTATTTAAAAATATATATAATTATATAATCTTAGAACTGGAAGAAATTCAAATAATGTCTAAATCCTTCATTCTATAAATGGAGAAGTAAAGTATCTAAGTCAAATAATTTATCTAAGATAGGTAGATGAAAAATGAAACCCGAAGTATTGCTTTCTTCCAATATAAATTAGATACAAATAGAAAATTTATTTCTTACCAGAAGTTTTTAGGCTGAAATTGGTGGCTTTCAATACATGCAATAATAGTCTGCTGCCCATCTATAGTTTTAGCATAAACCTATTATTTGAAAAGAAAATAATTAGACTAAAAAAACACATTTAATCTAAATGACAAACTCTGTACAAAAGCAGCATGCTAAATCCTTAAGAGACCAAAAATCAGGCAGAATAAGTGTTTAACACAATAGCACCCTTGTGTAATCCCAGTGCTTGGGAGGTTGTGACAGGAGGGTCACAGGTTCAAGGTCAGCCTCAGCTACTCAGTGAGGCCCTCTGCAACTTATTGAGACCCTGTTTAAAAATAAAGAATAAAAAATATGAACACAAGCTGGGCGTGGTGGTGCACGCTTGTAATCCCTGCGCTTGGGAGCCTGAGACAGGAGGATCGCAGGTTCATATCAACCCCAGCAACTTAGTGAGGCTCTCAGCAACCTAGTGAGACCCTATTTCCAAATAAGAAATAAAAAATTGGGCAAGGGGTATAGATTGGAAGTAGAATGCCAGCTGGGCATGGTGGCACATACTTGTAATCCCCGCAATGGGGAGGCTGAGACAGGAGGATAGCACAGGTTTGAAGCCAGCCTCAGCTACTGAGTGAGGCTCTCAGCAACTTAGTGAGACCCTGTTTCCAAATAAAATATAAAAAAGGTATGGGAGTATAGCCCAGAGGTAGAAACCCCTGGGTTCTACCCCCAGTACCACCAAAAAAAAAAAAAAAAAGAGAGAGAGAGAGAGAGAGAGAGAGAGAGAGAGAGAGAAAGAGAGAAAGAGAGGGAGGGAGGGGTAGAATGTCTCCGGATTCAATCCCCAGTACCAAAAACAAAAACAAAAATCTAATAAACAAAAACATAGGACTAAGAATGTAGTTCACAGGTAGAATGCCCCTGGGCTCAATCTCTTAGACCCAAAACAAACACACACACACACACACACACACACACACACACACACACACACACACACACACCTGTTGTATAGGTAAAAATGAAAGAAAAGCTAGACGGTGGCTGGGTCACAAAATGAATAATTCAGGCAATAATCTAAGGTAGTATCAATGGAAATGGAAAGGTTACATACAAAATGAAGTACAACTGAAGGGCAAAAGAAAGAAGAAGCCAAAGTATCTGCACACTTGGATGACTAGAAAAGTATATCATTAACAAGTAGGAAAATCCAGAGAGAGATGGCTAGCTAGTAGTTAGGAACATCAACTCTTTCTTGGAGAAGTGAATGGAAATGGTGAAGGGAAATCAAAGAAAACAAATAGTGCAATGTTTTCACATATATCTTTTCAGGGTCAGGGAAATGTTTTCACATATATCTTTTCCTCCAATAAAGATGGTAAAAGCAGTAACAGCAGCAACAACAAAACAACACTATAAGTGATAACAGTGGGTGGGTACTGGATATTGAATCCAATGGCGCTCTACCACTGATTTTAAGAAAAAAGTATTTAGTTCAAATAGTTGTAATTATCCAGTGAAAACATCTAAACTATGTAGAAGTAATTTTGTGTAAAAATGCCTATACCAAAAATTAATAAATATGGGCAACTGTTCTCCCAACATTTATTTAAGGTGGTACTGGAGATTGAAATTGGAGGCACTCTACCTCTGATGTATATACCATGGACCCTACTTTATTTTGAAAAAGGGTCTCACGAAGTTACTACATACTGGCCTCAAACCTGTAATCTTCCTGTCTCAGCCTCCCACATACTGGCATTATAAGTGTGTGCCACCATGCCTAGCTCCAACAGTTTTACTGTTTTTTCCCAAATTTAAGCTAAAGACTGTGTGTGTGTGTGTGTGTGTGTGTGTGTGTGTGTGTGTGTGTGTGTGTTGGATGGAACCCAGGGGCTTTCTACCTCCAGGCTACACTCCCAGACCTATTTTTATGTTTTATTTGGAAACAGGGTCTCACTAGATTGCTGAGAGCCTCACTAAGTAGCTGAGGCTGGCTTTGAACCTTTGCAATCCTGGTCTCAGCCTCCCAAGTGCTGGGATTACAAGTGTGTGCCACCATGCCTGGCTAAATTAAAGACTTTTAAAAACATTTTTGATGAGTTCAAGGTAGTTTTTGTTTTTGTTGGGGTTTTTTTGGTGGTACTGGGGTTCCTGGAAACCCTTCTACCTCCAGACTACACTCACAGACACCTATTTTTATATTTTTACTTGAAAACAGGGTCTCCTAAACCAGTGAGGCTGGCTTCGAACCTGTGCAATCCTACTGTCTCTGCCTCCCAAGCGTGGGGATTACAAGCGTAAACCACTACACCTAGCTCAAGGCAGGTTTTCATGAGTAAATATAAAGTAGAATACATTGATATTTAAAATCATTATGCATTTGTGGTTTTTTTTGTTATTGCTGCGTTTTTTAATTCTTGTTTTGTTTGTGGGGGGTGGCTGGGGATTGAACCCAGGGGCATTCTACTACTAAGCTACTCCCAGTATGTTTTATTTTAAAACAGGGTTTCACTAGGTAGCTGAGGCTGACCTCAAACCTGAGATCCTCCTGTCTCAGATTCTCAAGTACTGCTGCACCTGGCTGCATTGGGATTTTATAAGAGTTATGTACATATTTATACTTCTTCCAAAAAATAATTTAGAGAATAAAATGCAGACAATAGCATAAGTAAGAAGAAGAAGAAGCAGAAATAATGGTGTGTTAGGCCAAAATTTCCAAAGAATAAGGCAAATGTAAAAAACAAAAGACTCTGATAATGAAGCAGGCAGATACTTAACAGTACAGAATCCGTTGGAATAATGATCTTTCACATAGGCTCTTAAAGCACTATCACAGGATTCTCTCCAAGACTTCAAACCTCCATCAACTTCCTCGGGTTGGGGGTCACTTGCTTCTTTCCGTAAGTGATCAAATTTAAAGGAAATTTTGTTTCTTGGATCTAAAAATCTGCTATTACCCAGGTCACCGTGCTCTGTAATTAACACCTTCCAAAGAAGAATTACAAATGTAAGTAATTATAGAAAAGACAGTTCCTATTATATTTTACTAAACAAATAAGTAATACTGATTTTTCAACCAAGCCTAATTTTATTTTTATAAAATATAATTATGTGTAAATCAACTTTATTCTACAAAACTCCCCTTTCCTAACAATACTCATCATTTCTTCATTCCTTGTATGTGTATGTGTGTTCCTGGCATTGAACTCAGGGGCATTCTAACTCCAAACCACACTATCAGCCTGATTTTTTATTCCTTATTTTGAAACAGGGTCTCAATAAGTTGAGAAGGGCCTAAGTAGCTGAGCTGGCCATGACCCTGCAATCCTCCTGTCTCAGCCTCCCAAGTACTAGGATTACCTGGCTCATTTCATTTCTAATATATTATCCACATTATACTTTATACATACCTGTAATAACAACTTTTATGTATTTATGGTATTCTTTTTTCATTCATCTTATGAACCTTTTCCAGAGTCATTTTACTGAGCATTTAAAATAGGCAATACACTTACAAGGCTCAAAAATGAAAAAGTGTAATCTTTTTCTTACTCCTCCCTCCAAACTAGTAAATTTCTAAAGTAATTTAAAGTAGCATAAATTTCAGTAAGGATGCCTTTGTGTTCCGAATAAATATGTATCCTGTTATTCTTACCTAGGAGAATTAAAGACAGCTGAAAAGGCTATAAGACTCTACTCCTATCTTCACTCTTTTTTTTTTTTTTGGTGGTACTGGAGATTGAACCCAGGAGTATTCCACCTCTGAACTACACCTTCGGCCCTATTTTATTTCTTATTTGTGTCATTAAGTTGTTGAGAGCTTTACTTACTAAGTTGCTGAGGCTTGCCCCAAACCTGCAATCCTCCTATCTCAGCCTCCCAAGTAATGGGATTACAAGTGTAGACTACCACACTGTGCATGCTAAAACAACTAGCATTAACAGAAAGAGGAAGAATTTCATGCATTTATTCAGCACCTGAATGATGTATCTGCTTTGGTTTTCATGATCTCTCCTACCTGCTAGACATAGCCTTTTTATAACAGGCAATTATTACCTGATCTTCATATCCTTCTATCTTCACAGGTGTAAACTGATCCATGTTATACTGGGCAAATGCACTGTTTAAAAAAAAAAAAAAAGTAAAAATGCATATAGTATCTCCACTTTACCAGCTACAGAAGTCAAAAACTTAAAAAGCAATCCTTGAGTTGTCTGCTTCCTCTCTAGTCCAAACCACTACCAACTTTCCTCAAACTACTCTAATTAATAGTCTTAAGTATGTTAGCCTCTGCCTTGATAGAGTGACTATAATTACCACAGCCAGTGATCATTCTAAAATTTAAGACTCATCATGTCATTCTCTGTTAAACGCTCTTAATAATGACCTATCTTACTCAGAACACAATTCATTTTTTTTTTTTTGGTGGTACTGGGGGTGGAACCCAGAGGCTTTCTACCTCTGGGCTATACTCCCAGACCTTTTTTTATATTTTATTTGGAAACAGGGTCTCACTAAGTTGCTGAAAGCCTCACTAAGTAGCTGAGGCTGGCGTCGAACCTGTGCGATCTTTCTGTCTCAGCCTCCCAAGCACGGGGGTTACAAGTGTGCGCCACCACGCCTGGCCACAATTCACTTTTTTTTTTTCCTAAATATGGAACGCTTCACGAATTTGCTTGTCACCCTTGTGCAAGGGCCATGCTAATCTTCTCTGTATCGTTCCAATTTTAGGATATGTGCTGCCAAAGCGAGCACCACAATTCACTTTTTAACAAGACTTACAATATCCAAACTATACCAGAAGTGCTGGGAATTATCAGGGAATGGTTCTGGTAATCAGAATCATAGGTAGAAATCCAGGAAAGACGGTAAAATCCTAAGGTATATCAAGCCGCCTTCAATTAATCAATCCATCCATCCACATATAATTTAATGTGTGTACATTGGTGGGGTATTGGGGATGGAACACAGGGGCTTTCTACCTCTAAGCTGTGCACCCAGTCCTATTTTTACTTTTAATTTGGAAACAGGGTCTCACTAAGTTGCTGAGAGCCTCACTAGGTTGCTGAGGCTGTTTTTGAACCTGCAATCCTCCTGTCTCGTCCTCCAAAGTATTGAGATTACCCATGTGCACCACCACACCTGGATTCTCCTTCAACTTATATAAAAGGCAATGGTGATTAATGAAACAATATTTACTGATCGCTATGAGATTGAAGTCAAGAGACTGAAACATTTTATTATAGAAATAAAATCAAACTCTTCATCTCTATAGAAAAATATTTTGGCTCAAGAAAATTCATCTTTTTTTCTTTTTTTGGTGGTACTGGGGATGGAACCCTTCTACTCCGGGCTACACTCAAAGACCTGTTTTATATTTTATTTGGAAACAGGGTCTCTTAAGTCAGTGAGGCGTTGAACCTGCGCGATCCTCCTGTCTCCGCCTCCTAAGCGCGGGGATTACAAGTATGCGCCACCACGCCTGGCCAAGAAAATTATTATTATTTTTTTTTTTTGCCAGTCTGGGGATGGAACCCACGGGCATTCGACCTCTGAGCTACACCTCCTGCCCTATTTTTTTATTCTTTATTTTGAAACCGGGTCTTAGTTACAGAGGGCCTCACTAAGTAGCTGAAGCTGTCCATGAACCGCAATCCTCCAGTCTCAGCCTCCCGAATGCTGGGATTACAAGCATACTCCACCACGCACAGCTAAGAAAATTCATCTTTAACAAGAAATGTTCTGCAAAGCTGGGCACAGTGATACACATCTGTAATCCCAGTACTTTTGGTACCTCTCAAGGACTGATGGGACAGACAAATTGAAGCACTTGCTGTTTGAGATAGGAGTTCCTTAGTACTAGAATCATGCAAATTGGATAACCTTCTGTTCGTGGATATAGGTGAGATTCAGTAAAAGTGCAGAGGAGGATGCCAGGCGTGGTGGCACATGCTTGTAATCCCCGCACTTGGGAGGCAGAGGCAGGAGGATCACGCAGGTTCGAAGCCAGCCGTGTGCGCACTGGCTTAAGAGACCCTGTTTCCAAATAAAAAAGTATAAAAATAGGTCTGGGAGTGTAGCCCAGAGGTAGAAGAGTTTCCAGAAACCCCAGTACCATAAAAAAAAAAAAAAAAAAGTGCAGAGGATGCACAGGCAAATCATGAATGTTTTTTTTTATTATTTACCTCCGGGTTACACTTCCAGATCCATTTTTTATTTATTTATTTTTTTTTGGGTGGTACTTGGGGTGGAACCCAGAGGCTTTCTACCTCTGGGCTATACTCCCAGACCTTTTTTATATTTTATTTGGAAACAGGGTCTCACTAAGTTGCTGAAAGCCTAAGTAGCTGAGGCTGGCTTCGAACCCAAGCGATCCTCCTGTCTCAGCCTCCCAAGCACAGGGATTACAAGCGTGCATCACCATGCCCGGCTCCAGATCTACTTTATACTTTATTTGGAAACAGAGTTTCACTAAATTGCTGAGAGCCTCACTAAGTAGTTGAGGCTGTTTTTGAACCTGTGCGATCCTCCTGCCTCAGCCTCCCAAGTCCTGTGATTATAAGCGTGCGCCACCATGCCCGGCATGAATGTCCTTTTCTATGGCATATTCTATGCCTCTAAGGGAAACCAGCATCAGAGTGTATCTTTGTGTGCCTTACTTTGCCAAATAAATGTTAACTAGTGTCATCATTCATGATGATGATTATAGTGATGGCATGCAAGTCAGATATGAAGAATCTAGTCCCAAAATGAGTTCTAAAAAAGCAGCATAGAGTCGGGCATGGTGGCGCATGCTTGTAATCCCAGTGCTTGGGAGGCTGAGACGGAAGGATCGTACAGGTCTGAAGCCAGCCTCAACTACTGAGTGAGGCTCTCAGCAACTTAGTGAGAGCCTGTTTCCAAATAAAATATAAAATAGGTCTGGGAGTATAGCCCAGAGGTAGAAAAAGCCCCTGGGTTCCATCCTCAGTACCACTTAAAAAAAAAAAAAGGCAGCATAGATAGAGCAGGAGATGATTGTCTCCTGAACAGCAGCTCTTAAAACTTTTCTATAGCCAGAATCTAAACAAGTTACATGTCATACCAAAAACACTTTAGGAGATGATTATTTGTTGCTTTGCATAAAAATGTTTTGGTCCTCCCTATCCCACTCTTCCCAGCCATTATCCAATTCTGTGTCCTCTTCTGTGGACCAGCTGGGTAGACAGCAACTGAAATGGCACTTTTCATTAAGAGTAGAGGAGAACAGTGATAAAGCCAAGTAACAGGAGGCCCTAAAAGCCAAAGAGTATTAAGATTTGATTCTATAAGACTTATAGGACCATACTGCTTATAATGGTTTTGAAGTCAAGGAAAATATAAACATTACATTTTAGGAAGATCAGTTAGCCTTACAGTAATAAGGAGTCAATAACTAGGCTGAATGCTTTTATCCTATGGTTAATTTTAACTTGATGAGTATCTGCTATTATTTGCAAATTTGAGAAATATCAACTCTCATTAGCAGTCTAATTTTTCTCTAATTAGCAGTTTAAAAAAAAATCCAACATGAACTAGAAGAACCACAAAAGAAAACATAAAAGCTAACATAAAATTCTACTTTAATGGGAAAAATCTGGGCAAAACTCATAAACTAGACACTGTAGCATACTCCTCTAACTTCTGTGACTCAGGAAGCTGAAGCAGGAAGATTCCAAGTTTGAGTCCAGTCTTAGCAACTTAATGAGGCCCAGTCTTAAAATAAAAAATAAAAAGGGCTAGTAGAACACCACTAGGCTCAATCTCCAGTGTAGCTAAATAAATAAATAAGTAAATGAATGAATGAAAACAGACTCATAGTAGGGCCTGATGGCACATACTTATAATCTCAGCACTTGGGAGGCTGAGACACTCCAGCCTGATTTTTTAATTCTTCATTTTTTTGAAACAGGGTCTCCCTAAGTTGCTGAGTATCTCACTACTTGCTGAGGCTGTCCGTAGAGCTGCAATCCTCCTATCTCAGCCTCCCCAGTACTGAGATTAGGATTACCAGTGTGTGCCACCATACCTGACTCCCCCCCCCCAAATGGTTTTTACTTCTTCAGAGCTTAGTATATGAGTTTGTTTTTGTGGTGCTGGGAATTGAGCCCAGGGACATTTTACTTCTGAGATAAACCCTCAGTCCTATTTTATTTTTTATTCTGAAACAAAGTCTTGCTAGGTTGTCCTTAAACCTGCAATCTTCCCATCTCAGTCTCACAAGTACTGAGATTTTGGGATTATAGGTGTGTGCCACCATGCCCAGCTTATTTTAAAGTGTTTAAACTTAAGTTTTCAGGGTGCCAGTTCATCAGACCCACAATTTATCCAATGCTAGAATAAAACTGTAAGTTATTTAGATAAGATACTTACTGTGCCGCTCCTTCCCTGAGGAGATTGTCATTATTAAGTAGTAGCCGAACATCTGAGGAGGAAAACATTAAAATACTGAGTACAGGACAAATCTGACAAGTTTTAGATTTCTAGAATAAAATTTTAAAATTCTAGAATAGGCTGTGCACAGTCAGCCTTTAGACATACTACAGGTGGAGAAATTCTAAAAGTACTGGAACACATGCTAATGTTAACAGGTTTGCTTACAATTATTTGCACTACACTAATTCAACAATAATTCTAGTGGAATTTCATAGCAAAAGAAAAACATGGCTTGCAAAAGGCCAGGTTAGGACTATTTGCTTACTTTACTTTTATTTTGTGCAGTGCACAGGGTCTTACATATGCTAGGTAAAGGCTTTACCACCGAGTTATGTCCCCAAGTGGGCTGTTTATTTTACATTTAAGTGAATCCTTTAAAATGAGCCTAGGTTGAGAATTATAGGTCTTTCTACAATACCAGTTAAGGAAAGCTGTTCAAAATTCAACTAGAGGCATTAAAATCTTGAACATATTTTTCTCAAGAATCTAATTTGGAAGTCTACAACATTTCAAAAAGTGTTGTATATCAAAGAGACTAGTTATGTTTCTTTGTTACTAAGAAACTACCAAGCAGTTATTCTAAGAGGAAAGGCTAACTATACAAAGGCTAATGATTTTCAGATCTTCTGAGAGAAGGACCTAGTGGTAGCCAAGATGTGCCAATAAAAATCACCCCCATGCCTAGAGTAGCTTGCCAATTCCTAATCTAATGCTTTGGGGTTGTAATTGTTCTCATGATATTCCTGTAAAGTACATTCAGTTGTCAGATATAAAACACAATTTCTAACTACAAAGGTCATTAATTGTTAGGCCAAGAATTTATCTGAGCTTAAGTTTAAGGAGAACTTTCTAAAAGCTTCATGTTAAAATTTACATTTGGTCAATGTTTAAAAAAAGACTAAGGTAGCTGGGCTGGGTGGCACAAGCCCGCAGTCCCATTACTTGGAAAGCTGAAACAGGAGGACTGCAAGTTCAAGGCCAACCGTAGCAATTCTGCAAGACTTTGTTTTAAAATAAAACAGTAAAAAGGGCTCAGAGTGAAGGTCAGTGGTAGAATGCCCTCTAGATTTTTTCCCTAGTATCAAAAAGAGAGAGAGAGAGAGAAAAAAAAAAAAGACAGTCAAGCTACAGTTTTTTGCTTTTTGTTTTTGGTACTGGAGATGGAACCCAGAGGCACTCTACCTCTGGGCTACACCCCCAGACGTATTTTTTATTCTTTATTTTGAAACAAGATCTCACTGAGTTGCAAAAGACCTTACTAAGTAGCCAAGGCTGTCTGCAAACTGCGATCCTCTGGTCTCAGCCTCCCAAATGCTGGGATTACAAGCGTGCGCCACCATGACCAGCTCAGGTTAGAGTTTAAAAAGCCTACATTTGTTTTCCTTTCAGGGCTCAAAATCCACAAGTGATTTTATCAAGAATACCTACCTATTTTTGTTGTATTTTATATTCCTGTGGTACATGTTTATTGTTTCTCCTAGTTACTTTTTCTCTGCATCATTAATTTTACCAAAGAGATTACTGACTGTTCTAATACGTAGGAAACTCTGGGCCAGGTACAGATGAAAAGTGCATGGTTTTTCTCAAGCAGCCAAGCTTCTAATAGAAAACTATACTTTCAAAAAAAAAAAATGCTTGCTAAAGTGAACCAAGATGCACAGATATTATTTTACTTAAGAGAACTATAAATTACTTTTTTAAAATTTATGATTTATTTATTTATTTTTGGTGGTGCTGGGGGTGGAACCCAGGGGCCTTCTACCTCTGGGCTATACTCCCAGACCTATTTTATATTTTATTTGGAAACAGGGTCTCACTGGGTTGCCGAGAGCCTCACTCGGTAGTTGAGGCTGGCTTCGAACCCATGCGATCCTCCTGTCTCAGCCTCCCAAGCACTGGGATTACAAGCGTGCGCCACCACACTTGGATAAAAATTACTTTGTTATAATGATCATAAAGGTCAAGATACCCCATGGACATTTTCATTTTTCTAATTTGTGCAAAGACGGCAAATAATATAAAAGGTTAAAAATGTACTGAAATAGTTACCAAATTAGCTATGACTCACAATTACCTAGTATAGAGCTTGTTAAAACATAAGATTACTCAATTCCATCCCAGATCTAATGAATGAGAATTTTGAGAGGATGCTTAACCTTGAATCTAAATTTACTAAGCTCCCCAGATGTAGTCAAGTCAACCCTAGTGGTCCTAGAAAATGTATACTATGGTTTTGTTTTTTTTCTGGGGAATGAACTCAAAGACATTCTATCTCCAAGCTACATCCTTAGTCATTTTTATTTTTTATTTTGAAACAAAGCCTCACCAAATTGCTGAGGCTGGCCTCAAAGCCCTATAATCCTCCTATCTCAGTCTTCCAAGCAAGTGATGGTATTATAGGTGTGTGCAACCATGCCCAACTGTATGGGACTTTTTTTTAGTTCTAGAGATCAAACCCAGGGGCATTCTGGCTCCATGGTATTCACTTATATAGGACTACTTGATCAATGATAAAAATTATAAAAGCAATTTATATTATTTATATATTACACAATAATAACATATCTTAAAATCTTTTTGCAATACTGGGATTGGAACACAGGGGCATTCTACCTCCTAGTTACACTCCTAGCCCTATTTTTTTATTCTTTATTTTGAAACAGGGGCTCACTCAGTTGCAAAGGGCCTCACTAAGTAGTAGCTGAGGCTGTCCACGAACGCGATCCTCCTGTCTCAGCCTCCTGAATGCTGGGATTACAAGCATGCATCACCACGCCTGGCTTATCTTAAATCTTTTAATATTAAATTCTTAAATATTTTCACACCTAAGATAGGTATCTTAAGTAATAGGTTAAAAATTTGTTTTTGCCTCAGACCTGGTACTGAATTCTTACTTTGACTCTTAGTAGCTGGGTGACCTTAAACAAGTTATTTCAATCTTGCTGAACCGTTGTTTCCTTGTGACAGCTACAACATGTCATGGATTAAGTGGTAGCAAGTATTCAATAATGACAATAATTAAGTAGAGTTTAAAATAACTAAATAGTAATATTTACTCACCATTGAATACTTCATTAAATTCCCCTGGGGGAGCATGAGTGATAAATTTAGCAGCTATGCGTACCTAAAAAGAAATAAAATTTACATAAGTGCATTGTAAAGAGTAACATATAAAAGAAGGAATTAACAGATTGTGAATTTTTTTTTTTTTTTGAGGTACTGGGGATGGAACCCAGGGGCATTCTACCTCCACGCTACACCCCCAGCCCTTTTTTTATTCTTTATTTTGAAACAGGGTCTCAATGAGTTGCAGAGGGCCTAAGTAGTAGCTGAAGCTGTCTGTGAACCATGATCCTCCTGTCTTAGCCTCCTGAATGCTGGGTTTATAAGAATATGCCACTATGCCCAGCTTTTTGTGTTATTTCTTGAAATAAATTTCCTGTTTATTTTTTATTTTTATGGTACTTGGTATTACACCTAGGGGTATTTTGCCTCTGAACTATACTCCCAGCCCTATTTTTTTTTTTTAATTTTAAAATAGGTTTTCACTAAATTGCAGAGGGCCTCACTAAGTTGCTGAGACTAGCCAAACACCTCATGTCTTAACCTCCCAAGTATAAAATAGGAAGCAATAAAACAGGAAGACAGGGTCTCACGAAGTTGCTGAGACAAAGGGTCAAAATTCTATAGCAACATTCATAATGAGGAAACATAAGTAAGCACTGCCACTATTTTTAAAGGTAGGACAAAGACGATACCTATTACCTCTATTATTCAACACTGTACTTGAGGTCCTGAAAAATACTATGGAAAATGTTTCTGTTATTCAACCTGACCTTCTATTTCTGCCCTTTATTGTCATCCTCCATCTCTGGATCACCTATTATAAATGAATGTTAACTGTTAGGATCGACCAGATGTGGTGATGCGTGCCTGTAATCCCAGCAATGGGGGATGGGGTAGGGTGGGGTGGGGTCTAAGGCAGGAGTATCCAAGCTGGGGACCAGCATGGACAACTTAGCTAGGCTCCATCTCAAAATACTAAAGGGCTGTGTTTGCCTAACATGTACAAGGTCCTGGTTCAATCCTTGGTATAAAAAAGAAAGTTAAGATTTAACTTGTGTATTTACCTTGTCTTTTTATACTTTGGAGAGAATTCTTCAGCTCCATTTTCTAGTTCACTAACAGTTCGTTAGCTGTGCATATTTACTGTTCATATAATTTCACTATTCTATTTTTACATTTATTTATTTATTTATTTGTTGGGTAACTCCTTCCTTTCTTCTTCCTTCCTTAATTTTTTCTTTTTTGCAGTGTTGGAGATCATCAGAACCTTGTGCATGCTGAGCAATCATTCTAACACTGAGCTACCCTCCAGCCCCAGCAACTCTTTTTGTGTATAATACTCTTTATGTAGATTTCAACCATACTGGTTTGGTGTTCCCCTTAGCTTGCCTATTCAGGTTACCTATAGCTAGTCTCTAGTCATTGTAGGGGATGGGAAGGGTAGACTTGCTGCTGTTGCTCAGAGTATATGAACAAAATACCTTCCGAGTGAGCCCAAGGGACATCAACTGCTTGGGACACTGCCCAGCCTCTTTGGTTGTGGTGCTCATTCTCAGCTCTATACTCTGAGAACAAATGCTATTTTTTGTCTGTAGCTTAGCCAAAATAGGTGAAAAGGGTCTATAGTGCTCTAGCTAGCTAGACAGCAATTCCCCAATTAATGTATTGCAAGACTGTTCTCTTAAGTCCTTTCCTTCTTGCCTCCTTAAGTTGATAAAAATTCCCTCCAAAAGTGCTTCTGTTTGCCAATATCTACATATAGGTATGTGATAATATCTCTATATATCTTGTGTAATGATAAGAAATAGGACTAATCTCAAGTAGGTCTTTGAGGACAGTTCTAATACACTATGAGAGAAAAATATCTTGAAAATTCCCTAGTAATTGATGTATTTATAAATATGAAGATGACTCAACTCGCTGATGTGGAGCAGAGGTACATGGTATATCTAAAAAGTAAGCTAAGCCCTACTTCCAGAAAAGCATCCTCTGTTGATTTCTGCATTTCCTTCATATGATCCAAGTTGTTGATGACCATGGCAAATTCAAACCATTCTTTTTTTTTTTTTTTTTTGGTGGTACTGGGGTTCCTGGAAGCCCTTCTACCTCCGGGCTACACTCCCAGACCTATTTTATATTTTTGAAACAGGGTCTCTTACGCCAGCGCAGGCTGGCTTCGAACCTGCGCGATCCTCCTGTCTCCGCCTCCCAAGCGCGGGGATTACAAGCGTGCGCCACCACGCCTGGCTTCAAACCATTCTTAAGTAGAAAAAAAAAGACTTTCAAGAGTCTTTTAGAATAAAGCTGGACAGAGAAGAAAATTTAAAAAAGAATACTTTACAACTTTAGTGTCTCTAGGTTTATAGGAATTATCTGTGACTTTGTTCTTATTCCAAAAAGGAGGGGGGTGCTGGGAATGTAGCTCAGTTGTACAGTAATTGTGTATGCAAGGTTCTATCTTCAGAAGAGGGAAGAAAAGCTGTCCCATAGTCAAACTGACCTTTTTAGTTAAGGAAGGCCTACGGATGGGACAAAGTTCCAAATCTAAATTCTAATATTCTGCCTGTCCATTAGCTAACTAAATTTGTGGCTTTGGAAACATTTCTAACCTTTATTTTTTATTTATTTATTTATTTGTGGTATTGAGCATGGAACCAGGGGCATTCTACCTCTGAGCTATACCCCCTGCCCTATATTTTATTCTTTATTTTGAAACAGGGTCTCATTGAGTTGCAAAGGGCCTCACTAAGTAGCTGAGGCTGGCCGCAAACCGCAGTCCTCCGGTCTCAGCCTCCCAAATGCTGGGATTACAAGCGCGCACCACTATGCCCAGCTCATTTCTAACCTTTTTGACTCTGGTTCCCTCATTGTACCTTAACCCCTAAAGAGTGTGTTAAGAAGATTTGCAAATTTTCTTGTAGCTATACAATCCTACATTGTGTGTGTGTGTGTGTGTGTGTGTGTGTGTGTGTGTGTGTGTGTGTTACTGGGGACTGAACCCAGATGCATTCTACCTTCGAACTATATCCCCAGCCCTATTTTTTATTTTTTTAAATTAAATAATTGCTATTTTTTTCAGTACTGGGGATGGAACTCAGGGGCATTTTACCACCAAGCTATACCCCCAGCCCTATTATTTATTCTTTTTTGATGGAACCGGGGTTGAAACTCAGAGGTTTTCTACCTCCAGGCTATACTCTCAGACCTATTTTATATTTTATTTGGAAACAGGGTCTTACTAAGTTGCTGAGAGCCTAAGTAGCTGAGGCTGGCTTCTAACCCGTGCAATCCTCCGGTGTCAGCCTCCTGAGTTCTGGGATTACAAGAATGCACCACCACGCCCAGCTCCTACATTATTTTTTAAGACTTAGAAGTCAAAATATGGTAATGTGAACTACCTAGCAACAGGCATGAGAAACTCACACCACAAACACATACTTCAGAGTATTACATATATAAAGTCTGAGAACCCTACCATAACGTGGTAATTACAGATAGCATATATTGTGCAACATATAATAAAAATTGGTAAAGATTAAGAGAGGGAATATCTTGTAAGGCCCTTACAGTAATTGTGCAAAATCAATAAAAACTGGGATTCTAGTCATACTATATGAGACTGTGGCAATACAGAGTTCCAACTGTGTTTATTTCCCTTGGCTCCTTATATTCTATAGTTACTGACTGCTGGTGTCAGTCACTTACATTAAGGAACTGGTAAACTTATTTTGAATAATAAACCTGTTTTTTTTTTTTTTTAGTTCAGTTGTGATAAATTCATCCCACTCCTTGTCAAAGTGTGTTCCCCATAATCCTTACATAATTATGAAATTCTTCTCAGCAAAATGTTTATAGCCTAAAAATAAGCATATACATATGTATACACTATCAAAAAAGCAGTTTCTATAAAAGAAATAAAGGTATAGATATATTTTACAGACTCTTATATAACAAAATATTTAAATGTATAGTTGTAAAAGTTAGCAAACTGAAAATTCAAGACTCTAATGCTTCTGAAGTCCTACCAAAATTTTCAAAAGTTACAAAATCTGATGATTGGATAATGAATGGGCTGACACTGCATATAAAAAAGTAACAATCTGCTAGGTACAGTGACCTAATCCTGTAATTCCAGAGACTCCAGAGGCTGAGGCAGGAGGATCACAATTTAAAGCCAGTCTCAACTAGTGAGACCCTGTTTCAAAATAAAAAAGATAAAAAGGAATGGGGATTTAGCTCAGTGATAAAGTGCTCCTGGGTTCAATCCCCAGTACAAAAGAGCAACAACAACAACAAAAATAACAGTTTACTGACTCAGCAAACTAGGAACAAAAGTATAATAAAGAATGAAGACTGAATATGGCATTGTCACAGCCCTCAAAGATCTGACCTAGATAGTAATCTTACCTAGATTCAGCTAGCGTATTAAGTAGAGTAGGCAGAAAGGCAGGTGCAATCAGCTCTACTTATGGACAGGGCGGTCTTCAATGGCAGCGCAGTTTTGTAGGAGGCGAGGAGGAGGTGGGGAGGCAGCTACTGGGGACTGAACATGGGGCATTACACCTCCAAGCTATCTCCTCAGCCCTTTTTATTTTTGGTATTGACACAGGTTAGGTTGCTGAGGATCTCACTAAGTTGCTGAAACTTGCAAACCTCTTGTCTCAGTCTCCCATGTACTGGAGGAATTATAGGTATATGCAACTACACCTGACCTAACTATAGTTCTTCTTCTTCTTCTTCTTTTCTTCTTCTTTTTCTTTTTTTTTTTTTTTTTTTTGTGGTACTGGGGATGGAACCCAGGGGCATTCTACCTCCAGGCTACACCTCAGCCCTATTTTTTATTCTTTCTTTTGAAACAGGGTCTGAGTTGCAAAGGGCCTCACTAAGTAGCTGAGGCTGTCCTCGAACTGCTATCCTCCTATCTCAGCCTCCCAAATGCTGGGAATACAAACCTGTTCCGTTCTACCATGCCTGGCATAACTACAGTTCTTAATATCAAGCAGGTAATTCTAGATGGAAGAGGAAAAATTGGGAAGAATGGAGTTGGGCAGACCTAGTTTTAAATTTCAGTTTTTAAAATTCTTTGAACTACATCCTCTACTCTAAAGTAGGATAGTGTATATTCCTTAGGAATTGTTGTAAGTCAGGCATGGTGGCGCATGCTTCTGATCCCAGCGTTTGGGAGGCTGGGACAGGAGGATCACGGTTTGTGGACAGCCTCAGCTACTTAGTGAGTCCCTTTGCAACTAAGCGAGACCTTGTTTTGAAATAAAGAATAAAAAATAGGGCTGGAGGCAACACTCAGAGGTACAATGCCCCTGGGTTCCATCCCTAGTACCGCAAAAAAAAAAAAAAAAAAAAAAAATTGTTGGGAAGATTAAGTAGATAGTAATATGTCAGATCTTTAGTAGAATACTTAAAATATGAGAGGCTCAATATATATTATTATAAATTATTATTAATATAATTTATTATTATTAATATAAATACTGCTTTAAATTATCAACTAAGCAAATCCTTTCAATTGCTGAGAAACTTAATTCTTTTTATTTTTCAGGTCTTTGCATACTAGTCACCTTAATTTTCTTCATCAGTACCATCAATATGATCTTCAGCAATAACTATAAATAACAGTAACTTTATACTAACCAAAAAAGCTTTTCAAAATGCTTTTTTGTTTCAACTTCCCTTTAAAGTAACAACATATCTTTCAAAATTTTATGTTTTTTTTAAAAAATAGGATATGTACTTTAGGAAATGGCAACAGCAGAAAATTGTATATCTATAAGTATTTATTTTACTTATTTTTATTCTATTCCATTCCCAAAGTATTCAAAGATAAATGATTCTATTTCTTTATCTTAAAGGAATATACTTTGTTCTTATCCTGGTAGGAAAGTAAGTTCCCTTTGTACACAATCAATGCTGTTTCCTAAGGGAGTTTTTCCCATTTGAAGATATTTAGAGCATTTTTTATTAGAATATGCTTGGCTAGGGAGGCAGCTCAGTGGTAAAGCACTTCTCATCATGTTTAAGGCCCTGGTTGCATCCTCAGTACCATAAAGGCATACTTTTTTATTTGCTTGTTTTGTTGTTTTTACAAACTATACCTTGCCTCATTTTGGTTCATTTCTTCATCTGGTTCTAAGGCTTTTAGTATAACAACATAAACTGCCTCAGACAACACATTTAGTAGATGTAAACGCCAAGCTATTATAGACAAATAGGTAGGGATGTCAAGCGAGTTTGTTTTAAGGAAAGCAATTTCATTTTTAAAAATTCTACCACCCGATTGTGGTGGTCCATATCTGTAATCCAGTACTTGAAGGCTGAAGCAGAGGATTATAGTTTCAAGGACAGGATAACCTCAGTAACATAGCAAGACTCTTAGCAACCTAATGAGACTCTGTTTCAAAATAAAAAGGGCTGGGGCGTAGCTCAGAGGTATAAAGCCCCAGGGTTCAATCCTCAATACCAAAAAAACCCCAAAAAACAAAAACCAAAACTAATGATTCTGGAGAATAATTGCTTTTCTGGTATGTCTTAAACACTGATAATGTGCTAAGGTAATTAGATAATGCACACATGTAGTGACAAAGATTCTCCCTTTAACAAACTTTTGTCAGGCTTCTCTGATGCCCCTTCTCAATTAGGCCTTGTCCTCCCACTACTCCCTGTCTTTGGCCTGCCTTGCCCTATTTTAAAAGAATTGGCCCACCTTTGATATTTGATCAAGTTTGCCATCCTCCTACCTTTGCTGTTCAAGTTCTTGACCTGCTTCAGCAAGAATCCCCCTACCTTTGAAGTGTCTTTCCAATTATTTCTCATTCACTGGTACCCCCCCCCTTGGTATCAATGATTCTCTGCTCATTGGCTATAAATCCTCAGTTGTCATTACTGTGTCAGAGGTGAACCTAATCTCTCCTCAATGGCAGTAGTGTGTCTGTGGGGTAGGGTGGGATGGGGTGGTGTTAGTGGAGATTGAATCCAAGGGTATTCTACCTCTTAGCTATATCCCCAACCCCTATTTTATTTTTTAATTTTGAAACAGTCTCACTAAGTTGAGAAGGGCCTCACTCAGTTGTTAAGGTTGACCACAAACCTTCGATCCCCATGTCTCAGCCTCCCAAGTACTGGGATTACATATTCAAGAAGGAACCAAATAACAGCTCCTGTGTATTTTTTAGTTGTCGTTCCCAACCATTCCCTTTAATTTACAACTTCTTGCACCACATTAAAAGGAAATCATTCCTTGCTTCTCATTCTTTAACATAGGAGATCCAGAATATTTGTAATAAGATATCCAAGTATTCAAAGTGTTCATTTAGAAGTTCAAAGTGGCCAGGCGTGGTGGCACACGCTTGTAATCCCCGCGCTTGGGAGGCAGAGACAGGAGGATCGCGCAGGTTCGAAGCCAGCCGTGCTGGCGTAAGAGACCCTGTTTCAAAAATATAAAATAGGTCTGGGAGTGTAGCCCGGAGGAAGGAGGGCTTCCAGGAACCTCAGTACCACCAAAAACCAAAAAAAAAAAAAAAAAAAAAAGAGGTTCAAAGTGGTAATCTTTAACTCATCAATTATTAAACAGAACAAAAATTTAAAGTATTGGTTCATTTTCACTGAAGATTTTAAAAAGTCCTATCATAAATGCAAAATGGCAATACACATATATGTGCATGCACACAGGAGGAAAAGGATCCTATTTAGCTTAAGTAACAGATTTTCCTAAAGGTCTAGATCAAGAATTAGGGAAGTAGAACAGTCTGAGATAAACTGGATGTGGTGGCATGTGTTTATAATTCCAGTCCTTTGGGAGCCTGAGACAGGAGGATCACAAATTTAAAGCCAGCCTTAGGAATTTAGCAATAGCCTGAGCAACTTAGCAAGATCCTATTTCAAAATAAAAAATAGAGCTGGGGGTATAGCTTGAAGGTAGAATGCCTCTGGGTTCAATCCCTAGTTCTGCAAAATTAAATAAATGAATAAATAAATTAAATAAAGTTGGGCATGGTGGCACATACTTTTAATCTCAGTACTTAGGAGGCTGAGATAGGAGATTGCAATGGTTCTCAGTGTGCCTCAGCTACTTATTGAGGGCCTCCACAACTTAGTGAGACCTTGTTTCAAAAAAAAAAAAAAATAGGGCTGGAAGTATAGCTCAGAGGTAGAATGCCCCTGGGCTCTATTCCTAATACTACTAAATAAATAAATAAATGAATAAAGCTGGGAGTGGTGATGCATACTTGTAATCTCAGTATTGGGAGGCTGAGACAAGAGAATTGCAGGCTCAAGACCAGCCTCAGCAAACTAGTGAAACCCTGACTTAAATTAAAAAAAAAAAAAATTGGGCTGGGATTATAAACTAGAGGCAGGACAGTACTGAGTTCAATCCCGAATACTAGAAAGAAAGACAGCAAGCAAGCAAGCAAGCAAGCAAGCAAGCAAGCTAGCTGAAGGTGGCTGAATGTGGTGGCACACATTTGTAATCCTTGGACTTGGGAGGCTGAGACAGAAGGATTGCAGGTTCCAGGCCAGCCTCAGCAATTTATCAAGACCTAGTTTCCAAATAAAAAAATAAAATCGGGCCAGGTGTGGTGTCACATGCTTGTCATTCCAGAGCTGGGGAGGCTGAGACAGGAGGATCGGACAGGTTCAAAGCCAGCTTCAGCTACTTAGTGAGACCCTATTTCCAAATAAATTATAAAAAGGGTCTGGCAGTATAGCCTGGAGGTAGAAAAGCCCCTGGGTTCCACCCCCAGTACCACCAAAAAATAAAAATAAAAACAATAAAATCGGGTTTCCAAAGGATTGCTGAGCATACCTTCTAGACAACACGAGCAAAGCTCATCCTCCAGAGCTGAAATTTTATGGACAAAAAGTTATCATTGAAATTAAATGGTAGCAGATATGTCCAAGGAATATTACGGGGCTTTGATCCCTCTGTGAATCTTGTGATAGATGAATGTGGAGATGGCAACCAGTGGGCAACAGAACAATATTGCAATGGTGCACAGGATGGTGTCCCTATCAAGTAATAAGGCCAAATTTCTTGAAAAAGGGTGAACATAAAGACCTGTGAGAGGTAATACGAGGAAATAATATTATCAAGTTAGAAGCCTTGGAACAGGCCGGGCGTGGTGGCACACACTTGTAATCCCTGCACTTGGGAGGCTGAGACAGGAAGATCGCACATGTTCAAAGCCAGCCTTTGCTTTTAGTGAGGCTCTCAGCAACTTAGTGAAACCCTGTTTCCAAATAAAATAGAAAATAGATCTGAGAGTGTACCCTGAAGGTAGAAAGCCTCTGGATTCCATCACCAGCACTACCACCCAACCCCCCAAAAATAGAAGCCTTGGAAGAGTATAATAATGTCTGTTGAACAGAAATCCACGTCCCCTTTCCAAAGGGCCTGTTTTACTATGACACAAAAACTGGGTTGTGAAGTAAACTTTTACATTAGTAAAAATTTTTTAAATAAAAATGAATAAAATCGGGCTGGAGGCATAGCTTGGAGGTAGAATATCCTAGAGTGCAACCCCTAGTTATAACACACACACACACACACACACACACACACACACACACACACACACACACCTGATATAAAATGTTCCAATGAGCTAGAAAAATATTATTTTTATTTATTTAGTTTTGTGGGTCTGGGGATGGAACCCAGGGGCATTCTACCTCTGAACCACACCCCCTGCCCTATTTTTTATTCTTTATTTTGAAACCGGGTCTCACTGAGTTGCAGAGGGCTTCACTAAGTAGCTGAGGCTGTCCTCGAACCACTATCATCCGATCTCTGCCTCCCGAATGCTAGGATTATAAGCGTGAGCCACCACACCTGGTTCTAGAAAAATATTAAAATGAATGAAAAGATCTCATAAGAATCTGTTGCTTAGGAACATAAATATGTTAAAATACCCTGCTAGATACAATGAGTATTTTTTAGGAAACAGAAGTAGGCTAAAAAATTAGGAAAAATTCACATCAATACCTTGAGACTCAGTACCAGAGAGCAATGCCAACAGCAAGTTCAAAAGGACAGGGTTGGTAGTGAGCTCATGCTGATAAAAGCAGATGTAGTAGGGAACAAGAAGTATTGTTTCCTTAAGATCGGGTGTATACCTGGCATGTCATGGCATCCTAACTTAAAGTTTGTGTGTGTGTGCTATGGAGGATGAAACATAGAGATGTACTTTCAGGATATAGGCCACCAGCCCTACTTTATTTTTAATTTGTTAACTGCGTCCCACTAAGTTACTGAGGCTGGCCATGAACCTGCTATTCTCCTTTCTTGGCTTCCCAAATACTGGGATTACAGGCATGCATGACCACACCAGACATTGAGTATTCTTTTAAAAGTTCAGATTTTTGAGTTTATCAATTTGTTCATTTACTCAAAACAAAAAACAAAGAAAACAAAACAAAACAAAATAAACAGTTAGGTCTCAGGCACTGAGGTACATACTAATAAGGACAAAAAGGAGACTAGTGAAAAAAGCCAACAAATTCCTTTTTGTCTTCCAGCAGTGGTTCTGAAACTTGGCTACATATTAAAACCACCTGGGAAGATTTAACAGACTGATCCCTGGTTCCACCTGCAGAGATTCTGATGCCAAAGATTTTTCCTATTATGGGGGAGGGGGCTGCCCTAAAATTGAGCTACACACTCAATCCTTTTTTTTTTTTTTTTTTGAGACAAGCTGGGCTCAAACTTGTGATTCACCTGTCTCATCCTACCCTAAGTACTGGGATTACAGGAGTGTGCCACTAGGCCCTGCTCTGATGTAATAAATCTCTTAATTTGCAGAAGACTGTTAATAGGGCTTAGATATATCAAGATTTATAAAAGCTGCCTCTGGTGATTGTAATGTGCTGGCAAGGTTGAAAGCCACCATCTTAAACATAACCTGTTGCAAATCATTATGGAGGATACAAATAATGTTAAGACACTTAGTACCTTGGCTTTTCAGTCTTCGTGTACTTCACCATGGTTAGCAAAACAACTTACACAAATAACAACCCTCAATAAGAATGTGTTGACTAGTTAAAAATAACCATGCTGAGTGTGGTGGTGCACACCTATAATCCCAATTCTTGGGAGGCTAAGACAGGAGGATTTCAGGTTCAAGGATAGCCTCAGCAATATTCTTAACAACCTAAAAAGATTGTTTCAAAATAAAGAATAAGAAAACCTCAAAGAAGACAGAATCTAAATTGTACTCTGCAAAGTGTCTTAGATACTTCTGAGGGAGGCATTATAAATGAGGGAATAGTAAAAACAATACATAGAAAAATAGCCTCTAAGAAGATCAGTTTGGTAGGATCAGAGTATTTATTAGGTGGTAATAAAAAAAGGGTAGGGTAGATAGGGCCAACAGATGGCAGTAGTTAGGCTAACACCAAACCTGGTTTTATGTGTAGGTCATAAAGACCTGATGAACCTTTCTAACTACAAAATTCCATTAATAAAAACTAATCTGCCTGTTAAAGTTGAAGCACTGGCATCCTCATTACAGCTTCTCAAAATCAGTCTGCCTTCTGAAAGTTAACAAATGATGCTATTAAAGCAAGATCCATTCACTTATTCATTTACCAAATATCTGAAGGCCCACTATGTTTTAGCAATGCTGATTTATTAGGACATTGTCCTCATGGAGCTTACATGCTACTAGGTAGAGAGACAACAGATAAAAGTAAGTAGCTAGGCATTGTGGTGCACACTTGTAATCCCCGCGCTTGGGAGGCTGAGACAGGAGGATCACACAGGTTCAAAGCCAGCCTCAGCTACTTAGTGAGGCTCTCAGCAACTTAGTGAGACCCTGTTTCAAAATAAAGTATAAAAATAAGCCGGGCGTGGTGGTGCACGCTTGTAATCCCAGCATTCGGGAGGCTGAGAACAGAGGATCGCGGTTTGTGGACAGCCTCAGCTATCTAGTGAGGCCCTCTGCAACTCAGTGAGACCCGGTTTCAAAATAAAGAATAAAATATAGGGCACAGGGTGTAGCTCGGAGGTTGAATGCCCCTGGGTTCCACCCCCCAGACCCTCAAAAAAAAGTATAAAAATAGGTCTGGGACTGGGAGTGTTGCCCAGAGGTAGAAAAGCCATCTCTAGTAAAAAAAAAAAAAAAAAAAAGTTACAAAAATACATAGAAATACATAGTATGTTAGCTAGTGATAAATGCTAAAGATAAAAAAAAATAAGGCAAGTAAATGTTAGGATTTGGAACTGGACAGAATAACCAGAGGTTTTTAAGTATTTTTATTGGTGCATTATACTCTCACAACACAATGTACTCCCTACCTGTTAACATTTACCTTTCCCATACATGGTATTGAGACTAGCATTGGTATTTTTACATGTGTACTTATCAATGGAAGTGATTCTTTCATTACTCCTCCCTCTCCCTACCCTCCTTCATCTAGATTACCTTCCTGGTTCTATTGAAGTCTCTCTAGTATCCTGTTTACTCCCTAGCTTCCATATATGACAGAAAATGTATGATCTTCACTTTCTTTGACTGGATAATCTCACTTAGCATAATATTCTCCAGGTCCATTTTCCTGCAATGACATTATTCTGTTCTTGACTGCTGAGTAGAATTCCATTATGTGTATATAATTTTGTAATCCCTTCATCTATTGATGGACACCTAGTTTCATTCTATAACTTGACTATTGTAAATTGTGCTGCTATAAAGATGGATGTGTGTATGTGTGTGTGTATGTTATTTTCTGATTTCAGTCTCTTTGGAAAGATACTCAGGAGTGATACAACTGGATCATATGGTGGACTCATTACCAATTTTCTGAGGAATCTCCATACCAGCTGTACTATCCTACATGGTTCTTATAGCTGACATTGCTTGGGCTATTCTGGGTCTCTTGTTTCTCCATATGAAATCTAGGACCAGTTTCTCTAGGTCTGTAAAGAATGACACCAGTAATATGAACAGAGATTGCATTGACTCTATAGACCACTTTTGGTAGAATGGCCATTTTGATATTTATTCTGCCTATCAAAGAGCAAGGGAGATCAAGCAGGGTGTGGTGGCGCACGCTTGTAATCCCCGCGCTTGGGAGGCTGAGACAGAAGGATCGCACGGGTTCAAAGCCAGCCTCAGCTACTTAGTTGAGGCTTTCAGCAACTTAGTGAGACCCTGTTTCCAAATAAAATATATATTAAAAAAAGGTCTGGGGGTATAGCCTGGAGGTAGAAAGCTCTGAGTTCCACCCCCAGTACCACCAAAAAGAGCAAGGGAGATCTTTCCATCTTCTAAGATCTTCAATTTCTTTCTTGAGTGTTTTATAATTTTCATTATAGAGGTCTTTTGCCTCCTTGGTTAGTTACTCCTAGATATTTTACTGTTTTAAGGTTATTATGTTTTCTGGATTTCTTAGTGGGTTCATGTTTGGCATACAGAAAAGCTATTTAGATTGATTTTGTATCCTGCTACTTTGCCTAATTTGTTAATCAGCTCTTACAACTTTTGGTTGGGTTTTTTTGGCTTCTCAATATAGGACTATGTTATATAAAATAATTTCAGTTCTTTTCCTATTTGAATTCCTTTGGTGTCCTTCTCTTGCCTTCTTACTTTGGAGTCTTGAGGACTATATTGAAAAGGAGCAGTGAAAATGGGCATGATTATATTGTTGATTTTCAAGAAAATTTCCATAATTTTTCCCTGTTCAATATGATATTGGCATTAGGTTTTCTGTATACTGCCCTAATGATGTTAAGGTCCTTCTATTTCAATTTTCTGCAGGGTTTTTAACATCAGTGTTAGATTTTGTCAAATGCTGTTTCAGCATCTATTGAAATAATTATGTGATTTTTGTCTTCAGTTTTATTTCTGTGGTAACATGTACTGATTTGCATATGTTGTCTCATCTGTAGGATGAAACCATCTTGGTCATGGTGTACAATTTTCTTGATGTGATTTTGAATGTACATTGCTGGTATTTTTTGTGTCTGTATGGCACTGGGGATTGAACCCAGGAGTGTTCTACCTGCGAGCTACATTCTTAAGACTTATCTTTTTATTTTGAAACAGGGTCTCACAGGTTAATGGGTCTATTTGCTGAGGCTGTCCTTAAACCTGCAATTCTCCTATCTCAGCTTCCCAAGTATTGGAATAAAAAGTGTACACTACCACCATGCCCAGCTTAGTATTGTGTTTAGAATTTTTGCATCCATATTCATCAATGATACTGGTCTGTAATTTTTTTTAACTTGAGGGATCTTTATTTGGCTTTTGTATTAAAGTGATACTGGCATCACGGGAGTTTGAAAGGATTCCATCTCTTTTCATTTCACGAAATGGCTTGTGAAATATTAGATTTAGTTCTTCTGTAAAGATTTTGTAGAATTCACCTGGGAATCTGTCTAGACCCGGGCTTGTCTTTGATGGAAGGCTTTTTATTCCTGTCCCTACCTCTTTGCTATTGGCTGTTGGATATCTTTATCTTATTGGTTCACCACAGGTAGGTTGTATGTGTCTAGAAATTTGTCAATTTCTTCTATTATTGGAAAGTAAAATTTCCAAATAGTTTCAGATGATCCTCTGATGGCTCCTTTTTCATTCCTGATCTTAATTTGGGTTGGTTCTTTTTTAGTACGTATGTGGTACTGGGGGTGGAATCCAGGGCATTCTACCACTGCTGAGCTATACTCCTAGTCCTCTTTTTATACTTTACTTTGAAACATGGTCTCACTGAGTCTCACTGAGTTGCAAATGGCCTCACTAAGTAGCTGAGGGCTGTCTGTGAACCTGGATCCTTCTGTATGGGCTTCCCAAATGCTAGGATGACAAACATGCACCACCATGCCCCACTCAGGTTGGTTCTTTTTTTTGGGTTAGGTTGGCTAATGGTTTATCAATCTTGTTAATCTTTTCAAAGAACCAACTTTTTGTTTTGTTGATCTTTTGCATTGTTTTTTCATCCTCTATTTCATTAATTTCTGCTCTGACTTTAGTTACCGCCTGCCTTTTACTGACTTTGTCATTAGACTACTTCCCCTGTTTTTTTTAAGTCCTTTAAGTATGTCATTACGATGTTGATGACTTTCTGGGGTTTTTTTTCTTTCTTTCTTTCTATTTGTGTGTGTGGTACTGGGGATGGAACCCTGGGGCATTCTACCTCCAAACTATACCCTCAGCTCTATTTTTAATTCTTTATTTTGAAACAGGGTCTCCCTGAGTTGCAAAGGTCTTCGCTAAGTTACTGAGGCTGTCCTCGAAGCGAGATCCTCTCTGTGCAACTCAGTGAGACCCTGTTTCAAAATAAAGAATAAAAAATAGGGCTGGGGGCCAGGCGTGGTGGCACACGCTTATAATCCCAGCATTCAGGAGGCAGAGACTGGAGGATCGCGATTCGTGGGCAGCCTCAGCTACTTAGTGAGGCCCCTCGCACTCAGTGAGACCGTTTAAAAAATATAAAGCCAGGGCGTGGTGGCGCATGCTTGTAATCCCCACGGTTGTGAGGCGGAGACAGGAGGATCGTGCAGCACTGGCTTAAGCGACCCTGTATCTAAATAAAAAAGTATAAAAATAGGTCTGGAAGTGTAGCCCGGAGGTAGAAGGGCTTCCAGGAACCCCAGTACCACCAAAAAGAAAAAAATATATATATATAAAGCCTAAATAATAGGACCAGGACGTAGCTCAGAGGTAGAATGCTCCTGAGTTCCATCTCCAGTACTGTAAATAAAAATAAAAAAAAAAAAAGACTAAAAAAAATAGGGCTGGGGGTGTAGTTTGGAAGTACAATGCCCCTGGGTTCTATCCCTAGTACTGGAAAAAAAAAAAAAAAGTCTGCTTTGTTGGAAAGAAGCATTGTTACCTGCTTGTTTTTAGTCATTTGCACCTCATATAATTTTCTAATCTTTCACCTTTAGCATACGGATCCCTTTGGACATGAGTTTCTGGCAAGCATTATACAGTTGAATTATATTCTTTAATCCACATTGCTAGTCTATGCCTTTTAACTGAGGAATTTAGAACTTTTACATTCAGTGTTATTATTAAAAGATGATTTTTGTTTCCTATCATTTTGAGTCATATTTTGTTTGGTATACTGTTATTTCTCCTTCATTTATTGCCCTTCTGGTGGAATTCACCCCTTTACTGGTTCTGGTATTTACTTTTCTTCTTTGTGTTTTATTTCTTTAAGTATTTTCTCTAGTGTTGGCTTAAATTCTTTTAGTTTCTGCTTGTCTTGGAATGTTTTTATTTCTTCATTAATTTTTAATGATATCTTTGCTGGATAGCAGGCTTGGTTGAGAATTGTTTTCTTTCAGGGCCTAGAGTACAACATATGGCTTTCATGATATGGAATGAGAAGTCTAGAGTGAGCGGGCATGGTGGTGCACACTTGTAATCCCAGTATTTGAGAGGCTGAGACAGGAGGATTGTGGTTCACAGACAGCCTCAGCTACTACTTAGTGAGGCCCTTTGCAACTCAGTGAGACCCTGTTTCAAAATAAGAAACCAAAAATAGGGTTGAAGATGTAGCTCAGAAGCCGGACATGGTGGCGCACCCTTGTAATCCCAGCATTTGGGAGGCTGAGACAGGAAGATCATGGTTTGCAGACAGCCTCGCTACTTTGTGAGGCCCTCAACTTAGTGAGACCCTGTTTCAAAATAAAGAATAAAAAATAGGGCAGGGGGTGTAGCTCGGAGGTCCAATGCCCCTGGGTTCCATCTCCAGACCTGCAAAAAAACCCCAAAAATCAAACAAACAAAAAAAAAACACACAAGATGTAGCTTGAAGATAGAATGCCTCCAATACAGAAGAGGAAAAAAAAAGAAGTCTGGAGTGATTCTTAATGTTTTGCCCCTCACTGTTACCCATTCTTTTATTCTCAGTGTTTTTAAGATTCTTTCCTTAGCCTCTGTGTTAGTCATTTTGATTATTGTATTGCGGGTAGAAGTTCTTTGATGGTGTCCTAAATGTTTCCTGTACTTGGCTGTCCAAGTCTTTATTTATTTACACACACACACACATTTCGTGTGTGGGGTGAGGGGGTACTAGGGATCTAGGGATTGAACCTAGGGACATTTTCTTCCAAGCTACACCCCCAACCCTATTTTTTATTACTTTGAAACTGAGTATCACTAAATTGCAGAGGGCCTAACTAAATTGCTGAGGCTAGGCACAAATCTGTGATCATCCTGTCTCAGCCTCTCAAGTACTGGGATTACAAGCAAGCACCTCAACACCTAGTTCATCCAAGCCTTCTATTTTTGGAAAATTCTCTGATATTATATCTCTGAGGTTTCTGATATCCTTGGTTTGTGCTTCTAGACCTTCTTCAATGTTGATTATCCAAAAATTAGGTCATTACATATTATCTCATATTTCTTGGATATTCTAGTTGTATTGTTGTATTGTCTTCTCTATATTATTGACTGTGTGGTCAGTTTTGAACAAGCTGTCTTCCCAAAATGAGACTATTTTCCACGTGGTCTACCTTGCCAGAGGTGGTTTCTACTGAGGTCTTTAATTCATTAATTGATTATTTTCACTCAAAGAATCTTTTTTGTTAGTTGAGGGCTCTAGTTCTTTCCTTCCCTGTATACTTTAACTGATTTCATTTCTGAGGCCTTTGATCATATTGATATCAAAAATTCTCAATTCTCCTGCATTTCCTGCAGCTCAGTATTGATGTTGAGTTGTGGGAGTTTGTTTCTTTTTTTTTTTTTTACCGTACTGGGGATGCAACTCAGGGGCATTCTACCTCCGGGCTACACTCCCAGCCCTATTTCTTATTCTTTATTTTGAAACAGGGCTTCACTGAGTAGCAAAGGGCCTCACTAAGTAGCTGAGGCTGTTTGTGAATCACAATCCTCCTGTCTCAGCCTCTCAAATGCTGAGATTACAAGTGTGCGCCACCACGCCAGGCTCACTGTTCTTCATTCTCATGTTTTCAGAGTTCTCATGTTTGTATTTCTGTTGTCTTGGCATCCTCTTCCTCTTTGTCTGAGGGTCCTGTGTCTATTTGTTATCCCTTTATAATAAGGCCTACTTATGCTGGGATATATATTTGCCTTTACAAATCTGTCTCATATAATTAAACTTTTAAGTTTGTCCCCCAGGATCTCTTTAACAGGGTTTAACAAGATATAGTTCTTAATGCAGGTAATCAGAAATCTGATTGTCTGCAGGTCACTGTGGTCTCCAGGCCCAAACTTTATAGGGCCAGAGACTGTGATGTTCCATTTAGAGCCCGTAGGCTGTTGGTTGGAATTTAATGCTACATAGATCCCACTGCTGCTCTGATGGTTGTGAATCCCTGATTCTGTAGAGTGCTGACCTCTGGCCTCTGTAGACACTGGATAAATTCATCAGGGCCAGAGATTACTGTGTTCCAATCTTGTGGCCTGGTTGGCTGCTGAGCTTTGATAGCTCAGGGATACCACCGCTGATCTGCTGGTTAAGATCATGTGGAGTGCTGTTAGTCACTGGCATGCATGCATGCCAGACCCAAACCCTACAGGTGGAGTCCAGACTATAGCTGTGCTCATATGAGCACCTGCTGACCCCAGCCTCCCTGCTTTCAGGGCTAAAGCTCTGTCAGAGAGAGACTATACAGGTTCCAAGCTTGGGGCTTGAGTGACAGTTATTTAGCTTCAGAAGCACTGCTGCTATTCTGGAGATCTGTGATCATGTAAGACCTGTTGGCTTCTGGACTTGGTTCTTGTACCACCCAAATACTGCTGGACATGAGTTTGTAGCCCCCAGAGTCTGTTTAATCATGTAAGACTGCTTCTTGGCAAGAGAAGAACTCAACAGAAGAAAAACAGTTAAAACAGGGCTGAATTAGACACAGCACAGAGAACAGAGGACTAAAAAGCTCCATGTGTCTCATATGGTGAACGGAAAATAGAGACAGCATCATCCTGGCTATCTCAGTTGGTCTCTGAGATCCACGGGTCCTGTCAGCTACCAGCCAGGGTGCAGACTTGCCAGGATGGTGCTGCCTCTGCCCTGCTCATCAGATGAGACAAACGGAGCTCTTTTCAGTACTCTGCTCTCTGTGCTGTGTCCAATTCCATTGTGTTTCTACTAACTTTCTTCTGTTGAAAACTGACTGCTTTTCTTCTCTTGCCAAGAAGCAGTCATCCAACTTTCAGAGAAACCAAAACATGCTTTCTCTATTCCACCACTTTTAATCTTGAGAAAGTGTGTATGTGTTGCTTAGGACTGAACTCAAGGACATTCTACATCTGAGCTACATCCCCAAGCAATTCTTATTTTTTATTTTGAAACAGGGTCTCCTTAGGTTGCTGATGCTATCTTTGAATCTGCAATCCTCCTGTCTCAGCCTCCCAAGTACTAGGATACAAGGCATGTACCACATGTCCAGCTTCAAATAATTCTTTACTGACTTCTGGCTAAATATCTGAATGAAGTAAGGGATACTGAAAGAAGAAACATCCAGAGTAAATAAAATGCAGAGTAACAAAAACAGAGTAAACAATCTTATTCTGACAAATCCCTACATATTCTGAGATTCCAGCTTCTTCTAGTACTAGAGATTTTGTCATCCTTAGGTGATACTATATAGCTAAAACATAGAGGACTAGGGAAAAAAAAAGGCAGCAGATGAAGTCAGAGAAGTGGCAAAAAAGAAAAAAATCTCAGAACAGCTGGTACAATGGCATATGCCTGTAATTCCAGCTTCTCAGGAGGCTGAAGCAAGAAGATGACAAATTCAAGGCCAACCTAGGCAACTTATCCTGTCTCAGGATAAAATAATAAAAACAGCTAGGGATGTAGCTCAGTAGTAGAACACTTGCATAGCATGTGCAAGGCCCTGCGTTCAATCTGTAGCACTAGAAGAAGCTGGAATCTCAAGAATATGTAGGGATTTGTCAGAATAAGATTGTTTTTTCTTTTGTGATACTGGGGATTGAACCCAGGGGCATTCTTCTGAACTACACCCCTAGTCCTGCTTTATTTGTTCTCCTTTGAAATAGGATCTCACTAAGTTGCTGAGGCTATCCTGGAGCCTGAGATCCTCCTGTCTTAGTCCCCCAAGTACTGGTATTTCAGGTATGCATCACTATGCCTGCCTAGAGTAAAAAATTTTATTCTAAAGAGGGGAGGCCACTGGTGGGTTTTTGTGAATTTTGTGTCAGAAAGTGACATGTTCTGAACTGTATTTTAACCAGATCAGTCTGGATGCTTCCTTGAGGACAGAATGTTGAGTGAGGGGTAAGATAAAAGGGAGTAATAGCAAAAACTGGAGAACCAGAAGCTTTTTAATAATTTTGGTGAGACAAGATAGTGGTTTGAGTGGAGGCAATAAGGGTGTGGTGAAAAAAATAGTCAAATTCTGGGTTTATTTTAAAGGCAGAGCTACAGGATATGCTAATAGACCATATATGCATTGTGAGAGAAACACCAGTCAAAAACAACAATGTTTCTGAACTCAGAAACTATAGAATTGAATCATCATTAAATAAAAAGAGAAGCTACAATATGCAAATTTTTTATATACAAGGTCTTCCTTCCAGCACTCTAAAAACTCCCTCACTGCCAGGTGTGGTGGTGCTTGTTTGTAATCCTGGTACTTGGGAGGCTGAAAGAGGAGGATCGTAGGTTCAAGGCCAACTTCAACAACTCAGTGAGGCCCTCTGCACATCAGTGAGACTTGGTTTCAAAATAAGATAATAGCTGGCCGTGGTAGCGCAGGCTTATAATCCCAGCTCTTGTGAGGCTGAGACAGGACTGCACAGTTTCAAAGCCAGCCTCAGCTACTTACTGATAAGGCTCTCAGCAACTTAGTGAGAAACTATTTCCAAATTTAAAAAAAGTATAAAATAGGTCTGGGAGTATAACCCTGAGGTAGGAAAGCCCCTGGGTTCTACCCCCAGTAACCACTCCCACCCCCCCCCACACAAATAAGATAATAAAACAGGGATGTAGCTCAGAGAAAGATTTCTCCTGAGTTCCATCCCCCAGGATGCACACACACACACACACACACACACACACACACACACCCCAAACTCCCTTGCTAGTAATGTAGTAACATATTAACTTATCTAGGAAAGAAATGTCCACTCACTGTTATTACCCAAAGACCTGAGGTGGTCCTGATGTTGGGCATATATACCTATTATGGAGGGAAATTACATTAAAACTTTTAGATCATGTAGTTAATGTCCATTCCATACTCAAAATATTTAAACTTAAAAAATTACTATTTAAGTTCCCATGTAATAGATCTTTCTAAAAAGAAAAATCTGGGCCTGTCTGTATTAAATTAGTTATTATTTCACTTTTATACATAATATCTACCAGCCTAAGAGATAGGAGTTTATCCCTGAGAGAGATCTAGGTTCAGTATCCTAATGAATCAAGCTACCAGGGAAAGGACTAAGATTTATACAATAGCAAGTTCACTAAAATAATGGTTCTCAAATTGCCTCCAAATTATTGGAAATCTTACTAAAAATTGATTCTTGACCATTAATTCCTCCTAAATTCTAATTCAGTAGGTCTAGGATAGAACCCAGAAATTTGCTTTTGAAAGAAATACACCAGAGATTCTACTTTAGGCAAAAATTTTCTAAGGTATAGTCACAAAAATATTAACAAAGTACGCCAGCCAGTTCCGTTGGCCATGTCATAGGAAGTTTCATTATCTTTAAACTTTTAAAGCCATACTTCTCATTGTGTGCTTCTAATGCATTTTAAATATTTGCAAACAATTTTGGTTGCACACTTAAGAAGCTCAAAAGAACACAAAACTAATTCAGTAATAATCATAATGCAATTATTCCTTTTATAAACCCTTAAGCATTTATAAAAGCATTAGGTCATTATACCATTAACTTGGTTGCTGTTTAGAACTGTCATTCTGTAGAACTGCTATCTTTACTATTATCTACTCAAAAAAATCAAAATGTGTAGGAACATAGACTCTGGAAATAGATTATCAGCATTGTATGTGCTCTACTAATTATTAGTTCTGTACACTGGGTCATTGTTTCAAACCTTAAATGTGCCACAGGTTACTAAACTGTAAAATGGAATATAAGAATCCATCCCATAGGGTTGTTCTGAGATGAATAATGTTAGCTAGGTGCAAAATAGAGAATTTGCAAGGCAGAACTATCTCATATTTCAGTAAACCCACCTTTCTTTAATGAAGTCTAATATTATGCCATCCTCTTGCTTATGTGCTATACCATGACTGACACTACCTTATGTGATCCACTTAACTAAACATTCCATTTCACAGGATACTTACTGCCCTAAAATATGTGTGCAACTGTAGTAGCAAAGATAGATTTTACATACTGCTCAAAATTCAAGAATATAGCTGTAATTTCTTTCTTTCTTCTTCTTTTTTTTTTTTTTTTTTTTTGTGGTACTGGCTCCTGGAAGCCCTTCTACCTCCAGGCTACACTCCCAGACCTATTTTTACATTTTTATTTGGAAACAGGGTCTCCTAAGCCAGCGCGCACGGCTGGCTTCGAACCTGCGCGATCCTCCTGTCTCTGCCTCCCAAGCGCAGGGATTACAAGCGTGCGCCACCACACCCGGCTGTAATTTCTAATAAATTGGCTAGAATGGTAATGGAAGAAGAACTTAGAGGCAGTGAGAACAATTAAGAATGTTGTTAAAAATAATTCAAACATAAAAGGCCCTGAATGAAGAGTGATAAAAGGAATGTTCTAGAAGGTTCTTACATTGTTTGCTTTCCCACATTTACCCTGATAACAAGACTGAGAGTTCCTTGAGGCATGGACTATCTTCTTAACTAGTGCTTAGCAAAACACCAAGAACACAGTGTAGGCTGCAAACAGAGTGTAGGGTACTGACATGACTCTGTATATACTTTCGAGGAGCCTTTTAAAACCCCTAATGAGCCAGGCGTGGTGGCACACGCTTGTAATCCCACACTTGGGAGGCGGAGACAGGAGGTTCGCACAGGTTTGAAGCCAGCTGCGCTGGTTTAAGAGACCCTGTTTCCAAATAAAAATATATAAAAAAATAATAGGTCTGGGAGTATAGTCCAGAGGTAGAAGGGCTCCCATGAACCCCAGTACCACCAAAAATTAAAAATAAAAATAAAAACCCTAATGAAAGTATTTCCTTCTGCTGCTGTAAATCTTCTCCTGGGTTAAATTCCCAGTACCATGCACACAACTTCTCCCGGGAAGGGGGGTGGGGGTGTTGAGATACAGCTCACTGGTAGAGCACTTGCCTAGCCTGTAAAAGGCCTTGGGTTCAAATCCCACCCCTAAAGATAACAACATGAGAGTATTAGTGCTAATCGATGACTTATTAGAAAAGTTATAGCAAGTAAGTTTTAGGGTTCATTCACTGTACAAAGATAACCAACCCAGTAAATTAAGGGGATAATACATAATCAAGGAACACCAGGCCAAAAGGATGAGTATTTTCATGAGCTCATTCGAGGCTGGTTAAGAGACCTCAAATCCCTGCATCTGTTTCCAACATTTTCCATATCTCTACTAAACAATTTTGATAAATCTGGTTTTTTTTAAATGTCTTATAAGCTGGGCGTGGTGGCACATGCTTGTAATCCCAGCGCTTGGGAGGCTGAGACAGGAGGATCGCACAGGTTTGAAGCCAACCTCAGCTACTTAGTGAGGCTCTCAGCAACTTAGTGAGACCCTAAATATAAAATGGGTCTGGGAGTGTAGCCCGGAGATAGCCCCTTCCATCCCCAATGTCACCCAAAAAAAAAAAAAAAAAAAAAATCTTATAAATGATACCATTGCCTAAACTAAAAGCATGTAGATCTACTTCTCAGTTTTGTTTTGTTTTTTTCTTTTGGTGGTACTGGGGTTCCTGTAAACCTTCTACTTTCGGGCTACACTCCCAGACCCATTTTTATATTTTTATTTGGAAAGAGGGTCTCTTAAGGGCTGGCTTCGAACCTGTGCGATCCTGTCTCTACCTTCCAAGCTGGGGATTACAAGCGTGCGCCACCACACCCAGCTCAGTTTTTTTTTTTTTTTGCAGGTCTGAGGATGGAACCCAGGGGGCATTCAACTTCCAAGCTACACCCCCTGCCCTATTTTTTATTCTTTATTTTTAAACAGGGTCTCACTAAATTGCGGAGGGCCTCACTAAGTAGCTGAGGCTGCCTGCAAACCCCGATGTCTCCGCCTCCTGAATGCTGGGATTACAAGTGTGCACCACCACGCCCAGCTCAGTTTTGGTATTTTTGAAGCTATACACAAATATTCTACTAGTTAGACTGAAGGGGAAAACATGATAATCACACTTTTTTTTTTTTTTGGTGGTACTGGGGTTCCTGGAAACCCTTCTACCTCTGGGCTATACTCCCAGACACCTACTTTTTGTATTTTTATTTGGAAACAGGGTCTCTTAAGCCAGAGAGGCTGGCTTTGAACCTGAGCAATCCTCTTGTCTCTGCTTCCCAAGTGCGGGGAGATTACAAGAGTGTGCCACCACACCAGGCGATAATCACACTTTTAACCAGCTTTAAAATTCTCTTTGCATTTGTTTAAAAATGCTGAATCATAAAATTTTCAAAAACACAATGAACTCAAGTAGTTCATCTCATATTTTAAGCTTTCCAATGAGGGTACCTTGGTATTGCTAAGTATTTCGAACTGAATAATGAAGTTTAAATACCCAAAAGAAGCTAGGTGGTGGTATACACTTGTAATCTCACTACTTTGGAGGCTAAGACAGGGGATCACAGATTTGAGGACAGCCTCAGCAATTCGTGAGACTCTTAGCAACCTAGTGAGACCCTGTTTCAAAATAAAAATAAAATAGTGTTGGGGGTATAGCTCAGATTATACTGGGTTCAATCCCCAGTACCAGAAAATAAATAGATATAAATATATACCCAAAAGAACAGAGCTCATGCTCAGAAACTGAACTCCAGGATAAGACTAAAAGCATTTCTTTTTAATATTTCTTTCTTTCTACTTTCTAACATAGATCAATTTAAGAATGTAAGAAATACACATTCAAAGGAGAACCTGGGCCACCTCAAAAGTGAGAGGCCAAAAGCATTTATTTCTGCACATTATACTTTTCACTTCCTGTTTTATTTAGAAAGCTCATCATGACCATTTCCGGTAACATTGCAGGAAAAAAAAAAAAAGAAAAAAAACTTCCGGCAGGCCTAGATGAAAACGATGTTGAGTCCAATTCTGCAGATGAGCCAGGCATAGCTTTATAATCATAGTACTTGGGAAGCTAAAACAGGAAGATTGAAGGTTCTAGGCCAGCGTCAGCATAATGAGATCCTGTTTCAAACTAAAAAATAAAATAGGGCTGGGGGTAAAGCTCAGAAGTAGAATGTGCCTGAGTTTAATTCCCAGTACATGTAAATAAATAAATACATACATATAAAGAAAAATCTGAAGATGAAGCCACACTAGAGAAATTTGAGCTTAATATATAGGAAGATAAAGAGGATGCGACCATTATAAAATAGGGCTGGAGGTGTAGTCCAGAGGTAAAAAGCCCCACATCCCAGTACCACAAAAAAAAAAAAAAAAAAAGAAGAAGAAGAAGAAGAAGAAGAAAAAGAAGAAGGAGGAGGAGGAGGAGGAGGAGGAGGAGGAGGAGGAGGAGGAAGAAGAAAGAAAATCAGTTTAGTTTTCCCAGAAGATGGACCAAAAATGAAATTACCTTCAATATGTGGAAAAAATTTCAGGAATTGCACAAAATGCATTCTGAACAAAACTCTTCAACCTCAAGATTCAGAGGGAATCCAGAAAAGATAAATTGATGTGAACAGTCCTTAAATGAAACCCAGTGGAAGGAGTTTATTTGAAGTCAAGAATAGATTTGAACCCTCAGTTACAAAGAAAAAGGTCAACAAATCAGGCCTTGAAATGATGACAGAACAAGCCAGGCATAGTGGCACATGCTTGTAATCCCAGCATTTGGGAGGCTGAGGCAGGAGGATTGCACAGGTTTGAAGCCAGCCTCAGCTATTTAGTGAGGCCCTTTGCAACTCAATGAGACCCTGTTTCAAAATAAAGAATAAAAAATAGGGCTGAGGATGTAACTAAGTGGTAGAATGCGCCTGGGTTCCATCCTTAGTACTGCTCCCCCCCACAAGAAAAAGAACTCAGTAACCAGTTTGCTACTTGGAAGGCTTGGTAAAAAAATAAAAACTGCCAAAGCAATCACCTGTTTGTAAAAGCCAGAAAGGAGGCTGAAAATGCATAGGTTGCTCAAAAAAAGAAGAAACTTGCACAGGGGTTTGACACAAGAAATGAGAAAGCAAGAGCAACATGAAATATATGTGATTTGGCAGAGGTTTTCAAGACATTTGTAGACTCATGTGCTCAATTTACTGAAAAAAAATCTTCCTGCTTAGGTTGAATATACCAGGAAATTAACAATAGAAAAATAATCTTGGGGATTAATCAACTCTTTTCAGTCTTTTTCTATGGAGTTTATATTCTTGAAATGAATGAAAGAAAGCATTGTTATGTGTGTAAGAAATCTAAGCATATATACAAGCAAAAAGGATAGGACTTCCCTTATTTGTACAGAACAATTACAGTTATAAAATCAATTTTGCTTTTCTTATGCTCAGGCCCCTGGTATAGCCTGTGAGGCTTTTGTACTTTATCTGTTCTCAGCATAACTACACTTCTGGAACTGTGTTTTTAAGATTGCTTTTGCTTATACTGAATTAGTGGGTTTTTAATTTTTTAGGTGGAACTGAGGATTGAACCTAGGGGCACTTTTTCTGAGCTATACCTCTAGCCTATTTTTTATTCTTCATTTTGAAATAGGGTTTCACTCAGTTGTGGAGGGACTCACTTAAGTAGCTGAGGCTGGTGGCGAACCTGCAATCCTCCTGTCTCAGCCTCTGAAATACTGGGATTACAAGTGTGCACCACCATTCCTGTCTATAAATTAGTTTTAAGCACACACACAGACAAAGTCTCAACTAATGCTATCTTTACAAATGACATTACCTTAATTCTATAAAAACATTTATTATTTCTTCAGTGGAGTCACTAAAGTTGGTATTTCATAGTCACATAGTAAAAGCAATTTAATTTTTGTGTACCTTTAGATGAAGTAATTACAATGAAAAGGGACAGAATGTAGTATCTAGAGGATGACTTAAATTCAGCCCAGATTAGAAATGTCTTCCTAAATATCTCTTGGTCATGTCATTCTTTAAATTATGAGATGGTTCTTTAAGAACCATAAAGAAGAAAAATTAAAAGAAAGTAGTATATTAAACAAACAATTATAACTCAAGATAATACAACTTTGAAATATATATGTATGTACTGGTATACATTCATTCAAAAAACTCAAATCAGAGCCGGGGATGGTGGCGCATCCTTTTAATCCCAGCATTTGGGAGGCTGAGTCAGGAGGATCATGGTTCTTGAACAGCCTCAGCTACTACTTAGTGAGGCCCTCTGCAACGCAGTGAGACCCTGTTTCAAAATAAAGAATAAAAAATAGGATTGAGGGTGTAGCTCGGAGGTAGAATGCCCCTGTTTCAATCTCCAGTACTGAAAAAAAAAAAAATACCTCAAACGCAATTGAGTCATTGTTGAAAGAAAATTTTCAGTTTCCTTCAAGAATTCAAAATATAAACTAAAGCTCAATATATCTTTGTGTGTGTGTTGGGGTAATACTGGGGAATGAACCAGAAGTACTCTAGCTCTAAGCTATTCCCTAGCCTGATTTTATGTTTTATTTTGAAATTGAGTCTTGCTAAATTGATGAGATTATTCTTAAACCCGCAATTCTCCTGTTTGAGCCTTCCAAGTACTAGTAGTATAGATGTATACCACCACACCCACCTTCAACATATGTTTATTTTTAAAATTAATTTGTTAAAGGTGCCTTGGTTTATGAACATCTTTTAGGACAAAAGTCTCAAGGTAACTTACCATGTTTGACTCCTAAGACCTTCACATATACAAGTACTGTTGGAAAAATACTTTTTCAATTCTTGAATGCAGTTAAAAGGAATATGAAGTCTAGAGGAGAAGGGGGCAAGGTAGATAAGGAGCTGAAGGAGAACTCAAGTCATCTTAGGAAGCTGGGTGTGGTGGTGCATGCCTGTAATTCCCATACTTTGGAAGACTGAAAGAGGAGGATCAAAAGTTTTCAGTCAGCCTGAGCAACTTAGCAAGGCCCTATTTCAAAAACTAAAATATAAAATACGACCAGGGGTGTAGCTTAGAGGTAGAGCACCCCTGGGTTCACCAGTAACACACAACACACACACACACACACACACACACACACACACACACACACACAATTGAAAGAAACAAATAGAGTTTATTTCTCAGAATAAGAACATAACAAAATTTCAGGAATCTCAAATCACATGGATTTTTACCGTATCAGCTTTAAGTAGCACAATAACTTAATTGTCCACCCTAATGAAAATAATGTCGTTAAGCTAAAAACTACTAAATATGAATGAAATTCATCAGCACTATTGGGAAGATTTATCTTACTAATTATGATTTGCTTGTTCCGTCATTTTTCTGTATGTGTATGTGGCGGGGGTGGGGAGTACTAGGGACTCAACCCAGAGGCTTCCTACCTCAAAGTTATATCCCCAGCCCCGTTTATTTATATATTGTGGTAATGGGGATGAAACTCAGGGGCATTTTGTCTCTTAGCTACACCCTCAGTCTATTTTATTCTTTTATTTTGAAATAGGGCCTCACTACGTTGTGGGGAGGCCTAAGTTGTTGAGGCTGTCTACAAATCTGTGAGCCTCCTGTCTCAGCCTCCAAAGTACTGGAGTTATAGGTATGCCCAGCCATTATGTCATTACTGAAATTAAGCAACTAAAAGTATGCTAGCAGAAACTGATCACAGATCTCTTATAAAGACTATCAATGTTATTGATTAAAATGCCATTGACACCAAAAGACATCTTAATTTACACTTTGACATACTCATATATATTTTCAAATTTAATTAAAAAGGAATTCCAACCCAGTATCAAAAACAAAAAAATACTGGTTATGTATCATTTTAGAATAAACTTGAACATTTACTTAAATTCTTTATGAAATGTTGTTGTAACAGCATTTTTGCTTAAAATAAGTGGGCCATTAGTTGGGCTAACAAATACCTTATGCAGGATTTTCAATGTAATACAAATCTGAATTGTAACTATTTGCCTTAGGATACTTTATTAGTTTTCTTTTTTTTTTCTTTCTTTCTTTCTTTCTTTCTTTCTTTCTTTCTTTCTTTCTTTTTTTTTTTTGCTTACTGGGGATGGAACCCAGGGGCATTCTACCTCCCAGCTACACCCCCAACCCTATTCTTTATTCTTTATTTTGAAATAGGGCCTCACTAAGTAGCAGAGGCTGGCCTCAAAACCGAGATCCTCTTGTCTCTGCCTCCCAAATGCTGGGATTACAAGCGTGCATCACCACGCCCACCTTTTATTACTGTTTTCTTTCCTCCATAAATTCATTTAGAACAAATCCTTTTGCCTAAACCTTTAACATCTGCGAAAACCAGTTTCCAAATAAAAGAAAACCTAGGGCTCAAAGTGTTGTTTGATAGTGTGTTGAGCACATTCTTCAGCATTTCAAAATAGCACCTCATATGTAGGTATATGTCAAAGAATTCTGTAGAGAAGATTCCTGGATCAAAAACAGTCCCCTCTTCTATGCCAAACTCTACTAAAAAAAGAAACCAAGATGGAAGTGATGGTACGCACCTATAGTCCTAGTGTTTGGGATGCTGAGACAAGAGGTTCAGACCAACCTCTAGCAACTTAGTGAGGCCCTCCATAACTTAGGAGACCTTATTTAAAAGAAGGTGGAGGGTGGGAGATGTAACTCAGAGAGGCACAATACCCCTGGGTTCAATCCCCAATACCATTTAAAAAAGTAGTGGGGCAGGACTATAAATCCCAGGAGGATCACAGGTTCAAGGTCAGCCTCAGCAACGTAAAAGACTCTGTTTCAAAATTTAAAAAAATAAAATAAAAAGGGCTTGGGATGTAGCTCAGAGGTAGAATGCCCCTGGTTCACCCATTACCCCCCCCCAAATCCAAACCAACCTATTTAGATTTATAAAACACCCAAGCTCAAGGGTACACACTTTGTATAGTCCCTGGAGGAAACAATAGATATAATTTTTACTGTATATGGAATTATCTGGTAAGAGTACTCTAATTTCTACAGCTACTAAAATGGCATATTTACCGAAAATCCTGACGAACTGTTCAAAAACGGTGTGCATTTATCAGAAGAAATAGCTATTCCACCTCACTTAGAACATGCTCTGATATTTAAGACACTTTAAAATAAGTACACAAACCGCATGCTGACAAATCCAATTATAATCAAAGACACCCCCGAAGGGCATCAAAGAAGGTAGGATGTTCTGTCCAAACTTGGATATGTTAATCTGAGTTTTATGAACTATATGAAACCTTTCTGGAGCTTTAAAAAAAATTCTTCATTTGTTTAACAAGAAGCCAGAAATTATTTTTTTAAAATTATCATCAAGAGGACGGAAGACACGAGGGATGAAGTCACCTCAGGGTCCCTACGTACAAAAACAACAAAGGGGGCATCTGCGGATTCGAGTGGTGTTCAAATTCTGAAGCAGATGCCCAGAGGCTTACTAGTTCAGATCGCAGTACGTAGTGGATGTGTAGTTGAGGTGGACAATACTTGGGGACCTCTCCCGGTGCAGAAGTGACAGCAAAATCACTTCCTGAGGAAGGAGGAGCAAAAGGGAAGTTAAGAGGCCACCCTGACCAGGAAGTGACTCGCCCTAAACTAGCCCCAATCCTGTCTAAAAATGGGGGGATGGGGTGAGCCCCGACAGCCTCAGGCGGTAAAACAGCTGCCGCTTGACACGTCGCGACATCACCATCGCCCTCTGTCTTAATTACAGAAAAGAGTCCACGGTCACGGCTCAACAAGGGAAAAGTCTCTTCTCCGGCAGGAAGGCCACGGGGCTGTGCCTCAGGTCCGGGAGGAAGAGAAGAGTTAAGGAATGGGGAACTGAGGCCACCGTGAGGCAGAGGAAAGCCCCTTCGGCGGCAGCGTCCCGGCTGCGGAGGGCGCAGGCCGGCACGGGACGGGCCCCTTCTTCCTCCCGGGGGCACGGCAGGCTTCCCGCCGCGGCCGAATCGGACCCCCGTCCCCTGTCGGGGGAGGAGGCGAGCGAGAGGCGGGCCCCTTACCTTCTCCTCGTCCGACACCCGATCCTCGAAGTCGGCCATCTTGGCTGCTCTGGCCCAGCCCGCGGCGGCGCGGGGCAGGCCGGGAAGGCGGCTGAGTGATGGGCGCCGCGGGGGCCGTCGGAAGGGCCCGCCCGGAAGCGCCGGCCGCGAGGGCGCCCGCGCAGTGGGGCGCGGGGCTGGGGCGGCGGGCCGCGCTTCCTCACTGGGTCACAGCCCCTTCCCCGCGCCGCCTTCGGGCGCTGGGGGCCCGTCTCCACCGCTCTCCGCGCCTGGCAAGCGCCATCGGGACCCACAGTTGCTCCTCCTCCCACGTTCCCCGGGGCCGCCACGGCCGCCGAGCCCGCGGCGCCGCCCGCCCCGGAACGCCCGGCGGCTTCCGCGACCCCGGGGGTGGGATGGAAGACGGCCCTCGTCTCGTAGGGGAGCCCAAACACTCCGGCGCGGCGTCTTAGTCCAGGTCCTCCCGAACGGGCGCCGCTTTCGGCCCTTCCCTCCGCCCCCCACGGAACAAGCAGCCCGGGGTTCGGCCCCGCCGCCCTCCGACCTCGGCCGGGCCCCCGGGACGCAGCCTCCGCGGAGGCCGCCTCGGGTCCTCCACTATCCCAGGATTCCCGACTCCCGCTTCCTGCCCGCTCCCCTCCCCGCTCCGACGCCTGCGGCAGCGGCAAGATGGCGGACGGCGGCGGCTGGAGCGCGGCCGCGGCCGCGGCGGCGTTTTCCCCGGCCCTGAGCCTCAGCCCGCCGCTGGGCTGGCGCGAGCGGCTGCGGGCCGGGCTGGCGGGGGCCGGGTCCTCGCTGTGGTTCGTGGCGGGGCTGGGGCTGCTGTACGCCCTGAGGGTCCCGCTGAGGCTGTGTGAGAATTTGACAGCGGGTGAGAGGCCGCGCGTCCCGGGCCGGGCGGGCGGGCGGGGGGCGCCGGGGACGGAGCCCGGCGGGGGGCGGCGGCGGCTGGGGGACCCCGGGGCCTCGGGCGCGGCCCCACGGCTGATCGTCAGCGCCGAGCCGCAGCCGCCGACCCCTCCCTAGACCTGAAGGTCCGCCCTCGCCGGTCCTCGTTTGCCCGGGGAGACGGCGCTTGACACGCTGGAAACCTTCAGGTGTCGGACGGAGAGCGCGTTCTCAGACTGGGATACCGAATCTCGATAATACTCTCACCGTTTTTAGGGCTCCCCGAAAATCGTTCCTTTGAGGCTTCTGCTACAGCAAAGAGAAACCCACACCGAGACAACAAAGACAGGCACATTTGTAACACAAAGATCTCAGACAATGCTACCATCTTCGTCTACTTTTCGTGGATTTTTTTTTTTTTTTTTTTTTTGGTCTTGAGTTATTAGGTTTTATCTTGAATAGTAAAATAGATCAGTAAAGGAAGGAGAGCAAGCACACCACAAACAGCAGTGGGTTTGTTTATTGGTTCTTTCAACATTTGTAAAGCTCTTGTTATGTAGTCTGGGCTAAAGATAAAAAGGCTTGTAAGAAGTGTTGATCCCCGTGGCTTTCACAAAATACTATCTTTTTAGGTGTAGACAGGACGAAGTAGATGGAGCGCAGGGCCTCTTACCGTGTTATTACAATATTTCTTTCGCTCACAGGTTCTGAGCATCAAACTCAGAACAAAACAGAAGTATGGCTAAGTGATGACTTTGACACTAAGTACAGTGCTTATTATTATTTTTATTATTTTTTTTTTGTATCCAGAAAAGGTAAATGTCCTGTTTTCTGTTCGGTGAGATGGCAAGAAATTAATGAGATAATGTGCTGAAATATTTTGAATTTTTTAGATCAGTGCAATGTAAATTCAAGTATAATGAACACACTAAAACGAGCTGAAGAACCAAGTTGGTGTCTGTAACAGGTTCATGAAGTGTTTAATGGTAATTTAAATCCTCAGTAAAACGTTATTTGTTGAGTTTATCATTTATTTTTCTGTATGTTAACTAGATACACCATTTAGATAGGAGTAGGTGACTACAAGAGGTTTTTATTTCTTTTAAAACCCAAAATAATGAGGAGGGTGTGGTGGCACACGCTTGTAATCTCAGAATTTGGGAGGCTGAGACAGGAGGATCCGGGTGGCAGCCTCAGCTACTTAGGCCCTTTGCAACTCAGTGAGACCTTGTTTCTAAATAAAGAATAAAAATTGGCCTGGGGGTGTAGCTTAAAGATAGAATGCCCCTGAATTCCATCCCCAGTACCGCAAAAAACAAAACCCAAAGTAAAAACAAAAAAAATTGAAGATTTGATCTACTGCTTCAGTAAATCAGGTGCAGAGCGTTCTCTGTACTTTTGTCTTTGAGCTATTTTGCCTCTGAATTACCTAACACACTGGTTCCTTCTCTCTAATTTTAAACACTAGTTTGTACCTCATGGAAGTAATTAAGGGGTCATTTAGGACATTCTTTATGAAAATATGTTTGTTTATCTTGTTATCCTTATAGATTTGCATAAGTTTTAGTCTATGACTGACGTGTTAGTTTTATGCTCAAAAGCAAGTTAAATTATCTAATTTTTAGTTGTTTTTTTTAAGTGCTGGGGATTGATCCTAGGGCCTTGTATACTCTAAGCCTCATTTTGATTTGCTGCTGCTGCTGCTTTTTTGGGGTGCTACTGGGGTTCCTGGAAACCCTTCTACCTCCGGGCTACACTCCCAGACCTATTTTATATTTGGAAACAGAGTCTCTTAAACCAGCAAGGCTGGCTTCGCACCTGCTGTCTCCACCTCCCAACGGGGAGGGGGGGTTTACAAACATGCGCCACCATGCCCAGCTTTGATTTGTAAACTAATCAACAGTGTACAATCCTACTTTTACATGTGTGAGGGCATTTTTTTAAAAATATGATACAAGGCCGGGATCGGAGCCTGCCGAGGGGTTAGGCCGGTGCTGGGGCCAGCGAGGTGGGGATCGGAGCCTGCCGTGAGGCAAGGCCGGTGCTGGGGCCTCTGAGGCCGGGATCAGAGCCTGCCGAGGGGTTAGGCCGGTGCTGGGGTCATCGGCCGGCGGCCGGCATCGGAGCCTTCTGTGAGGCAAGGCTGTTATTGAGGCCTCCGAGGCTGGGATCAGAGCCTGCGGAGGGGTTAGGCCGACGCCGGGGCCATTGGCTAACATCGGAGCCTGCCGTGAGGAAGGCCGGTGCTGGGGCCTCCGAGGCCGGGATCGGAGCCAGCTGAGGGGTTAGGCCAGTGTCGGGGCCAGCAAGGCCAGAACCGGGGCCTCCCAAGAGGCAAGGCCGCTGCTTGAGCCAGCGAGGTCTGGATCAGTCCACTGGGTAGCCAGGCCACAACTGGGGCCGTCAAGAGTGGGATCAGTATTTGCAACGCGGCATGCACAGAGAAATATCGCAGAAAATTAAAACCAGATGCTTCCCCTAATCAGCAATAACTAGGAGGAAAGGGGCAACAGGAAGAGGTCGAGCTATAGAAAGGGCCCTATAGTGAAGCAATTAAGGTGACCAATCAGAGGGTATGGAATAGGGGAGGATGGAGCCTCTTTAAAAAGCAGGAGGTACATAAATATATGTATCAAAGTTAATCACCAAACAAGCATGGGATTGAGGGAGGGGGAGGGAATGGGATGGGGGCTGGATGAGGGCTAATTGGATGATGTGTGCTTGTATATCCTCTCAAGTCTTGTATTCCAATGTGATGTGTGATTACAATGCACCAATAAAAATAAATTTAAAAAATAATATTTAAGTCAAAGTAAATATATTTGCTGACTGGAAAAAAATATATATGATACAAGCCAATGAGGTGGCACAAACCAAGTAATCCGAGTACTTGGGAAGCTGAGGCAGGCAGACCTCAGGTTTGAGACCAGTTTAGCAACTTAGCTACACTTAAAAAACCTAGAAATATTATTTCAAAACAATACATGAAAAGGGATATGGGTATATCTCAGAGGTAAAATGCCCCTGGGTTCAATCCCCAGTAGAAAAAAAGAAAAAAGGTACAATGGGATTTAAAGTCGCTTTTTAAAAATAACTGCTCTTCAAAATAATTTCCATACTGGATGTCAGTACAGACAGTTCTTGTCTTAGGATGGCTTGATTTGAGATTTTTCACCTTTACAGTGTTGGGAAAGCTATATGCATTCAGTATATTTTTTAATTTTAGTGCCTACCTGGATTACCAAATGCTCTCCTCAGTGCTGACAACAGCAGGGAGCTCCTCTTCTCTCATTTGGGCACTAGATCTAGAGAATAAACAACCAGTACTCTATAGTGTACTGTGTTGCTAACCTTTGATGTTTGGAAGATTAGGGCTATCACATGCATATGGGCTTCTAATATTTTTAACTTATGTTTATGAGGACATAACCTAATTGTAAGTTGAGGAGCATCTGTATTCCTTATGTCCCTCAACTTAAAGATATCTGCATATTTGTAACTTAAATACTTTTAAGTTTGTGTGTTTAACTTTGGTTTTTTTTTTTTTTTAATAGTGACTGGATTTCTAAATTCATTGACACCCAAATTCTATGTGGCACTTACAGGAACATCTTCTTTGATATCAGGACTAATATTTGTAAGTAGTTTCCATTTATTTTGGATTTATGTTTTGATACATATCCAAAGATCTTTTATATGGTTACAATAATTATAAATACATATCAGTATTTTTTTATGTGTGTGTATGGTACTGGGGATTGAACCTAGGGGAGGCTCTACCACTGCCAACACTTTTTACTTTATGGTTAAGACAAGGTCTTCCTAAATCGTGGAGGCTGGCCTTAAACTTGTGATCCTCCTGTCTCCGCCTGTCCTCTGTACTGTGATTACAGTGTGTGACACCACACTGGACTTTACATATTAGGATTTCAAAATGTTTTTGGCATTTGAAGAAAAGTTACCTAGTCAAACAAGATTGCATCTTCCTTTCAACTTTTAGATATTGACAGTATTTATAGCATATTAAAGCCTTCTTTGTAGAGTTGTAATGGATTAGAAATTTAATGTTCAAAGGGCCCAGGTGGGTAACAAAAATGAATGAAACAGGCATGATATAAGAATTAAATTTTATATTAAATTTGAGGACTGAATAATCTAGAAAGTACGCATGCCTTCTAAAAGGGTAAACTAATTGTTGCTATTTAGGCCTGCAACTAATATTACCAAATCTTACAATTTTTGAAGTGATTTTTAAGAAAACCTGTATATTCGGCTTTTATATAAAATCTAATATTTTTAACATTGGCAACCTGGGTAGACTAAAATTTATGCATCTGGACTTGAGCCTATAGTTTTTTTTATAACCCCTAGTTTCTGATCTGTAAATGGGAAAAATAGTAGTTTCTACAGGATAGTGAGAACTAAATGATGTAAGTGTATAAAATTTTATAACAGCTGGTTCAGTGAACATTTAATGAATTTTGGCTATTCTTGGAAATCCCAGGATAAAACTGTTTTAGTTCAACTTCTCCTTGAAAAAATATCACTTTTAATTTTAAAATATGTTTAGATTTTATAATTCTCATTAACATCTCCTGGATCTAGTGTTTCTAGTATACATTTTAGGAAAATACTGCTACAGATAAAAATCAAGTATTGTAACATGCAAAGCCAGTGGATTTTCCTGCTTCTCATCTGTAGGTGGTGCCCTCCAGCTTTAGTAGTATTTATATGACTTTTAAAAAAATAGGTTCCAACACTGATAATTTTGTTAAAGTAAAATGTTAGACAAAAAGATTTTTCTCTTGATTAAAAAAAAACCCACTATTGAAAGATTTAGTAATCCCAGTACTTAGGTGACTAAGACAGGAAGATTGCAGGTTTGAGGCCCTTAGCAGTGATTGAGATGCTGTTTTAATTTTTTTTTTCTTTTTTTTTTTGCGGGTCTGGGGCTGGAACCCAGAGGCATTTGACCTCCGAGCTACACCCTTTGCCCAATTTTTTATTCTTTATTTTGAAACAGGGTCTCACTGAGTTGCGAAGGGCCTCACTAAGTCGCTGAGGCTGTCCGCGAACCACGATCCTCCCGTCTCAGCCTCCTGAATGCTGGGATTACAAGCGTGCGCCACCACGCCCTGCTTCTGTTTTAATTTTTTAAAAATTAAAAAGGCCAGGAGTGATAATGCATGCCTGTAATCCCAGTATTTGGGAGGCTGAAACAGAAGGATTACAGGCTCAAGACCAGCCTTGGCAATTTAGCAAGATTCTCAGTAACCTGGTAAGACCTTGTTTCAAAATTAAAACTGTTTTAAAAGGGGTTGGGTTGTAGCTCAGAGTTAGAAGCCCCCTGGGTTCAAACACCAGTACCACAAATTAAAATTAAAAAGGGGTGGGGGTATAGTTTGGAAGTAGAATGGCTCTGGGTTTAAAACCTTTCCCGTACTCCCAAAATAAATAAGTAAATAAATTAATAAATAAATAAATAGGTAAGAAAAGAAAGAAACCCATTTTTGCTCCTTACCATTGGTGTGAACTAGAGTTGTTTACACTTAGAATATGTATCCTCATCTTTTGTTGCACACACACACGTGTGTGTGTGCACGTGCATGTTACTGGGTACTGAACCTAAGGGTGCTCTACCTCTGAGCTACACACTTAGATCTTTTAAGTTTTTATTTTGAAATAAGATCTTGCTAAGTTACTCTGTGTTGGCCTTGAACTTGGTATCCTTCTGTCTCCGCCTCCCAGGTGTGTGCCACCACTCCTGGTTCCTCATCTCCTGAATCAGTTATTGTGAGGAATAAGCAACACAATGCATGTAAAGGACTTGGCACAATGCTTGTCTCAGAAAGGTTTGATATTGTACACATTAGTTCATTTGAAAATATTGAGTATGTACTGAGTATCATTCTTTCTTGGTACTGGGCCTGCAGCAGTGAATAAAACAAACAATCCTGTCCTCATGGAGCTCACATTGTATTAGGGGATAAATAATAAAAGATGAGTAAGACTGTTAGTGATAAGTGCTAAGTAGATGAAGCAGAAAAGGGCATCTGTAGTGTTGAGATTTGAGTCAGGTTAGTAAGGAAAAGCCTCACTGACCTGGAGATGATGAGGAAGCTTCCTGTATTGCTTCTTCCTTCGCAGGGAGTTTGCTTGAGCCCTGAAGACTAGCAACGATTACTGTAAGTTAATTACTTGCATACTTATAATTCCAGTACTTGGGAGGCCAAAACAGAATTGCAAGTTCAAGGCTAGCCTCAGCAACTTGGTGAGACCCTATTTCAAAATACAAAATAAAGCTAGTGGCACACACTTGTAATCCTAGTACTTTTGAGTCTGAGACCAGAGAATTGCAGGTATAAGTCCAGTCTCAGCAATTTAGTGAGACCCTCAGTAACTTAGAAAGACTCATGTTTCAAAATAAAAAATAAAAATGGCTGGGAGTATAGCCTAGAGTTATAATGCTCCTAGATTCAATTCAACTCCCCAATACCAAAAAAAAAAAAAAATAATAATAATAATAAATTAAAAGGATTGAAGGTGTATCTCAGAAGTAGATAGAGAGTTGAGGAGGTTGGAGTATCCCAAAATGAAAATTTTACTAATTCAGAGAGCCTCTTTCAGTTCCTCTTTTTATGACTGATAACCTATGGAAACCATATTCACAAAGAAGTGAATATGTTGATTTTTAAATAGTTTGGACTGGGAATCAACCTATCTTTACCTAGCTATGGTTAATAAAACTGCCTAATACTAGAGGAGTACTTGTTTCAAAAAGCACTCACTTAAGCCAGGTGTGGTGGCACATGCCTGTAATACCAGTATTTGGGAGGCGAAGACAGGAAGATCACAGGTTTGAGAACAGCAAGCCCCTATTTCAGAAACAAAAGAGGGGGGGGTGCTGGAAGTGTATCTTGGGGGAGGTTTAATCCCAGTACCAAATCAAAATGACCAAAAAAAAAAATAAAACCACTCTTGTATAATGCTTGTTAACCACTTTTAATACATGAGGACATTGAGGTACTGAGATGTCCTTTTTTTTTTTTTGTGGTCCTGGGGATGGAACCCAAGGGCATTCTACCTCCAAGCTACACCCCCAGCCCTATTTTTTTGGGGGGGGTTCTGGGGGTGGAACCCAGGGGCATTCGACCTCCGAGCTACACCCCCTGCCCTATATTTTATTCTTTATTTTGAAATCGGGTCTCACTGAGTTGCAGAGAGCCTCACTAAGTAGCTGAGGTTGTCCACGAACCGCAATTCTCCAGTCTCAGCCTCCCGAATGCTGGGATTACAAGCGTGCGCCACCACGCCCGGCTCTCTATTTTTATTCTTTATTTTGAAACAGGATCTCACTGAGTTGCAAAGGGCCTCATTAAGTAGTAACTGAGGCTGACCGCGAACTGCAATCCCCCTCTCTCAGCCTCCCAAATTCTGGGATTACAAGTGTGCGTCACCGTGCCCGGCTTAAGGGTCTCTTAATGTGACTTTGCCAAAGCACACAGCTAATAAATGGTTGATTTGGGAGTCAAATTTGGGTATTCTGATTCTAGTCCAGTGCTTAATTCACTATGCTATTTTAAAATGCCTTTTAATTATCCTACATATAAACTAAAATGACAATGTTACCTAATAGTTGTAAACACATATTTATTGGTCCTGAGGATTAAACCCAGGGGAGTTCTACCTCCAAGCTGTGCCTTCAGCCCTATTTGTGTTGAAACAGCGTCTCACTAAGTTGCTGAGGCTGGCCTTAAATCTGCAATCCTCCTGTTTTAGCTTCCCAAGCAAGGGATTATAGGTATGTACCACCATGCCCAGCTACTTTTATTGTTTTTAATGCTTTATTACAAATATACAGTTTTTTCTAAGATTGTCTAAATTTCATGATAAAGCTATAAAAAAGGCATTTCACTTTTACCTGTCATTGGGGAATTTTAGGTTTGGTTTTTTGAGGGGAGGAAAGAGAATATATTTAAAATGCTGAATTGAAAGGAATCTCTTCAGAAAATATTTTAATTTGAGTTCATATATTTGCTGATCAGTTCTGTTTTATGTAAACGATGTTTTCTCTTTGTCGTAGATATTTGAATGGTGGTACTTCCATAAGCATGGCACATCTTTTATTGAGCAAGTATCTATAAGCCATTTGCGGCCACTGATGGGAGGAACAGAAAGCAGCATTTCAGAGCCAGGTTCTCCTGCAAGCAATAGAGAATGTGAAACCAGCAGACATAATCTGTCAGGTGACTACTTTTGCAGTGTGTTTTCAGAGCTACATAGTTAAGATTGAATTTGGCTATGGGAAATAGAAAACAAAACAACAGAATGCTGTGGTTTGAATGTTCACATATCCCTACTAAATTTATATGTCAGAACCTAATCATCAACATGATGATGTTAGGAGGTGGCCAGATCACAAGGAAGGGATCCTCGTGAATGGGATTAGTACCCTCATGAAAGGACCCAGAAAGCAGTTTGTCCCTTATGCCCCATGAGGACATAGCAAGAGGATGCTGTTTATAAGCCAGAAAGTGGGTCTTCACTAGACACTAAATCTGCCAGCACCTTGATCATGGATTTCTCAGCCTCTAAATAATCCTAATATATGGTATTTTGTTATAGCAGCCCAAATAAACTAAAACAGAGAAAACTTTATCTTTTATGTAAATATAGGTAATCAGTGGCTGGTATAGAGAACAATGATCAGAAACTAGATCCCTTCTAACTGTTAGCCTGCCAGCTCCAAGTACAGTTTTTACTTTGTGGTCCAAGGTGCTTTTTCTAGCTTTAGCCATCATATTAATACTCCATTTAGCAGAAAGGAGAACAGGCTAGGAGGAGGACTCTTTTCCCCCTATCCAGCCATGCAGCAGGCAAGCATACTTCCCAGAAGCAATATGTACAATTTCAACTAGTGTGTGTGTGTGTGTGTGTGTGTGTGTGTGTGTGTGTGTGTGTGTGTGTGATACTGGGGATGGAACTCAGGGACAATCTACTTCTGAGCTACACCCCCAGCCCTATTTTTTATTCTTAATTTCGAAACAGGGTTTCACTGAGTTGCAAAGGGCCTCACTAAGTAGCTGAGGCTGTCTGTGAACCCCAATCCTCCTGTCTCGGCCTTCCAAATTCTGGAATTACAAGCATACACCATCATGCCCAGCTAATTTCAACTACTTTCTACTTGTCAGACATTTGTCAAATGGCTGCTACTAGCCATAAGAGAGATTAGAAATTGCAATGCTCTTTTTCATTGTAAAAAAGCACAGTACATAATCAGAGGATATTATTACTGTTGAAGAAATCTGGAGCCAGTTGTGGTGGTGCTCACTTGTAATCCCACTATTTGGGGGGCTGAGACAGGAGGATTGCGGTTTGAGGACAACCTCAGCTACTTAGTGAGGCGTGAGGCCTTTTGCAACTCAGTAAGATCCTGTTTCAAAATAAAGAATAAAAAAAGAGGGCTGAGAGTGTCACTCAGAGGTAGAATGCCCGAGTTCCATCCCCAGTACTGCAAAAAAAAAAAAAAAAAAATTGAAATGATTAGCCATCCCTACTAAGAGAGCAAAGTAGGAAAAATACTTTTTAATATACTTACAAAGCCATCCAAATCTTACTTTTTTATTTATGGATATTCCATTGTTATAATTTTAACAGTAGGCTAGTCTTCCTAATCTGGTGATCTAAAACAAATATTATTTTTTGGTTTTGACATATTTTGGGGGGGAGGGAAATGGAGATTGAACCAAAACATTCTACCTCTGACTTATACCCCTAGCTCCTCTTATATATATATTTTGCATCTTTTTTTTTTTTTATATAATGGAACCCAGGGGCATTCTACCTTTGAGCTACACCCCCAGTCCTATTTTTTAGTCTTTTTATTTTTTGAAACAGGGTCTCAACTGAGGCTGAGGCTGTCCACAAGCCATGATCCACCTGTCTCAGCCTGCTGAATGCTGGGATTACCCTGTTGATATTTTATTTTGAAACAAAATATTACTAGGTTGCTAAGGGCCTCAATAAGTTGCTGAGACTAGTCTAGAACCTACAATCTTTCTGACTCAGCCTCCCAAGTACTGGGATTACAGGTATGTATAACCACTACTAGTAGAAAGCAAATATTATTAATGACATGTAATGAGAAAAGTAAAGTTTTCAAAACCAAATAAAAATATTTTTGAGGGGCTCAAAATATAGCTCAGTGGTAGAGCACTTGCCTAGCATGCCTGAGGCCCTGGGTTCAATTCCTGCCACCACATACACACCCACAAAAAATGATATTTTTGAATTATTGCTCTAATTTTGTATAAGTAATAATGATATATCTTTTTTTGTGTGTGTGTGTGGGGGGGGGGGTCTGGGGATGGAATTAGGGGCATTTGACCTCCGAGCTATACACTTTGCCCTATTTTTTTTTTTTTTTTTTTTTTTTTTTTTTTTTTGCAGGTCTGGGGATGAAACCCAGGAGCATTTGACCTCTGAGCTACACCCCCTGCCCAATTTTTTATTCTTTACTTTGAGACAGGGTCTCACTAAGTTGTGGAGGGCCTCACTGAGTAGCTAAGGCTGTCCGCGAACTGCGATCCTTCAATCTCAGCCTCCCAAATGCTGGGATTACAAGTGTGTGCCACCACGCCCGGCTATTTTTTATTCTTTATTTTGAAACAGGGCCTCACTAGGTTGCGGAGGGCTTCACTAATTAGCTAAGGCTATCCGCGAACCATCATCCTCCTGTCTCAGCCTCCCGAATGCTGAGATTGCAAGCATGCATCACCACACCTGGCTATAATATCTTATTTGTGTAATAAACCCAATCACTAGAGTTATGTTAGATTAGTAGAAAAATATTTCCTGAGTTCAGTTGATGGCACTTTTTAGACATGGTCAGGCAAAGTCTCTAAGGAATAATGATAATTTTCTTTCCTGTCTCTTTTCTTTCATAAAATGATTATAAAACTCTTAAGAATGAGACTTAAAAATGGATATGATATAGATGTTTCCCTAAAGCTCAGAGTTTAGTATATAGATAATGATAATAATATTACATTCTATTGTTAGACTGAGTAAGCCAAAAACAAAAAACCAAAAAAAAAAAAAAAATTGTGGAGGCTGCTCTCAAACTTACAGTTCTCCTGTCTCAGCTTCTCAAGTACTGGGAGCGGGGTGTGGTGGTGCATGCTTGTAATTCCCGCACTTGAGAGGCTGAGACAGGAGGATCACACGGGTTTAAAGCCAGCCTCAGCTGCTTAGTGAGGCTCTCAGCAATGTAGTAAGACCCTATTTCCAAATAAAATATAAAAATAGGCCTGGGAGTAGAAAGCCCCTGGGTTCTACACCCAGTACCCCCCCACACACACACACACACAAATAATAATAATGGGATTACAGGCATGGGCCACCATGCCTGGCTTTGTTTCAGTTTGTATCTCTTTTATTTTCCTTTCCTTCTCCAAACAATTGACCCCTAAATTGCATTGATTTGCCCTAAAAAATTATCTTGATCCATCATACCTTCTTTTATTTTAACATTCATTATGCCTTCTTTAGGCCTTTGACATACTTCTAGTATAGCTTCTTCCCTTATTAGTTTAAAACAAATAAAAGTTCTTAGCCAGTCATGGTGGCACACACTTGTAATCCCAGTACTCGGAAGGATGAGACAGGAGGATCACAGGTTCGCGGCCAGTCAGGTACTTAGTAAGGTCCTCCACAACTTAGTGAGACCCTGTTTCAAAATAAAGAATAAAAAATAGAGCCGGGCATGGTGGAGCACGCTTGTAATCCGAGCATTTCAGAGGCTGAGATAGGAGGATCGTGGTTTGAAGACAGCCTCAACTACTACTTAGTGAGGCCCTTTGCAACTCAGTGAGAACCTGTTTCAAAAAATAAAGAATAAGCCGAGCATGGTGGCGCACGCTTGTAATCCCAGCATTTGGGAGGCTGAGACCGGAGGATCGCGGTTTGCAGACAGGTACTTAGTGAGGCCCTCTGCAACTCAGTGAGACCCTGTTTCAAAATAAAGAATAAAAAATTGGGCAGGGGGTGTAGCTTGGAGGTCAAATGCCTCTGGGTTCCATCCCCAGACCTGAAAAAAAAAAAAAGAAAAAGAATAAAAAATAGGGCTGAGGGTGTAGCTCGAAGGTAGAATGCCCCTGGGTTCCATCCCCAGTAATGCAAAAAAAGAAAGAATAAAAAATAGGGCTAAGGGCCGGGCATGGTGGCACATGCTTGTAATCCCTGCGCTTGGGAGGCGGAGACAGGAGGATCACACAGGTTCAAAGCCAGCCTTGCCGGCTTAATAGACCCTGTTTCCAAAAATAAAAATATGTCTGGGAGTGTAGCCCAGAGGTAGAAGGGTTTCCTGGAACCCCAGCACCACCAAAAAAAAAAAAATAGGGCTAAGGGTCTACCCAGTGGTAGAATGCCCCTGGGTTTAATCCCTTGTACTGCCAATAAATGAATAAATAGATAAATAAATAAATAAATAAATAAATAAATAAATAAATAAATGTTCTAGGCCGACCATGGTGGCACACACTTGTAATTTCAGCTTTCAGATGGGTGAGACTGGAGGATCGTGGTTCGCAGACAGCTTCAGCTACTTAGTAAGACCCTTCACAACTCAGACCCTCTAGCCAGGCATGGTGGCGCATGCTTGTAATCCCCGCGCTTGGGAGGCAGAGATAGGAGGATCGAGCAGGTTCGAAGCCAGCCATGCTGGCTTAGAGACCCTGTTTCCAAAAAAAAGAAAGGTCTGTGAGTGTAGCCTGGAGGTAGAGTTTTTAGGAACCCCAATACCACACACACATAAGAAAAAAGGTAAAATATAGGATTGGGGGTGTAGCTCGGAGGTAGAATGCACCTGGGTTCCATCCCTAGTTCCACAAAAAAGAAAAAAAATGGTTCTTAAACTTTTTGGACTTGAGAATTCCTTGCACAAATTATTAAAAATCACAATTAGTCTTTATTTAATATGAATTGTATTCATCTTTTTTTTTTTTTTTTTTTTTAGGTACTGGGGATAGAACCCAGGGGCATTCTACCTCCAAGCTATACCCCCAGCCCTATATTTTATTCTTTATTTTGAAACAGGTCTTACTGAGTTACAAAGGTCCTCAGTAAGTAGTAGCTGAGGCTGTCTTCAAACAGTGATCCTCCTGTCTCAGCCTCCTAAATGCTGGGATTACAAGCATGTGCCACCATGCCCAGCTGTATTCATCATTATTATACTATAAATTAAGCAGAATTTTTAAAAATGACAAAACCGTTACATGTTAACATATTGCTATAGACTATGTGTCCCCCCCACATTCATGTGTTGGAACTCCAACCTTCAATGTAATTGTATTTGGAGGTAGGACTTTTAGGACGTAATTAAATTTAAATGAGGGTTTTTTTTTTTTTTTGTGTGTGTGTGTGTGTGTGTGTGTGTATGTGTGGTACTAGGGATGGAACCCAGGGGCCTTCTACCTCCGGGTTACAGTCCCAGACCTATTTTATATTTTATTTGGAAACAGGGTCTCTTAAGCCAGCGTGGCTGGATTCAAACCTGCGCGTTCAGCTGGGCGTGGTGGCGCACGCTTGTAATCCCTGCGCTTGGGAGGCTGAGACAGGAGGATCACGCAGGTTCGAAGCCAGTCTCAGCTACTTAGTGAGGCTCTTAGCAACTTAATGAGACCTTGTTTCCAAACAAAATATAAAATGGGTCTGGGAGTATAGCCCGGAGGTAGAAAGCCTCTGGGTTCCACCCCCAGTACCACACACACAAAAAAAAAACCTGTCTCAGCCTCCCAAGTGTGGGGGATTATAAGTGTGCGTCACCACACCCAGCGTTGAATGAGTTTTTTTTTTTTTTTTTTTTTTTTGGTGGTACTGGGGTTCCTGGAAGCCCTGCTACCTCTGGGCTACACTCCCAGACCTATTTTTACATTTTTATATGGAAACAGGGTCTCTTAAGCCAGTGCGCCACCACACCCGGCTGAATGAGTTTTTTAAGAGTGAGGTTTTAAACTAGGCGTGGTTGTGCAGGCTTGTAATCCCCGCTCTTGGGAGGCTGAGACAGGAGGATTGCACAGGTTCTAAACCAGCCTCAGCTACTAAGTGAGGCTCTCAGCAACTTAGTGAGACCCTGTTTCCAAATAAAGTATAAAATAGGTCTGGGAGTATAGCCTGGAGGTAGAAAAGCCCCTGGCACCCTCAGTAACATACACACACACAAAAATAGAGTGGGGTTTTATTTTATTTATTTATTTATTTATTTATTTATTTATTTATTTATTTATTTGGTGGTACTGGGGTTCCTGGAAGCTCTTCTGCCTCCGAGCTACACTCCCAGACCTATTTTATCCTTTTTTTTTAAATTTTTGGAAACAGGCTCTCCTAAGCCAGTGCGGCTGGCTTCAAACCTGCGCAATCCTCCTGTCTCTGCCTCCCAAGCGCGGGGATTACAAGTGTGCGCCACCATGCCCGGCTTAGAGTGGGGTTTTAATCTGAAAGGATTGGTGGCCTCAAAGAGGGTGATATTCTTTCTACCATACAAGGATACAGCAAGCCTATATTATAAGCCAGGAAAAAAATCTTTACCAGACCATACTAGCATCCTGCTCTTGAACTGGCACCCTAATCTTGAATTTCCAACCTTCAAATTTTGAGAAAATACTTTTTTTTTTTTTTTTTTTTGGTGGCACTGGAGTTCCTGGAAACCCTTCTACCTCCAGGCTACGCTCCCAGACCTATTTTATACTTTTTTATTTGGAAACAGGGTCTCTTAAGCCAGCGTGTCTGGATTCAAACCTGCACGATCCTCCTGTCTCCGCCTCCCAAGCGCAGGGATTACAAGCATGCGCCACCATGCCCGGCGAGAAAATTTTGTTTAAATCACCCAGGCATGGTGATGCACACTTTAATCCTAGCGCTTGGGAGGCTGAGACAGGAAGATTGCACATGTTCGAGGCCAGCCTTGTTTTGTTTTGTGGTACTGGAGATTGAACCCTGGCAAATTCTACCTCTGAGCTAAACCCCCAGTCCTATTTTATTTTTTCTATTTTTGAAACATCTCACTAAGTTGCAGAGGGCCTCACTAAGTTGCTGAGTGAGTCAGGCCTTGACTCTGATCCTTCTGTCTCAGCCTCCCACACACTGAGACTTTAGGCATACACCACTACACCAGGTTGTATCTTGTATTTTGAATGAATCTTTTTTCATAATTTTATAATATCACATTGGTTATTTGGAAAGTACTTATTGACTGGCTGAGTTGTACTTTTTTTTTTTTTTGGTGGTACTAGGTGTGGAACTCAGAGGCTTTCTACCTCTGGGCTATACTCCCAGACCTATTTTATATTTTATTTGGAAACAGGGTCTCACTAAGTTGCTGAGAGCCTCACTAAGTAGCTGAGGCTGGCTTCGAACCTGTGCAATCCTCCAGTCTCAGCCTCCCAAGCGCGGGGATTACAAGCGTGTGCCACCACGCCCTGCTGAGTTGTACATTTTTAATGCCTAATATAATTTAGTTCTATTTTATGATATAAGAAAAATTACATTCGTTAGTATCACACCACCAAATTGCACAAAGAAAGTCTTTAAGTACATAAAATTACCAACCTTATAGTAGCAGATACAGTTTTTTTTTTCCAGATTTTAAACTTACTTGAAAGCTAAAACTTTATCATTGACAGCAAATACTGTTAGTTTTATTCACTGAGGTTGATAGATTCACTTTTTTGGTTTTAAGAAAATGTCTTCCAGAAGCTGGGCATGGTGTGCACACTTGTAATCCCAGTAGTTGGGAGGCTGAGACAGGAAGATGCAGGTTCATGGCCACCTCAGCAATTTAGTAAGGCCCTCTGAGGCAACTTAGTGAGACACTGTTTCAAAAATAAAGAATAAAAAATAGGGTTAGGCAGGGCGTGGCACATGCTTGTAAACCCCATGCTTGGGAGGGGGAGACAGGAGGATCACGCAGGTTTGAAGCCAGCCTCGCTGGCTTAAGAGACCCTGTTTCCAAATAAAAAAGTATAAAAATAGGTCTGGGAGTGTAGCCTGGAGATAGAAGGGTTCCATTCCCAGTATCACCAAAACAATAAATAAATAAAGGAAGCTTTAGAAGGAAGATGACATTTGAACTGACATTGAAACACTAAAAAATTAGGCAAGGCACTGGTCCACACCTGTAATCCCAGTACTTGGGAGGCTGAAACAGGAGTATCACAGGTAGGAGGCCCTCAGCAACTTAGCAGGACCCTGTTTCAAAATAAAAACAAGCCGCCGAGCCTGGTGGCACAAGCTTGTAATCCCAGCATTTGGGAGGTGGAGACTGGATGGCGGTTCTACCTCTGGATATACCTCCAGATCTTTTTTAAATTTTTTGTTTAGAAACAGGGTCTTGTTAGGTTGCAGAGAGTCTCATACATTGTTGAGGCTGTCCTCAAACCTGCAATCTTTCTGCTTAGACTCCCAAGTCCTGGGATTACAGGCATTTGCCAGCATTCCTGGTTTATTTATTTATGTATTTTGGTGCTGGGGATTGAACCCAGGTGCATTCTCACCTCCATGACACACTCTCAGCCCTATTTTATTTATTTATTTCTTTGTTTGTTTATTCATTTATTTTTGCAGTACTGGGGATGGAACCCAAGGGTATTCTACCTTCAAGCTGCATCCCCCCAGTCCTATTTTTTAGTCTTTTTTATTTTTTTTTCACACAGTAAAATGGTTTTATTTTGTGGTACAGTATCAAGTGGGTGAGTTTTTTGGGATTTTTCATATAGTCCACGATATATGCAGATATACTTTCAAACATATGACGTTTGGGAGTAGCTGCAACATTTAACCATTCTAGATTTTTTTATTATTTAATTTCAGGATAATTTTCCTTTCTTATCCAACCCCACATTAATACATCTTAATACCACAATTCACATTTTATTTTTTAAAATTTTAAATCTTTAATTTTTTTATTTTTATGTGGAACATATTAAAAATGGCATACATTCAGAATGTGCTTGGTGCCCTCTCCCCACCCCCATTTCTCTTTCTCCACTTCCCAACAATGAGTGTCCAGGTTAACCATGTTATATTCATACTTTTACACATATTTAGATGTAGCTCCTTCATTAATCAACCTCAGCCTTCTTCTTCTCCTGTCCTTCCATTCTAGCTTTGCTGAGGTTTCCCTCCATTATCTGGAGTCCCTCTGTTATTCCTAATACTCCCTAGTTTGGGCATATTAGAGAAAACATATGTCCCTTTGCTTTCTGTTATGTGCCTGGCTGATCTCACTTAACATAATGTTCTCCAGGTCTTTCCATCTTTTTGCGAATGACAGATTTTCTTCTTTATAGCTAAGTAGAATTCCATTTTGTGTAACCAGAATCTACCACAGTGATCAGACATACAGATATTATACGGGTCCAGCCCTAAACTCATAAATTAGTTTTTTTAATTTTTTGAAACAGGGACTCACTGAGTTGTGAAGGGCCTCACTAAATAGCTGAGGCTGTCCATGAACTGTGATCCTGTCTCCATCTCTGAAATGCTGGGATTACAAGCATGTGCCACCAGGCTCGGCGGCTTGTTTTTCATTTTGAAACAGGGTCCTTCTAAGTTGCTGAGGGCCTCTTACCTGTGATACTCCTGTTTCAGCCTCCCAAGTACTGGGATTACAGGTGTGGACCAGTGCCTTGCCTACTAATTTTTTATGGTGTTTCAATGTCAGTTCAAATGTCATTTTCCTTCTAAAGCTTCTTTTAATTTCCTCAGAGAAGAAAATTGTTCTTTTTTTTCTTTTTAATAAAATAGATCTCTACTATAATACTTGTCACACACTTTAGTTCATTTTTTACATGATTGACTTTTATAGTGTATGATTAATTCATTTAAACAAGCTCCAGATGCTGTGGTGGGCTCTAGGAATATAAAAGTGAATAAAGTTTTAAGAGATCATATTTGAGAGGGGAAACTGAACAAACACATTGTAAGTGCTGTAATTGAATTATGAGCCAAATGCTGTAGAGACAGAAGTAAAAGAATAACTAGATTTAATTCTGTTTTTTGAGAGCAGGGGTGATTCATGCTTTATTCATCAGTGTATTGTCTGTGGCTTGCACTGTGCTTAGCCTACAGTGTGTAGATGATATATGTTGGTTAATTGAAGATCTAACTGCATTTGACTAAACACTTTTTTTCTCACTTTTCCCCATGTTTTTCAGAATGCAAGGTATGGAGAAACCCTCTAAACCTTTTCAGAGGAGCAGAATATAGGAGGTATTATATTTTGCTTTCAGTATAAATAGGTATTGGTCTTAGAGTAAAAGTATTGTAACAACATTTGTTTTTAGAAATATATCACAGCCTCGCCTAGTTGGAGATGCTGATATATAAAATAAGGTAAAATGATTAGCTCAAGGCAGCATCTTGATTATACATGAGAATTGTTGCTTCAAATCATGTTTGTGTTTGTGATATATAGTAAGTATATGTAAACGTCCTGGTTTACGTTAGAAAGACTTTTTCAAGAAACCCATGAGGTTATAAGGAAACTACAGGGGTCACTGTATTCTTATACAAGTTGTTCAATTTCAAGATTTAAGGATTCATTAGAAAAATCCTGAATATGGCCAGGCGTGGTGGTGCATGCTTGTAATCCCCGCGCTTGGGAGGCGGAGACAGGAGGATCGCACATGTTCGAAGCGAACCTCGCTGGCTTAAAAGACTCTGTTTCCAAATAAAAATATAAAAATGGGTATGGGAGTGTAGCCCAGAAGTAGAAGGGTTTCCAGGAATCCTAGTACCACCAAAAAACAAAAAAAAAAAAGAAAGAAAAAACCTGAATGTGAATATGAAGTTTATATGTACAACAAATAGTACAGGGTGAGTGTGTGTGTGTGTGTGTGTGTGTGTGTGTGTGTGTGTGTGTGTTTTACTGGGGATTGAACTCAGGGTACCTCCAAGTTACAGCCCTATACTGATCTATATTTTTTATTTTGAAACAGGGTTTTGCTAAGTTACTACAGCTGGTCTCAAACCTAAGATCCTCCTGTCTCAGTCTCCCAAGTACTGAGATTTATAAGCGTATGCCCAACTTAGAGGTTTTTTTGTTTTTGTTTTTGTTTGTGTGTGTGTGTGGGTCTGGGGATGGAACCCAGGCGCATTTGACCTCTGAGCTACACCCCCTGCCCTATTTTTTATTCTTTATTTTGAAACCGGGTCTCACTGAGTTGCAGAGGGCCTCACTAAGTAGCTGAGGCTGTCCGTGAACCACAGTCCTCTGGTCTCAGCCTCCCAAATACTGGGATCACAAGCGTGTGCTACCATGCCCAGCTAAACTTAGAGTGTTTTTATATTGATTTTATATTGTCATTTCCTCTCTACATTATTATGTCCATTTCTTTTCCAGATTTTTACTGTAGATGAGAAAACATCTTTTGAAAATTACAACCAAAGATATTTGACTTTCACTTTTATTTTGAGGAGGACTGTGTTTTACCTGGAGATAGACTGGACCATGTTATTTAATCCTTTGGATAACTTTACTCTATATGGGCACTGTGTAAAATGATGGAGATACAAAGATAATTAAGCAATAATTCCTGCACATAGGATTTAGTAGTATACAAAAGTGGCATACTGGGAAATGAAAATTTTTGAGAGATGGCATTAACCTATATTAAGAAATTCTTCAAGAAACAGGTCCTTGAACGTCTTTCTTGTGTATATTAAAAGGTACGTCAGGAGGCTGAGACGGGAGGATCGTGTTAGTGGCCAGCCTCTAACACTACTTAGTGAGGTCCTTTGAAACTCAGTGAGAGCCTGTTTCAAAATAAAGAATAAGAAAAAAAAATAATAAAACTGGGGGTATAGCTCAGAGTTAGAATGCCCTTGGGATCCGTACCCAGTATAGCAAAAAAAAAAAAAAAAATTAGAGCTTGGCGTGGTGGTACACACTGTAATTCTAGTACTTGGAAAGCTGAAACAGGAGGATTGCCGGTTCACAGCTAGCCTCAACAACTTAGTGAGGACCTCTGCAACTTAGTGACTCCTTGTATAAAAATAAAAAATAAAATAGGGCTAGGGTGTAGCTCAGAGGTAAATTCCCCTGAGCTCAAACACCAATAACTAACACACACACACACACGCACACATACAAACACAGACACACAACAGTTATTGAGTGTATTCCTTATTGTATTACCTAGTATCTACTTCATGAAGGCACAAAAGGGAAATTTCTTAGTACCAGAAATATTTATACTTCTTTGGATAATTTTTCTTTAACAAAAAAAAGTCTAAGTTGGTTGATAACCATTGTGTGGTTCTAGAGAGCTTAAAGCCATAGTGTATATATTTTTTGTTATATATTTCATATACCAACTTCATTCCATGCTTCATCTTTGTCCCTATCCTTTACTGAATCTTTTTTATTTCTAATTTAGGCTATTGATAATTGTAGACTGTACAATGTATGTTGTATAATATATAAAGAATATATATGTTCTGGGGGAAGGGTAGTGGGGATTGAGCCCAGAGGTACTCTACCACTGAGCTACACATTCTTTTTTGTAGTTAATATATTTTTGGAACTCATATAATGTCTATTAGGCAGGCATGGTGGTTGCAGACCTGTAATCCCAGTACTTGGGAAGCTAAGACAGAAAGATTGCATGTTTGAGGTTAGCCTCAGCAAATTAGTGAAACTATTTCAAAAATGAAAAGGGTTGGGGCAGTGTAGCTCAGAGGTAGAACACCCCAGGTTCCATCCTCAATAACACACAAGGTTCCATCCTCAATAACACACACACACACACACACACATACACACACACACACACGACTGTTGTAGCAGACAGATGTTGTCTCATGTCTAATTTAAATATTTTCTTGTGTTTTGGTAAAGATACACTTGGGTGACTGGTAGAGAGCCACTTACTTACTACGACATGAACTTGTCAGCACAAGACCATCAGACCTTTTTCACCTGTGATACAGACTTTTTACGTCCTTCAGACACAGGTATGTATCATGTCTGTTGATGGCATAAACAGTGATCATGAAAATAATTTTTAAAGTTTTTAAGAGTTATACAGAGTTACGTGACTTGGAGTTATTTACAATCTTGATAAGAAACTCATTTAAATTAAAATGAATTATTATAAACTAGTTGGTACACTATATTTTTTTCTTATAAGAGTTTAAAATATTATTTGCTTCTTTATTACTTAAAACATCTTTCAGATCAAATACAGCAGAAAATAATATACCTGTTTTGGTCTGGGAAATGAAAATGTGTAATTACAAAAGACCAGGACAAAGTGTAAACATTGTGGACTAGTATGTAGAAAAGCGTGGGATATATTCTTTTCTAATCCTAAATTAAAGATGCATATAAAGCGGTATGTCATGGAAATGTCTATGTATAATTCTCTCTTAAGTTTTTCTCTGTAGAAGTGTGTTGAGGGCTGGAGATGTAGAGTTCTTGCCCAGCATGTACGAAACCCTGGGATTGATCCCCACTACCACAAATAAGAAAAAGAAAAAATATTGAGACTTTTGTGTGTGTGTGTGGTACTGGGGATGGAACCCAGGGGTATTCTACCTCTGAGCTATACCCCTAGCCCTATTTTTTTATTCTTTATTTTGAAACAGGATCTCACTGAAGTAGCTGAGACTCTGTGAACCTATAATCTTCCTGTCTCATCCTCCTTGTGATCTTTGTAACTGGCATCACAAGCATGCACCACCACGCCCAGCTACTTTTTAATCTTTTTATATAAAAATTAACATAACATTCTTTTTTTTTTTTTTTTTTTTTTTTTTTTGGTGGTGGTGGTACTGGGGTTCCTGGAAGCCCTTCTACCTCCAGGCTACACTCCCAGACCTATTTTATATATTTTTTTTATTTGGAAACAGGGTCTCTTAAGCCAGCGAGGCTGGCTCTGAACCAGCGCGATCCTCCTGCCTCCGCCTCCCAAGCATGGGGATTACAAGCGTGTGCCACCACGCCTGGCTAAAGTAACATTCTTTAAGAAGGCTTCTCTGGAATTTCCTGTCAAATATTTTCTTCTGTCATTCTACAGTATTTTGTTCAAACATCTATGAAGTAATTTTAGTTAATTTACTCAACACAGCATTTACTAATGTTATCACATTATTTTTATGTTTTTCCTCCTTAATACAATATGAAACTTTGAAGATAAAGGATCTTATTTTCATATTTGAATTTTTGTTATCTAACCCACTACCTGGCATATTAAAATATTATTTACTCCTTGGTAAAAGAATGAATGCGTGAATGAATGAATGACAGAGATATCACAGATGTCTTACTAGCTAACACTTGTGTATCACGTATGCCAGAAACTGTTCTAAATAATCTGTAGAAATGTATGAATGTGATCTTCCTGATTACTTTATGAGATAGGTACTGGTGTCAACCCCATTTAAAAAAAAAAAATAATAACTAAATCCAAGGAAGATCAAGGAACATGCTGAGTCATACAGCTAGTACATAAGGCTGGGTTTCAAACTCAAATCTGGCTTTGATCTACTATAAAACTTCTGTTTCTACCTACCAGTGATGGATAGTCTGAAAAAGCTAGTTTTTAGCATTGGAGTGAGGTCATTGTGGTATCTTTGCTGGATTAAATATGTTAAAGGCAGATTGTAGGAGTGAATCCAAGGATCTTTGGTATAGTTATATAAGATGATTTAATTGCAGACAGAAGTGAAAAAAAGAATTATATTTGTATGCTTATTTATATTAATAGCTAAAGTATTACCTATTAATATTAAGGATTTGAGGAGACTCTAGAAATTAGGCTTTGCCTTACTCTCATTGTCAGAATTACAAACATCAGCAGACTTTTTTTGGTACTAGGGATGGAACCCAGTGGTATACCTTGGAGATTCACCCTCAGCCCTGTTCTGTTTTTATTTTTTCTAATTTTGAAACAGGATCTCACTAAGTTGTTGAGGATTTCACTAAGTTGCTGAGGCTGGCCTTGAACCTGTGATCCTCCTGCTCAACCTCCCAAGTACTGTAATTATAGGTGTGCACCACAGCACCTGGCTTCAACAGACTTTTTTTTCTTGTTGTTCTTGGGTATTAAACCCATAGCCATGCCACCTTTGAGCTATACCCCCAGCCCTATTTTATTTTATCTTCAAAGTTTCATGTTATATTAAGGAGGACAAAGATGAAAACAATGAATAACATGAGACACTCAAACAGGTTATATATGGAGGACATATTCCAAAGTTTGAAGAGCCAAAGATAAAACTATGACTTTGTGCCAGGTGTGGTGGCGCACGCTTGTAATCCTCGCACTTGGGAGGCGGAGACAGGAGGATCATGCAGGTTCTAAGGCAGCTGCTCTGGTTTAGGAGACCCTGTTTCCAAATAAAAAAGTATAATAGGTCTGGGAGTATAGCCTGGAGGTAGAAGGGCTTCCAGGAACCCCAGTGCCACCAAAACAAAAAAACAAAAAAAACTATGATTTGTGTGGGGAGGTGTTGTGTGTGTGTGTTACTGGGGATTGAACCCAGGAGGATTTTGCCTCTGAGCTACATTCCCAGCGTGATTTTACTCTTTGTTTTGAAGCAGGGTCTCACTAAATTGCAGAGGACCTCACTAAGTAGCTGAGATTGGCCGCAGACATGAGATTATCCTCCTGTCTCAGCCTCCCAAGTACTGGGATTATAAACCAGCACCAGCATGTCCACTGGCACCATTGCTTTTAACCAGTGGTGAAGGCACAGGAGAATCACAGGTTCACAGCCGGCCTCAGCTACTTAGTGAGACCTTCTACAATTTAGTGAGACCCTACTTCAAAATAAAGAATAAAAAATAGGGTTGGGGACATTATTTAATAGCAGTTTGGGAGAGATGCTAATGGAACTAATAAAAAACAACTGTTAGAGCTCCCAACCTACTCCTGAATTCAGAACTTCCAGGTATCAGTATACTCACTATATTGCTGAGGCTGTTCTTGAACCTACAGTCCTCCTATCTCAGCCTCCTATGTACTGGAATTACAGGTGTGCACCATCCCATCACACCTGACTGTGATTGTTTCAGTGTAGTAAATTAGCAAAAATTGATAATACAGCTTGAGTATCCCTTATTTGAAATGCTTAGGATCAGAAATGTTAAGGGATTTTTGTTTTGTTTTTTTTTTTTGGATTTTTGAATATTTGCATATATATAAGCCATCTTGCAAATAGGACCCAAATCTAAACACAAAATCCATTTATGTTTTATATACACCTCATACCCATAGCTTGAAAATAACTTGGTATAATATTTTTAGCATGCCTGTGTTTTGACTGCAACTGATCACATGAGGCCAGGTGTGGAATTTCCCACTTGTAGTTTCATGTTTTGGGCTTGGGGTTCAGGGTTAGAGAAGCCCAACCTATACATATGGATAAGGGAGTTAGGAAACAGTCAATCTCCTACTCCTCCTGAGAGTATAAGTTTATTCAATTTTATTAAGAAGAGTTTGGGAGAAATGTATCCAAAACTTTAAAAGATGCATGGATTTTAACCAACTCTTATTTCTACAAAGGAAATAGTTGATCAGGTATGCAAAAAGACACTTAAAGATTGTTATCACGATGTTTTTATATTTGCAAAGCATTGGGTATAACTTAATTGTCCATCAAAAGGGGATTCGTTAAATAGTTTATGATATATGCTTATATACTAGAATATTAAATAACCATTTAAAATATTGGTAAAGACTCAGCACTAAAATTTGACTTGTAAATATCATATAGAAGAGAGTTTCGTCATTAAAAATAGGTGCATGCTTGTAATCCCAGCATTTGGGAGGATGAGACAGGAGGATCATGGTTCTCCACCAGCCTCAGCTACTTAGGCCCTTTGCAGTTCAGTAAGACCCTGTTTCAAAATAAAGAATAAAAAATAGGACTGCAGATGTAGCTCAGAGGTAGAATGCTCCTAGGTTCCATTCCCAGTACCTCCCCCCCAAAAAATAGCAAGTCTAGTAGTATACTTTTTTCTTTTGTCATGGTGGGGATTGAACACAGGCATGTTCTACCTCTGAGCTACACCCCCCAGCCCTATTTTTTTTTAAACATTTATATTTATACTTTTTTTTTTCAGTACTGGGTATTGAGTCCAGGGATCTACCTCCAACCTGCACACCCAGCCCTATTTTTTTTTTTTCTTCTGTATTTTGAAACAGGGTTCTCACTAAGTTGCAGAGGGCTTCATTAAGTAGCTGAGGCTGGCCACGAACCTCCTGTCTCAGCCTCTCAAGTACTGGGAGTACAAGCATGTGCCACCATGCCCAACACTCCTGTTTTATTTTTTTATTTGGAAGCAAAGTCTTGATAAATTGCTGAGAGCCTCTCTAAGCTGCTGAGGCTGGTCTTGAACCTAGGAGACTCCTGTCTCAGCCTCTAGGAATACAGGTGTGTGTTCCCACACCCTGTTTATGCTCTGTTTTTATGTAATATTTTAGTGTTTCAGCAGAACAATGTTCTTTACCTGGTCATTATCAGAAAGGTGCTGACTTGCATCAGTTTGTCAAGTTCAGGAAGCATTAGCTGTCAGCTAGCTGATGACATGTTTGATATGAAAAAGTATTTTTGTTACACAAGAGAAATATATTGTATCCTTCTGAAAGCCAAGACTAATATTTTGTTTCCAAAAGAAAATTCAAACATTTTCCACATTATTCTTTCTGGACAGTTGTGAGTTTTGTTCCAAAATCAACACTCATAGGTTCTCTGTTTTTCTTATCAAACTTAAAATAGGCCAGATAATTTCATGAACTTACTTTGCTTATTTGTTTAATTTTTAAGAAATGTTATTTAGTGTCATATCATGTTGATAGCAAAACTGATATTATTCCAGAGAATCCTAACTTGTTCTTTTGTTGAATCCTGGTAAAGGTGACATTTTCCAGAGGTATATTTGAAATTTATTCATTCTTCCCTGCTACTTTTCATGTAAAATGCAAATCTACTCATTCTTCCTAGAGTGAATCATTGATTAGACAAAGATTTTGTTTTAAAGTTTGTGTATATTTTTAGCAGTTCCATGGAATTTTTCAGAATGATAAAAATAGAACTGGAATATCTTATATTAATATTTTATATGATATCATTTAAACTGTTTTAACATGTATTTAGATATATAAGTGCTTCTGTATAATAATAATGTAATTAACTTAGTTAAGTACTGTATATGTTGTTATTCAAATAAGTCAAAGAAATAATATTTTTATTATATTTAAAGCTTCCAAATTTAATATCAATTTCTCATAAGATGAATGTGAGTGAGAAAACCAACTTATTTCGTGTGTTTAAGAACATGCTATTTAAAGTTTATGCCTCATTCTTCATACATTTTGTAGAAGATTATGTTTATCATCTCATCTGCTTTTTGAAATATTTTTCCTACAGTTATGCAGAAGGCATGGAGGGAAAGAAATCCTCCAGCTCGAATCAAAGCAGCCTATCAAGCTTTAGAATTAAACAATGAGTAAGTTTGAATTATATGGAAAATATATTTGTTTTAAAGGAATCTCAGGCAAATTGTTTTATATTTCCTTTTGTCTGTCTCTAGGACACTTGGAGTCATTAGCAGTGTCCCCTCTTCCTTTCTGTATATTAGAGATAAAATTTGCAATGTTCATTGATTTCTGTATTTTGCCTCTGGAACTGTAAATTTATATATGCCTTTGAATAGAAATTATATTAGAAATTCTGTACATGAAGAATACCAACAAAGAATGGTGATAATACTGAATAGTTAAAAGGGTACTAAAATATTAATGCCACTGTTTTAATTGTGTTTTTCATTTAAATCATTTGTTTAAAGCATTTGTTCAGTACTTAGAACTTTAGTTGCTAATGGACTTGGAGGCATATGAGGATTCAAAATAAGTAAAACATAACTGGGTAGGGTGTCACATTGCTGTAATCCAGTACTTGGGAGAATGAGCCAGGACAATTGCAGTTTTGAGGCCAGCCTCAGCAACTTAAGGAGACCCTCAACAATCTAGCGAGACCCTGTTTCAAATTTAAAAAATTTTAAAGGCTGGGGTGTAGCTCAGAAATACAATGACTCTGGATTCAATCCCTAGTACCTAAATAAATAAATAAATAAATAAATAAATAAATGTCAACCTAAGTTTTTTTTTTATGACAGTTCTTGTTTTTATAGGCCTCTGTATCAACTTTCTATTTTGAGAAGACAAAAAGGCAAAATCTAGGTCAACTTAATATTTGACTAGGAGAGATAAAAAAATATTAATCTAGCTGGGGGTGGTGACACACGCTTGTCATCTCAGCATTTGGGAGGCTGAGACCAGAGGATCTCAGTTCATGGACAGCTTCAGCTACTTAGCGAGGCCCTTCGCAACTCAGTGAGACCTTGTTTCAGAAAAATAACAAGACTAAGCAATAGAGCTGGGAGTGAAGCTCAGAGGTACAATGCCCCTGGCTTCCATCCCCAGTACCACAAACAAATAAATAAATATTAATATAATACATGCTGTATAAATGCCAAAAATAAAAATATAGTCCCAGTTGTAATCACTCAAGGAATGATTCCTGAATAATGTAAATTTAGGTTTTTCCTCTGAAACCCTCCCACTAGATATATTATCCTTACTAAGAAGACCTTTCCGAGGTGGAGCAAAAATGTGGCTGACTAGCACTCCAAAATCAGTAAGTAACAATATCCATCATGATCAAAATAGTAAAAAGTTAACCAGGTGCAGTGGTGCACACCTGTAAGTCCAGTTACTTGAGAGGCTGAGCCAGAGGATCAAAAGTATGAGGGTCAGCCTCAGCAACTTAATGAGAACCTGTTTCAAAATAAAACAAAAAAGGACTTGGATATGGCTCAGTGGTAGAGTGATCCTGGGTTCAATCCCTATTGCCAGAAAAATTAATAAACAAATAAATTTACAGTAACCTAGTGAATGCGTAATCAGGGAAGGATGTCTAAGTTTTTATGAGGGAATTTTGCCCACCCCCTCACCCCGGACAGACAGACGGACGCACACATGCACACACTCACACCCACACACTCCCTAGCTCAATGGCAGCCTTGAAGACAACAGTGTACATTCCAGGTGCAGGCTCATACTCTATTCTCAAAGAACTGTGATATTCATTTTATCTGTGTGGTGGCTCCTTGAAGGATCGGCTCAAAGGGCTTACCTTTATTTCCTCTAACTTGAACTTCTCTCAGGGCTGAATTAACTAAACTGTTGGACATATGTTAAAAACATTTAAAGGCAATCTGAGACAGGAGGATCCTGGTTCTTGGCCAGCCTCAGCTACTTAGTGAGGCCCTCTGCAACTTAGTGAGACTGTTTCAAAATAAAGACTAAAAAACAGGCCTGGGGAGCCAGGTGTGGTGGTGCACACTTCTAATGCCAGCATTTGGGAGGCAGAGACAGGAGGACCATGGTTCGAGGACAGCCTCAGCTACTTAGCTCTTTGCAACTCAGACCCTGTTTCAGAATAAAAAATAAAAAATAGGGCTGGGAGCCAGGTGTGGTGGTGCACGCTTGTAATCCCCGTGCTTGGGAGGTGGAGACAGGAGGATCACGCAGGTTTGAAGCCAGCCTCGCTGGCTGTTTCCAAATAAAAAAAATAAAATAGGTCTGGGAGTGTAGCCCAGAGGTAGAAGGGTTTCCAGGAACCCCAGTACCACTAAATAAATAAATAAATAAATAAATAAATAAATAAATAAATAAATAAATAAGGCTGGAAGTGTTGCTTAAAGGTAGAATGCCCCTAGGTTCCATCCCTAGTACCGCCAAAAAAAAAAATAGGGCTAGAGATGTAGCTTAAGGTAGAATGCACCTGGGTTCAATCCCTAGTACTGAAAAAAAAATTAAATGCAAATGTATTAGCTAGGCAAACCAGAAAGCTTATGAGGAATGAGATACTTTGAGAAATAAAGACTTTGAAAAGCTCCACATATATACTTGGGAATCTCCAAGGCCCTACACTTTGCCAAAGTTGGGAACAGCCTCAGAAAAGACTTGAAAAGGCCCTAAGCTTTCCTGTCTGGCTAACCTTCAGGCTGTGCACAGGCAGGAAGTGAAGGCTAAGACAGAATTGTAAACTGCCTGACAGAATGTTGGAGGCATGCTCCAGCACCCATCTACTGGGGTGGGTGGGTGTGGGTGTGTGTGCGCGGGTGCGCGTTTTACAGTTCTGGAGATGGAACCCAGGGGCATTCTACCTCCAAGCTATGCCTCCAGCCCTATTTTTCATTATTTTGAAACAGGGTCTCACTGAGTTACAAAGTGCCTAACTAAGTAGCTGAGCCCATCTGTGAACCTCAATCTTCCTGTCTCAGCCTCCCAAATGCTGGGACTAGAAATGTGCACCTTCACACCCAGCTTTTTTTGTTTGTCTTTATTAGAGGCATTTAAGGAACTCTCTATCAAATCATTAACTGAGAACTGAGATTAAAGAGCAAAGACCTCATTGGTACCACATGACCAAGAATGTAAATTTTATAGAATTGGTTAAGGAAGGTCATGTAAACAAATAAACAACTACAACAAGCAACAAAACAAAGAGAGTACAAAAAAATCTGGTTTCTAGAATTGCCAGAATATAATATTCAAAATTTCTACTTATGTCCCATACACAAGAAAATAATACAAACTGCCTCTCAGAAAGCCTAGACTTTAGACTTAGGAAATTTTAAAACAACTATTTAAAATATGTTCAAAAAGCTAAAGAAAACCTTGAGAATAATGTTTTATCATTAGATAATAAAGCAGAAGAAATAATAAAAAAGAACTTTAATAATAAAACTTAATTAGTATGATGCACCACATTAAGAGAATGAAAGAGAGAAACCACATGATCATTTCACATGATACAGAAAAAGTATTTGACAAAATATTTTATGCTAAAAACACAAAAATTAGGAATATAAGGAACCTTTTTCAACCTGAAAAGTAACAGCTGTGAGAAACCCACAGCTAACTACATGTTTAACAGTGAAAGACTGAAATCTTTCTAAGATCAGGAATACAGCCAGGCGTGGTGGTACACGCTTGTAGTCCCAGCATTTGGGAGGCTAAGACAGGAGGATTGGGGTTTGTGGCCAGCCTCAGCTACTTAGTGAGACCCTTCACAACTCGGTGAGACCCTGTTTCAAAATAAAGAATAAGAAATAGAGCTAGGGGTGTAGCTTGGCGGTAGAATGCCTCTGGGTTCCATCCCCAGTACCGCAAAAAAAAATTAAATAATCAGGAATAAGACAAGGATGCTTATCCTCACCCCTTCTGTTTAACATACTAGAGTTTCTAACCAAGAAAGCTGGGTAAGGAAAAGAAAAACAAATGGCATCCTAATTGGAGGAAGAGGTAAAACTATTTTTATCCATAGATGACATGATCTTATATATAGAAATATTCAAAAATTTACACACAAAAACCCTATTAGAAGCTGGACATGGTGGTGTGTACCTGTAATCTACTTAGGAGGCTAAGACAAAAGGATCACAGTTTTGAGAATAGCCTCAGCAACATAGCAAGATTCTCAGCAACCTAGTGAGACTGTGATTAAAAAGAAAAAAGAAATAGAACATATATATGTATGTATATATGTATAATCAGGAATATATGTATACATATATGTATAATCAGGAATATAAAATAGATCTGGGTATGAGTGGTGTGTGTATGTGTGTGTGTGTATATCTGGGTTTAATCCCCAATACCAATAAACCTATTAGAAGCTGGGCATTGTGACACACACCTGTAATGACACAGTATGTAGGAGGCTGAAACAGAAGGATTGCAAGTTTGAGGCCAGCCTCAGCAACTTAGACCCTGTTTCAAAATTTAAAAAAAAAAAAAAACCTGGGGATTTAGTTTGTAGGTATAGTGCCCCTGGTTTGAATCTCCAGTATAAAACAAACAAAAATAAACCTATTAAATAAGAGTTCAGACCCGGGCGTGGTGGCGCACGCTTGTAAATCCCAGCATTTGGGAGGCTGAGACTAGAGGATCGCAGTTTGCAGACAGCCTCAGCTACTTGGTGAGGCCCTGTTTCAAAATAAAGAATAAAAAATAGGACAGGGGGTGTAGCTCAAAGGTCGAAAGTACCCCTGGGTTCCATCCCCAGACCCGCCAAAAAAAAAAAAGTTTAGAAATGTTGCAAGAGACAAGCTCAAAATAAAGTACTAGTTGTATTTCTGTATACTGGCAATGAACAATTTGGAAAGGAAATGAATTTGTTAGCTTATTATAACTGTGACACTGTACTTGAGAAAAACCACTGAAAAGAGGGAAGATTTCTTTTGGTTCATGGTTTGAGAGTTTTTATTACCTGGGTTGACCATCTCCTTACTTTGGCCCTGAGGTGAGTCAGAATATCACTGCAGAAGGATGTGGCAGAAGAAAGCTGCTCACCTTATGGCAGCTAGGAAGCAGAAAAGGTTGAGAGGGGGAGGAAGGGGCTGATGACAAGATGCAATCAGAGCACACCCCAGAGGACCTATTCCCTTCAATGAGGCCCACTTCCTACAGTTTGTATCTCTTCCCAATAGTCCATTCATCTAGGAACCCCTCTGTGGTGAATTCATGGACAAGATAAGAGTTTTCCTGGTATAGGACAGCACTTCCAAAAGCCCCACCTCTGAACACTGGCTGTGCTAGGGACCAAACCTTCAACCTAGGAGCCACTGGGAACATTCTGGTCCAAACCACAGTACATTCTCATTTGCCATAGCATCAAAATTATTTAAGAAGGTGACTCATACACTGAAAACTGAACACATTGTTCATATAGTTAAAGACGTAAATCAACGGAAAAGCATCTAGTATTTATGGATTGGACAACTTAAATATCATTAAGATCTCAGCTCTTGCTGGGCATGGTGGCGCATACTTGTAATCCTAGTACTTGGGAGGCTGAGACTGGAGGATCATGCAGGTTCAAAGCCAGCCGCAGCAGCTTAGTGAGGCTCTCAGAAACTTAGTGAGACCCTGTTTCCAAATAAAATATAAAATAGGTCTGGAGGTGTAGTCCAGAGTTGGAAGGACTCTGGGCTTCATCCCCAGTACCCAAAACAAACAACAACAACAAAAAAAAAAACCTGTCAGCACTCGCTCAAATTGATCTACAGATTCAATGCAATCCATATAAAAACTGCAATTTTTACAGAAATGAACAAGCTGATCCTAAAATCATGTGAAAATTATAAGAGACCCTGAGCAACTAAAGCAATCTCAGAAGAAATGTATAAAATTAGAGGATTCACACTTCCCAAATTTAAAAATTACAGTAATTATAGGGATCAATGGATTTCAATTGAAAATCCAGAAGCTCAGTGCCATGATTATTCAATGGAGGAAACTAGTCTTTTCAATAAATAATGCTGAGCTGGGCCTGGTGGTGCACACTTGTGATCCCAGTATTTGGGAGGATGAAACAGGATGATCGTAAGTTCACAGAGAGCCTCAGCTACTTAGTGAGGCCTTTTGCAATTTAGTGAGACCTTGTTTCAAAATAAAGAATAAAGCTGGGCATGGTGGTACATACTTGTAATTCCAGTACTTGGGATGCTAAGGTAGGAGGATTGCAGGGTTTTGGCCAGCCTCAGCTACTTAATGAGGCCTGCCACAACATAGACCCTGCTTCAAAATAAAGAGTAAAAAAAGGGCTGGGGTATAACTCAAAGGTACAATGCCCTTGAGTTCCATCTTCAATATCGCAAACAAATAATAATGCTAAAACAATCGATGGCCACATCTAAAAGGAAGTTTGACCCTTGCCAGTTAATTCTAAATTAACCAGGGGCTTAAATGTAAGAGCTAAAACTTAAACTCTTGTAAGAAAACATGGAGAAAATCTTCATGACCTTGGATTTTGCAGTGGTTTATTAGATAGACCAAAAGCACAAAGAAAAATAGGAAAATTAGACTTTATCAGAATTCTTTTGTACATCACAGTATATTATCAACAAGCAAAATTTGTCAGGCTTTGAAGCTAAGAGATGCGTATGACTGCTAATGGGTATGTATTTTTGAGGAGAATGTGGGATTTCTTTGGGGGATGATGAAAATGTTTTAGAATTATGTACTGGCGTTGGTTGCCCGACGCTGAAGACTCGCTACACATCTCTAAATTATACACTTTATTTATTTATTGTTGTACTGGGGATGGAACCCAGAGGCATTCTACCTCCGAGCTACACCCCAGACCTATATTTTATTCATTATTTTAAAACAGGGTCTCACTGAGTTGCGAAGGGCCTCAGTAGCTGAGGCTGACCACAAACCCAGATCCTCCTATCTCTGGTTCCCGAACGCTGGGATTACAAGTGTTCGCCACCACGCCCGGCTGAATTACATATTTTAAGAAGTTAATTTTTTTTGTGTGTGTGGTACTGGGGGTGGAACCCAGAGGCTTTCTACCTCCAGGCTATACTCCCAGACCTATTTTTTTATATTTCATTTGGAAACAGGGTCTCATTAAGTTGCTGAGAGCCTCACTAAGTAGCTGAGGCTGGCTTCGAACCTGTGCGATCCTCCTGTCTCAGCCTCCCAAGTATGGGGATTACAAGTGTGCGCCACCACGCTTGGCTAAGAAGTGAATTTTGATATGTGAATTTAATCTCAATTTAAGAAAATGACATCCCCAAAGTGAGATTTTTATTAGATATTCATATAATTAATTATATCAACATCCCCAAGTGCAAGAAAACTTTAAGAGAAGAAAAGCCTATTGTACCATACATCTATAATGCAATTTTAATTATATTTAGGGGCTAGGGATATAGATCAGTGGTAGAATGCTTGCATGTGTGTGTGGTGGTGCAGGGGATTGCACCCCAGGGTATTCTATCTCAGAGCTATATACCCCCAGCCCTTTTTAATTTTTATTGTTGTTGTTATTGTTTGGAAAAAGTCTTGTTAGGTTGCTGCCTGACTGTATTGCTAAGGCTGTCCTTATACCTGTGATCCTCCTCTCAACTTCCCAAGTACAGGGATTATAGGCATGCATCACCATGCCTGGCCATCTAGATCTTTTCAAAGCAACTTTATTATGGATATATAATAACATTTGAAGCAGGGTTCAGTGATTCATGCCTGTAATCACAGTACTTGTGAAGCCGAGACAAGAAAATTGCAAGTTCAAGGATAGCCTGAGCAACATAGTAAGACCCTGTCTCAAAATAAAAAATTGTAAAAACGGGATCAGTGTAGGTCTGTGACAAAACACCTCCGAGTTCTACCTCAGTACCACAAAATAAATAAATAATTAAATAAATAAAACATTCATTTGGTTTTTGAAATGGCAGTGAGGATGCCTAGTGTTTAATGAAGCTTTATATATATATATATATATATATATATATATATATATATAATTTCAGAGAAATTCAGTGTAATTATAGGAAAAATCTGTTAACAATTGTTACATAATTTAGAATACTATTTGAAGTATGCCTGAATATTATGATTGCATTTCCATATCTGAAAGATCCTTTCCGATCCTAATTGATGATAGCTATCTTGTTATCACTTTTGTTTGACAGCTGTTTTTTTGCTTTTACCAATAATTCCTCTCCTCCTGCTTAGATAAGCACTACTCAATTGAAATATAAGGTGAAGCCGGGCGTGGTGGCACAGGCTTGTAGTCCCCAAACTTGCGAGGCAGAGACAGGAGGATTGCACAGGTTCAAAGCCAGCTGTGCTGGCTTCCAAATTTAAAAAGTATAAAAATAGGTCTGGGAATGTATCCCAGAGGTAGAAGGGTTTCCAGGAACCCCAGTACCACCAAAAAAAAAAAAAAAGAAAGAAAAGAAAGAAAGAAAAGAAATATAAGGTGAACTATATATAGAAAGCTTTTATATTTTTAATAGTCACATTAAAAAGTTAACATTTTATTTGAATGTTTAACTATATTCAGAATTAAAATATTGCTTTAGTCAATATTTTAAAAAGTTATTAGTGAGGTATTTTATATTTATAGTCTTCAAAACTCCATGTTCATTTTATACTTAATCCAGACTAGCCATAATTCAACTGCTCAGAAACTACATGTGGTTACTGACCGTACCAGTCAATGCAAGCATAAATAATCAGAACTAAGGAAGAGATATACATTTTATTTCTAGGAATGGAAGGGAAACTTTTTTTTCTCATTTCTAGCCCCAAACCAAGAATGAAAATATGTTATTAACCGGCTCTTAACTTAAAAAATACAAAGAAAATCCCATTTTTTTAGTAGAGTGAAGAAAAAAAAGAAAACCTTGGTTTAAGCATGGGTGGTTTAAGCATGGGGGGGGGGTGCAGGACTGGAAGAGGCCAGGGAAGGTATGCTATGTACTGCTGTGAATAAGGCAAGGGACTGGGCCACAAACAGAGGGAGCACTCAGGCTGTGGGGAAAGGCTGGTTCTGGAGTTTATTTCTGAGTCAGACGTGAAAGGTACCTCCTTAGCCAAGAACTCTTTCCCACTTGACTGTCTGTAGTAGCTGCCCACATGAGAAGGACATGACAGGGTATACAGTGACTAAGAGCATGTCTGACCACTGGAATGTATGAGCCCCAGAACTTTTCATACACCCCTTTATATATCTTTTCTCTCCTCTTCCACACATACACAAAAAATAACACAGGACAAAGGGTCAGAGAATGGAGATTGAAATAAAGAAAGATTGGAAGAGAAAGAAAAAATAGAAAAAAAGTGTGGAATTAGACATAATGAATATACCAATATGCCCCCTAAAAGTTAAAATATTGAATAAATTTTTTTTTAATCTAAGAAGTAGAAAGTATAAGTAGGACTAAAGGAAACATGATGTAGAGCAAAATTTCATAGCCAAGAGATAATACTTACTTTACCATTTTGCTTAAAATTGTTTTTCTTGCTTTCTTCATAGCTGTGCCACTGCATATGTTCTACTGGCTGAGGAAGAAGCAACAACTATTGTAGATGCTGAAAGATTATTTAAACAGGCACTCAAGGCAGGAGAAACAATTTATAGGCGGTCACAGCAGTGCCAGCACCAAAGTCCTCAGCATGAAGCTCAACTGAGTAAGCACATTTCAGTGGATTTCTGCCATCTTTGAGCTCTTATAATTGGCTCTTTTACATTTAAATACAAAATAATTTAAAAAATGTGGAGATTAGCTAATTTTCATACAACTAATCTCTTAATACCTATAAGCCAGCAAGACAGAAATGTATATTAGCTAGAGACTGCTTGTGGAAGGGAATAGATCTACCCTGGTTATTGAAAGAAAATACACTATTCTGAGACTTAACAGTAATTTATGTCATGCAAAAGCTGAGCCGATCATCATAGAAACATAAATATAAAATATTTAGGATCCAGGAAAGCATTCTAGTGATGATAATTAGTACTTAGATTCTATTGCTAGATACAGTCTTTATTGTCACTCTTGTTTAAAGCAATAGTGGAAGCGGGTGTGGTGGCACATGCTTGTAATCACAGTACTTGGGAGGCTGAGACAAGAGAATTATAGGCTCAAAGCCAGCCTTGGCAATTTAATGAGATTCTCAGCAACCTAGTATGATACTGTTTCCTAATAAATAAAAATTGGGGTAGGGGTATAGCTTGGAGGTAGATTGCCTCTGAATTTCATCCCTAGTGCCAAAACAAACACAAAACAGAGCAATGGTAGAGGCATTCTTCCTACTTAGCAGTGCTGATGACTAATCCCAGGGACTTGCACATTTTAGACAAATGCTCTACCCCTGTGTTATATCCCCAGCATGGGCACATATTGGGATCATATGGGTCACAACAACTGACGTGTTTTCTTCACATCATTAGGGATGCTCTCTTGGTTATGATTGAGACACTTAGCTCTATTTTATTTTTTATTTGAAAACAAAGTCTCACTAAGTTGCTGAAGCTGACTTCAAACCTGCAATCCTCCTGTCTCAGCCTCTCAAGTACTGGGATTACAGGATGCCTGGCCATTACACCTACCAAAGATGTTAAAATAAGCAATGCAGCTGCTGCTTGCTTGCTTTTCTTTTCATTTCTTTTCTTCTTGTGGCCAGATGATTTTAGTTTCATGATTTTGGCAGATAGTGAGCAATATGTTTATATAATGCATTATCTGGTAGCAGTTAAGTTCTAAATCTTTTGTTTGTGGAAATTAAAATTTGGATATGTTTTCTAAGTTAATTATTGATGTTTACAGTATGTTTCATTAATGCATGTTGTTATTACACACAACTGTGGGAGTATTTAATCTTGCAGCCTGGAACTAATGGAATAACAGCTCTTTAAAAGTCAGCTTGTAAGATTGAGGCAGGAGGATCCCACATTCAAATCCAGCTGGAGAACTTAGCAAGACCCTATCTCAACAGAAAAAATAAGGTCTGGGGATGTAACTTCATTTTAGAGCTCTTCCCTAGCATGCATGCAGAAACTCTGGATTTAATTTTCAGTACCACACCCCCCCAAAATTATGCCATTTGTCATTGTATAATATCAAATATAGTTTTGTTACAGAATTTTGTTAGCTCTTCCTACACATAGTTTTATAGTTTGTTAGTTTTACTAGCTGTTAAGAAAAGTTTGTATTAGCCACAAAATTTAGTTTTGGACATTTTGAGTTTTTCAGTTAAACAGTAGAGAATCCAAATACTTGAGAGGCTAAGACAGGAGTATCACAAGTTTCAGACCAGCCTAAGCAACTTAGCAGAACCTTGTTTCAAAAAAAAAGAAAAGGCCAAGGGTATAGCTCAGTGGTGGAGGACCCATAGACTTGATCCCTAGTACCACACACACACACACACACATGAACGCACACATGCACACACATACACAAATTATATATTATTTATGCAGAAATTTAAAATAATAGGCTAATGTTGTATCTTCTTATTAATAAATATATTTTCTGTTAATATAAAAATGAACTTGTCAATTGCCCATAAATGAACATATATACTGTACTCACATTACTTACTTAGTATTAGAGGCAAAAGTAATTCAGTATGTATTTTTAAGATTTTAATACAGAAAACTTCAAACATAAAAGTAGAACTCCCATTAATATTCATCACCCAAATCCTTTAAAAAATTTTTTTTATTTAGTAGTACATTGTAATCATACATCATTATGAGGTACCCTTCCCCAATTCCCACCCAGCTTCCTCCTCCTGCCTCCCTCCTTCTGGAGTTAGGTTTAGCATCTGACTTTGATATGTTTGTGAATGTACATTATGTGCATTGGTATGCTTCCCTCTTCTCCCTCCCATCTCCCTCAGTTAGGTCACCTTCTTTACTCATCGAATAGTTCTTCTTTGTCTAGAGTCCCCCCTATGTCCCATTTTTCTCCCTAGCTTCTGCTTATTACATCCAACTTTTTACTTTTTGTGACGGGCTAATCTCACTTAGCATAATGTTCTCCAGTTCCATAGGTTTCCTGCAGATGACATAATTTTGTTCTTCTTAATGGCTGAGTAAAATTCCATTGTGTACATATCCCACAGTTTTGTAATCCATTGGTCTGTTGGTAGACATCTTGGCTGGTTCCATAGTTTGGCAATTGTGAATTGTGCAGCTATAAACATAGATACACATGCATTAGTTTGGAAGTTTTGTTTCCATTCTTTTGGGTAGATACTCAAAAGTAGTATTTCTGGGTCATATGGCAGGTTCATTCCATTCTTCTGATGATCCTCTCCATACAGTAGTCCAAAGTGGTTGCACTAATTTGTAATCCCACTTAGCAGTGTATTAGAATTCCAACTTCTCAACATCCTCGACAACATTTGTTGTTGTTATTGTTTTTTGCAGTACTAGGAACTTCCAAGCTATACCCCCGGCCCTATTTTTTATTTCTCTATTTTGAAACAGGGTCTCACTAAGTTGCGGAGGGCCTCACTAAGTAGTTGAGGCTAGCCATGAGCCTGTGATCCTCCTGTCTTATAGCCTCCCAAGTATTGAGATGACAAGCATGTACTACCACAACCAGCTTGTTGTTTGCATTTGTGTATGTATGTGTGTGTGTGTGTGTGTGTGTGTGTGGTACTGGGGATGGAACCCAGGGGCTTTTCTACCTCTGGGCTATACTCCCAGCCCTATTTTATACTTTATTTGGAAACAGGATCTCACGAAGTTGCTGAGAACCTCATTAAGTAGCTGCGGCTGGCTTTAAACCTTTGCAAGCCTCCTGTCTCAGCCTCCCAAGTGCTGGAATTACAAGCGTGTGCTGTTGTTTGTATTTTTAATGATTGCCTTTTTTTTTTTTCTTGGTGGTACTGGGGAGATGGAACCCCTCTACTTCTAGGCTACACTCCCAGACCTATTTTATTTTATTTTATTTTATTTTTGGAAACAGGGTCTCTTAAACCAGCAAGGCTAGCTTCAAACCTGCGCAATCCTCCTGCGCCCAGCTAATGATTTCCATTCTAATTTGGGTTAGGTGAAATCTCAGGGTAGTTTTTTTTTCTTTTTTCTTTTTTTTTTTTTTTTATTGTAGTACTAGGGGTGGAACCCAGGGGCTTTTCTACCTCCGGGCTATACTCCCAGAACTATTTTATACTTTATGTGGAAACAGGATCTCAATAAGTTGCTGAGAGCCTAAGTAGCTGAGGCTTGCTTCAAACCTGTGCGATCCTCCTGTCTCAGCCTCCCAAACGCTGGGATTACAAGGGTGTGCCACCATGCCTGCTTTCTCAGGGTAGTTTTGATTTGCATCTAATTGCTAATGATGTTGAACATTTTTTCATCCATTTATTGGCCATTTGAATCTCTTTTTTAGTGTCTATTTAGTTCACTTGCCCATTTTTTATGGGGTTGTTTTCTTAGATGTGAATTTCTTGAGTTCTCTGTATATTCTAGATAGTCCTTATCAGAGAAGTAGCTGGCAAAAATCTTCTCCCATTTCTGTTGGCTATCTGTTGAGGTTCTTGATACTTTCCTTTGTTGCACAGAAGTTATACAGTTTAATGCAATCCTATATACTAATCTTCCTTTTAATTTCTTGTGCCTTTGTGATATTGTTGAAATTTTTCCCTGTGCCTTTGTGTTGAAGTGTTGAACCTATGCCCTCTTCAAGTAGCTGCAAAGCCTCTGGTCTAATTTTCAGGTTTTTGATCCATCCTGTATTGACTTTTGTGTAGGGTGAGGAAATGAGGTTTATTTTTACTTTTCTCCATATTGTTAACTAGTTTTGCCAACACCATTGTTGAAGAGACTATCTTTTTTCCAATGAGTGTTTTGGCCCCCTTGTCAAAAATCAAATAGCTCTAAGTGTGTAGACTTGTTTCTGAGTCTTCTATTCTGCTCCATTGGTCTATGTGTCTGTTTTTTTCCCCCCCAATACATGCTTTTTTATTACTGTGGTTTTGTAGCATAATTTGAAATCATGTATTGGGATGCCTCCTGCATGGTTCTTGTTGCTGAAAACTACTTTGGCTTTTCCAGGTTTTTTTGTTGTTCCAAATGAACTTAAGGGCTCATTTTTCTATGTCTGTAAAGAGTGACCTTGGTAATTTAATAGGTATTACATTGAATCTGTAGATCACTTTTAGAAGAATGACCATTGTGATGATATTTATTCTGTCTCTGCAAGAGGATGGAAGGTGTTTGCATCTTCTAAGGTCTTGTTCCTTTGTTGTTGTTGTTGTTGTTGTTGTTGTTGTTGTTTTGTTGTACTGGGGATGGAACCCAGGGGCATTCTACCTCCGAGCTACACCCCTAGCCCTGTTTTTTATTCTTTATTTTGAAACAGAGCCTTCTCACTGATACACAAAGAGCCTCACTTAACTGTCCTTGAACCACGATACTCTAGTGTCAGCCTCCCAAATGCTGGGATTACAAGCATGCACCACCACGCCCGGCTTCAGTTTCTTTTTTCAATATTTTATAATTTTCAATAATAAAGCAAGGAGGTCTTTTACCTTCTTGGTTAGGTTTATTCCTAAGTATTTTGATTTTTTTTTTTTTTTTGGTGGGGATATGGTGAGTGGAAGTGTTTTCTGAATTTCTTTTTCAGTGGATTTATGGTTAGCATACAGGAAAGCTTCTGATTTGATTTTTTATTTTTATTTTTTATTTTTTGCAGGTTTGGGGGTTGGAACCCTGCCCTATTTTTAATTCTTTATTTTGAAACAGAGTCTCACTAAGTTGCAGAGAGCCTCACTGAGTAGCTGCGACTGTCTGCGAACCACGATCCTCCTGTTTTAGCCTCCTGAATGCTGGGATTACTAGGGTGTGCCACCACGCCCGGCTTGATTTGATTTTTTTTAATATTGATTTTTGTATCCAGACACTTTGCTGAATTTGTTGATCAGTTTTGTGAGCCTTTTGGTTAAGTTTGTTGGGTCTTCTAAGTATAATATCATGTCATCTACAAATAGAGATAGTTTTGGTTCTTCTTTTCCTATTTGTACTTCTTTACTTTCCTTCTCTTGCCTTATTGCTCTGGCTAGAGTCTCAAGTACTGTATTGAAAAGGAGTCGTGATAATGGACATTTCTGTCTTGTTTCTGTTTTTAGGGAAAACTCACAGTTTTTCCCCATTTAGCATGATGTTGGGCCGGGCGTGGTCGCACATGCTTGTAATCCCAGCATTTGGGAGGCTGAGACCGGAGGATCCTGGTGTGTGGATAGCCTCGGCTACTTAATGAGGCCCTCTGCAACTTAGTGAGACCCTGTTTCAAAATAAAAAAAATTAAAAAATAGGGCAGGGGATGTAGCTTGGAGGTTGAATCCTCCTGGGTTCTATCCCTATATCCGGAAAAACAAACAAACAAAAAAAAAAACCCATGATGTTGGCTGTGGGCCTATTGTATATTGCCTTTATGATGTTGAGGTATGTTCTTTCTGTTCTGATTCTCTGCAGTGTTTCTAGTGTGATGGGTGTTAGATTTTGTCAAATGCTTTTTCAATATCTATTAAAATGATTGGTTTTTGGTTTTCGTTCTGTTTATGTGGTGAATTACATGGATTGTTTTTTCATATGTTGAACCAACATTGTATCTCTGGACCAACTTGATCATGATGTATAATTTATTAGATGTGGTTTTAAATGTGTGTTGCTAGTATTTTGTTTAGCAGTTTTGCATCTAAGTTCATTAGTTCATCATGAATTGATGAATCAACCTTGGATCCCTGAACCAACCTTGATCATGGTGTATAATTTATTTGATGTGGTTTTAAATGCACATCGCTAGTATTTTGTTTAGCAGTTTTTCATCCAAGTTCATCAGTTCATCACCCAAATTCTGACACAATTTAATTTTAATTATATCTTCCATGATAAGCAAACAAAATTACTAGATAACATGTTAAAGAAACAGCAAGCCATAATAAAGGTGATATCTGTGTCATTTTGTTGTTGTTCTCCTTCTTAAAAGGGAGAGATACCAATGTACTAGTATATATTAAAAGAAGATTGGCAATGTGTGCAAGAAAATTAGGAAGAATAAGAGAAGCAGTGAAAATAATGAGAGATGTAAGTACATTTGATAATTGAACTATTATATGTATTTCTCCAAAAACTTAAAATGTAGTTTAAGTTGCCAGTTGTTAAAATTTTTTATTAACACAGTATTTCTCTTTTTTATTTGATGGGTTTTATAACAAGACCTTTATTTAATAGATACATTTCTTAAGTTGTATCTCCACAGTTTTGTAAAGAAGTAAAAGAATTTCTACTTTGATGAATCTGGATTGGCTCTTATGATTATCTGTTATGATTTTAATCATTTTTCTTTCTCATATATAGTTGATGAAAGAATTTCCTCCTCTTACTATGTTGAACATCCATGAAAATCTCTTAGAATCGCTTTTAGAATTACAGGCCTATGCGGATGTTCAGGCAGTCCTAGCAAAATATGATGGTGAGTTTCATCTGAGTTGATAGTATGGTTAAAACATTTTCTTTTCAATTATATAATTATAAATATGATCCTAAGCCAAGTATGGTGGTGCACGCTTGTAATCCCAGCACTTGGGAGGCTGAGACAGAGGATCACACAGGTTCGAGCCAGCCTCAGGTACTTAGTGAGGCTCTCAGCAACTTAGTGAGACCCTGTTTCCAAATAAAGCATAAAATAGGTCTGGGAATATAGCTCAGAGGTAGAAAAGCCCCTGGATTCCACCCTCAGTACATAAATAAATAAATAAATAAATAAATAAATAAATGCCCCTGGATTCAGTACTACAATAAACAAACAAACAAGATCCTAGTGTTTCTCTAATTTTCTCTGGTGTTTTTTTTTTTTTTTTTTTTTTTTTTTTTTTTTTTTTTTTTTTTGCCAGTCAATATTTAGTATGCATGGGTACCAATTGCTGTTATCTTTTTTTAAATAAATTTTGGAGCAAGTTTTCTTCTGTCATGATTTATTCCTTTGTTTACTGAGAACCTAAGATAAATAACACACTGGAATATAGTGTTGAATAGAAAGACATGGATTTCACCTTCATAGTATGTATAGTTTATAGTTAATGGAATGTAGAAACAAATGAAGAACAGTTATATTGAAGACAGCATGTTAGGTGAGATAATTGGAAAAGTATAGGTGTTACGCACATAGTAGGGTGCCTCATTTGTTTTGGAATATCAGTGAAAGCTAACAGAAATTGCTAAACAGTAATTACAGGAGTAATTAAGATTAACATTTTTGCAATGCTTTTTAGTTACAAAGTCATAAGGTTACTAAAATAGAAAACGACTTTAAGAAGGTTAAGTATAGCCGGGCGTGGTGGCGCACGCTTGTAATCCCAGCATTCGGGAGGCTGAGACCTGGAGGATCGTGGTTCGCGGACAGCCTCAGCTACTTAGTGAGGTCCTCTGCAACTCAGTGAGACCCGGTTTCAAAATAAAGAATAAAAAATAGGGCAGGGGGTGTAGCTCAGAGGTCGAATGCCCCTTAGCCAGTAAGTGACAAGCCTTAATTTAAATCCATTTAGAGCTGGGCATGGTGAAACATGCCTGTAATCCCAGTACTTGGGAGGCTGAGACAGTAGAATTACAGGTTTGAGGCAAGCCTCAGCAACTTAGTGAGGCCCTCAGTAACTTAGCAACACTTAGCTTCAAAATAAAACATAAAATAAGGTGGGAGGGGTAGCTTGGAGGTAGAATGCCCTTGAGTCAGTTCCCAATACCAAAAAAATAAATCCATGTATTTTATTTCATTTTTTTTTGTTCACTAGTCTTTCTATAAATATCATTCAATATTGGCTATTTTTATTATACTCTAACAATGGCAGTTTATCACAGATGAAGTTGGAAGACATACAAGCTTTCTCATTCAGAGTAAGACATCATCTTTTAACTGCAAGCTGAAAATTTACTGACAAGCAGAATGTTTTTGGTCATATCTTTCATTAAAACAGAACATGTATAAGTCACTTATTCATACTTGCCCTGTTGTAGGTTCCTATCCATTAGCTTAGGAATCCCTCTGACTTGGAAAGTTTGAAATGTGTTATACTTGGAAAGGGAAGTTTATTTCTGTTAAACATCTGGAATTCTTAGGCAGTGATTCAGAATAGTTTAGTCTCATGGAGAAATTTGTGAGAAAGTTCATCTCTATATAATATACTGGTTGCAGAGCCTAGTTATAATATCTCTGTTGAGCAAACCTAGGAATTGAATATTTAAAATATCAGAATAGAATGTGATCCTTTAAAAATAAAATCAAATTAATAAAGCATATTTAAATTGATATGCTTTGTGCTTCAGTTTTCATGTGTCTTGTTTTTACTATAGAATTCTGAAGTAATTGAAAGTAGATTTATTTCCTTAGTCTTTCATTCACTAGTATAAAAATAGTAATTTAAGAAAAAATATGAAATACAAAACTTTTTTAGAAAAAAAGATAAAAATTATCCTTGATTGTAACAACCTGGATTTAACTACTGTTAATATTTTAATTTTTTTCAAATCTTGTTTTTTTCCTATGAATAGATGAAATTTTACATAGTTCTAGTTGTACTAGAGGTTTTCCCCTAAATAATTTTCTGTAAGCTGATTATAAACATCTGTTTAGTGCTCATCACTATTGTGCAGAAGTCTTCTGTAGGTATAACCTAATCTCCATTAGAAATTACCATTCTCCATTTTGAGAAGAGAAAACTGAGATCAAAGAAGTTGCTACCAGCTGAAGGATATATATCCAGTGAATAGTAGAATCAAGATTTAAACTCAGGTCTTCCAAATGTCCAGGTGTTTCTACTATCATATTACATCTCTTGAATTTGTACTATGGATTGTTCTTATAAAAAATTGTCTTAAGAAATTTTTTGTGCCAGACATGGTAGCACATGCCTGTAATCCCAGTAGTTGGGAGTTGAAACAGGAGGGTTGCAAGTTCTAGACCTGCCTCAGTAACTTAGTGAAAAACTGTTTCAAAATAAAAAAACAAAAAGGGCTGGGGATTTAGTTTGGAGGTAAAGTGCCCCTGAGTTCAGTCTCCAGTAGAGAAAGAAAAAAAATTTTTTGTAATTCTTACCTGAATTAAAAATTATTATTACAGATATAAGCCTTCCAAAGTCAGCAGCAATCTGTTATACAGCAGCACTCTTGAAAACAAGGACTGTTTCAGATAAGTAAGTTATGAAAACTATGATAATTAAAAAGACTGCTAAACTCAGTATTATGCTCTCTTCTCTGCTTCCTTCTGAATTATCCTTGATTTTCTATGGCTTCTCATTGTGTGAAGTGGAGAGAAGTTTTTAGAGCTGAGAAAGCTGGGACTTAAATTCAAACTCTACTACATACTACCTGTAGGATTTAGGGGAAGTTAATTATTTTGAGCCTCTTTCTCATCCATCAAATGACAATAATATTGGATGGTGGTTGGGCGAGGATTCTGTGTAAATGCCTAAAACAATGTCTAGAAAGGAAGTACACAGTAATAGTGGCTGTGGTGTTGATGGGGCATGTGGTACGGGGACAATAGGTCTCATGTTGTCTTAGATTATGATTGAGTTATTTTGCTTTCCTTGTATTTTTGTTGCTCTTAATAAAATCTCTTTTATGCAGCTAAAATATTCAGAAGTTGACTGGGTACAGTGTCAAGACCCTGTCTAAAAAAAATATGCAAAGCCGGGCTTGGTGGCGCACACTTGTAATCCCAGCATTTGGGAGGCTGAGACCGGAGGATCACGGTTCTCAGACAGCCTCAGCTACTTAGCAAGGCCCTCCACAATTCAGTGAGACCCTGTTTCAAAAATTAAAAGACAAAAAAATGGGACTTGGAGGTAGAATGCCCCTGTACCACAAAAAAAAAAAAGAATATTCAAAAACCAACCAAGTGGTGGACATTTTCTTTCACTTTAGATTACTGTGTCTTGATAATGATTAGAATGAAATATTCAGTCTGCCTCATCTCAGATAAATACTTATTAAGAATATAATTCTATTTCATTAGATTCTCTGGATGGCCCTGTGTAGTAATTCTTACTATATTACCTTTTTCCAAGTGTGTCTTCAGTGGATTTCCTCTGAAGGCTTTCTTTAGTTTGAAGATTTCTATTCCTTATGCTGCATTTTTTTTTATATGTTGAACCAAAAGGTTTTACTTTCATTTTTAATAATTACGTGGCTTTGTCTTTGGCCATTGTCAGAAAACTCTTTGACTTAAGAAATGGCATTATGAACTAAAATCCATGATTTTTTTGTCTCTTTTTGGTATTCATTTGTTTTGTGGGTTGTTTTTTTTTCTTTTACAGATTCTCTCCAGAAACAGCCTCCAGAAGAGGGTTAAGCACAGCTGAAATTAATGCTGTGGAAGCAATTCATAGAGCTGTGGAATTTAATCCTCATGTTCCAAAAGTGAGAAATTTTATGATGGAAATATTTTATATAAATTTATCAAGTTAATGACAGTGTATAGACCAAAGTTTGGGTTGCCATAATTTGAGTCAGAACTGTTTTAAGTCTGCTATATTTTTAAGCTTATTATTCACATTAAAGGGAATATTAAAAGGCATTTAATAGAAGGGTATAGTGGTATATACCTATAATCCCAGTACTTGGGAGGCTAAAACAAGAAGATCAGATGTGAGACTAGCCTCAGCAATTTAGCAAGACTATCTTAGCAACCTAGTGAGACCCTGATTAAAGACAAAGCCAAAAGTGCTGGGGTGTAGCTTAGTGGTAGAATACCTCTGGGATCAATCCCTAACCACCCCTCCACACACACATATACAAAAGGCATTGAGAAGGGTGAGTAGTTGACTATAGGCTTTGTAATTGCTGTCAAAGTGAAATTTGAACTGGATTCACTTAGCAGTATTTTTTTTTTCTGTGATGGATATCAAATTTATATGCTAGGCAAGTGTTGTACTACTGAGCTGTGCCCTCAGCTCCACTTAGCTGTTCTTTTATTTTAAAGAGAAGTAAAAATCATATGCTTTTGTCTCAATTAAAGGTCATTTTAATTTCAGATCACTAAATTAAATTTTCTGTTACTGCTTTTTCTCTGGACAGATGCTTGGGTTTTGAACTAGGAGTGAGTAGTCAAAAACTGAAGACAAATAGATTAAAATGATCAGTAACAGCAAATATACATGAAATTTCCCAGGAAAACTGCTGAGCTGATGTTTATTTGGTTCCAGATGAAACTACCTTATTCATTGTCTTTATATTTTATACCTTGAGTCATATAAATTATTTTTTAATCTTTGCATGTTATCACTTAAATATCTAAACACCTAAAACCCAAGATTAAATTTGAGTTTTACAAGCAGTGCACTCACGTTAGAAGTTATAGAATATTCAAGAATAGATGTCCTTACTTCAAAATGTAATTATAAAACCAGGTGTGGTCGCACACCTGTAATCCCGGTACTTAGGAGGCTGAGACAGGAGGATCATAGGTTCACAGCCAGCCTCAGCAACTCAGTGAGGCCTTTAACAACTTAGTGAGACCCTATTTCAATAAAATAATAAAATGGGGCTAGGGGTATAGCTCAGAGGTAGAATGCTTCTGGGTTCTATCCCTAATACCACACACACACACACACACATAAATAGAGCTACAGGAGAGAGAGAGAATATGAATGAGAATGCGCAAGAGCACATGTGCACCAGGTTTGGTGTTGCACATCTGTAATCCTAGTACTTGGGAGTCTGAGACAGAAGGATTGAATATTCAAGACCAACCTTAGCAACATAATGAGACTCTCAGCAACCTGTTGAGAGACTGTTTCAAAAATATATATATATATATATAAAAAGGGGGCTCAGGGTATAGCTATAAATTGCCATTTGGTTCCATCCCCAATATCAAAAAAAATTAATTTTAGCTATAGATTCCAGTATAGTGTGTGTTAATGGGACTTGAAAGCTAGTAGACAGTAAAGAGATTAAACTCTAAAAGAGAATCTTCAGCAAGAGGAAATTGTAAGCCTCTTAGAGTAAATAAAGGTATGATCAGCAAAAGTACTGAAATATAGGGCTAGGGATGTGGCTCAGTGATAGGGTTTGCCTAGCTTGTCTGAATTCCTGAGTCTGATCCCAGCACTAAAAAAAATTTAAAATTTAAAAAATAATTCTGCAATCCAAGAGTGAGAGTCAACAAATACATGTTTAGACCATTCTCTTACTAAGTAACATTGGTTCCATAAACTTAAGCTTTTGTTACAAATTATAGTATGTATATAGCAAAGCATATAAGCAGATCTGTTCATTGTAATGATTCATTATAAAGTAAATGCTTGGAAACCACCCCTGAGATCAGAAAATAGAGCACTGTAAGCTCCCAGAAGCCCTCTGATGTCCTTACTAACCCCAACATCTGTCCTACTAGGAGATGCCACTGTTCTGACATCAGTTGTTTGCTTCCTCCTTTTCTTTACATTTTTTCATCTATATTTTCCCTTACTACTATTTATTTATTCATTTATTTATTGTGGTACTGGGGATGAAACCTAGGGACATTGTACCTGCAAGTTGCACCCCCAGCTCTATTTTTTATTTTGAAACAGGGTCTCACTGAGTTGCAAAGGACCTCACTAAATAGTAGCTGAGGATGTCCATGAACCACGATCCTCCTGTCTCAGCCTCCCGAATGCTGGGATTACAAGCGTGCGCCACCACACCCAGCTTGCCCTTGCTACTGTTTTTATAAATGAGTTAAAGAGTGTTGGCTTTCTCTTTCTCTCGATAAAATTAGTTATTTCTACCTTAAGTGATTAGTAGACTTTGTTGGTAAAGCCATCTGATTCTGGAGTTTTCTTTCTGAGCAACTTTGAATTATGAATTCATCTCTTTAGTTTAATAATTTAATTAGAAACTTTTTTTTTTTTTTTTGGTGGTACTGGGAATGTAACCCTTCTACCTCCAGGCTACACTCCCAGACCTATCTTATATTTTATTTGGAAACAGGGTCTCTTAAGCCAGTGAGGCTGGCTCCAAACCTTCACGATCCTCCTGTCTCTGCCTCCCAAGCGCGGGGATTACAAACTTGTGCCACCACACCTGGCTAAGGCCTCACTAAGTTTGAACCTGTGATCCTCCTGTCTCAGCCTCCCAAGTACTGGAATTACAAGTGTGCGCCACCATGCCCAATGTCTATCTTCTTAAGCTTTGCAAAGAACTAAACTCTGACTTTTTAAATCCTTTTATGTTGCCAGGCGTGGTGGCACATGCTTGTAATCCCCATGCTTGGGAGGCGGAGACAGGAGGATTGCACAGGTTCGAAGCCAGCCTTGCTGGCTTAAGAGACCCTATTTCCAAATAAAAAAGTATGAAAATAGGTCTGGGCATGTAGCCCAGAGGTAGAAGGGTTTCCAGAAACTCCAGTACCACCAAAAAAAAAAAAAAAAAAAAAAAAAAAACCTTCTACATTCGTTTTTGGTTTATTCATTTCTACTCTTTATTCCCTTTTTTCATTTATCGTGTGTGTGTGTGTGTGTGTGTGTGTGTGTGTATACACACATACATACATACATACATACATACATACATACATACATACTGGGATTAAATCCAGGGGCATCCTACCTCTGCGCACCACCACCAGCCTCATTTCATTTTTTATTTTGAAACAGGGTCTCACCAAGCTGCTGAGGGTCTCCCTATGTTGCTAAGACTGGCCATAAACCTGCAGTCCTCCTGTTTTAGCCTCCCAAATCCTGGGATTACAGGAGTGTGCCACCATGCCCAGCTCTTTCTTTATCTTTGTTTGGGTTTATTATTTTTTATTTTCTATATCTTCTCATATAAATACTTAACTCCTTAGTTTGCAGCCTGCCTGCTTTCTTTCTTTTTTCTAAACAGGATCAACTAAGTTGTGGAGGGCCTCGCTAAATTTCTGAGATTGTCTTTGAACCTGCAACCCTCCTTTCTCAGCCTCACAAGTACTGAGATTACAAGTGTTTAACACCACACCCAGCTGCCTTCTTTCTAATAGTTAAATCCAAAAATGTCTAAGTATAATTTTAACTGCATATAATAGCAATATTTTATAGTTTTTAGTTTAGAATATTTTCTAATTTCTGAGCCGGGCGTGGTGGTGCACGCTTGTAATCCCTGCGCTTGGGAGGCTGAGACAGGAGGATCGCATGGGTTCGAAGCCAGCGTCAGCTACTTAGTGAGGCTTTCAGCAACTTAGTGAGATCCTGTTTCCAAATAAAATGTAAAAAAAAGGTTTGGGAGTATAGCCCGAAGGTAGAAAGCCTCTGGGTTCCACCCCCAGTACCACCAAAAAAAAAAAAAAAAAAGAATATTTTCTAATTTCTGCTGGGACTGTGACTTCTTCCTCATTCCCCCTACAGATCGTGTGTGTGTGTGTATATATGTGTGTGTGTGCACGTGCATGTATCCGTGCAGGGGATTGAACCCTACTACATGCTAAACACTCTATCCCATAGCCTTATTTTTTAAATTTCTTTTCTTTTTCTTTCTTTTTTATTTTTTATTTTTTGTACTGAGGACTGAACCCAGAGGAATTCTACCTCTCAGCTATTTTTTTTGGAGGGGGGCAGGTCTGGGGATGGAGCCCAGAGGCATTTGATCTCTGAGCTACACCCCCTGCCCAATTTTTTATTCATTATTTTGAAACAGGGTCTCACTGAGTTGCGGAGGGCCTCACTTAGTAGCTGAGGTTGTCCACGAACTGCTATCCTCCGGTCTCAGTCTCTCAAATGCTGGGATTACAAACGTGCACCACCACACCCAGCTCTATTTTTTATTTTGAAACATGGTCTCACCAAGTTGTGGAGGTCCTTGCTAAATTGATGAGGCTGTCCTCAAACCTGTGCTCCTCCTGTCTCAGCCTCCTAAGTACTAGGATTGCAGGCATGCACCATCATGCCTGGATATTTTTAAATTTCCAAATATATAAAAATTATATTTTATTAATAATTTCTAGCATAATAGTTTGGTCACAGAATATATTTATACAATTTTTATTCATTTGAAACATTTTTCAGTTCTTTCATATCTGTTTATTTTTCATCTCTTGGGTCATTTGCTTTAAATATAGTCTTTTATCTCTTTAAAAATAGTTTACTATAGTTATCTTAAAGCTTTTCTCTGACAATCCAAGCATATGGAACTTTTGTGGGGGGTTTTTTTTGTTTTGTTTTGTTTTGGTGGTACTGGGGTTCCTGGAAACCCTTCTACCTCCGGGCTACACTCCCAGACCTATTTTTTTATATTTTTATTTGGAAACGGTCTATTAAGCCAGTGCGGCTGGCTTCGAATCTGCACGATCCTCCTGTCTCCGTCTCCCAAGTGTGGGGATAACAAGCGTGTCCCTCCAGCCCGGCCATTGTGTTTTTTATTATATCATATTAATGTCTTATTTTCTATTGTGCTTACTTTTTCTTGACTTTGTGCTAGATATTTTGAAAAATTGTAAAAAAAATAAAACCTGGATAACATTATATTCCTCCAGATAGGATTTTCTTTGCTTTTATATGCCTGAAAGAAGCACTAGAAACCTAGGGTGACCTTAATTACATTAAATTCAAGGAATTAGTATTTTCTGGATCACCCAGATGACTTGAAACTAGGTTTCAGTCAGTGAAAATTGTGTTATATTTCTAGTTCAACCTTAACACTAGGATGCAGATTGAATTTTCTCTATAAAACCTGGAATGTTAATTTTAGGATTTTTTTTTTTTTTTTTTTTTTTTTTTTTTAGTTAAGGCACAAATCCACTTGCACAGAGAAATACTACAAAAAAATTCTGAGAGAGAATAAAGACCCAGATAGAGATATACACGATATCACGATATTTATGGATTTAAAGACTCAATATAGTTAATATTATAGTTCTCCCCCAAATTAATCTATAAATTCAATATAATTTCTATCAGAATTCAGTCAAGCTTGTTTGTAGAAATTGATAACGCTCATCCTAAAGTTTATGTGGAAATGCACAGGACCTAGAATAGCCATAACAATCTTGAGAAGCTGGCAAGGTTGAAGGACTTGCCCTACCCAATGCAAGTATAGTTTACAGCTACATAATTAAGATAATGTAATAGTGGTATAAAGATAGAAATATAGGAAGATGGAAAACAATATAGAGTCTTGAAATTAACTCACATAATTAAACTCGGTTGGTCAAAAAGATTTTTAAGGCATCTCAATGGGGGAAAGGGTAGAACAGTGGGATATATGTATGCCCAGACACCACCACCACAGCCTTGATCCTTCCCTCAGAACAACAGATGAACTGAAAATGGATCATGCACCTGAATGTAAGAAGTAAGAATAGAAAACTTCCAAAAGGAAACATGGAAGATCTCGTGACTTGGGGTTAGGGAAAGATTTCTACAAAAGCATGATCCATAAAGGAAATATTGATAAATTTGGCTTACTCAAGGTTGAAAATTTTTGCTTTTTAAAAAATATAAAGCCAGGCAGGATGGTGCATGTGTAATCCCAGAGACTAAGGCAGGAGAATCACAAGTTTAAAACCAGCCTAGGCAATGTAGCACAACCCTTTCTCAAAAAAAAAAAAAAAATCTGAAAAAGGGACTGAGGTTATAGCTCAGTGGTATTATATTCCTGGTTCAATTCCTAGTACAGGGGCTGGGGGAAGGAGAAGGAAATCATAAGGAAATGAAGAGATACAACACATATAGACTGGGAGAAAACACTTGCTAATCCTACATCTTTTAAGAACTCTTTATATATAAGTAACTCTTACAGAACTAACAACTCAGTAAAAGCATGTATAAAATATTTGGACATTATTTCACCAAAGATGTGTGAATAGCTAATAAGAACATAAAAAGATGCTCAGTGACAGATGTGATGGTATACACCTGTGATCCCAGTACTTGAGACACTGAAACAGGAGAATTACAGGTTCAAGGACAGCCTCAGCAACTTAGTGAGACCTAGTTTCAAAATAAAAAAGGGGTGGGATGTAGCTTAGAGGTAGACTGCCCCTGGGTTCAATCCCCAGTACCACACAAAAGAAAAAGATGATCAACAACATTAGTCTTAGAAAAAAAAATTTTTTTTTCAATACTGAGGGATGGAGCCCAGAGGCATTCTACCTCCAAACTACACCCCCAGCCCTATTTTTTTTATTTATTAATTTGAAACGGGGTCTCATTAAGTTGTAGAGGACCTCACTGAATAGCTGAGGCTGACTGCAAACCTGTGACCCTCCTGTCTCAACCTCCCAAGTACTGGGATTACAAGTATGTGCCACCATGTCTGGCTCTTAGGGGCTTTTAAACTACAATAGGATACTACTTTATGCCAATTAGAAGAGCTTTACTAACTAATACTTGCCGGAGCCTGCCGGCAAGAGTAGGGGTTCTGAAGTGAGGCGTGAGGATGAAGAGTTTTTAACCCTAACGTAGGGGAGCTGCCAGCCTACTATCTCTACTGGTCGACCCCTGTTCGTGGGTCAATATTTCCTACGGGTCGACGACTATGCCTGGGTCAGTATTCTCTATTGCGCGGACACTCCTGGCCAACACAACTTCTGGGTCAATCTCATCTTTATTGCGCCGACCCCGACGCCAACCTTGTTTTTCCAGAGGTATTTATACACAGCTACAGATCAATCAACATTCTCGTGCTACCACCACCAGAATACAATAAAGACCAATACAAAACACATATTACAGACAGGCCTATCAGTACCCTCGTGTCATCACCACCTGATCCTCTCTCAAACCTCTTTGAACTTTCCATAACCCCAAACCTTGTTGACTCTGGGCAAAGGACAGTCAGCTGAGTCAGAGACACCAATCTAGGGAAAGGCCTTAATGGCTCCCAACAAATACTGACAATGTCAAGTATTGACAAGTATGTGAAGAAACTGCATACATTTCTTCTGGGCATGTAATTGGGACAAAGTTTGGGGAGACAGTTTTGCACTTAGTCTATGAGCCATCAGTTTTATCCCAAGAGCAATGAAAACGTGTCTATGTGTTCTGCTAAAAGTGATGAAAACACAAGTCTAAAGATTTTGCATGGAAATGCAGTCTTATTTACAGTAGCCAGAAACTTGAAACAGCTAAGTGAATGAGTGAATTATAGTGTGTCTGTACAACAGAACATTACTTAGCAATGAGAAGAACAATCTTTTTGTACATGGAACATCATGGGTGAGCCTCAATAACTTTATGCCTAAAGAGCCAGTGACAAAAGACAGCATATTGTAGGAAATTTTTATTTTTTTATTTTTAATTTTATTATTTATTTTTACAGTACTGGGTATGGAACTCAGAGGCATTCTACCTCTAAGCTACACCCCCAGTCCTATTTTTTATCCTTTATTTGAAAACAGGGTTTCACTAAGTTGCAGAGGGCCTCACTAAGTAGCTGAGGCTGGCTTTGAACCTGAGATCCTCCTGTTTCAGCCTCCCAAGTACTGGGATTACAAGCATGTGCCACTTTGCCCAGCTCAGAAAGTTTTATATTTTTAACATTTATATGAAACTTCTTAAAAAGGTCAAACTATAGACACAGAAATCAGATCAGTGGTTCTCTGAGGGTGAGGGTAGGAATTGATAGGAAATAGCCAGGGGGACCTTTTTTTTTGTGGTGATGGTTGCATAAGTGTATAAATTTGCTACTAAAAATCCAACATTAAAATGGTGTATACTTAAAATGGTGACTTTTGTCATATGTAAAATATAACTTGTGTATGTATGTCTGTGGGTGGTACTGGGGATTGAACCCAGGGGCCTTTTACCTTCAAGCTGTACCTCCAGCCCTATTTTAATTTAATGTAATTTATTTTTTTTTGGAAACAGAGTCTCACTAAGTTGCTGAGAGCCTTGCTTTGTTGCTCAGGCTGGTTTTGAACCTGCAAAGCCTCTCAAGTACTGGAATTAGAGGAATGCACCAGCAAAATATAGAGTGTGTGTGTGTGTTTTGCTGAGGACTGAACCCAGGGTCCTTCTACCTCTGAGCTACATATCAGCCCTTTTGTATTTTTTATTTTAAAACAGGGTCTCATAGAGTTACTGAGGGTCTCACTAAGTTGCTTAGTCTGGCAACTTGAGAGTCTCTTTTTTCAGCCTCTCAAGTGTTGGGATTACAGGTATATGCCACTGTACCTAGCATTATATGTAAAATATAATTTAACAAAACTTTTATGTAGACATATACTTTAACATTTTAAAAATTTATGGGTAGAAATTTGCATATTTTCACCTCAACTGAATATCAAAGCAGTTAATAATCTAGCTTTATCAAAATATCTAGCTAGGAGCCAGGCATGGTGGCACACACTTTTTTTTTTTTTTTTAATTGATGGTGGTACTGGGGGTGTAACCCAGAGGCTTTCTACCTCTGGGCTATACTCCCAGACCTTTTTTTTAAATATTTTATTTGGAAACAGGGTCTCACTAAGTTTCTGAGAGCCTCACTAAGTAGCTGAGGCTGGCTTCGAACCTGTGCGATCCTCCTGTCTCAGCCTCCCAAGCACGGGGATTACAAGTGTGTGCCACCACTCCCGGCTAGGCACACTCTTTTAATCCCAGCATTTGAGAGGCTGAGACAGGATCACAGTTCATGGACAGCCTCAGTTACTAAGTGACACCCTTTGCAACTCAGTGAGATTCTGTTTCTAAATAAAGAATAAAAAATAGGGCTGGGGGTGTCACTCAGAGGTAGAGTGTCCCTGGGTTCCATCCCTAGTACTGAGGGAAAAAAAAAAAAAAGGAAAGAAAAAGAAAATCTAACCAGGCCAGTCATTGTGGCACATACCTATAATCCCGCGGAGTCTGAGATAGAAGGTTTGAGTACAGCTTCAGCAACTTAATGAGGCTTTCAGCAACTTGGCAATACCTTGTTTCTTTCTCTCTTTTTTGGGAGGTGAGATAGTGGGGTAGAACCCAGGGGCTTTTCTACCTCCAGCCTATACTCCCAGACCTATATTATACTTTATTTAGAAAAGGGTCTCACTGCCGGGCGTAGTGGCACACGCTTGTAATCCCCACGCTTGGCAGGCGGAAACAGGAGGATCAGGCAGGTTTGAAGGCAGCTGCGCTGGTTTCAGAGACCCTGTTTCCAAATAAAAATATAAAATAGGTCTGGGAGTATAGCCCAGAGGTAGAAGGACTTCCAGGAACCCCAGTACCACCAAAAAAAAAAAAAAAAAAAAAAAAAAGAAAGAAAGAGAGAGAAAGGAAGGAAGGAAGAAGGAAGAAAGAAAAGGGTCTCACTAAGTTGCTGAGCCTGGCTTTGAACCTGTGTGATCCTCCTGTCACAGCCTCCCAAGCGCTAGAATTACAAGGGTGCGCCACCATGCCTGGCTTGCAATACCTTGTTTCAAAATAAAAATAAAATAGAACTGGATGTGGAGCTCAGAAGTAGAATGTTCCTGAGTTTTATCCCCAGTATCAGCAAACAAAACAAATATCTTGATAAGTAGAATCGTGCTGTAAACAGACTATTTTTTGTGGGTAGACACTTTATCAAACAGGATAATTATTGAGGTTTTTTTTTTTAAATGTTATGCTCCACCAACTTGAATACTAGCCTACTTGAAATGATATTAATGTTATATGGACTGAGAGAGCTCTGGAATTTGTGGCTGTTTTTGCTAGGGTTTCATAAGTGATGAAATATGGACAGATCTTTCTCTCTTGTTATGATCTCTATTCTTACACAGCTGGTGGCTAGAAAGCATAAAGGGCTTTTGGGGTTTTCTTCCTCAAACTTTAGCTGTGGGTCTTGATGACTTATTTAACATAATGATGATTCATTTCAAAAAATACATATATTTAAATCTTTCATTCCTTACAAATGTATTATGCAAATTTGTCAGATGATTATTTGAGTCTTAGCAGTAAAACCACAAAGGACAAAGCTGTTTTAGCAGGAAATATTTTTGGCAACTTTCCACATAACCACAGCAGAAATGGCTATAGTTCTAGAACTGTGCAATTTGTTAAAAGCTGGAAACTATTAGAAATGCAATAGAGAAAGGGCATATAAATCTCTTCAGTCTGAATTTTCTTATAAATCTTTATATTGACTATTCTACTGAGTGAATTTCAGCATATAGTAACTATGATAGTACTACAATAAAAAAAATAGAACATGTTTTCAGGGGTGTTGACGTGTTCTTCATTACCTAGTTATGACTGGTTCAGTAAACTTTTGTCCAAGTCACTAAGCAAGAAATATTCTGCATCTTTCATCTACTACAGGAACAGTCCACCTTAAAATTTTCAGTAGAAAAGGTTTTATACTACATATTCACAGGATTGTTTCATTCATTTTAGCATTGCATTCTTTATTATCCACCTATCAAGTAATTTTATTCTTTTTATTGAGGTAATTAACATGTTATAAAATTCACTCTTTTTAAAGTATACTATTCAGCCGGGCATGGTGGTGCACGCTTGTAATCCCTGCGCTTGGGAGGCAGAGACAGGAGGATCGCGCAGGTTCGAAGCCAGCCTCAGCTACTTAGTGAGGCTCTCAGCAACTTAGTGAGACTCTGTTTCCAAATAAAATATAAAATGGGTCTGGGAGTATAGCCCAGAGGTAGAAAGTCTCTGGGTTCCACCCCCAGTACCACCAAAAAATAAATAAAAAATATACTATTCAGCTGGGCATGGTGTCGCACGCTTGTAATCCCAGCATTTGGGAGGCTGAGACAGGAGGATCCGGGTTCACGGCCAGCCTCAGCTACTACTCAGTGAAGACTTTTGCAACTCAATGAAACCCTGTTTCAAAATAGATTTAAAAAAAAAAAAAAAAAACATAGGGCTGGGGTATAGCTCAAAGATAGAATGCCTCTGGGTTCCATCCCCAGTATCAATACATAAATAAATAAATAAATAAATAAATAAATAAATAAATAAATAAATAAAGTATGCTGGGCGTGGTGGCTCACGCTTGTAATCCCAGTGCTTGGGAGGCTGAGACAGGAGGATCATACAGATTTGAAGCCAGCCTCAGCTACTTAGTGAGGCTCTCAGCAACTTAGTGAGACCCTGTTTCTAAATAAAGTATAAAATAGGTCTGGGAGTATAGCCCGGAGGTAGAAAAGCTCCTGAGTTCCACCCTCAGTGCCACAAAAAAAAGTATACTATTCAGTGGTTTTAACTATATTCACAAGGTTGTAAAATCATTACCACCATCTAATCTAGAATATTTTCATCTCCCCAGAAAGAAATTTTGTACCTACTAGTAGTCCCTTCCCATCACCCTGCTCCAGGCCCTGGCAGTGACTCATCTACTTTCTGTCTCTATGGCCTTACCTGTTCTGGATTTTTCATACCAGAAATATGTGAGGATTCCAGTTTTTCTACATTTGTGCCAAAAGATTTTGTCTTTTTTATTATAGTTATCTGAGTGGATATAAAGTAGAATCTTACAGTTTATATTTTCATTTACCTAATGACCAATTACACTGACTATATCTTTTAATATGCTTATTGTTCATTTGCATATCTTCTCTAGAGGAATGTCTATTCAAGTTTTTTGGATATTTGAAACTAGTTTCTTGCTTTGTGTACAGTGCTAGGAATCAAAGAGCCTCAGCTCTTGCACATGCTAGCAAGCACTCTACTACTGAGCCATATGCACAGCCCAGTCCCCCCTCCTCCTTTTACTATCATCATTATTATTAAAAGTATTTTATTTTATTTTATTATGGAAGGTATTTTTAACATTATTATAGTTGACTATTGACATTTTATTAATATGCCCCAAACCATTGTGAATCATAGTTTTCTTGTGTTTATACATGGTACTGGGGATTGAAGCTAGGGACATTGTACCTCTGAGCTATACCCCCAGCCCTTTTGTTTTGTTTTGTTTTGAAACAGGCTCTCACTAGGCCACTGAGGGTCTCACTAAGTTGCTGAGGCTTTCCTTGAATCTGTAAGCCTCCTACCTCAGCCTCCCAAGTGCTGAGATTATAGATGCACACCACCACGCCCAGCTTGTGAGTCATATTTTAAAACAACACAGTCACATGTAACGTCACCAATGAAATTTAAACATGAAATTAAGCCATAAAGCCAGGTACAGTGGTGCGTGCCTGTTATCTCAATATTTGGGAGGCTGAGACAAGAGGATTATAGGTTTGAGACCAGCCTCGGCAACTTACTGAGATCCTTCTTCAAAATAAATAAAAAGGGAGAGTGTGAATGCCCCTGGGTTCAATTCCCCATAGCAAAATAAATAAATAAATAAATAAATAAAAGAATAAAAGAATAAGAAAAGAAAAATGATCATCAACTGTGCTGAGATGGAAGTTGACGATTTTGCTAAGTTTATTCATTAGATGAGTTATTCATGTCCATGTTCAAGCTCAGAGCACAGTCCAAATTTGTGCCTTCGAAAAATGATGGCTTGTTATAAAGAATGTTTAGGACTTTCTTAGATTATTAAAATTTTAAATGTTAAATCCATGAATGTCAGTGATCCCAGGGTTGTTCTACCTTTGAGCCAAACCCCCAACCCTTTTTATATTTTGTTTTTAAACAGGGTCTTACAGGGCTGCTGACCGTTTTCCTGAATTGCTGAGGCTAGCCTCAAACCTGAGATTTTCCTGTCTCAGCTTTCATGTACTGGGATTATATATGTGCTCTACCACTCCTGGCCTATAATTGTTTTTATTATGATGCTTTAACACATCAGTAAGAATTGGCAGTACTGGAAATTGAACCCAGGGCCTCATGCATGCTAGGCAAGTGCTTTACCATTGAGCTAAGTCTCACTCAGCTGCACAGACTGTCTTCCAACTTGCAATCTTCTTGCCTTAGCCTCCCATGTAGTTGTCCAGTAAACACATAAAGAAGTGCTTATTTAGTTCCAGAAAGATATAAATTGAGCCTGGTGGTTCATGCTTGTAATCCTAGTACTAGAGAGTCTGAGACAGGAGGATCACAGGTTTGTGGCCAGCTTCAGCGACTCGGTGAGGGCCCCTGTCATTTAATGATACCATTTCAAAATAAACAGTAATGCTGAGCATGGTGGCACATGCTTGTAATCCCAGCATTTGGGAGGCTGAGAGAGGAGTATCGCATTTTGCGGCCAGCCTCAGCTACTTAGTGAGGCCCTTTCCAACTCAGTGAGACCCTGTTTCAAAATAAAGAATAAGCAGGGCTGGGGGTGTGGCTCGGAGGTAGATTGCCCCTGGGTTCCATCCCTAGTACCACACACACACACACACACACACACACACAACAACAACAACAACAACATAAAAAAATAGGGTTGGGGATATAGCCCAATAAAATAGGGCTGATGTAGAATGCCCCTGGATTCAATCCCAGTCCCCTGCCACATACACAAATATATATATTTATGTTTATATGTATGTATATATATATACATATATATAATAAAAATGAGGTACTACTTCACACTTACCAGAATGCCTAAAATTAAAAATCTGATAAAATGTTGGTGAGAATGTAAAAGTTTGCACTTTCATACATCATCGTTAAGACTAAAAAAATGATACAATCAATTTGGAAAACTGGCAATTTTTATTACAGTTAAACATATGCCTCAATGTATAACTTAGCAACTCTACTCCAAATAATATTCCCAGAGATATGAAAACATATATATCCACACAAAGACTTGGAAATGACATAGCAATTTTACTTGTAATAGCCCCAAACTGCAAATAACCAAAATGTTCAGCAATAGGTAAATGGAGACACAGACTGTAGTATATTCAGTGTAATACTACTCCGCAATTGAAAAAGAACTAGTGAGTCAAGCAAAACATTGATGAAATTTAAAATATAACATAAAAATGAATACATATTAATGATTACATAATGTGAAGTTCAAGAAAAGGCAAAAAGTGATGTGTTGGTAGAATTAGAGCAGTGTAAAGCTAGGTGTGGTGGCGCACGCTTGTAATCCCAGTACTTGGGAGGCTGAGACAGGAGGATCGCAGGTTCTTGGCCAGCCTCAACTACTTATTGAGGCCCTTCACAACTTAGTGAGACCCTGTTTTATAATAAAGAATTAAAAAATAGAGCTAGGGATGTAGCTCGGAGGGACAATGCCCATGGATTCAATCTCTAATACTTAAAAAAGAAAAAAGAAAAGAAATTACAACAGTGTGATGGGGTGGGTAATTAACTGGAATGGACAATTGTCTTTCTAGAGTGATGGAAGTACTTTTTGTCTTGATTGGAACATTCCTTGTCTACATTTGTCAAAATTTATTAAACTATATTTATTTATACATGCATACATATATATATATATGAAAGAGAAAGAAAGAAAGAAAGAATGAATGAATGAATGAATGGAGGAAAGAAAACTGAACATTCTACCTTCAAGCTATATACCCAGAACTTTATTTTGAAACAGTATTGCTAAGCTACTGAAGATCTTACTATGTTGCTGAAACTGAGTTTGCTCTTCCTGCCTCAGCCTCTCTAGTACTGGTATTATAGGCATGTGCTACCACATCTAGCTGAACTGAATTTACATATGTATGTATGTATGTATGTATTGTATGTATGGTACTGGAGATTGAACCCAGGGGCTTTCTACTTCCATGCTATGGCCCTGGTCCTATTATTTATTCTTTATTTTGCAACAGGGTCTCACTAAGTTGCAGAGCACCTCAGCCAAGGTTGTCTGCAAACCAGTAGTCCTCCTGTCTCAGCCTCCCAAATTACTGGGATTATAAGCATGTGCTATTACACCCAGCATTGAATTGAATATTTTTTATTTTTATATTTATTTATTTATTTATTTATTTATTTATTTATTTGGTGGTACTGGGGGTGGAGTCCAAGGGGCTTTCTACCTCCGGGCTATACTCCTAGACCTATTTTATACTTTATTTGGAAACAGGGTCTCACTAAGTTGCCTAGAGCCTCACTAAGTAGCTGAGGCTGGCTTTGAACCTGTGCGATCCTCCTGTCTCAGCCTCCAAAGTACAGGGATTATAAGCGTGCGCCACCACACCTGGCTCTGAATTGAATATTTAAAAGCAAACTTTAATAAAAAGAGTACCTCAGCATGGGAAGCATTATAAAAATATCATGCCTTCTGATTAAACTCAATAATATTATACATGTTACTTGCTTTACAACACAGTGTCTGAGTTTCAGGCAACAGTGTAGTTTTCAATGGTGACCATTGCTTTTTTTTTCTTGTAAACAGAATCTGGTCAGGTTGCTGAGGGTCTTGCTAAATTGTTGAGGCTGACTTTGAACCTGTGATCCTCCTGTCTCAGCCTCCCAAATTCTGGGATTAAAGGCATGCACCACCATGCCCAGCATTGCTTTTTAAACTGTTACCATTTTTCATTGTGTTTGAGCTCTTCCAACTTTCTTTGTGAATATTATTTTAGTACTTAAATCATTAGAATGTGTAAGATTTGAGGAGGGTGTGTGTGTGTGTGTGTGTGTGTGTGTGTGTGTGTGTGTGTGTGTTACTGGGGATGAACCTAGGGGCATTCTGCCTTAGATTTACACTCCCACCCCTATATTTTATTCTTTATTTTGAAACAGTGTCTCATTAAGTAGCTGAGGTGGTCACAAGCTTGTGATTCTCCTGTCTCAGTCTCCCAAATACTAGTATTACAAGCATGGGCCACCACATTGGGCTAAGGAATTCTTTTTGGGATGAGGTAAAGGTAAAGATAGGGAGATTGGTTGGAATTAACTAACTTGAATTAGTTAACACTCTGAGAACAATTTATTTATGCCTTATAGAGGAAGCCCTTGGATCAAGAGAAAAAATAGATTAAAAAATAAAATAAAAACATCTGGTAAATCTCTAATTTGAGTACATATTTAGTATTATGATATCCATTGCTTTTTAAAGTTATTATTTCTTATTTTACAATAAAACTGTTTTTAGTATTGAGGGGTTTTTTTGTTTTTTTTGTTTTTTTGTTTTTTTGTGTGTGTGGTACTGGAGTTCCTGGAAGCCCTTCTACCTCCGGGCTAAACTCCCAGACCTATTTTTACATTTTTATTTAGAAACGGTCTCCTAAGCCAGCGTGCACGGCTGGCTTCGAACCTGCGCGATCCTCCTGTCTCTGCCTCCCAAGCGTGGGGATTACAAGCGTGGGCCACCGTGCCTGGCTAGTATTGAGTTTTTAAGAAACATACCTGGAAGATAGGCCAGGCGTGGTGGCGCACGCTTATAATCCCTGCGCTTGGGAGGTGGAGACAGGAGGATCGTGCAGGTTCGAAGTCAGCCTCGGTGGCTTAAGAGACCCTGTTTCCAAATAAAAATAATACAAAGTGGGTCTGGGAGTGTAGCCCGGAGGTAGAAGTGCTTTCAGGAACCCCAATACCACCAAAGGGGGGAAAAAAAAAAAGGATAAGAGAGAATCAAGCACTAAATTAAGATTCTGAGTGACATAGGAGTCACTCAGTGAAATAGGGCTGGAGTGGCTTTAATAGGAGTAAAAGGGAGAAAGGGGAAAGTGATGTTAAAGTCTATAATCCAAGCAGAGTAAGACTTTTGGCTTTTTTTTATGTTTTACTGTAGCTTAAGTTGAAAGATGAAATGCTTATCTGTTGACATATGGCTCTGTAGGATGATGTAGAGATGCCCCCTCTAACCATCCTACCTTTTCCCTTCCATGTAAGGTCACTTTCCCTTTGCTTCTGAGGTAGAATTATGTTTTCTTTATTGTATTCGCATAGCAATTATTTGCTTTCTATCTGGAAACTGTCTTTAAGTCTCCCTTAATAGATATCCACACAAACTCTATATTCAGCTTGCCTGTCTGATCTCATAGAATGTGCACTGAGTACACTAATTGCAGAGATAAATTGGTTCTTTGTGTGCATGACTGATCAAGAGCAAAGTGCCTTAATTTCAGATGTCTTCAGAGAGATTTTTCTTTAACCTCTGCCTTTAAGAGGAAGATTATAAAGCATTATCATTACTTAAGGTCAGAATTATATTGCTTTTGGTCAAAAGCTGTTGTAAGATTTACAAAGTAATAGAAGTAATCTAAAGATAAATTATAAAGATCAAAGCAGTTCAAAATTAAAGTGAATTTGAGTGTAAGCATAGGTGTATGGCTTTAGAGTCATAAAAGAAATCATCCATGCACAAGCCCCTGGGTTCAATCCCCACCACACAAAAGAAACCATTTGATCATACATTATATATTTATTATAGTTTCTAGAGTGGCTTTAATTTATATATTTCTAGTGAAGAGTAAGGGACTAAAATAGTTATTTGAATATAATATGTTGAAAACTAATTTTGTCCTAGGCAATTTCTGATTTATTACAGATATTAGCATTAGGGTGATTCAGAGGTAGTATGGAGGATCCTGCAGCACATACTAGATACTAGCTTTGGTTTATGTCCTCAGCTGGATTTTATTTGCTAATAATTTCCAAATTGGTGTATTTTAACTCTGGCTTCCTTCTTCTCTATAGACTTTTGTTTTTCCATCTAGTGATGGAAATCTTTACTTACCTCAAGTACTTTAGATATTTTATTGTCTTAACCTGAACTTTAAAATTTTACTTTTAAGTGTTTTCTCCAAACTGCCTCTCCATCCTTATTTCTATATTTAGTTTTATAGCTTCATTTTCTTCTTCACTAACCTTCTGCCCTTTCCAAATTACCAAGTCATATTGTAACCTTTGAAATGTATTTTAGGTCTAGCCATTCCTACTCCCACTGACCATCATGCATTTTCACTATCTGTACTTTTGTAAAAATGTTGTTGCTGTTGTTATAAAATAGTGGGGCTTTTTTTTTTTTAAATTACAGACACTTCATAATTTTATAAAGTAAAAACTCTCCAGTTTTCTAATTCCCAATTCTACTTCTCTGAAGAAACCACCATTTCTTCACCGAGGGGTAGGCGGGTTGTGGGTATGTGTGTGTGTGTTTATATTGCCAGACATTTTCTATGCATTTCTAAACATACAGACATAGACATCAAGCCAGGCACAGTGGTGCAGCTCTGTTATTCTAGCACTTGGGAGGCTGAGAGATAATCACAGGTTTGAAGTCAGCCTGGGCAACTCAGTGAGACTGTTTCAAAATAAAAAATAAAATAGGGCTGGAGTAGTTAAAAAAATAGAATCCTCATGGGTTCAATCCCCAATGCCTTCCCACACATACACAAAATAGAAATCATCTCGAATACCATACTGTCCTTTGTGTGGACGTATAAAATAAATTCCTCATTGCTCTCCCTGCCATCAGCCCCTCTCCACTCTAGCTGTTACTAGAGTTGTCTACCTAAATAGCAAAATTTTGTCTTGCTCAAAGACTTCAACTGATTGCCTGTTGCTTGTAGGACAAGGACCGTGAGAGCCCTCCACTGCCTGGCCACCCTGTCTGTCGCCAGCTCCCCTCTGTGCCAGTTCTGCCTTTCTGCTTATCTGCAGGCTCACTGTTTTCTGGACTGGTCATGTCTCATCATGTCCCACCACCATTGTGTAAATACATGCTCAGTCTTTTCTCCTTCTAACTTCTTCTCCAAACCCTGCTCACCTTGTCTCCTTTTGGAGTCTGTCCCAGTTTTCTCCAGCAGAGATAACGGTTCTCTCTTCTATGTTCCTTTAGTGTCTCAGTTTGTTTGGTTCGCTTTAGACTTGTCTGTATGTCTCTCCCTATTCCCTGTAAAGAGTAGGCCTCTTATTATTTTATGTCCAATACTATGCCTAGCATATAATAAGCGTGCAGTATATATCAGTTGGTTTTGTTTGTTTGTTTGTTTGTTTGTTGTTGTTTTTTTTGGTGGTGGTACTGGAGTAAATCATTGTGTCTTTAGTTTAAAAGCCTATCTTAAAGAGAATAAAATTTTATACCCATATTTTCTTGAAAATTTTAAGACATTTTATTCAACTTTTACAAATTTAGTTAATGCTGCTATTTTTTAAGGATGGTGGTATAATTCCAGCATGATTTTATTTCTTATATCATGAAATAACTCAGATTTTTTTTCAACAATCAACAGCATTGATTGAACCCAGAGGCACTCTACCACTGAGCTATATCCCTAGACCTTTTACATTTCTTTTATTTACTTACTTACTTATTTGTTTGTTTGTTTGTGGTACTGGGGATAAAACCCAGGGGCTTTCTACCTTTGGTCTGTGCTCCAAATCTATTTTATATTTTATTTGGAAACAGGATCTCAAATACGTTGCTGAGAGCTTCCATTACTAAGTAGCTGAGACTGGCTTCAAACCTGCATGATCCTCCTATCTCAGCCTACCAAGTACTAAGATTACAAGTGTGCGCCACCATGTCCAGCTCTTGTTTACTTATTTATTTTGAGACAGTCTCACTAAATTGCCAGAGCTGGCCTCAAACTCTTAATCTTCCGCTTCAGCTTCCCAAGTAGATAGGAGTATAGGCATGTGCCATTGCACCTGATATTACTCAGCTTCTAATGAACTCCTCTGTAATTATATGAAGTGTTAGATCTATACAGATATAAAAAGATATATAAAATTTATTATATGAAGTAAAAGTGAGTTGCATTAGCAATTTGATTTTATTTTTTGAGAAAAGTAGAGTCAGTGTATTATGCATAGAGACTGAGGGTTTAGTTAAGTGTAGAACATTTGCCTAGCCTGTGCAAAAGGCCCTAGGTTCAGTCTCTAGCAACACACACACACACACACATACACACACACACACTATGATATGCATTAAAATAAATTTAGACAAATATGAATTATATTATCTTTATTTTCTTTATTCTCTATACATGTATATTATTCCCTTCCTCCCTTCCTTCATGTGACTGGGAATTGAATCCAGGGGCATTCTACCTTCAAGCAATATCTCCAGCACTTTTAGTTTAGTTTTTAATTTGGAAATGGGGTCTTGCTAAGTTGCTAAAAGCCTCACTAGGTTGTTGAAGCTGAACTCAAACCTGTGATCCTCTTGTTTCAGCCTCCCAAGTACTGGGATTACAGGTACACACCACCATGCCCAGCTAGTATATTATTTTCTACTGCCTAGCACTGTTATATTTTTTTTATTTGTGCACTGAACATATACTTTTCTAGGTAGAAAAAAAAAGACTAAACCTTTTTTCAATTTTTAACCTTTCATATTCTCAGAAAAGGAAAGTCTAGGTAGCAGGATATTTTTCTGAGTGTATTTGTGTGTAGTGGGGATTGAACCTAGAGTCATTCTAACACTGAGCTATACTTCCTGTCTCTGCCTCCCAAGTGCGGGGATTACAAGCATGCGCCACCACGCCCGGCTTTTTTTTTTTTTTTTTTTTTTTGGTGGGTCTGGGGGTGGAACCAGGGGCATTCAACCTCTGAGCTACACCCCCTGCCCTATTTTTATTATTCTTTATTTTGAAACAAGGTCTCACTGAGTTATGGAGGGCCTCACTAAGTAGCTGAGGCTGTCCATAGTCCTCTGGTCTCAGCCTCCTGAATGCTGGGACTACAAGTGTGCACCACCACACCCAGCTCTTCCAGCGCTTTTTAATTTAATTTTTATTTTGAAAGAGGAACTTGCTAAGTTGCTGAAGGTCTCACTATGTCACTGAAGTCAACTCAAACCTTTGATCCTCCTGTCTCAGCCTCCCAAATACTGGGATTACAGGCATGTTACCACACTTAGCATAGCAGGGTTTTTGTTTTATTTTCATTTTAGTTTCCCAGAGAGTTAGAAAATACCTTTAAGTACAAACTGAAATAAGGAAATATGAATTTGAAGACAGTTTAGCTGAATATACCAGAATAACTCAGTTAATACATTTTAGTACATACTTTGGATAGTGTAACATGCTGTGTACTGAAGTAGAATATGAAGGATATAGCTTCTGTGTGTAGAAACTTATGACTTGTATTGGGTAGTATAAATCCTGAACAGCAGTTTATGAAGGAGGTAATTGTGTGTGTGTGTGTGTGTGTGTGTGTGTGTGTGTGTACTCAGGTTCTTGTGCATGCTTAATACAGACTCATGAGCTATATCTCAGTCTATTAAATATATTTTTTACATTAAATTTTTTTTACATTTTGGAGGCAGATTTTATTTTATTGTCAAATTGGAAACTGAAAAATATTTTTGGCTGGATGTCATGGCACATGCCTATAATTCCAGTACTTGGAAGACTAAGGAGGACTATAGGTTTGAGATCAGCCTCAGCAACCTAGTGAGGCCTTAGAGCAACTTAGACCCTGTTTCAAAATAAAAAATAATATAGGTAATGATAGATACATAGGTTCAATCCCTAGTAACACACACAGACACACACTGCTTTGCTTTAAAGTCAAATTGAAAAGGACATTTGCTGGTAGGTGATATGATAAATAAGGTAGTGTAAGGAAGATTTTAAAAAATAGTTAAGTAGTAAAATATTTTAAAACATAAAATCCTGAATTATAATTTTCTAATTAATGTACCATAGGCATATATTTGAACACATTTTGCTATTCAAAAAATTGTCTTGAGCCGGGCCTGGTGGCACACACTTATAATTCAGGAGGTGGAGACTGGAGGATCATGGTTTGCGGACAGCCTCAGCTGCTTAGCAAGGCGCTTCGCAACTCAGTGAGAGCCTGTTTCAAAAATAAAAGGACTGAAAAAATAGGGCTGAGGGTGTAGCTCGGAAGTAGAATGCCCCTGGATTCCATCCCCAGTACCGCAAAAAAAAAAAAAAAATGTCTTGACAAATCAAATTGGTATTTCTATAATAAAAGTTTTACCGAATAACTTTGCTTACATTTGCTACATGGTTACCAATGTATTAAATACTTAGCATATTGAAGTTCCATTTAAGGCTTCTAGGTCCTAAACTCATTGAAAATGACTTGAAATATTTTTTCTTTCTCTATCCATAAAATAAAGCAGAATTTTAATAGAAAAGACCTGGTTTAAAAATTAAACAGTTTTCTTCTGAAAATGAGACACACTTTTTATGATGGTGATTCCACAGTGATGAGTACATCATCTTTGCTTTCTACTGAAGAAGCCCTTAGCGCACTTGCAAAGAGCATGAGGAGTCATGTCAGAGGTCACCTATTTGAGTCCGTTTTCCCACAGCTGCCTGGTGTGAGTAATCTTTTACTGTGTTTCAAAAGAATGGGCAAGGATTAGAGAGGATTAGAAAAAATATTACCTCCTGAGTACAGACCCAACACACTAGGGAAAGAAAACCCAACCAGGCAGCAAATGGGCTTTGCTTGACTAGGACACAACCTCTGCTGCATTCCTTTAAGAAACTGAATGGGAAATGTTAAGTCCCCAAACTGGATTAGTAAATAATCTCATAGTTTGTGACATCTGCTAAAATAAATTGATGAGCAAACTACATTTTTATACTTTGAGGACAGAGCCAGAGAGAGAGACATCAAGAGTACAAGTTATTAAAGATGGGAATTAAACTCAGTAATGGCTAAAGAGGCACATTTCTGTAATAAAGGAGAAAGTTTATTTTAGATGTATTAATATGATGAGTACAAACATTAATGAGTAACTTAAAGTTTAACTTTTGAAAGCCCCACAGCTTTTTATTTTTAAGATTCTCCCTAAAGTCTTAATGCTTATAGCAGTCTTTAAAAATGTTTCACAAATTCAGCTCTTTAATTTATGTTGTCTCAGTTTATGTAACAACCTGAGGTACTGGAATTTGAACTATATCTCTTTTGAGAATTTGAGAATATCTCTTTTGATATACCTGTGGAATATTTCTCTCTTTATATTTAATAATATAAGTTAATATGGTTGGACTTTGACACATAATTAGTAGCAAATTGTTCAGAGCCTATTGTTTCAAACCTATTATTGAAGAGAAGTAAATTTTTTTGCCTCAGTTTTTGAAGGAAGTATTTACCTAACTAGATATTTTTAAAAGGTTTTAAGTTGAGCACCTAAAATTGTAAAGGTGTTGTTGTAGTTAATTTTGTATCTTCATGTAATTAGCATACTTTATTAGCATAGTAACTGATTATACTGCTTTTGTTACGGATTATATCAGAATGAGTATTTCTTTCAAGAGTATGAGAGAGAACATAGTTTCAATTGATTTCCGGGAAGATGGCGACCAAGAAAAGCGGGGCTTAAGAGTCCCGCTAACAACCAATCTCCATTACCACAAAAAGAGCGCCTTTCATAGCCAGAAAACACCATCACCAGAAAAACAAAAAAAACCACCAGGCTCCAGAGAGAAAGCGGACTGAGAACAGAGCTCAGGGCCACAGAGGAGACACACAAGCCCGAGGACGCGGCAGCAGCGCCATACTGCCGGCGGCAGCGGCGAACTCAACAGAGGCTACAGCAAGTCAGGTGAGCCACTGCGGAACAGCCAGGCGGGATCTTTCGGCGCAGACAGCATTTAAAGCTCCCAGTGGCTGAGCTCAGCACACGCTGCAAGGATTCAGAGTGGAAATCAAAACCAGAGAAGAAAAAATACGCCAGCCTCATGGCCGAGGGCGTGGCAGAGGCGCCATATTGCCACCGGCGGCGGCAGCAGCAGTGAATTCACCGAGTCCAGTACAGCTACATCTGCGTACTCAAGAACAGTGAGTCAAATTGCGGGCCACAGAGGAGAAATCGCAGTATTGGGCCTCCTGGGACTTGACCCAGTGAGGGAGTGGTGGTGGCAGAGATATCACACCATAGGAGAACGTGCAACCTGGCACCCCCCATAGTTTAAAGCAGCCTCTATCGACTCCCTGGGTCGGAGACTCTGTGATACAACCCAGTAAAGGAGTAGTGGGGTCTGAGATAATACAGACTCGAGATCCAGAGCACCTTAAGTGAAGCCATAGTGACCCAAGGGAAGAACCCAGAGAAGGCACAAACCTCCGAAATCATGGGAAAGAGGAATAACACTGGAGTAATGAATGTGCACAACCCCACAACATCAGAACCTGATAAAACAGAAAATCAGAGATTTCTAGAAGATCAAATCAGGAAAATAACTGTAGAAATAATAGAGGTGCTTCGAAAAGAACTCAGAGAGAGCCAAAAAGAGATAAAGGATGCAATTAATGAAGTAAAGGCCTCAATTCAAAGCACAAGCAACCGATTAGACCACATGGAGAACAGAATCTCGCTCTTAGAAGATGAGCAATCCAAAAATGAATGCATAGTTTCTAATCTAGAAAAAAATATCCAACAGCAGGAATCTGACATTGAAGAAATATGGGCCCATCTTAAGAGAGCTAACCTAAGAATAATTGGAATAGAGGAGGGAAAAGAAAGTGATACCAAAGGGATCAACAATCTCTTCAAGGAAGTAATAGCAGAAAATTTTCCAAATATAGAGCAAGAGGTTGATACACAGATCCAGGAAACTTATAGAACTCCCTTTAGACAGGATCGGAGAAGAGGATCCCCACGCCATATAATTGTCAAAATGACCAATGTGGAAGCCAAGCAGAGAATCTTAAAGGCAACAAAAACAAAGGGCCAAGTGACATTCAGAGGCAAACCAATTAGAATCACTCCAGACTTCCCAAACCAAGTCATGAGAGCCAGAAGGGCTTGGAGTAACATATTCCAAACTCTGAAAGAAAACAACTTCCAGCCAAAAATTTCCTATCCAGCAAAACTTTCTATCAAATTAGATGGAGAAATAAGAAGCTTCCATGACAAACAGAAACTGAAGGAATTTATGTCTTCAAAACCAGCGCTAGAGAAAATACTCAAAGAGATTAACTACAAAGAAGAAATAGGTAACACTCACCAGAACCAGAGAAACAAGACTTTCCATCCAACAGACAACTAAGATTGGTTATCTGTGGAGATTCATTATTTATGTTAGTCTTTTACCTATCTCTAAGTTGTATTGTTTGCCTTTATTGTTGTTAATTTTTAGGATTTCTAGTTGGAATATTAATATACCTTCAGATATAGCATTTGGAAATATTTTATCCAATTCTATTAGTAACTTTTAACTCTGTTTACATTGTCTTTGGATATACAATATTTTCTTTTATTTTTTAGGGAGTTTGTATATTCTTCTGTTGCCTGTGCCATTGAAATCATATCCAAGAAATCACTGCCAATTTCAATGTTGTGAGGTTTTATGACCCAGATTTTCTCCTAAAAGTTTATAGTCTTAAGATTTATATTTAGGTCTTTTATCTATTTTGAGTTAATACTTGTATATGGGATTAGGTAAAGGTCCAATTTTATTCTTTTCCATGTAATTATTATTTTTCAACAATATTTAGTTAAAAGATTATTATTTCCACCACCAAATGTTCGTGGAAACCTTGTCAAAAATAACTTGACAATATAGGGAAGAATTTAGCTCTAGGCTTGTATTTAACTCCAGTGGTCTATATATCTGCCTTTAGAACAGTACTACACTGTTTCAATTATTGTAGCTTTATATGGTTTGAAATCAGAAAATATATATCTGCTAGCTTTGTTCTTTTTCAAGATCGTTTTGGGTATCTAGAATTCATATTCCATATTAGGATAGATTTTTTTCTGAAAAATAAATATATAAATATATGATAGTTTCACCTAAAAAAACAGAAAAAAATATGCTCTAGTAAGAAAGAAAGCAAAAAGAAATATTGAAATGCTATCTTTAAATCATCAAACACTTGGTATCAGACAAATGAAACTGTTATGTGAGATTATCATTTTTAATTTTGGATAAATTGCTATAATACTAGATGTCAACCACTAAGCCAAGCATGGGAAGGAGGGATGGGGAGAGAATGGGGTGGGGATCGGGTGGGGGCTGACTGGGCGATGTGTGCATGTATGTCTACAAAAGTTTGTATCCCACTATGATGTATGAATACAGTGCACCAATAAAATAAAATTTAAAAAAAAAAAAAAAGAACATAGTTTCATATGTAAAGAACTGATAGATTATAACAGGCATATTCACCAATACCTTCAATGAGTTTTACCCCACACCCTCCTGGTTCAGTGCCTGTGTTCAAGGTAGACATGTTTTGAATATGTACTCCTGTTCTTCTCCCCACTCCCTACTCCAAGTCTGCTCATCCATAGTCCACCCACCTTTAAGTATCAGCTCAAATCATATCAAGTGGTTTATTTCTAGCCCCTAAATCATAATACCTCCTAAATGTAGAGTTAACATACAACCTAGCAATCTGACTCCAAGTTATTTCCACAAGAGAAGTGAAAACATATATTGACACCAGAACTTTTACACAAATGTTTCTAACAAGATTATTCATAATAGCTAAAAGGTAAAAACCAAATGTCTGTCAACTATTGAATGGATTAAACAACACACAGTATAACCATAGGATGGAATATTGTTTGACCACCACAAGGAATGAGGTACCAGTGTGTGCTAAGATTGAGATTAACCTTGAAAACATTACGCCAAATGAAAGATAACAGTCATTAAAGACCACATGGTATATGATTTCATTTGTATTAAATGTTCAGAATAGGCAAATTTATAGAGACAGAAAATAGCTTAGTGCTTGCTTAGCGGGTTTGGGAAAATGAAGGAGTAGAGAATAATAACTAAAAGAGTTCAGGCTTTCCTTTTAAAGTGATTAAAGGGTTCTCAAATTGAAGGTGATGAAAGTAACAAGTCAGGTGTGGTGGCGCATGCTTGTAATCCCAGCATTTGGGAGGCTGACACAGGAAGATTGTGGTTCACAGACAGCCTCCGCTACTACTTCAAGAGGCACTTTGCAACTCAGTGAGACCCTGTTTCAAAATAAAGAAGAAAATAGGGCTGGGGGTGTAGCTCAGAGGTAGAATGCCCCTGGGTTCCATTCCCAGTACTGCAAAAAAACAAACAAAAAAAAAGAAATAACACATATTTGTTGAATACAATAAAAATCATTGAATTATATAATTTAAATGGGTGGTTTTTAAGGCATATGAATTATATCTCAATACATCTATTTTGTAAAAAAAAAATAAAAATATTTTCTAACCTTGTATTCATGTACATTGTTTACACCTCTAATAGAACACTGACAGTAGTCTGCATATATATATATATATATATATATATATATATTTTTTTTTTTTTTTTTTTTTTTTTGCAGTACTGGGGATAGAGCCCAGGGGCATTCTACCTCTGAGCTACACCCCCAGCCCTATTTTTATTCTTTATTTATTTATTTATTTTTGGTACTGGGGGTGGAACCCAGAGGTTTTCTACCTTCAGGCTATACTCCCAGGCCTATTTTTTGATATCTTATTTGGAAACAGGGTCTCACTAAGTTGCTGAGAGCCTCACTCAGTAGCTGAGGCTGGCTTCGAACCTGTGCAATCCTCCTGTCTCAGCCTCCCAAGCACGGGGATTACAAGCGTGCACCATCATGCCCGGCATTATTCTTTATTTTGAAACAGGTCTCACTAAGTTGCAGAGGGCCTCACTAAGTAGCTGATGCTGTCTGCGAACTGCAGTCCTCCTGTCTAAGCCTTCTAAGTACTGGGATTACAAGAGTGCGCCATCACGCCTGGCTTGGTTATAATTATTTACCTAAGAAATCTGTCCTATTATATTATGAAGCTCTTGAGAGAACAGGTAGGATGTTTTCTGATATTCCCTAATAAGCATAGTGCTTTTCAACTCAGCAAATATTAATTTAATTGAAATTTTCCACAATTATGGAAAATTGAATAAAAGGGAAAATTGAATCTTATCGCAAAATATTGTTCCAAAATTATTTTATAATTTTCTGTTTAATTATTATTCAGAAAATATTTTCTCTCACAATGTCAGTTTGAGTCTTTTATTTTGTATTTAGTGAGGTCATATATACCTATAGGAATATTCTGATTTTTAGAATTTGCATATATAAGCATGTTATACATAAATAGGACATTTATGTCATTTCAACTAGGTTAATGCATGTATATGTTTTAATGAGTTTGAGCCAGACATGCTGGTACATGCTTGAGATAGGAGAATTGGTGGGAGACTGAAATAGGAGAATTACAGGTTTGCAGCCAGCCTTAGCAACCTAGGCCCTACACATCTTAGTGAGGCCCTGTCTCAAAATAAAAAATAAAATAGGGTTTGGGGTGTAGATAAAAGGTAGAATGTCCCTGAGTTCAGCCCTGAGTTCAATCTCGTACCACAAGAAAAAAGTAATGAATTTGACTTTATAACATTTTGAATGTTTTTATAGATGTTACAGTTTAACACAATTTAATGTTTCTTTTTTCTGTTGTTTGTATATGTGTGTGTGCTATTCTTACAGTATTTACTAGAGATGAAAAGTTTAATTTTACCTCCAGAACACATTCTGAAACGAGGTGATAGTGAAGCAATCGCCTATGCTTTCTTTCATCTTCAGCACTGGAAGCGCATAGAAGGCGCTCTGAATCTGTTGCAGTGTACATGGGAAGGCAGTAAGTATTCCTTTCAAAAGGTAACGCTAATCTCTCGGACTGGTCATTACATTCATGGCAGTCTTTTTAAATGAGAGTGTCTGAGTTTCTATGAGGATTTGTTTTTAGATTGGTTTCAGAGTAAATTCAGTGGCATTATATTTGACTTACTGATATAAGAAATCATGTATTTACATTAATGCCACATTTAAGAAAAGTTTTTATGGCATTCTATTTTTTAAGTTAAATATATATAAGGAAATAAAATGAAAATGTATGCCTATTAGCTTATAAGCATTATTAATTAATATGGTTGAGCTTTTTAATATGGTCCTAATTGTGTGTATGTGTGTGTGTGTGTGTGTGTGTGTGTGTGTGAATGAATGAATGAATTCAAGGCCTGATGCATGCTAAGACATATTCTACCATTGAGTTACTTCTCTCTCAGCCCTATTTTGTTATTTTATTCTGTTTGTTTGTTTGTTTGTTTGTTTGTTTGTTTGTTGTTGGCAGTACTGGGGTTGGAACCCAGGGGTATTCTAACTCCGAGCTATGTCCCAGCCTTATGTTTTTTTTATTCTTTATTTTGAAACAGGGTCTCACTGAATTGCAAAGGGCCTCACTAAGTAGCTTAGGCTGTCCATGAACCTGGATCCTCCTGTTTCAGCCTCCCAAGTACGGGGATTACAAGCGTGCACCACCATGCGCAGCTATATTTTATTCTTTGTGTGTGTATCAGGGAGGGGGAGGTTTACTTGCTAAGTAGTGAAGCTGGCCTTGAACTTGAAATCCTCCTGTTTCAGCTTCCCAAGTACTGGCATTACAAGTACCACTGCACCCAGCTCTAATATTTTAAAAACTGGTCTGGTTTTGTTTTGTTTTCATATGTGTACAACATGAGACTATTTTCCTCATGACTACTATCAGCACTATTCTTTTTTAAATTGTGGTAAAATATTCATAACAGACTTTCATTTTAACCATTTTGTGTCTAGTTCAGTGTGTCATACATTCACATTGTTTTGCAACCATCATCAATGTCCATCTCCAGAACTTCTGCATCTTTCCAAATCTTACCTTCCTCCAGCTCCTGGAAACCACCATTCTACCTTCTGTTTGTTGAGTTTGAGTGCCCTGGGTAACTAATATAATGGAATCATACGATTTTTGTCCTTTTGTGTCTGGCTTATTTCAATGAGCAGAATATTTTCAAGGCTCATTCATGTTTTAGTATATGTCAGAATCATTCCTTTTTAAGGCTGCGTATTTCATTGTATGTATATACCACATTTTGTGTATCCATCTGTGAATGGACATTGGGTTATTTTGTACCTTTTAACTATTGTGAGTAATGATGCCATAAACATTGGTGATAAATGTCTGTATGAATTCCTCTTTTCAATTCTTTCTAGTATATACTCAGAAGTGGAATTTCTGAATCATAGAATTCTGTGTTTAATAGTGTGTGTGTGTGTGTGTGTGTGTGTGTGTTTATGTGTGTGTGTTACTGTGGATTGAACTCAGAGGCATTCTACCTCCAAGTTGTAACACCAACCCAATTTTTATTTCTTATTTAGAAACAGGGTCTCACTAAATTGCCAAGGCTGGCTTTGAACCTGCAATCCTCCTATGTCAGCCTCCCAGCATGTGCCACCATGCCCAGCTTCTATGTTTAATTTTTCAAGCAACAACTATGCTCTTACCAGCAGTGCACAAGAGTTCCAATTTCTTGACTTCTAATTTTACATCCTTATTCACATTTGTTAATTTGTTCTGTTTTATAATAGCCACCTTAATGGGTATGAAGTAAATTCTCATTTCGAATGAATCTCATTGTGGGCTCTCCATTTCCTTATTGATTAGTGATGTTGAACATGTTTTCATGTGTTTAGTGGCCATTTATAAATGTTGGAGAGTAAGTTAGACTGTTCTTACCTAACGTTTAGTTCTCTTACTTGTAGCTTCATAACAACCACCAAGCAAGTGAAGTCTTAATCAAAATATTTTACCAGTTGAGCCTTATAATTGTCTTGGAAAGTACACCACAACTATCACTTAAAGTTCAAAGATAAATTCATTGTTCATTCACCAAAATTGGTTAATCCCTTCATTTCCCACTTTTTGCACTGAAGCATCTTGGAACATTCCAACAATTCTAAAGTCTTGTAGAATATTTTATTTATTTTATTTTATTTTATTTTGGGTACTGAGGATTGAGCCCAGGGGCACTCTATCTCTGAGCTACACCCCCAGCTCTATTTTGTATTCTTATTTTTTGAAACAGGGTCATACTAAGTTGCAGAGTGCCTCACTGAGTAGTTGAGGCTGGCTGCGAGCCCATGGTCCTCCTGTCTCAGCCTCCCAAGTACTGGGATTACAAGCATGTGCCACCACATCTGGCTGAATATCTTAAATTTTTAATGGAAACACAGTAATATTCATCATCTGTCAGATACTTCTCAAACTGTTAGCTCCAGATAATTTATTTTTAATTATTAGGTCATTCTCCCTTTCTTTCAATGCCTTCATATATTTACAAAGCTGAATTTTTTCAGTTGTTGTGATTTCTCAAAGCACCATACAAAAATCAATGTGGAGCCGGGCATGGTGGCGCACACTTGTAATCCCCGTGCTTGGGAGGCTAAGACAGGAGGATCACACAGGTTCAAAGCCAGCCTCAGCTACTTAGTGAGGCTCTCAACAACTTAGTGAGACCCTGTTTTCAAATAAAATAGAAAATAGGTCTGGGAGTACAGCCTGGAGGTAGAAAGCCTCTGCATTCCACCCCCAGTACCAAAAAAAAAAAAAAAAAAAAATCAATGGGTATAGGAAATGAAGATGGTGGTGTCCAATTATTCCAGAGTTTTAAAACTTGCACAGTGTCTGAAAGACTCATCTCACTTGTAAGAAATCATGGTTTTTGTTTTGTTTTGTTTTGTTTTGTTTAGATGGGTCTTGCTATGTTGCCTTGAATTCCTGGATTCAAGTAATTTCCCCATCTGAGCTTTCTTTGTTGGGACTATAGGCCTGTGTCATTGTGCCTTACTAAAATGATGCTTATTTGAAATGAATTTAAAAGATTTTAGTCGGGTCTAATGGTGTACGCTTGGGACTAATCCCATACTTGGGAGGTCAATACAGGAAGATTGTAGGTTCTTGGCCAGTCTCAAAAACTTAGGCACTCCACAACTTAGTGAGAGTCTCTCCCCAAATAAAATAATAAAACAGGGCTGGAGATCTACTTCAGAGGTAGAATGCCGCTGGGTTCCATCCCCAGTACCACAGTTTAAAAAAAAAAAAAAAGAAGAAATTTAAATTTGTGTGTATTTTTCAAATTGTTAAGTGTTAAAACGTAAACTTTTAAAATTGTTTAGACTCCCTAATTATTAAGTAGATTTTTTTTTTTTTTAGCGTATGGCACTGTAAATAATTACTGAAGCTGGTGGTATTGCTCAGTGATAGAGTTTGAGCTTAGCATGTAAATGGCCCTGGATTCAAACCCCAGAAACCTCCCCCCACATCAAGTAAGACATGAAGGCCACTGTGTGTCCGTGAACCAAGAAAATTTGAGAACCTCTGCATTAACCATTTGCTAATTGTCATGCACTGTTCTTGACATTGACAATAAAAAGATTAATAAAACTGAAATTATGTACTTGAAGAGCTGACTATCTTTGATTAATCAGAATTTCTCCACTAGTCTATAGGTGTCTCAAAACCAGTTACTCTATCTCATTCATTTTGTATGTGTCTTCGCTGCCTAACATTCTACCTAGCATATATGAGGTTTTCAGTAAGTGTATGACTTATACCATATTTCAGGCATCTCCATGGGTGCTTTCCTCATATTATTACTGATTTGCTGAGTCTTGTAGCAAATAACTACTTTTATTGTGCCCAAACAAAATCTGTATTTTGACACAAGTTTATAGAACCAGTCACTAAAAAGAAAACGTGTGTGTGTGTGTGTGTGTGTGTGTGTGTGTGTGTGTGTTGTACTGGGAATTGAACTCGGGCATTCTATCTCCAAGCCACTCCCCTAGCCCTATTTTTAATTTTTATTTTGAAACAGGGTCTCTAAAGATTAATGAGATTCTGCCGGGCGTGGTGGCGCACGCTTGTAATCCCCGCGCTTGGGAGGCAGAGACAGGATCATGCAGGTTCGAAGTCAGCCGTGCGCGCTGGCTTAGGAGACCCTGTTTCCAAATAAAAATGTAAAAATAGGTCTGGGACTGGGAGTGTAGCCCGGAGGTAAAAGGGCTACCTGGAACCCCAGTACCACCAAAAAAAAAAAAAAAGATTAATGAGATTCTCACTACTTGCTGAGACTGTTCTCGAACCTGCAATCTTCCTATCTCAGGCTCCCAAGTACTGGCATTACATGCATGTGCCACCATACGCAGCTCTTTATCACAATTTTGATGAATATTTAGTGGATGAGATCAATAGAATTTTTTCTTTGGTGACTACAAAAATTGGTGATTATATAAGTCAGGGGTGAGCAAAGTTTTTCTTGTAAATGGCTAAGTAGTAAATATTTCCGGTCTTATAGGCTGTACAGTCTATTACACCTGCTCAATTCTTGTAACAAAATCAACCTTACATACACTATGTAAGTTAACAGCATGGCTGAGATTCAATAGAATATCATTTACAAAAACAGGTAGTGCAAAGCCAGTTGTACTGGTGCACACTGTAATTCCAGCTACCTGGGAGGCTAAAGAAGGAGGATTGCAAGTTTGAGGTTGGCCTGTACAAATTAGAAACACCCTGTCTCAAAAAGAAAAAAACAGATAATATGAGCTTGGGATGTAGCTCTTCAGTGATAGACCATTTGCCTAGTATGAACAGGTTCCTAGGTGTGATTTCAGTTCCTTAAAATAATACATACAAACAAAAATCACAGATAGTGGTCCAATCTGGACCAAGAGCTGAACTTTGGTGATCACTGAGTTAGATTGAAAACTTTTGTGATGCTCAGAGATGAAGTTAGGAACCATTGAGAACTCTCTTGGATAGCCAACAGGGCCACAACAGTTAAATGTATTATAACTCTATGAAGACTTGTCAGAAACAGAATTTATACTTGTGGTGATAAGTTTATGGTTGTAATGAAGAAATTGAGATAAAAAAGGACCCAGTCAGCTTTATCATTCATTATGACCTTTAATTTCACTTTAGCCAGTCTAGACCATTTGTTATTCTCTAAATAAATCATATTCATTGCCATTCATTCTTTTGCTTACTTTATTTCATCTAAAATGTCTAAGTGAAGCTGGGCGTGGTGGCGCACGCTTGTAATCCCCGCGCTTGGGAGGCAGGGACAGGAGGATTGCGCAGGTTCGAAGCCAGCCGCTCTGGCATAAGAGACCCTGTTTCAAAAAATACAAAATAGGTCTGGGAGTGTAGCCCAGAGGTAAAAGGGCTTCCAGGAACCCCAGTACCACTAAAAATAAAAAATAATAAAATAAAATGTCTAAGAGAGAAAATACTATGTGAAAAAATTATAAAATTATGTCTTCAAAAGAGTTTTGATCTAGAGCAAAGGATAACTATCAACATTGTATTTTTTTTCCTCAGCTTTTAGGATGATTCCATACCCATTAGAAAAAGGACATCTATTTTACCCTTACCCTAGCTGCACAGAGACTGCTGATAGAGAACTATTGCCTAGTAAGTAAATGTTTCCGTTTTCTTAAACTTACAAGTAATTGTTTAGATTACTTTTAGGTTTTCTATATTAGTCATCTTTTTATCACTACATCAAAATACCTGATATAGGTTACTTATGAAGAGAGGTTTATTTACCTTGCAGTTTGGAGGTTTAAAGTCCAAATGGTGCAGGGCGTGGTGGCGCATGCTTGTAATCCCAGCATTCAGGAGGCTGAGACCGGAGGATCGCGGGTCGCGGACAGCCTCAGCTACTTAGTGAGGCTCTCTGCAACTCAGTGAAACCCGGTTTCAAAATAAAGAATAAAAAATAGGGCAGGAGGTGTAGCTCGGAGGTCGAATGCCCCTGGGTTCCACCCCCAAACCTGCAAAAAAAAAAATTCCAAATGGTATAGCCCAGACTCTGACGAGGGCTGCCCCTTGACATATCACCTCGGAAAGCAGAGAACAATGACAGGAACATGTGTGGGAATGATTACATCTTGAAAGAGAGGGGGAAGAAGGAGGGGGAGGAATGGGAGAAGGAGGAAGAGGACGACGATGACGAAGAGGAGGAGGAGAACTGGCCTTCCATAGTTCCTCCCTGTCTACCACTTAAAGTTTCCATCTCCCAGGATTGCACCTGGGAACCAAGTTCTCAACATGTAAACCTCTGGGAGGGGCACACAAACTATAATCAAACCACAGCATTTCCCATAGTATTCTTCATTGTAAAAGTCCTTTATAACCCAGGCATAGTGGCACAAACTTGTAATCCCAGCACTTGGGACAAAATTCTAAACCGGGTGTGGTGGTGCACGCTTGTAATCCCAGTACTTGGGAGGCTGAGACAGGAGGATCATGCAGGTTCAAAGACAGCCTCAGCAACTTAGTGAGGCTCTCGGCAACTTAGTGAGACCTGTTTCCAAATAAATTATAATAATAGGGCTGAAGGTGTAGCCCAGAGGTAGAAAGCCCTTGGGTTCCATCCCCAGTACCACACACACACACACAAAAAAAAAAAAAACTAAGAAATTCATTTAAAAAAACCTATTAGAACTAATAAATGAGTTCAAGTAGGTTGTAGGATATAAGGCCCCCATTCAGAAATTATCTAGCATACATGACACCCTGGGTTTGATCTCCAGCATTGTAAAAAAAATTCAGTTCTATATCTGTGTACTAACAATAAACAATACAAAAATGAAATTTAGAAAAATTTCAATCATAGTAGCATCAAAGAGAATAAACTACTTAAGAATACTTTCAACAAAAGTATAGATATACTAAAAATGATAAAGTATTGTTGACAAATTAAAATCTATATACATGGTGAGGAATTTCATGTTCATTTATTGGAAAACTCAATGTTATATAGGTGGCTGATCTCCCCAAATTAATCATTAGATTCAGTATGAGCTATTCAAATCCCAGGAGGAATTTTACAAAAGTTAATTAGATGATCCTAAAATTTACATGGAAAACTAAAAGATCCAGCCAGAAAGATGGCGATGGATAAAAGCAAGGCTTATGAGCCCTGCTAACAACCACTCTCTATTAGCACAAAATCAGTGCCTTTCATAGCCAGAAAACACCATCAGCAGAGAAACAAAAAATGTAAAGACAAGGGACAGAGAAAAAGAGGGCTGGAAAAACGAGACACCAGAAAGAAACCAGACTGCAGTACTGCAGCCGGAGCCACGGAGCGGCGCGGGCGCCATCTCCCCTTGCAGCACCAGGCTCCAGAGAGGAAGGGAACTCAGAACGGAGCTCAGAGCCACAGAGGAGATACGCCGGCCTCACGCCCGAGGAAGCGGCAGCAGCGCCTTACTGCCAGCGGCAGTGGCAAATTCACCGGATGGCCCCGGACCAATGCACTCAGCAGCCCACCAGGCTCCAGAGAGGAGCGGCAGACAGCGAGCCGAGGTGAGCCATTGCGGATCAGCCGGGCAGAATTCGGCAGATTTTTCAGCACAGGGAGCATCTAAAGCTTCCAGGGGCTGGGCTCAGCACACCCTGCAGGGACTCAGAGCAGAGCTCAAAACCAGAGAAGAAATACACCAGCCTCACGGCCGAGGGCATATCAGCGGCGCCATATTGCCACCAACGGCAGGAGCAGCGAATTCACCAAGTCCACTACAGCTCCATCAGCATACTCAACAACAGTGAGTCAAATTGTGGCCCCCTAGAGGAGAAATCCCAGTACTGCACTCCCAGGGACTTGACCCAATGGGGGAGTGGCGGTGGCAGAGATATCACACCATAGGAGAACGCCCAACCTGGCACCCCCCATGGTCTAAAGCAGCCTCGATTGACTCCCTGGATCTGAGACTCTGCGATACAATCCAGTAAAGGAGTAGTGGGAACTGAGATACCACAGACTCGAGATCCAGAGAACCTTAAGTGAAGTTGTAGTGACCCAAGGGAAGAACCCAGAGAAGGCACAAACTTCCGAAATCATGGGAAAGAGGAATAACAATGGAGCAATGAATGCCCACAACCCCACAACATCAGAACCCGATAAAACAGAAATTCAGGGATTTCTAGAAGATCAAATCAGGAAAATAACTGTAGAAATAATAGAGGTGTTTCGAAAAGAATTCAGAGAGAGCCAAAGAGAGATAAAGGATGCAATCAATGAAGTAAAGGCCTCAATTCAAAGTACAAACAACCGATTAGACCACATGGAGAATAGAATCTCGCTCCTAGAAGATGATCACTCCAAGAATGAACGCATAGTTTCTAATTTAGAAAAAAAAATCCAACAGCAGGAATCTGACATTGAAGAAATATGGGCCCATTTTAAGAGAGCTAACCTAAGAATAATTGGAATAGAGGAGGGAAAAGAAAGTAAAACCAAAGGGATCAACAATCTCTTTAAGGAAGTAATAGCAGAAAATTTTCCAAACGTAGAGCAAGAGGTTGATACACAGGTCCAGGAAACTTATAGAACTCCCTTTAGACAGGATCGGAGAAGAGGATCCCCATGCCACTTAATTGTCAAAATGACCAATGTGGAAGCCAAGCAGAGAATCTTAAAGGCAACAAAAGCAAAGGGCCAAGTGACATTCAGAGGCAAACCAATTAGAATCACTCCAGACTTCCCAAACCAAGTCATGAGAGCCAGAAGGGCTTGGAGTAACATATTCCAAACTCTGAAAGAAAACAACTTCCAACCAAAAAATTTCCTACCCAGCAAAACTTTCTATCAAATTAGATGGGGAAATAAGAAGCTTTCATGACAAACAGAAACTGAAGGAATGTATGTCTTCAAAACCAGCGCTAGAGAAAATACTCAAAGAGATTAACTACAAAGAAGAAATAGGTAACACACACCAGAACCAGAGAAACAAGATTTTCCATCCAACAGACAACTAAGATTGGTTATCTTTGGAGATTCATTATTTATGTTAGTCTTTTACCTATTTCTAAATTGTATTGCTTGCTTTTATTGTTGCTCATTTTTAGGATTTCTAGTTGGAATATTAATATACCTTCAGATATAGCATTTGGAAATATTTTATCCCATTCTATCAGTAACTTTTAACTCTGTTTACATTGTCTTTGGATATACAATATTTTTTTATTTTTAGGGAGTTTATTTACCCTTCTGTTGCCTGTACCATTGCAATCATATTCAAGAAATCACTGCCAATTTCATGTTGTGAGGTTTTATGACCCAGATTTTCTTCTAAATGTTTATAGTCTTAAGATTTATATTTAGGTCTTTTATCTATTTTGAGTTAATGTTTGTATATGGTGTTAGGTATGGGTCCAATTTTATTCTTTTTCATGTAATTATTATTTTTCAACAATATTTAGTTAAAAGATTATTATTTCCTCCATCAAATGTTCGTGGAAACCTTGTCAAAAATAACTTCACAATATATGGAAGAATTTATCTCTAGGCTTTTATTTAACTCCAATGGTCTATATATCTGCCTTTAGAACAGTACTACACTGTTTCAATTATTGTAACGTTATAAGGTTTGAAATCAGAAAATATACATCTTCTAGCTTTGTTCTTTTTCGAGATCGTTATGGGTATCTAGAGTCCATATTCCATATTAGGATAGATTTTTTCTGAAAAATAAATAAATGTATGCTAGTTTCACCTAAAAAAAAAAATAAAGGAACATTTTTTGTATACCTAAAAAAAAAAAGAAAGAAAGAAAAGGAAAGAAAACTAAAAGATCCAAAACAGCCAAAATAGTCTTTGTTTATTTGTTTGCAGTAATGGGAATTGAGCCCAGAACCTTGTGCATTCTAGATATCCACTGAGCTACATTCCCAGCCCCAGAACAATCTTTACAAAACACAATTTAGTAGGGGCTACACTTCCCTATTTGAAGAACAGTTAAAGAGTTAGGAAAAGAACCAGAAATGTGTAGGTCTATGATTGCTCAATGTTTCAGTCTGGTCTCTGCCTTCAGGAATATAGAACTTTCAAAAGAATAGTCTAAATTTTTGTCTTAAGTTACCTTATCTATTCATTCCTTTTTTTCTGTGAACCACTAAATTTCTGTTTAACTTTTCCTTTTTCCTTTTTTTTTTTTTTTTTGCAGTGGTACTGGCAGTTGAACTTGGGATATTCTTATTACTGAGCTATACCCCCAGCCCTTTATTTTTATTTTTATTTTTTTGGGGGGGGGACAGGGTCTTGCTAAATTGCACAGGCTGGCCTCAAATTTGCAATCCTCCTGATTCAGCCTGCCAAGTCTCTAGGATTATAAGGTGTGCCATCTCATCTGGCTTGTTTAACTTTTCTATGATTTAACTGATAAGTAAGCATGCTGAAGGTTGAACACTACCACCATGTTTCCTTATATGATGTAAACCTGTGCCACAGATTTTATAATATTAAGCTGTTAGAACTGAAGTCTCGGAAGTAAAGTTGTAGTTTTTCAGTCAGCAAATTTAACAAGTTAAAAGTTCAGACAGATGAAAATTCTAGAAGAAAGGTTATGGCAAATAAAATATGCTGTTATTTCTCTCCTGGGGTTATATATTTCCCATCATCTGCTGAGATGAATTTCTTTTTTCATAGAACTCTCAAATTGCATAGTACAATTCTTAATCTCCCCTTTTAGAATATATGCTCTTTGAAGGCCAGGATTCTCTTTACTGTCCCTGTATCTCTGTAATGTTCACCATAAGAACTCATGTTGAATAAATATTGCTTGAGCTGGGTGAGTTGGCACATGACCATAATTCCAGTGTTTGGGAGGCTGAGTCAGGAGGTTCAAGGCCAACCTCAGCAATTTAGCAAGGTCCTCAGCATCTTAACAAGACTGTGCTTTCAAATTAAAATAAGGCTAGGGTGTAGCTCAGAGGTAGAATACCCCTGTGTTCAGTCCCACAAAAATAAAAATAAACATAAATAAATAAATAGAGTCGGTTGTAGTGGCACATGTTTGTAATCCCAGCATTTGGGAGGCTGGGATAGGAGAATTTCAGATTTCAGACACCCTCAGCTACTTAGTGAGGCTCTTTGCAACTCAGTAAGACTCTGTTTCAAAATAAAGAATGAAAAACAGGGCTGGGGTGTAGCTCAGAGGTAGAATGCCCCTGGTTCCATCCCCAGTACTACAAAATAGATAGATAGATAGATAGATAGATAGATAGATAGATAGATAGATATTGCTTGAATTAGTCATTCATTTAACTTCTTATTTATAAGAATTCCTGGCAAGTACCAAACAAAAATGTTACATACTAGTACCTTTTCTTCCTTGCCCTATTCTGACCTTCTAGACTGCTCTGTTAATAGGAAGACTGATAGACAGTGTGTGAATTGCTATGTGTACTACAATGAACCAATAAAAAATTTTTTTTAAATTGCTATGTGTATAGAATAGATTGTAAGGAAACTCAAGAAGGGAGAGCCTCTCTCCAGGAGGATGAGTCTTAATTTTCTGACTTGAATGACTTGGAGAATAGCAAGTCTGTTCTATATAGCAGGCAAGCAGGTATGGGAATAGAGGTGAGGAAAACAACTTGAAGCTTTGACTTTATTGTTTGTATAATCTCTCATTTATTTATATACACATACATATATATTTAAATATTTTATTATATAATCAATTTAACACATGCATAATTATTTTTGTATCTAATTGATATATGGGTCTGAAAAATACTTATAAATACAATTTGTACGTGATAAAGGACATTTATATAATATGTACATAATGAATGATGGAAGCATGCTTTGTTTATAAGTAATAGAGAGCCATTTTAAACTAACTTTAGCAAAACGGGAATTTGTTGAAAGAACACCAGGTTTTCAAAGAACCCAAAAGCAAACAATTATATTTGAACCCAGTAAAAGATGATGACCAGGAACTAGATGGCCATTAGGATTTATCAAAGTCTCTCCCCTTTCTTTTTTGTATTTCCCCCCCCCCCCCCCCCGGTGGTACTGGGGATTGAGCCCAGGGGCATTCTGTCTTTATTGTGAAATGGTCTCACTAAATTGCAGAGTGCCTCACAAGTTGCTGAGGCTGGCCTCAAACCTGCAGTGCTCCCATCTCAGCCTCCAAAGTACTGGGATTACAAGTGTGCACTACCACACATGGCTTGCATGATTTTCATTTCTGCTTCTCTCAATATGTCTGCTTTATTCTTGTGTCCCTTTTTTTTTTTTTTTTAATTTCAGTTTGGCTTTTCCTTCATAGACATTCAGGTGGCTTACTTGATGCCCCAATAACTCTGTGTTTACATGTCATCAGTTCAGGCAAACAATGCAGAATGAGTAATATTTCAATCCTACTTCTAAAACTTCTAGGAGAGAGAATCAGATTTGTCTAAGTGTTCATTTCTGGTCCAATTAGCTATGATTGTGTAAATAAAATTGTCAGGGGTTCTGATACTGCTTTCTCACTATATCTCACAAAGGAAACTAAGGAGTTGTTCTTTTCTAGGTAGAAAAATAAGTCATAGGCACAAACAGGATCACGAAAGGAAACTGGAATGTGAGAAGTGAACCAAGGGCAGGGTAGAAAATGTCTAAGGAATCAATGGCAGCAAAATAGTTGAAGATGAATAAAGGAGCAGTCAGAGGAAGAGAACAAGAGTCAGGACAAGATGTCCTAGAGACCAGAAGCAGAAAGAACTTTCTAAATGAGGAGAAGTAGCTGAGACACTAGGTTAGGCGATTACTAAGAACTATTGGCTTTTGGCAATTAGGAGGTCATTAGTGAAAGCAATTTCATCTTCCTTCCTAGGATGGGGGTAGTAATATTTGGTTTTGTTTTGTTCCATTTTATTTATTTTTTTTGTGTGTGTGGTACTGGGGTTCCTGGAAGCCCTTCTACCTCCGGGCTACTATTTTTACATTTTTATTTGGAAACAGGGTCTCCTAAGCTAGTGCGCGTGGCTGGCTTCGAACCTGCGCGATCCTCCTGTCTCTGCCTCCCAAGCGCGGGGATTACAAGCGTGCGCCACCACGCCCGGTGTTTTGTTCCATTTTAAAAGGAACAAGGAATAGATCTTTATGAAATAATATATAAGGGTATATTACATTAGACTAATACATGTAGACTAATAACTCCCTTATAAGTTATTACAAGGTCTGTTTAATAGAAGGCCAACTTTACACATTAATGTGAAAAAATGAGGTTTTTGTTTGTTTGTTTGTTTTTGTTTGTTTGTTTGTTTTGTGGTCCTGGAAATGGAACCCAGAGGCTTTCTACCTCCGGGCTATACTCCCAGACCTATTTTATATTTTATTTGGAAACAGGGTCTCACTAAGTTGCTGAGAGCCTCACTAAGTAGCTGAGGCTGGCTTCAAACCCATGCAATCCTCCAGTCTCAGCCTCCCAAGAGCTGGGATTACAAGTGTGCACCCCCACACCCGGCTGAAAAAATGAGTTATTTTCATGTTGAATCATAAACGACAAAACGAGACAGTGTATTTTTTTGACAAGCCTTCATTCTAATTCCACATAGGGCGCAAACTGCAAGAGATTAGGAGTAGAGAGCTGTGCTGGAGGATGTTTGATTATAGTATACATTCTTAGAGTCCTTTTTTTTTTACTGTCTTCATGGTAGCATGAACAAATTTTTAATAATGTAGAGTTCTAATACTCAGGAGTGTTTAATGTTTTTGTTAATTCTCCTTCGATCCTGGTATGACTTATAGCATTCTGGAATTTGCCTATGGACCTCATAATTTCAGACTTGAACTCTTCCCCTAGTTCACATAGCTATTTAGTTGTCTTTTATGCTTTCTGATAAATTTTTCTCTGCGAGCCAGTGATGAAATTTGAACTTTAGTTCCAAGGGAGTGTTTCTGTACTAGTCAGTCATCCATTATATTGATATATTAGCCAAACATTGACTGACAAATGAATCTCCAGAAAGTAATCCAAAAAGAAATAATTAGATTTCTCCTACAATATAAAAATCTCATATTTTGGGAAATTTTCCTACTAAAGCTATGCAGTTTTCTGCCTTAGAAAATGGGAATAAGACTGTCTCTTATGGTAATTGAAAAAAAATCAAATGAGCACATACAAACCATATAATGCTGTACAATTTAGGTAATATCATTAACTTTGCTGTCTTATTTCCTGCCTCTGAAATACCAGGCTTGTTTCTCTTGATTTGTTGGAAGAAGTTGGTTTCTCCTGGTTGAGGGATAGGGCAAAAGGAATTGCTGCTACTTTGGGTGCTGAAAGCACAATGTTGTCTACAGTTTTCTACAGTTCTAACTTTTAAAAAATTTACGCCCATTGTGATTTTACTTTAAACATAGCTCTGGATTTTTTAAATGAGTCTGGATTTTGATATAGACTTTCTAAATATAAGATACATAAAAGTATTGTACCTACTGAAGGAAACTTAGGTGTAATCTTCTCTCTGTTAATCATTTTGTTTAAAAAGTGAAATTTATAGCTGACCTTGGTTTAGCACTGAATTAGTCATCCTTTACTAATGCAGGATATTATATCAGGAATTCCTGGGTTAGTGTCGAGGCCTCAGCAGTTAACTTCCTGGGCTAATGAAGTCCCAGGATATCTGTCAGCTTAACAGAAATTGACTGAGCACCACAGGCACTATTATTATCTAGTATCTTCACATTTTAAATTTAAAAAATACTTAAATATAATTGGTAGTGATATTTACAATCACTAGAAAAATACTTGAGCATGTAAGTGTGGCAAGGAATTCATTTATGACCATAATCCTAAGACTTTGGCTGTGTTTGTGTGTGTGTGTGTGTGTGTGTGTGTGTGTGTGTGTGTGTGTGTTTTATACTGGGGATTGAGGAATCTCAATTTTTATTGATTGATTGATTGATTCAAGGGATAGAACCCAGGGCATTGTACCTCCGAGCTACACCCCCAGCCCTAATTTTTAGTCCTTTTTTTCTTTTTTTTTTTTTTCTTCTTTTTTTTTTTTTTTTTTTTTCAGGTCTGGGGATGGAACCCAGAGGCACTTGACCTCTGAGCTACACCCCCTGCCCTATTTCTTATTCTTTATTTTGAAACCGGGTCTCACTGAGTTGCAGAGGGCCTCACTAAGTAGCTGAGGCTGTCCACGAACTGCGATCCTCCAGGTCTCAGCCTCTCGAATGCTGGGATTACAAGCATGCGCCACCACGCCTGGCTCTATTTTTATTTTTGAAACATGGTCTCTGTTGAGAAGGGCCTTGCTAAGTAGCTGAGGCTGTCCGTGAACTGGGATCCTCCGGTCTCTGCCTCCCGAATGCTGGGATTACAAGCGTGTGCCACCATGCCCAACCTCTATACTGGGGATTGAACCCAGGAGGTTCTACCACTGTGGTACACTCCAACCCCTTTTATTATTTTTTACTTTTTATTTTTTATTTTTTATTTTTAAACAGAGTCTCACTAAATTATTGCACACTGGACTCAAACTTGCAATCTTGTTTCAGCCTCCCAATTACTGGGATTATAGGTGTGTACCACCATGCCTGGCTTTCTTATTCAATTTTTACAGTGCTCAGCGAATTGTCATATATAGAATGTATTAATAGCTAGGTAAAATTATTAACCAGTGGTTCTGGTAAATCTCCCATGACATGTCTGTCTATTTATCTCTATACTAGTCTTTTAGAGAAACAAGCTTTTAGAGAAACAAGAATGAATAACAACTCACATTTATTAAGTACTTAATGGTGTTCATCATAACATCTCCATAGCAACTTATACAGGATTTAGCAACTCATTCAATATTACAGCTAATAAGTGACAAAGCTCTTTTTCAAAACCACCTCAGCATGACTTTGTAATCAATGATCTTTCCCACTATACCATCCTGTTCCCAAACCCCAGTACAGTCATCTGGCTATGTGCATATGCTGTTCATACTAGAATAAATAATGGGTAAATTTCTTCTACCTTGCTTGGACAGAGGCTTCTTATTTTTGTTTTTCTTAATGTTTCCTTTAGTTTTTAAATTTTTAGGTTTAATTTGAAAATATTAAGACTAGTTTATACAGTATTCTGAAATAAAATTAATTTCTGTTTTTTTCTCACTTACAGCCTTTCATCACGTTTCTGTCTATCCAAAGAAGGAGCTTCCTTTTTTCATCCATTTTACAGCAGGACTATGTTCTTCTACAGCAATGATAGCCCTTCTCACACACCAATTTCCTGAAATCATGGGTGTTTTTGCTAAAGCTGTAAGTATGATCTCAAGGACTTGTGTAGAGTATTTGTAAAACACACAAGAAACCATCTCTGGTCTGTTTGTACTAACCCAGATGAGTGGTGGAAGATATTTGTTACAGTAAATGACAGGAATTGATTTGTAATGTTACTTCCATAAATATGTCAAATATAAGTTTCTGGTGATGAGAGCTGTTCTTGTGCTGCTTAAAACTTCAAAGAATACAATGTTATAACATTATAAAACTGGTCATTGTAAATAACTTTTGGGGAAAACAGCATTCATTACTAACTAAAGAATAATCCAACTATTTTTGATCATTAGTGCATCTTCTTTGGCATTTAAATTTTTTTCCTGTGTGTGTGTGTGTGTGTGTGTGTGTGTGTGTGTTTGAGATACTAGGGATTAAACCCTAGGGTCTTCTACCTCTAAGCCACACCTCCAGTCTTGTTTTATTTTTTATTTTATTTTTTTGAAACAGGGTCTCACTAAGTTGCCGAGACTGTCCCTGAACCTGCAATCCTCCTGTCTCAGCTTCCCAAGTACTAAGATTATAGGTGTATGCCATCACACCTGGCTTAAATTTTCCTATTTTGTAAACAAGCCTTTTGATTTTTCAATTCAAACGAAAATATTAGTTGTAAGCATTTTCTGAACTTTAAGAGTGCAGCTAGGATGGAATATAAGTAGGTGAGTGTGACTTTTGCCCTGGGGACAGAATGTACATCTGTACTCTAAGGTTCTCCCAGGTTTTGTGTCTGCATGTTCTTACTGACCTGCCCCAGTCCTGGGTATAGAACCATGTATAGGCTTTTATTTTCATTAATACCCTTTAGTTCATTTAGTTTAGTTTATTTCATTTTTACCCTCTAGTTTTGAACTACTTCCCCATTCCCTGACCCAGGATGTACTTGAAGACTGATATATATTAAAGAAGGTATCCCATGACTATTTATTCTTCTGCATAAATTTGCTGATTAATGTCACTGGCTCAAAGTAAAATTTCCAAAAATATTTCCCTTTAAATCTGTAAATTTTTTAAAATATGGATCTTTCTTGTACATCTTTGCATTTTTACTAGTTAGTGGTTCATTATGTTCCAAATATAAGCGCACTTAGAACTATAGAAAAACTAGTCCTTACTTGGTAATATAATGTTATTTTTTTGCTTTTGTTGTTTTGTGGTGCTGAGGTTTGAACCCAGGGGCATTCTGTTTCCGAGTTACACCCCTAGCCCAATTTTTTATCTTTTTTTTTTTTTCTTTTTGCAGTACTGGGAATCTAGGGGCATTATATCTCCGAGCTATACCCCCCAGCCTGATTTTTTATTCTCTATTTTGAAATAGGATCTCACTGAGTTGCAATGGGCCCACTAAGTAGTGGCTGCGCCTGTCCTCAAACCACGATCCTCCTGTCTCAGCCTCCCAAATGCTGGGATTATAAGCGTGCGCCACCACGCCCAAATTTTATTCTTCATTTTGAAACAGGGTCTCACTAAATTGCAAGAGGCCTCACTGGATCCTCACTAAGTAGCTGAGGCTGGCTACAAACCTGGATCTTTCTGTCTCAACCTTCCAATTACTGGGATTACAAGTGTGTACCACCACGCCTGGCTTTCCTTTTCTTTTCCTCATTTTTTTTTTTTTTCTGCAATACTGGAGATTGAATCTAGAGTTTTTTTTATTTTTCCAGGCATGGTGGTGCACGCTTGTAATCCCCATGCTTGGGAGGCTGAGACAAGAGAATCGCACAGGTTCGAAGCCAGCCTCAGCTACTTAGTGAGGCTCTCAGCAACTTAGTGAGACCCTGTTTCCAAATAAAATATAAAATAGGGCTGGGGTATAGCCCAGAGGTGGAAAGCCCCTGGGTTCCACCCCAGTACCACACACAATTTTTTGTTTTATTTTAAGACAGGATCTCACTAAATTGCCAAGCATTCACTTAGCATCCCAAGTAGCTGGGATTACAGGTATGCAGTATATTTTTGCTCTGTGCTCCTTTCTAACTTCCTGTTTCCTCAGTTTCTTTTCTTGCCATAAAAGTAGTTTGTTTTGTGCGTTGGAGATCAGTTGACTTTCTCTGGCACCAGTGGTGAGAGCACTGGTTTCCCTCCTTCCCTGAAGGTCAACTGCAGAATGTGTTAAGTTGCCACTGGCTGTAGGCCTAGGAATCTGAGTATGCATTTGACTCTGGGTGGAGCTCAAGAAGAATGGCTTTCCACTGTTGTTCAGGGAGTATAGATATTTCATTTGGAAACCGACTGTTCTGTTTCCTTGTAGTGTAAAAAGGAAGATTAGTGATTGATTACACTCTTAACTCTCTTGTTTGCAGTCATGCTGACTGGGGAAAGTGTGTATCTCAAACTGAAATGACCTTACCATGAAATCTATCATGGGGGGAAAAAAGGACTAGAAAAGGAATCCGATCCACTTAACAGCTAGAGGAAAAAAAAGTGCAACTTTGTTTTTAAAAGAGACAAGCAGTAGGAAAGACAGGTTGGAGTTTCCAGCAGGGTAGTTGAGTGGAAGAAGAAAAATAGAGTGCAGAAGGAGTCTAGAATCTGAAATAGATGCATAGCAACTGTTAATGTATTTCTATGAGGTACTGGCTAAAATTGATGTGGAGTGTACACGTCGTATGCTCTATCCATCACTGTGAGTGCACAGTGACTGCCTCTACTAAGAGGTCACCAGTAGCACCAGAAGAGCTTTAAGATCACAAAGCATGAGTTCCTTAGCACTCCTCTAGCAGATTCTGAGAATTGAGAATTACACATTTGAAAATAGAAGCTTCTTTTTTTAGGCCAAAAATTATTAATATACTGTGATTCTAGTTAATGAACAATAAACAAGCAATTAGTCACTATATTTGTGTGGTTGGTGAACTTTTACAGCCACATTTTATCCCCATGGCCTTTACATATACATTTTAAATTCCTAAAAGCTAAGCATTTACTGATATTACCTACATACCAATATTTGGCATGCACAGTTCCAAAGATAACTATTGAAGTGTTAATAGAAAATGATTCCAGTATGGGCAGTCTCCAGGTTCTGAACATAGCATATAAATTCCTTGATAGACAACTAGGGAACTAAAGGCTCAAATTCTACTTCTTCATCATTTCATAAAATGCGGTCTGTGTACTAGAAGCACCTAGGAGTTTGTTAAAAACCCAGTGCCAGCCGGGCGTGGCGGCGCACACTTGTATTCCCAGCATTCGGGAGGCTGAGACCAGAGGATTGCAGTTCGTGGACAGCCTCAGCTACTTAGTGAGGCCCTCTGCAACTCAGTGTTCAAAATAAAGAATAAAAAATAGGGCAGGGGGTGTAGCTCGAAGGTTAAATGCCCCCGGGTTCCATTCCCAGTACTGGGGGAAAAAAGTCCAGTGCCCTAAGCAGAACTTCAGGCATCATAGCAGACCTCCTGAATCAGTCTGCATTCAACAAGATCCCAGGTTTTCCCTTATGGACAGTTAAAAGGTTGAGAAGCCTTCCCCAATTCTGCCCACAATCTGAGGAATTCAGAACACTTAGATAGTGCCAGCTTATCAGAGAAGGGGCAGCACTGCAGAGTGCTTCTGAACTGAGGCTCTGGAGCTACACGACTTGGCTTTAAATTCCAGCAGTGATACATACTGGCTCTGTACACACAGGTAAGTTACTTAACATTTTCTACCCTTAATTGCAGCATGACTTTTGGTAAGGGTTAAATGAGCTTAAACTATACCATGTATTTAAACTCTGCCCACAGTACTTACTAGGTGAGTGTTAGCTGTTGTTTCCTATAGCATTACCATGATGGTCACTAAAAGTGGCTATAGTGGGAAACCCTATTCCATCTTGTTGGAAGGAGTTATGTCCTAATATTAAGCTCAGAATGCACTTTCCATAGGAACTAAAGTATAAATGCTAGTTGAGTATCATTGGAGGGGAAACCTCAGCAAAGCTAGAATGGAAGAGTAGGAGGGGAAGAAGGCTGAGGTTGATTAACGGAGAAACTACATTCAAGTATGTGTAAAAGTATGAATGTAGCATGGTCAACCTGGGCACTCATTGTTGAGAAGGGGTAGAGGAAGTGGGAGGAGGAGAGGGCACCAAGCACAGTCTGAATGTATGCCATTTTCAATGTGATCCACATAAAAATAAATTAAATAAAAAATAATACCAAACCAGGCATGGTGGTGCATACCTGTAATCCCAGTACTTGGGAGGCTAAAACAGGAGGACTGTAGATTTGAGGCCAGTCTCAGGAATTTAGCAAGACCCTGTTTCAAAATAAGAAGCCCAATATGATAGCACATTTCTATAATCTCAGTACTTGAGAGGCTGAAACAGGAGGATCACAGGTTCATGACCAGCCTCCGCAGCCTCATGAGATTCTCATCAACTTAATGAGACCCTGTTTCAAAATAAAAAATAAAATAGGGCTGAGGGTATAGCCTCAATATATGGACTTGAAGTGGAGCTTGGAGGCAGAATGCCCCTAGGTTCATACCCCAGTATAAAAAAAAATCCTACAGTACTATTAGTTCTATACCTCTAGTACATTATCTGTATATGAATCACAGAAAGAGGAGAAATATTTCATGCTCCTGGCACTGGCATATGGCCTTGTAGATAGAACCTATTGGTAAATTGCTAGTTGCCTAAGTATTTTGAATGAACTCATATTGTGTGTGTGTTTATGTGTATGAGTGGTATGAGTGGTTAAACTTAAGGCAATTCTACCACCAAGCTACATATCAAACACTTTCATTTTTTATTTTGAGACAGGGTCTTGCTAAGTTTGTGAGGCTGGCCTTAAACTTGTGATCTTGTCTCAGCCTCCCAAGTTCTAGGATTATAAACACATACCACCATGCCCAGTTAAGTCAGATATTTGATGACTAAATAAACTAGTATATTTGATTTTTTACTGTTGTGTTTTCTGGTACTGGAGATTGAACCCCAAGGGGTGTTCTACCACTGACCTACACTCCTAAATGTTGTTGTTTTTTTTTTTTTAAGCAAGATCTCCTTAAGTTACCATGTGCTAGCCTCAAACCTACAGTCCTCCCATCTCAGCCTCCCAATTACTGGAATTACAGGTTTGCACCGTTGCCACTGTGTCCATTTCTATCCTTTTTTATTTTGAGGCTAAGTCTCACTCACTTGCCCAGGCTGGCCTCAAAGTTGGTGTTCTTCCTGCCTCAACTTCCCAAGTTCCTGAGATTACAGGCATGCACCACTTGACAGGCTAACAAAGTATATTTGAAATATACTCATTCTCTTACTTGGTAAGGCAAAGCCATTTAAGAAAATTTTCAAAATTTTCCAGATTTTTTCACTGTTACCATTGCCTCTTCCTCATCCAGTGTCTTTTGTATTAGTTTACATGATAGAGAAAATTCAATTTTCATTTCTTAAAACATATTTGTTTTAAAACTTGCTTTTTTCTGGGCATTAATAATTTTTAATAATTTTCACTACATCATATTTAGATCAGTGAAAGGAAATGAACTAGAAAGCTAGTGGTTTTATTGCCTTTTCTTTTTTGTGATATAAACCTATGTAGAATAAGAAATTCATTTTTAGCAAGTTAGGGTGTTTTTTTCCCCCTGATCTTTCTCTTGGCTGAGATGAGAACCTGGTCTGACATTGGACATAGAGCAACGATAAAGTAGCCTAAATCCCTGGAGATGTGGAATGTGCTGATATCAGAGCTAATACTTTTCAAGGCCAGAATTCCTGAAAAAGGAAAAATTGCTTTTAAGTGGTAGGTCATTTTCTTACCTGCTTTGAAGCCTGCTGGGTTAAATATGAGAGTTCAAAGTAAGGGTAGCCAGCAAACCAACTGAACTGGAATCTGAAAGGAGCTTCTTTATGTAAGAATAGTACTGCCCACTCTTTAGCAAACCAGTCTTCATCCACTCAGTTCCCTTTTATTTCTCTCTTGCAGAAAAGTTTTCTTCTTAGTAAGGCTTGGGAGAGTGTTATTTTTATAAAAGTAAAAACAATTAAAGATTGTCTTTGGGGATTTCACTAATTTAATGATGAATTCAGGCATTTGAATTGAGAAGTGTGTTTGAATGTGAAATTCCTAGTTGGATTTTAACTAAATAGGGCAGTCTTTGCAATGTTGGCAGAAAAGGTGTTAAGGTAAAGACAAAAATAAAAAAGGAATCCCATATAAATTATCTCTTTTACCAAGGCAAGACCTTGTTGAGTTTCACTGAGCACATGTAGCTACGCTGGGGTGGGAATGGGCCTTGTTTCCACATATTTCTACTAATCTTTATGTGGGAAAATGTGGTTGGACATGCCAATGATGAATTTCTAAGCAACTCATAATTGGCTGGCTTCACTGTAACTAAGGCCTTAGAGTCTGCTTGATTAATTCTTTAAGGACTACATTAGCCAAGTTGCATGATTTCCAAAGATATAGAAGGTCAGATGTTACACTAACAAAGGAACTCTCCACAGAATGTCTCACTGGGGTTTCTTCAGTCCCTTCCTAAAAATAATTAAATTTTTTTCCAAATTACATTTTTCAAAATAAGCAGATAGAAATGCTAAAGGTCTTTTACTGAATTGTTAGTAAAATTTGGGGGAAAGGTTTGTCTACTATTCTCATCTTTTTTCCAGGGCAAAGATCATCCTAGAGGCTCAGTGGCATACTCTGTAATTGCAGTACTTGGGAAGCTAAGACAGTAAGATCACAGGTAAAGGCCAGTCTCAGCAACTTGGGAGACCCTATTTCAAAATAAAAACCAAAAGGGCTGGAGTTGTAGCCTGAAGGTATAATGTGCCTGAGTTCAATCCTTAGTATCAAAAAACAAAAACAAAAATTCCAACCAGGAGAGTTGATATACAATTATAACTATATGTTCATATATAACCATGGGGCAAAATGTGATATTTTTTTAATTCTTAGTTTTTTTTAATCACCATAACCAGTAATATAAAAGTTATTATAGGTGAAAGACCTTTTTTATATTCTCCATCTGACTTTAATCTATTTATTTATTTATTTTTAGATGGTACTAGGGATTGAACCCAGGAGCATTCTACCTGTGAGCTATACCCCCAGTCCTATTTTATTTCTTATTTTGAAACAGGGTCTCACTAAGTTGCAGAGGGCCTCACAAAGCTGCTGCAGTTGGCTGCAAACCCATAATTCTCCTGTCTCAGCCTCCCAAATACTAGGATAACAGGCCTGTGCCACCATGCCTGGATCTCCATCTGAATTTACTAATGCTATGTAATTGTTGCCTGCCTCTGCTTACTATATAGGGCCATATTCAGAAATTAAATTGACAAGTTTCTTAAGTTTGCCTGAAAATAGATTGGGGGGGGGCTGTGGTACTGGGGTTCCTGGAAACCCTTCTACCTCCGGGCTGCACTCCCAGACCTATTTATACTTTTTATTTGTAAACAGGGCCTCTTAAGCCAGCAAGGCTGGCTTTGAACCTGCTGGATCCTCCTGTTTCATCCTCCTGTTTCCACCTCCCAAGCGCAGGGATTACAAGCATGCAGGCTAGGACTGATACAGTTTTAAAAACATTTTGAATTGTAACTAAGCTTATATTTCCATAAAATCTTGTCTGTAGCAATACTCTTTCCACAGTAATACATCTGATGTATTTCCGAGAGGCTAGACAGATCATAAAATGAGCCTATTGTTTGACAGGTCAAAAACTTTAAAGTTTACATTTTTTGTTCCATTGTTAGTGCCTCTAAAGTCTTTATTTGGGCAGTCTGGCATATCCAATTTTTCTTTATTTTTTTATCAACTGGGCTATTTGTAGAAAGAGAAAAGATGTTCTTTACTTCCTATAAGCTATTTATCTCATTTCATTCTCTTTATTCTCTCTCAGATCCAGACTGAAAAATTCATGAAATTGCTAATATTCTTTATTCAAAGTTTTTAAGTACTTAACTCCTTGTTTTTGTTTGTTTGTTTGTTTGTTTGTTTTTGTGGTACTGAGGATGGAACCCTTCTACCTCCAGGCTACACTCCCAGACCTATTTTATATTTTTATTTGGAAACAGGGTCTCTTAAACCCACAAGACTGGCTTCGAAGCTGCGTGATCCGCCTGTCTCCACCTCCCAAGCATGGGGATTACAAGCGTGCACCACCACGCCCAGGTGGACTCTTCTTTTTTTTTTTGGTGGTGGTACTGGGGGTGGAACCCAGAGGCTTTCTACTTCCGGGCTATACTCCCAGACCCATTTTATATTTTATTTGGAAACAAGGTCTCACTAAGTTGCTTAGAGCCTCACTAAGTAGCTGAGACTGGCTTTGAACCCGTGCGATCCTCCTGTCTCAGCCTCCCAAGCGCGGGGATTACAAGCGTGCGCCACCACGCCCAGCTGGACTCTTCTTTTTAAAAGAGGGAAAGTAAGAATAAAAGTTAGAACAATGTACTTTCTTGGGGAGTGGTACTGGGGATTGGAATTCAGGACCTCATGCATGCTAGGCAAGTGCTCTACCTCTGAGCTAAGTCTCCAGCTCTTTTTATTTTTTATTTTGAGACAGTATCTCTAAGTTGACAGACTGGCCTCAAACTTGATATTCTTCTGCCTCATTCTAAAGAGGCAGTGGCTGGGATTGTAGACATGCATTATCACGCCCAGCAGGACAGTGTATTCTTTATTGTATGCCTTTTTCTTTTTCTTGGAATTTAATTTGAGGTTTGTAGAAGGCACCATTTTTCTCTATTAAGATATGCCTTTCACCGGGTATGGTGGCGCACGCTTGTAATCCCTGTGCTTGGGAGGCTGAGACAGGAGGATCACACAGGTTTTGAAGCCAGCCTTAGCTACTTAGTGAAGCTCTCAGCAACTTACTGAGACCCTGTTTCCAAATAAAATATAAAAATAGGTCTGGGAGTATAGCCCAGAAGGTAGAAAGCCCCTGGTTCCACCCCCAGTACCACCAAAAAAAAAAAAAAAAAGATATCCCTTTCAAACATGAAGTTCACAAAAGCTTTCCCTGGATTCATTTGGCAGAATATTTAATCTTTTACCCTTCAAGGCTAAAGTCTCAGTGACAAAGTTTAGACAGACCTATATTAAATATATATTTATTGCTTAATCATTAGCATCTAGGATATATGGACTGCTCAGCAGTCTTTAAAAGAGCTGTGCTTAGATATTGGTGTAAACTGCTCATTCCAAACCTATTACACTACTGATAATAGAATTTACTTTAGGAAACCTATTGATCTTTGTTTTAGGAAACATCTTTCTTCTTTTCAGATCCAACATAGTTCTCTAAGTGGAGAGAATAATAGGATACCAAAAAAAAATTGTGATCTTGAATCATTTTTAGCTTTTTTTCATAAGTAGAATTTTGCATCCTTCCCCAATCAAATTTCTTTGCTTAAAATAACTTAATCATTAAAACTTACTATATTAAAATCTAAACCAAGAGTAACTTGGATTTCAGTTAGTTCTTATTTTAAAAGGGTTTATATTTAGCCAGGCATGGTGGCGCACACTTGTGATCCCAGCATTTGGGAGACTGAGACAGGAGGATCACAGTTTGAAGACAGCCTCAACTACTACTTAGTGAGACCCTTTGCAACTCAGAGACCCTGTTTCAAAAAAAAGAAGAATAAAAAATAGGACTTGGTGGGGGTAGCTCAGAGGTAGGATGCCCCTGGTTTCCATCCCCAGTACTGCCAAAAAAAGTTTTTTTTTAAGAGTTTATTTTCATATTATCATTTATTCTTAGAGGACAGATTAAATCTTCCAATGATACAGATGGGAAGTGACCTAAAATTACATAATAGCTTGTTACTTTTAATCATGATATATATTATTAAGTCATGATATATATTTTTAGTTTTAATAATATATCACTCCACAGCTTATATCAAAACAAGAACAAAAGAATAAATTTCCCTACCATGCATGAGGCCCTAGAATGCATGAGGTACGTCCAGCACCACAAAAAAAAAGGAATAAATTTCAAACCAGATATGGTAATGCCACAGGGATATTTAATAATGGAGTGGTGATGGTCCAGTGGTTTTTCCAGCAACGTCTTCCTGGAGAATTTAATTAGGAGAAGAGTTTTAAATGAAAAGGATGATATGGATTGCCAGAAGAACCCTTCACAGTATATAAGTTCATTTGATGAAATCTGGTGCTTCAAATAAAGAATGCATATTTGCTTTTCTGTCTCTCAAACAAGTTCACTCTAATTGTGTTACTTTTCTTATTAATTAGCCACTTAAGAAAAAATGCTATTTTATCATTTAGATCACATAACTTTATAAAGGACTTCAGCCTCTAACTGCTTGAAGTGTACAATAATACACAAGAAACAGTAAACCTTGGTTTGTAATGATTCAAAAGAACTTCGACCAACTCACTGAAACAACTTTTTTAAAGTTTTAATATGAAGTATTTATATATATCTTGTGTTTCACATCAGTCTTCTTTCAAAATCAAACAAAAAGTTTGTGAAGGATTATAGGGGAAAGTAATGGAAGAAGCTGGGTGTGGTGGTGCATGCTTATAATTCCAGTACTTGGGAGGCTGAGACAGGAGGATCAAGGTTCGCAGATAGCCTCAGCTATTTATTGAGGCCCTCTGCAACTTAGTGAGACCTTGTTTCAACATAAAGAATAAAAAATAGGAGCTCAGAGGTAGAATGCCCAGTACTGAAGAAAAAAAAAAAAAGGTAGTGAAAGAGAATAAACTTTAGTAGACACTGGTCAAAAATATAATTTGTGGGAGGAGCTTTTAAAGTGAGAATTTTAGGCAGCAGTTATACTCTTAGTAGTTATCAAAAGGTACAAACCTTAGGCAATGTTCCTTAATACTGATGAGAGCTGAGGGGATAGTTATCTCTCTTTGTCTGTAGTAACATTAAAATTGTCTTAGGTCCATCTTGACAGAGCCAACTTCAAGAAAATAAATTATTTGGGCTTCAGGTGATGCTCAACAAAATTAAGAAAGTGAATATTCAGAGAATGCAGGCTGAATTCTTCTGACTTCATCCTATAATTTCATGCATTCTGGAACTGTGTATATACTTTTTAAAGTGTAGAAAAGAGCTGTGTTCCCTTTTCTCTGAGCACTCCTGCCTGTAGCCAGAAAGCCATACAGGGAGAAGCAGTTTGGGAGAAGATTTAAGGAGCACACTCACACGCTTTTTGTTAGAAGCAGGCCAGCTCTTGTTCTCATCTGTTCAGTATGCTGAAGTCCCAGCTTTTTTCTGAAGCCAAAGTGCAAGCTTTGACTTCAGGTAGCAGCAGCTTTACAATTAAATTTTAATCCCTTAGTGTTCTTATAGAGTGTAGCCACAGCTGTTCTTGGCAGGCAAATACATTGCTGCTTTTGCTTCAGTCACAGTGAAATAGAAATATGTTCTCTATCTGGGGTGTGGATGAAGGCACTTTGCTAATCTTTTACATAATTTATCCTTGGTTGCTGGGGTACTCAAAGTTCAAACTTTGCCCTCTGATAAAATTCAGCTGGATTTTTAATTTACTTGACTCTGATCTCTTTGGGAGTTTAGCCCTTAGTGGGAGCCCAGGGATTCTAATTCAGCTAAGCCCTGGCTATGAAGACTTATTGTTAATTTATTATTGGTCTATTTGAGCAATTGTAGTAACACCTTTAAAAACAAAACAGAACAAAAACTGTACTTGAACATGCAGTTCAACATCCTGAGTACCCTGATACCTAAGAGTCTTCTTTCATTGCCGGTTTATATACTGGAAGGACTCTAGTGAATGCTTGTGTGTGTATGTGCGCGCATGTGTGTGTGCGTGTGCGTGCATGCGTGCGTGTGTGTGTGTGTGTGTGTGTGTGTGTGTGTGTGTGTGTGTGTTAGTTACTGGGGGTTGAATCCAAGGGCATTCTTCCTCTCTGAGGTGTTCTATGTTATTTTTGTTTTGAAAGGGTCTTGCTAGCTTACTGAAAGTCTTGCTACTTTGTTGAGATTGTCCACAAATCTGAGATCCTCTTGTTTCAGCCTCCCAAGTACTGGAATTAAAGCATATGCCACCATGCTCAGCCATCCAGTAGGCTTATTTTAATTTATCAAAATTTAGGTTTTTAAAGAACCTCAGATTTATATTTTAAAATATGGTAGGTAACTAGCCGGGCGTGGTGGCACACACTTATAATCTCAACATTTAGGAGGCTGAGATAGAAGTATCGCGCAGGTTCGAAGCCAGCCTCTGCTGCTTAGTGAAGCCCTTTGCAATTCAGTGAGACCCTGTTTCAAAATAAAGAATAAAAAATTGGGCTGGGGATGTAGCTCAAAGGTAGACTGTGTCTGCGTTCCATCCCCAGTACTGCAAACACACACACACACACATAAAACATATATATATATATATATATATATATATATATATATATATATATATATATTATATATTTATATATAAACTATTCTACAATGTACTATAAAATGTTAATTGTTAAACTACAGGTCTGAGCTTTGAATTGATTGCATTAAGTAAGGTATTACTACTAATAGATTTATTTGTTCATTCAGTCAATGAACAAATATTTATTAGTTACCTTTATGAAGTATAAAATACAATTCTTGTTCACAAGTAGCATGTTGTCTAGTGGTAGGGGGTTTGAGAAGAACATGAAAATGTATTAGTAAGGTAGAGGCTACTGCCACAGAAGATTAGCTCATTGTTTCTTATTCACTCATTTGACTAAAGTGACTGATGAGTTAGTTATTTTAAGTGTTTCCCATAAAAGCACTTCAAAAAGTCATTCTAAAGCTGGGCGTGGTAGCGTGCACTTGTAATCCCAGCATTCAGGAGGCTGAGACCAGAGGATCAAGGTTTGCGGACAGCCTCAGCTACCTTGTGAGGCTCTTTGCAACTCAGTGAGACCCTGTTTCAAAATAAAGAATAAAGAATAGGGCTGGGGGTGTAGCTCGGAGGTCAAATGTCCCTGGGTTCTATCCCTAGACACGCAAAAAAAAAAAAAAAAAAAAAAAATCAACCTAGATTCATAGAGGCCCCTTCCTTTAAGAAGAACGTATTTGGTGAATTTCCCAGAACTCATTTGTTAATATCAAAGCTGTATCCTAGCAGGGTATGGTGGCACATGCTTGAGGAGACAGGAAAATTGCAGGTTTGCAGCCAGCGTTGGCTACTTAGTGACACTCTCTGCAACTTAGTGAGACCCTGTTTCAAAATAAAGTATTAAAAAATAGGGCCGGAGCTAGGAGTGGTGGCCATGCTTGTAATCCCGGCATTTGGGAGGCTGAGACCAGAGGATTGCAGTTTGCGGACAGCCTCAGCTACTTAGTGAGGCCCTCTGCAACTCAGACCCGGTTTCAAAATAAAGAATAAAAAATAGGGCAGGGGGGTGTAGCTCAGAGGTCGAATGCCCCTGGGTTTCATCCCCAGACCTGCAAAATAATAATAATAATAATAATAATAATAATAATAATAATAGGGCCGGGGATGTAGCTCAGAGGTAGAATGCCCCCTGGGTCCGATCCCCAGTACCAAAAAAAGTGTATTCTGTAGTCACTAATTCTGAAAGTAAGCACATGTCATAATTAGAAAAACTAAATAAAAGAATATTGGGGTACGGCACTAAAGGTTTTTTACTCTTTTAACTTGAATTTCCTAATTCATTCTGTATCCTTGACAACTCTACCTCTTCACATGGCTAAACCATCAAGATGTTTCCTCTCTTAGGTAACTAGAAAAATATGTCCTATCTTTATTGGCCTGTCTCAGTCAAGAAATATATACTAATTGGATCATCGGGGTTATGATCCTGTAATACATATTTTTAAATAGACACAGAACCCTGTCCTTGAGTATGTACAAATTAGACATGTAATCAGTAACTGGAAAATGATGAAAGTAAATGGAGTAGAAGAGTAGGCCCAACGTTGTACTAAAAGATTGAAGAATATACTAATTTTATCCAATGTGAGACCATTTGAACAATGACTTAGAAGCAGAAAACTGAGAATCAGGCTTTGCCATTCACTGATGACCACTACCTCTCTAGCAATTCATCTGACCTTGCCAAACCTACTGTAACAAGCAGAAATTACTATTATTTGGATAGGTTAATAGAATGTAAATCTCCAGAGAGTAAGTTGGAGGCATGATTGCATCTTCTGATTCAGAAGTCTGATTTCTAACATTTTGGTGAGGAGGCATATTTATATTCCTGGGTGGTGGATCTCATTCATTTACCTGTGTTCCTGTTTATACTAGTGGCTGTGTCTGCTAACACTAGATCTCCACAAAGACTTAAGGAAACCCTAACCCCTTGAGTTCTCAAGAAGCTACTGCCTGTTCCCACAGAATGAAGATAAGGAACACGGTTATTTAACATTTAGGAGAAAAAAAAACTACCTTTCAGATGGTATTGAGAATAACTATATCTCTGGTTTAGCCTCAGATTCCATATTGATTTTTTAATTGGTTTTTGAGCAATAACTTTTTCCTGGTTGCTTAACCAGTCATACAAGTTGAGACTTCTGTCTCTAGAGCTATTTTATAATAGCTGCTTTGGGAGAACAGATGAGAAATAGTAAGTCAGCTAGATATTTTATGAGTATTGAAATCCCTTCCATTCAGAAATGCAAATAAAATAACCAGCATGAGCAATCAGCTTATGTCAGATTCCATGGGTTTATATTACATAGGGAAATTATAGTGCAACCTGAAACATGCTTCTCAACGAATCCATCATGGTATCACAGTTGAATGTAAACCCTTGAGCTTTTCTTCTGTGAAAGGTTTCAGAAATCACCTTTTATAAACTGCCTAGGGGATAGGGGAAACTAAGATGATACTAACAAATGCTATCACTGTTAGTGGCTGCCTTCCAACACCAAACCATACCAATTAAATAAAGCAGAAACCTAGGATACTGCTCACCTTTGGCTTACTCTGTGTACATAACAATTATATACTCACTGCCACTCTGGGTCAGACCCATAATTCAAGATACATTCTGTCTCTGAAAATGGTACCAGGAAACTGCTATGGAAGAACAGGGTTGCTCTGGTGTTTTTTATCCTTATAAGTTAGGGCAGTTCAGCCAAAAAGTGCAACAGAAGCTAGATAGGTAACTGTTTTTAACCAGATTCAAGAAACCAAAGTTCTAATTAGAGAACATAAAATCAGAATTCTCCCATCTTTGGCTGCTGCTCCAGTGTCTCATAGTATTCTAGGACTATCTCCTCATTTAATAATGAACTGGCCTTGCGATCTCTAAAGCTTTTCTTTCTTTCTTTCTTTTTATAATTTTATTTATTTATTTATTTATTTTTATTTATTTAATTTTTTTTTTTTTTTTTTTTTTTTGGTGGTACTAGGAGTAGAACCTAGGGTTTTTCTACCTCCGGGCTATCCTTCCAGACCTATTTTATATTTTATTTGGAAACAGGGTCTCACTAAGTTGTTGAGAGCCTCACTAAGTAGCTGAGGCTGGCTTCGAACCTGTGCAATCCTCCTGTCTCAGCCTCCCAAGTGCGGGAATTACAAGCGTGTGCCACCATGCCCGGCTCTCTCTAAAGCTTTTTGTGGCTCCCCTCTGTTTACTCTATTCACTATGGTTTCAGATATGAAAAATCTGCTGGCCACAAAAATCCAGTATACTGATTGAATATAGGGAATCAATCAAATTTTAAGTTGACAATGAGCGAAAGAAACATATTTTCTGTTTTAAATCATTCCATTTGCACATTCTAATTTCTTAAAAGTTTGGCTTGATGGATGCTATATCCTGTGCCTGTAAGTCTACATTGATATATCGCAGGTCTGGATAGAATATGTAATATCTCCTACTTATATTATCCTAGACTCTCATATGATAAGGATCTGTATCTAATGATACATAGAATTTTGTTAAGCTTTACAGTATAGATCTCTTTTACTCCCTGTATATGTATCAAATGAACTCATCCTTGTGTTTTCTCATAAGGGCCCTGGTGTTTACTGACATATATCAAGACGCTGTGTGGCTCTATAGGGGACTAAACCATTTGACAATTTGTGTACATAGTCATCTTACATTATTTAAGCCCTGATCTCAGCATTCTAATTTCTCTGTATTCCCCAAAGTGTATAATGTGGACGTGCTTGAAATTGCTTATAGATTGCTTGCACATTCTTGTTTCTAAGTTTTAGCACAGACCAGTTCCTTCTCTTTAGAATGCCTTCCCCTGACTTCCCTCAAGCAGTTCATACCTTATCTTGTAACGTTCCAAATCTAAAGTCACATCCTGTAGAAATCTGTCTCTGATTAATCTCATTCATCTGATTCCTTTATTCTAATACTTCTGTTTCCCAGTCTATTAAACTGTTTTGTTTCTTTGTAGTTATTATTTCTGTACATTGTCAGTCAAAATACATAGTGATTCTAGGAATGAACTTCCTCCATCCCTTTTTTTTTTTTTTTTTTTTTTTTTTTTTTTTTTTTTTTGCAGGTCTGGGGGTGGAACCCAGAGGCATTTGACCTCCAAGCTACACCCCCTGCCCTATTTTTAATTATTTATTTATTTATTTATTTATTTTTGGTGGTACTGGGGTGGAACCCAGAGGCTTTCTACCTCCGGGCTATACTCCCAGACCCATTTATATTTCATTTTGGAAACAGGGTCTCCCTAAGTTGCTGAGAGCCTCACTAAGTAGTTAATTCTTTATTTTGAAACAGGATCTCACTGAGTTGCGGAGGGCCTCACTAAATAGCTGAGGCTGTCCTCGAACTGTGATCCTCCGGTCTCAGCCTCCCGAATGCTGGGATTACAAGCGTGCGCCACCACACCCGGCTTGTTTATTCTACTCAAACATTTTTGAAGGCCTGCTAACAACCTTTCAGTTTCCTCAGAATTCCAGTCTACCTTTCATACCCTTTCCTTTTACTTTATAGTTATATTCCTAAGAAACAAGGCATGTATTCCAGGCTTGGCTTCCACCTCAGCATGTGTAGGGCACATGCTGAATAGGTCCCTACAGTTGGAAAGGACTTACTTTGGTTTGACAATCTCTGTATTCTACTCAGACGCCTTATCACGTCTACTTAAGAAGTAGATTTGAGACCAGGAGTAGATCTGGAGATGGGAGTGAAGAAATGTCTACTGAAAGCCAAGTTAATGTTCTTCCTTTTTATACAAAACCTATTTCGTTAGCAGATCACCCGACACTCTCCTGCTCTGCCTCTTTTCTAAGAGTCAGGGTTAGTTTAAGAAAAAGCCTCTTGCTAGAAGCCATGACCTAGCACTTTTATCCCCTCCATCTGGTGTGCGGCCTCATGGGGCTATGCTGCTATGCAGGAGGTGAGCAGTGGAATTCTTTAGATGATGACTTCTGAGCCCACATGCGGAGGCAGTGGGGGTGGGAAGCAGGGAGAGCAGTGAGAGCCAAGATCAATGGACCAAAGAGTAAGGTTTACTGGGAGAGAAATCCTTACTAGGTAGACTCTTCCTGAAGTCTTCTTCCCCAGCTCAAGTAGAGCCCAGGTCAGGGAGCTGAGCCTCCCAGGTCTGTAATTAATGAACACCTCAGCCTACAACTTCCCATTCAGCCTTCACAGTTGGGTGCCTCAGTGGGATAGGTAGGGGTTCTAGGGCTTGTTCTCTAATAGAATCATTTCAGAATTGAACAGGGTTTCCCTTGTGCATTCTCATTCTTTCTCCCTCTCTCTCTCTCTCTCTTTTAATGGGGGTGGAACCCAGGAGCTTTCTACCTCCAGGCTATACTCCCAGACCTATTTTATACTTTATTTGGAAACAGGGTCTCACTAAGTTGCTGAGAGCCTCACTAAGTAGCTGAGGCTGGCTTCGAACATGTGCGATCCTCCTGTCTCAACCTTTCAAGCACTGGGATTATAAGCATGCGCCACCACGCCCGGCTCATACCCTCTCTTGAAGATGCTTTTTCACTGCCTTGCACCTAAACAGAGGTCCAGATTTTGAATGAAGGTGGGAGGAGGGGTTGGAAGCAGCAAAAGATTTTGATCAAGTGAAAATCTGTTGTCTGCTTCATCTCACTATGTAGGTAAATGCCCCTTCTTGATGGAGATGAATTGCTCGTCTCAGCTAGAGGACCCAGGATCTTTACTAGGTCATGAGTAGATATGTGGCTTAGGATAAGGTGGTTTCTTAGCACCCTTATTCCTTGTTCTTTTCTAACCCAGGGATTGATATCATTTCAAAAAAGAATGAAGTCTTGAGCCTGGTGTGGTGGCACATGCTTATAATCTCAGCATTCCAGAGGCGGAGACTGGAGGATCACTGTTCACGGACAGCCTCAGCTACTTAGTAAAGCCCTTCACAACTCAATGAGGCCATTTAAAAAAATAGAGAATAAAAGCCGGGCGTGGTGGCGCATGCTTATAATCCCAGCATTCGGGAGGCTGAAACCAGAGGATCACGGTTCACGGACAGCCTCAGCCTCTTAGGCCCTCTGCAACTCAGTGAGACCCGGTTTCAAAATAAGGAATTAAAAATAGGGCAGGGGGTGTAGCTCGGAGGTCAAATGCCCCTGAGTTCCATTCCTGATACCACACCAAAAAAAAAAAAAAAGTCTCAAGAAAACTCTAATATGTACCTTATAAGCTCAAAGTCTGTGTGGTGTTTGGTGGTGATGTGTGTGTGTTTCTGGGACTTGAACCCAGTGGGCATTCTACCTCCAAGGTATACCTCCAGATCAATTTTACTTTTTATTTGGAAATTGGACCTTGCTAAGTTGCTGAAAGTCTCACTGCTTACTGAGACTGGCTTTGAACCTGTGATCCTCCTGTCTCAGCCTCCCAAGGGATTACAAGCATGCGCCACCATGCCCAGCTCAACAAAGTTTGTTTATTGGTACTGGGGATTGAACCCAGAAACATTCAACTTGTAAGCTACACTCCCAGCCCTATTTTTTATTCTTTATTTTGAAACAAGGTCTTACTAAGTTGTGGAGGGCCTAAGTAGCTGAGGCTACCTGTGAACTGTGAACTGCGATCCTCCTGTTTCAGCCTCCCAAATACTGGGACTATAAGCGTGTGCCACCATGCCTGGCTTTATTTTGAAACAGGGTCTCACTAGGTTGATGAAAGTCTCACTTCTTGCTGAGGCTGTCCTTTAACTTGGGATTCTCTTATCTCAGCCTCTCAAGTACTGGAATTATAGGCATGCACCACCATACCCAGCTCAAAGTCTTAATAATTCCCTCTCATGGCTTCTCACAAATATTTCTATTCTATCTATACATTTGGTATCACTTGAAAAGAACTAGATATATTAAAACAAAAATTTTAATGTTAATCTGAAGAGGCAAAAAGAACCACAGAGAACTAGGAGTAGAGCTGTCTGCATACAGGCCACTCTGCGGAACACACATAAGCAGTGGCAGGAAGGGCATTAGATGAGGAGGCTCAGCTGTTCCTTTGTAACCTCTGCTCACATGCTATCCTGGAACCTCTGTAGGGCTGAGTGTGCTGTAGCAGTTTCTGTTTTATTCTTGTTGCCTAAAAACAAGGCATCATCAGGCTTTGAAGAAAGCAGACAGGATTTGACGTCAAAGACATAGATTTGAGTTCTGGCTCAGCCATTTCTATCCATGTGATCTTGGACAAATCACTGAGCTTCTCTGAATGGCATCCTTAAAATGTACTCGACCCCTACAGAGTTGTTGTGAGAATGATGTATATGTTCAAGCATTTGTGCACAAAAATTCTAGGGGGAAGCCTACTTTGGGAGTTATCAAAGAATGAAATTATCTTCCTGTTGTCTTCACTTAGCATAGCCTATTCAGTCAGGGTGATAACAGGCTGGTGGTGTTGACATAAAATCACCAGATTTTGGCTCCTTTGGTAAAAAAGAGAGCTCCCATGTCCATCTACTCCAGCCAGACCCATGGACAAATGGAAATGAGCAAAGCAAAATTGTAAACCAAAGTAGTTCAGAGTTAGGGTGCAAAGAGAGAAATGCATATCTTGTATTCTCAAATGCTGGGTAACTAAAACATCTTAGGTAAATGAGGAAGAGCCACAAAGATGCTCAGCGATAATTTAGGCCATGATTGGGAAGTGGGTAAATGAGCTTATAAATTCTTTCTTCCCCTTTACCTTTTAAGGCTAGGTAGCTAGGTATATTAATGATACTCCACTGGCTATTGCCTAAAACTTGTCAATTAACCTAAAAAGAAAAAACAGCTCCAGGAAAGCTTAGTTCAAGTCACTGCTTGGTCTCTTCCAATGCCTCTCTTACAGAGATCACCCCTGGAATCCTAAGCTATCCTCTTTACTAAGCCAAGTGTTTAAAACAACAGGTCATGAGTAGCAGGCTCAGCAATTCCATATCCCCCAATCAGTTGTAGAAAACTGCCATCAATCAGAGCACGTGGGATGTACAGCTCATCCTGTCCACTGTGAGCCAGCCTTGAGACCTGCAGTTTTAGCCACACTGCCAGGTGGCCATCCTCCACCCTCAGTCTCTTTTCCCCATGCCCTTTCCATCCATCCCCAGTCACCTCCCAGGAGATACCAGTTCTCAAACCAAACAGTTGTCTCTGTGTTGATAATGCAACCTTTGTAATTTTCCTTAGATATGGCTGGACTTTTTGAAAAATTTGTTGGCATCTGGGTTGCTTTTATTATTATTGTTGGATAGAGGCGATGACTATATAACTCTTAGGCAACCTGAAAGGTTACGTTTATGTCATATATGTTTACCTCCTGTATGTGTGAATAGGCACATGCATTACATGTCCTCATGGTTGTGCTCAGACTAATGGAGAGGGCAAAGAGTATAAAGAAAGCATCTCTTTTTTTATTTTACATTGCTTCAAAGATGCCCAACCCCCCTAGCAGTAGGCAGTTTCCCAAGTGGAGGTGGGGGCAGAGGCCTCCACCAAGGCCATCAATAACCAGGTGTGAGCTACAGGTCTCTGTGTAATGCGAAGCTCTCCCGTATTTCATGTCTGCGCCCAGGGGCAGCTCTGCAGGATTGCTCTCGGAGCGCTCTGTGTCTGGCACCTCTCTCCACAAGGCCGAGCGCCCAGGGTCCCACGACCTGCCCAGGAATGCATCGCATTGTTCTCTGGTGCTGTAACTTGGCTGCAAGAGTTAGGCTGAATGCTTTCCTGGGATGAGAAACATACTCTCCCTGGCGTCTTCCCTTTTTCCCAGCTAGCTTGGGCTTCTGCCCTATGACCACTGAAAGCACGTAAATAAAAACCTCAGAAAGGCTAAAGAAAAATAATTCTGATTATCTGTCTTCTGTTAAGCATGTAAAAACTCATGTCTTGAGTGGTCTGAGAATCTGGCAAAGGGCATAGCGGTTGGTGCTTTTGATAAGAGATGTGAAAGGAGGAGACTGCCACGGGGAGGAAGAGAGCACGGTCGTGGGCATTCCTGCATTAGCGCCACAAAATGTCTGCAAATAGACCCTCAGGACAGTGTTGGGTTAATTAATCCCCGATTTCATTTTTCTAACATTAAGAGTGTGGATGTGGATTAGTGCCATTATTTGGGCTAATAACAGCTTTCATCTGCAGAGCTAGGTTAAAGCTAACAGTCTCACTTTTCCTTAAGAGAAATGGGCTACAGGGTATGTAGCTGAGGTACTTCAGTCATGTGGTTGCCTAAATCAATCCTTAAAGGATAGAGATAGTATCCTGTCCATTAACTTAATATCCAGATAGCACTTACCACAATGCATTATACCTAAATATTTATCAAAAGTTAAAAGAAATGAGGAACAACAAGGAGTGGAAGAGAGGAAAGAGGTTACAACACCGCTGACAGGAGGGACAGACTGCTATCAAATAGAGGAGGGATGGCAGAGGGGGTGATTAGGGGTAGGGGGAAGAGAGCAGCAAAAATGGAGCCCTAACTACACATAATAAAGTTCTCATTTTGTTGGTTGGTCCAAATATACTAGTTTCTGTTTGTATAGTGCAGAGTGAATGCCAGTTGTCCGAAGCCAACTGGAATGCAGGGACATGCTAAGGACTGAGAGGAAAAACTAATTGCTTAGCCATCATTCTTGGGGTCACACAGCTTCTGTACTGGGGCTCAGACATCTCTGCCCTCACTTACCCACCTCCCTTTTCAAACTTCTTACTCTAGACAGCTAACTCTTCTCTTAGCCAATTACTATAGGAAACTACAAAAATCCACATCCTTATGAATTAGAATTTGGAGCCCAGGAAAAAGCATGGAGTAGTAAAAGATGACAGAAGAGGTTAGCCCACTTCCACAAGGAGAGAGCCAAAAGTCAGAGGTTAGGTAATAGGGCACAGGGAGACTGAGCTCAGACCAACTTCCCACAGAAGGCTGAGACCATTGTTGATGTGGTAGCCTGGATATTCATGTAGAATATTCTTGACTGGGACTTGAGGCTCTTGCAAACAGTCTGGTATATAAGCAGTCTTTATAATTCACTCAACACTGGTTTTTATTTTTTTGTGTCTGTGGTACTGGGGATTGAACCCAGGGACAATCTACTCTATACCCCTGGCCCTATTTTGTTTTTTTTTTTTGAAACTGCTCGGGAGGCCAATACAGGGAGATAATGAGGTTGAGGCCAGCCTAAGCAACATACTAAGACCCTGTCTCAAAAAACAAAAACTTAAGGCCGGGCGTGGTAGCACATGCTTGTAATCCCTGCGCTTGGGAGGCTGAGACAGGAGGATCACACAGGTTCGAAGCCAGCCTCAGCTACTTAGTGAGGCTTTCAGCAACTTAGTGAGACCCTGTTTCCAAATTTAAAAAAAAAAAAACCTTTCAGTATACAGTGATGGCCTCATGTCGCCTTTGAGATCAGGCCCACTTACCCTCTCCCACCCTCTATGAGTTACCTATCTTTTACTTAGTGTTTCCCAAATCTAGCTACCCATCAGAATAATGCATGGGGGGGGGGATCCCAAGCCTAGTCAGACTTACTATATTACTTTTTCAGTGCTGCTCTATGGTGTTCTATGGTCTCTCAGGCATGGGAACCACTGCATGGCACCTCTGGGTGAATAGGCAGCAAGTGAGCAGAGAAGTGCCATCTGATGTAGGTAGGAAAGAAAATATGTGTTTGTATAGTTATGTGATTTCCCCTCTTTAACACAGTAGTTTATAAACATGTGAGCATGTGAATGGAACCTTATTCACTATGGTTAATTCTGTCTAGCAATCTTAGGCTCTTGATAGTAGAATGCCATAGCCTAAGAATGTCTCCTGAGGCAGCAGAAAATCTGATCAAGCTGTCCAAGAAAGGGACATGCAGTATCAGCTCTGTCCTATCCACCCTCAACAGGGTAGGATCAAAGAAAGCTGTCTCCAGATACCTTCCTCTTATACACCTAAGAAGTATTGGGGACCAGCGCAAGGGAGAGGAAAAGGAGCCTTTACCAGGTACTTTAGTGCAGCTGAAAACCCATCTTTTCTACTCTCCCTTCAAACCTCCAGAGGGGAAACTGGGGAGCCACTTGGTTTCTTATATCCCCTATCAACTCAGTCCCAGGGCTAAGGAATCAGCCAGGACACCATGCTCCCTCTGGGTTACTCTCCAAGTCCTTAAATAGAAGCTGTAGCAGCCCAGTGTTGAAGGTGGAGGAAGGCGTGCATGCAAGGATCTTGTGCTTTTGAGTTGGGAGGCTTGAAGTAGAGGGATGAGTGAGGTATCTATGTGCTCAGGTCTGGTCCAGCCATTCTGCCTTCTTGGGGGCCTTGCAAGTATGGACGTCCACGGTGTTTCTGCATTCCTTGCACCTCACAGCACAGCACCAGTGGAATTTGCACTCACACTGGGTAACACGGGTGACTCGAGTTGTGTCGTACCCTCGGCCACAGCACATAATTTCACAGCCATCTGTTCCTTTAGATGTCTTGCTGCAGACCCGGCCTGCAGTGCCTAGGGAACCTGGGTTGGGGAAGAGAGGGAGTAAGAACAAAGTTACCTCTTATTCCAGCCGCTCTAGACACCCTTACCCACATCTCAGAAGGAGACAGTAAAAATCTCCTGTTCTGAAGATACATCAATAGCCAGAATGATCATTTCTTCATTGCCTTCTGCACCAGACTTATTTCTTCCTACCAGCAAGGCTCCATAAAAGCCATAACTTCACCTGTAATACTCTCCCTACCAATACATATTTCTAAAACCTCTGAAAATCTAACCCTGAAATGTTCATAATTGTTAAAGCTGGATGAGGGTTTTCTACTTTATGTTCAAATTTTTCCATAATAAAAAGTGGTATTTGGAAGGCTGAGGCAGGAGGACTGTTAGCTTGCAAGTTCACAGCCAGCCCAGGCAGTTTAGCAAGACCCTGTCTCAAAATAAAAAATAAAAGTTGGGTGTGGTGGCACTCACTTGTAATCCCAGTTCTTGGAGGCTGAGATGGAAGGATCATAGGTTTGTGGATAGTCTCAGCTGCTTAGTGAGGCCCTCTGCAACTTATTGAGACCTTTTTTCAAAATAAAGAAAGAAACCAAAATTGGGCTGGAGGTGGAGCTTGGAGGTAGAATGCCCCTGGGTTCCATCCCAGTATTGCAATAAAAAAAATAAAAATGACTGGGGATGTAGCTCAGTGGTAAAGTATCCCTGGGTTCCATCCCTAGTACCAAAAAAAAAAAAAAAAAAAAGTAAAACAACAGTAAAAACTTAGCCTATGAGTTATCTCTTCTGAGAAGTCTTAACACAATTCTAATCCAACTACAACTTGTTAGTACTTTGATCCTTAGTTTATATTTTATTTAAGTTGTACTATACAGAGAAGTATGTCCACTAAAAATATGGGCCTTGACATCAGATTGTCTGAGTTCAACTCCCAGTACTGCCACTTCTTAGCTGTGTGATTTAGCAAGTCAGTTAATGTCTCATATGAAAATGGACATAATAATCACATCTTGGTGGACTGTTATAAATTATCTCTGTCCAGTGGGAGTAGTGAACTGATTAGCAAGACTGGCTGGAGGGATATCCCAAAGGAGTTCCTAAGAAATGTCCCTTGCGTGATCCCCCTATAATACAGGGACTCTTAAAGGGTAGGTCTGATGTTTTCACCCTGAATAGGGAATGTTCAGTACCTTATTCTGACAGATTTAAAAAACAGAGATCCTATCAACAGATAAAAAATCAGAATTTTAGATGGGTTGGAACATAAAAAACCCATTCCAACCTTTTCCTTTATTAAAAAATACCCAAAGAAGGGAAAGTGACTAGCCTAGAAATTCAAGAAAGAGTAGATTAACTAATTTCAATAGCACTAGTCTGCAAAGTTCACTACAACATAGGGGGGAAATGCTAGAACTTCTATATTTGTCTTTCAGTTTAAAATACCTCTTTTAGCCAGGCATGGTGCCACACACTTGTAATCTCAGTACTTAGGAGGCTGAGACAGGAGGATCATAGGTTTGTGGCCAGCCCCAGTTACTTAGTGAGGCCTCTGCAACTCAGTGAGACCCTGTTTCACAATAAAGAATAAAAAGTAGGGCTGGGGGTGCAGCTCAGAGGTAGAATGCCCCTGGGTTCCATCCCTAGTACCACAAGAAAAAAAGAATAAAATACCTATTTGAGGGCTTCTTATATACATACATATAGTATAGTTAAAACAATATATATAAATAAATATACATATAGTAGAGGTACATGCTCAATTTTTTTTTTTTTTTTGCAGTACTGGGGGTGGAACCCAGGGGCACTCTACCTCCAAGCTACACCCCCAGCCCTATTTTTTATTCTTCATTTTGAAACAGGGTCTCACTGAGTTGCAAAGGGCCTCACTAAGTAGTAGCTGAGGCTGTCCATGAACCACAATCTTCCTTTCTCAGCCTGCTCAATTTCTTTTTAACAATAGGAGTATACAATTTAAAATGTTAGGGAACACTGCTCTAGGTCATATATAAAAATGTTATTTTATATGCACATACACACACGCTATTCTTTTTATGTATGTGTGGTACTGGGGATTGAACCCAGGGGCATTCTGCCTCCAAGCTATACCCCCAGCTTTATTTTTATTCTCTGATATTTTGTTTTGTTTTGGTTTGGTTTGGGTTTTTTGGGGGGTGGTACTGGGGGTGGAACCCCAGAGGCTTTCTACCTCCGGGCTATAATCCCAGATGTATTTTTTATATTTTATTTGGAAACAGGGTCTCACTAAGTTGCTGAGAGCCTCACTAAGTAGCTGAGGCTGGCTTCGAAACCATGTGAGCCTCCTATCTCAGCCTCCCAATTACTGGGATTACAAGCACGCACCACCATGCTGGGCATATTATTCTCTATATATGTGTTATTCCCATAACTCCTAGGGCTAGGTCTTTTTTTTTCTCTTTTCTTTTCTTTTCTTTTCTTTTCTTTTTTGGTACCAGGGATGGAACCTAAGATGTGCTCACTGCAAGCCAAGTACTTTTTGCAAGTACTTTGCCACTGATATACATCCAGCCCATAGCTGAGTCTTAAGTCCTTTTCTTGGGCACCAAAAACATGTACACTCTGGAGTTGTACTGTCCCATGTAGTATCTACCAGCTAGCTACACGTGGTCTTTCAGTTTTCTATTAAGACTGATCTAAAAATTTAATTTCTTAGTCACATTAGAGATATAGTAGTCCCCATTATCTGTGGTTTTACTTACTGTGGTTTCAGCTACTCTTGGTCAGTTGTAGTCGAAAAAATATTAAATGAAAAATTCCAGAAATAAGTAACTCATAAGTTTTAAGATTTTATTACAGTATACGATTAAGATTGTTCTAGCCGGGTATGGTGGTGCACACTTGTAATCCCAGCATTTGGGAGGCTGAGACAGGAGGATCGTGGTTCGAGAACAGCCTCGGCTACTTAGTGAGACCCTTTGCAACTCAGTGAGACCCTGTTTCAAAAATAAAGGATTAAAAAATAGGGCTGGGGGTGTAGCTCGGAGGTAGAATGCCCCAGGGTTCCATCCTCAGTACTGCAAAAAAAAAAAAGATTGTTCTATTTGGGCTGAGGGTATACAGTAGTAGTGACTGTCTATTATGTGCAACACCCTGTGCTTGATCTCCAGTACCACACAAAAAAAAAAATTCCATTTTATTAGTAGTTATTGTTAAGCTCTTACTGTGCCTAATTTAAAAATTAAGCTTTATCATAGGTGTGTTTATATGAGAAAACATAGTATATATGGGATTTGCTACTATCTGCAGTTTCAGACCCTCACTAGAGATGTTGGAATATATCATTTACTGATGGGGGAACTGCTATATTTCAAGTAGTCAAAAATCACACATGGCTAGTTGCTACTGTACTGAAAAACACAGCTATGAGAATACTATGTCATCACAGAAAGTTCAGTGGGACAATACTGCTGTGGAGGGAATACCTGGCTCCATACTCCTGGCATGATTTGTACCCTTTGAATTCCAGGACCCACTTTGGGGCTTATGAAACCTAATTTTATGCCTCTGATAAAAATTAACACATATATGACTCATCCTCCCTCCTAACTCCAAAGATCCTTCCTCAAAGGTATATTTAGCCAGGCATGGTGGCACGGGACACGCCTGTAATCCCAGTACTGGGGAGGCTGAGACAGGAGGATTACAGGTTTGCAGAAAGCCTCAGCTACTTAGGCCCTCCAAAACTTAGTGAGACCCTGTTTCAAAATAAAGAATAAAAAACAGGGATATGGATATAGCTCAGAGGTATAACTCCCCTGGTTTCAACTCTCAATTCCAAAAAAAATATAAACCACAAAGATATGTTTTAGGCATGGTAAATATGCTTACACCTGGGAAGCTGAGGCAGGAGCAGTGTATGTTTAATATCAGCCTAGGCAACTTGGTGAGACCCTTTCTCAAAATAAAAAGGAGCCGGGCGTGGTGGTGCACGCTTGTAATCTCAGCATTTGGGAGGCTGAGACAGGAGGATCACCATTCGCAGACAGCCTCAGCTACTTAGTGAGGCCCTTTGCAACTCAGTGAGACCCTGTTTCAAAATGAAGAATAAAATATAGGGCTGCAGGTGTAGCTCATAGGTAGAATGCCCCTGGGTTCCATAAATAAATAAATAGATAGGGATAGGGATATAGCTCAGTGGTAGAGTACTTTTATGTTCAGTCCCTGGTACTAAGGGGGAAAAAAAAGCGTACACCTTGGATGTTATGGATTTATTTCCAGACATCCAGAGCCTAATCCTCTGAATTAGGCTATGTGGGAAACATCACACCTAGTGACAGAAAATAGTCAGCAGGGCCCCCCAACCTCCTTTCTTCTAGCACTCTAAAAAGTACACATACTTTCTCTGATACTTGAGTAAAAGCTCTATCTTCCTCTGTACAGTTTTGCTCTAAGCCACTTGACTTTCTAGGAATGACAGTGATGAATGAAAATAGCCGAGGTTTTGGCTCCGACTTACTGAAGTCCTGAGTGTTAATGCAAGAGCCTGAGAGCCTCATGACAGTAACCACAAAAGAAGCAGCTCTATTGAACTGTGTGTTGCTACTAGTTTAACCTCTCTGAACCAGAAATTTTGAGCCAGGATGATAACTTCCACTCTCTTGGGGAATACCCTAGCCCTTCCAGCATTCCCAAGAATTCCACTACAAAGCCTGGCATTGTGGGGCTTGCCTGTAATCCCAGTACTTAGGAGGCTGAAACAGGAGGATCACAGGTTTGATACCAGCCTCAGTAACATAGCAAGACTCAGAAACCTAGTGAGACCCTGATTGAAAACAAAAAATAAGGGCTGGAGGTGGGTTCAGAGGTAGAATGCCTCTGATTCAGTCCTCAGTACCACAGCGCGTGCACGCACACACACACACACACACACATACACACACACACACACACACACACACACACCACCAACACCACCAACACCACCACCTGGAACAAATAAAAAAACAACTATTTTCTTCTTGCTACTAACCATTTGCTGCTTTGTGAGACACTGTCTTTGGTAGGGATCTCCTTTTCCTTGTTTTCCCTGACTCCATTTTAACATCTTAAATGGATAGATAGAGCTTTTCAAGATAATTCATGGTCTGATCCTGGTCTATCTAACTCGAGTCTCCCTTGCCAGAAACCTCTACTCAGACTGATCTGCTCTGTCCCTTAAGCAGGGCATGTGCTCCCACTGACTACTCTGCTTGTGTTTAAAACATACCTTTAACTATTATTTTGTTCTTTGTTGCTATCCAGATAATCTTCAACCTTTAAGGGGCAGCTTAAATTTCACATTTTCAAATAAACTTTTTTTTATTTTTTTTATTTTACCTAGTCATCTTTCTTTGTTGTTGCATTTGTTTACCCATTACCTCTTGTTTTCTTGTTTGTTTTCGTCAGTGCTGGACATAGAACCCAGGACATTATGTATGGTAGGCAAGCACTCTACCTCTAAGCCACATCCCTAAACCAATCTCACTTTTTTCTTTCTTTTTTATTTGTTGTGGTACTGGGGGTGGAACCAGGGGCTTTTCTACCTCTGGGCTATACTCCCAGACCTATTTTATAATTTATTGAGAAACAGGGTCTTACTAAGTTGTTGAGAGCCTCACTAAGTAGCTGAGGCTGGCTTCGAACCTGTGCAATCCTCCTGTCTCAGCCTCCCAAGCACTGGGATTACAAGCATGCGCCACCACGCCCAGTTCCCAATCTCATTCTTTTATCTAGACTGTTAACAGGCAAAGCCTTAGTGCTATAGTTTATATTTGTTTAGCCCATACGTTGCCTAGAATTGAAAACAGGTGACTTCATTTAAACATCCTCTTGAGTTGTGCCTATGGTATCCTAGGTGCTGGGAATGTAAGACAGTGATTCATGACCTCAAGCAGCTGTGTGACCTCCTCTCCACTTGGGGCATGGGGCTGGGTGGACTGCGGCACCAATCTATGACCATGTTCTAATGTGGGGAGGGGACTGACTCCTCCCGTGAACCCCTCTCCTAGCTCCTGCGACTGGACACAATGTGAGTAACCAGAGGTGCCTGCACTGAGAACTGGGGTTCCATGTCTCCGCTCACTCCCATACTCACCTGCAGCCTTGTCCAGAACACAGTAATCTGGGGAGTTGTCAAAGTAGACAAGATCAGTCCGGGTGGCTCGGCGATAACCTTGGCGGGCTGCTGTGAAGTTGGCACCATCCTGGGTGGCTGTCACCTGCACGGCTCCATCATAGCGTCGCCGCAGGTAATCACCTGTGCGGCGGAAGTCTGAGAGTGCACGCCAGCAGGTGCGCAGAGTACAGGAGCCACTCACGCCATGGCACTTACACTCCAGCTTCAGAAATCGCCGCACAGCCTGCAGAAGCGAGGGAGGAAGAGGCAAGTAGGAGAAGAGAACAATTCAGGGCTCTTTTCAGCCATGGCTGGGGCTGAGGCAGGAATGCTCTGACATCTGTTGGTCCTGGCTGTCTAGAACCCTTGATGGTTCTCTTCCACATCAGACCCCACCCATTCTTCCTCATCAAATTAAAGAAGCTCCTCTTTTAGGAAATCTCCCTGGACCAATAGTACTTTGCTTGTCATGAAAGCCTGCTGGACCATAGAGCCATAGAATTCTTTTTATGAGAGACAGGTGTGGTGGCACACACTTGTAATACCAGTACTTGGGAGGCTGAGACAAGAGGATCACAGGTTCACAGCCACCCCCAGCTACTTAGTGAGGCCCTCCACAACTTAATGGGACCCTGTTTCAAAATAAATAAAGCCAGGCATAGTGGTGCATGCTTTCCCAGCTCTTGGGAGGCTGAGACAGGAGGATTGCACAGATTCGAAGCCAGCCTCAGCTACTTAGTGAGGCTCTCAGCAACTTAGTGAGAACCTGTTTCCAAATAAAATATAAAATAGGTCTGGGAGTATAGCCCGGAGGTAGAAAAAGCCCCTGGGTTCCACCCCCAGTACCACCAAAAAGGAAGGAAGGGAGGGAGGGAGAGAGAAAAAGGAAGAAAGAAAGGAAGGAAGGAAGGAGGAAGGAAGGAAGGAAGGAAGGAGAGAAAGAGCCAGGTGTTGTGGCGCGCGCCTATAATCCCAGCATTTGGGAGGCTGAGACTGGAGGATCGCAGTTCGCGGACAGCCTCAGCTACTTAGTGAGGCAAGGCCCTCCACAACTCAGTGGGACCCTGTTTCAAAATAAAGAATAAATAAAGATTAAAAAATAGGGCAGGGGGTGTAGCTCGGAGGTCGAACGCTCCTGGGTTCCATCCCCAGACCCACGAAAGAAAGAAAGAAAAGAAAAGAAAAGAAAAGAAAAGAAAAGAAAAGAAAAGAAAGAAGAATAAAAAATAGGGCTGCGGTTGTAGCTTGGAGATAGAATGTCCCTGGGTTCCATCCCCAGTACAAAAATAATAATAATAATAATAATAATAATAATAATAATAATAAATAAGAAGAAAATAGATCTGGAGGTGTAGCTCAGAGGTAGAATGCCCTTGGGTCCCAACCCCAGTACCGCAAAAAAAAAAAAAAAAAAAAATCTGTTTATGATTATAGTGTGCTTGCACATGCCTTAGTTTTCACACGTTACCATGCTAAGCACCATGCCTTCTGCTTTTGTAGTGCCTCATTTTACAGCACAGTATACATGAGGTGCTCAAATAACAGTGATCAATAAGACTTGAACAAACTCTTATTCTCTCAGTGTTTATGAAGGCAGTTCTTTTCATCTTTAGAAAGCTAACTTCTAAGCCGGGCATGGGGGCGCACGTTTGTAATCCCAGCCTCAGCTACTTAGTGAGGCCCTATGCAACTCAGCGGGACCCTGTTTCAAAATAAAGAATAAAAAAATAGGGCAGGGGGTGTAGCTCAGAGGTCAAATGCCCCTGGGTTCCATCCCCACACCCACAAAAAAAAAAAAGCTAACTTCTGCAGGGCATGGTGGCGCACGCTTATAATCCCAGCACTTGCGAGGCTGAGACAGGAGGATCTGAGACGAGAGGATCGTACCTCAGCTACTTAGTGAGGCTCTCAGCGACTTAGTGAGACCCTGTTTCAAAATAAAATATAAAATAGGTTGGGGGTGTATCCCAGAGGTAGAGGCCCCTGGGTTTCATCCCCAGGGCCACAAAAAAAAAAAAAGAAAAGAAAAAGCAAACTTCTTTTCTCCACCTTTTCCTACTTTATTCCTATTATTCCTATATGGAAACCTACTTGAATCAGTCATTTTCAGGCTCCCTTGCATTAGTGCTCCTGTCCAGGATGTTGGGGATTTGGGAAATGATCCAGAAACCTTCACATCTGGTTGATGGTCACACAAACTGCTCACACCCAGCAAATATAAATGTGCACAAGAGATATAAGTACTGACCGTGCGGCCACAGCGGTTGTTATGTAAGTTCATGAGGGCCCGGGCATCCTTAAGCCTCTTCTCCTTGGCATCCACAAAGGCCTTGGCAAAGCGGACACCATAGTGGATGTTGTCACTGCAGCCACCCCAGTCAAAGTCCCCACGCTGGTCATGGTGTCGACCACGGGTATATGGGTCACAGCTGCATACACTCAGCTCACCCTGGCTACAGGCACGGGTGATAGCGTGGACCACCCCTGCTGATGAGATGGCATATACAAATGCTGCCTCCCGGCTACCTAGAGAAACAGAGAGGTGTATTTCAGGGAAGAGGTCCATGTCTGTCCCCTTCCTCAGCCCACACAGCCTCAGAAACTTCTCTTCTTTCCCAGAGCCATGCCGTATATGGTTCCTTCTTTCCAAGAGCATTCCCCCAGAATATCCAACCTCTTCCCTCAGCCCTCACTAGTCTCCATCCACTTCACTGTGCAACTAACCTCTTGGGCTGGCCTATGTTCTTGTTTCCTCCCAACTTTCCTGGGTCCTTCCACTGGAAAGTTTCATGGTGAATCATCCCCTCTCACTGAGTGCAGCACTAGTGTAGCTAAGCCTGCCTAAGTCCACACGCCAGGCTCTTCAGGCCCACTGTGCTGGACAGTTCCCCTACAATGCAGACCCCAGCCCAGGTGCAGCCTACTTAAGGAGACTTGCTACATTCCCCTCTGTCCTCCTCCCTTCCCTAATCTCAAGGGCAGATGACTCATCACTCCCTGACACCTCCAATTCCCATCTCAGTCCCTTTCTCCTACTCCACTCTCTAGCTCTGCTTAGCTTTTTGGCTGTGCTTGGGCCAATCCACTGGCTCTCCAAATATTTACATATCACCTTTCTGTTTATCTTTTGTTCCCATTACTGTAGTGTTGGGAGTGTCAGGGTATGGTAATGATGGTGGTAATGGCAAGAACCAGAGGTGCTATTGCTAGTCCTCAGCCTTACAGTGCATGGGAGCCCACATGGGCTGGGGAACCAGAGGACAGAGAAAATGGGGGGAGGTGCTAGGGAATGCTCTTTGTCCCATCATCCCAAAGCACAGGGATTTAGAGGAGCCCCGCCTACAAATCCAAGTACTAAGGATCTGTTTCCAGCTATATCCTGAGCTCTTGCCACAGTCGTCTCTCTGATCATGAAGTCCTGTGTGGGAGAAAGGTGAGGGCATCCTGCCTACCCTTCCCACTTGCCCCTCCCCAAGCAAAGAAAGGGGAGGAGCTGGAGCAGGACAGAAGAGGCCCCTACTTCTGAGCATGACACGGCCAAAGACCGTGTGGTCCCGGTCCAACGTGGTGCAGTTCCAGCGGTGATGGCGGAACTGGTGCTGACACTCTCGGATCCATTCTCGAGCCCCCTCGCCCACCGAGCGCATGATGTCTGGGTAACGCTGGCACAGCTGCCGCTGCCGGCTCACCAAACCAGGGATATTGTCACAGATCACTCGGGCCCCCAGTGCCCCGATGTACCTGTAAGGTGGAGATGGCCCAGTCAAAGCATCCAGCTCTTTTCTACATCAGAAGGGGGAAACGAGGAAGGATGTTTGATATCTAGACCTTAGTCAGATTCCTTGCCCTTCCCCTCCCCCAAAGCCAAATTCTCTAAGGCTGATGGGTAGAACCATTCCCCACAAGCTCTGGAGAAATAGTTATACAGTTGCAGAAAGAGTAATTAAGTGGTCTCCCACCATTACTAGTTGCCCAGCCAAAGGCCAAAGTGACACACACTCCCAGAACATAGGCCAGGCATGTGTCATATACACAGAAGCTGTGGGTATGTCACACAAACCCACTGCCTGTTTATTTAATAAACATTAAAATCCTCACAGGAAAATAAACTAACAAAATGAGGGTCTGAGACAACACTCTTACACCCACATGTAAGAGGCCCATCCTGAGTGGTTGGTCCATGAAGGCAGGATTGGTGGCAGGGAGATGGAGACAGGGAGGGGCGGGCAGGAGGAGACATAGGGGACAAGTCTGAGTAATGTTTATGGCTCTAGTTAGACTCAAGCAGCTGAAAATAAATCCTCATTCCCAGTCCAAAGGGGGAGATCTCCTTTTTTTTTTTTTTTTTTTTTTTTGGTCCTGGGGGTTGACCCAGGGATATTCTACCTTTGAGCTGCTGTCCCTAGCCCTTTTTAATTTTTTATTTGGAAACAGGGTCTCACTAAATTGCCGAGGCTGGCCTTGAATCTGAGATCCTCCTTTCTAAACCTTCCAGAAGTACTGACTGACCACCAAGCCTGACCCCAGGGCCTCTTTTCTTTCTCTCTCTCTCTTTTTTTTTTTTTTTTTGTTTTGGTTTGGAGGGGGGGTACTTGGGATTTAACCCAGTAGCATTCCATCTCCAAGCTACACCCTGAGCCTTTTTGTTCTGCTTTGTTTTGTTTTGAAACAGGATCTCACTAGGCTGCTGCGGGTCTTCCTCAGTTGCTGAGGCTCTCCTTGAACCTGCGATCTTCCTGTCTCAGCCTCCCAAGTACTGGGATTGCAGGCGTGTGCCACCATATCCAACTCAAGGCAATATCTTCTCTTCTTTCAAACACTATTAGCCTTGGGCTTCACCACAAGGCTCAGGAAGAGTATGTTAGGGAGAAATAGGAGCATATTACCCTCTTTCCCTAAGAGGCTGCCAAAAGCCTACTTCCTCCAGCTCAGCAGCCCAGCTCTGCTTCTCACTCCTTTCTTTCTCCTACCCCATAACACCTTCCTTGATTTGCTGGGCATCTCTCTCCTTTTCTGAACCACTAGGAGCCATCGAAAGCAGTTGCTGCTGCAGACAGAAAAGCTTTGGTCTGAGCTGTGAATGAGCCAGTGGTTTGGGAACAGCCCCAAAATGGGCCTAGAAGTGGGTGAGAAGGGACGGCAGCAGGTGGGGGAAGGGCAAAGCTAGCCGGTCTGGGGCCTGTGTCCCCTCCCCCACGCATTCCCACAGCCAGCCCTCACCCACAGGCTGGATCACCAGTGGTGACACCCACTCACACAAACACTAGGAGGGCTGATGCTTGCCTCTTCGGGAACTCAGCAGGGCTGATGGGCCCCATCTGTCCCAAGGGAGGGGTGAGAGGGCTGGCCCTCGCTAACAAATCCCATGGAATCAGTGTCCCCGGCACTGTCCATCAGGGCAGCAGCTTCCAGGAACAAACAAAATAAACACCCAGGCTGGGCCAGGCCGGAAAGGGCTGCCTGACGCATAGCCTGGAGTTACACCCACTCGCCCTGGTGCTTTGTTTGGAGAATCAAGACTTTGGAGTTGGAGCTTGTCCCTGTCTCACCACCATTCTTCAATCCCAGAGTGTTGCTCTAGACAATGGGTGCGTGTGCGTGTGTGTGTGTGTGTGTGTGTGTGTGTGTGTGTGTGTGCGCGCATGCGTGTCCCAAAGCTTGGAGGAGGGGGGCTGGATGGGAATGGGAGACCAGTAATCTAGCCCTCATGAGACAGCCTGGAGCGGGGCAGGCCAAACTGGCAAAAAAGCCTTCCTGTGGTCTGACTTAAATCCATTTTGCTGCAGCCCACGTAGGTTCTTCTTATTACATCCTCCATGGGCGTGGGAACATCTGTTCAGTATCTAAGATTGAGAAGATAATTTTTTCTACCACCATGCTTATGGTAAATGCTTCCACACTGCGGAGCATGGAGTGTGCCTGCTCTCCAGTAGTTGGCCCTTACAGTCAGTGAGGGGGCCTCCGAGTGCTGAGCCTGAGCCCATCTCCCTCTCAATTCACCAAATGCTTGCAAAATACCTACCATGTGCCAAGCACTGAGTTCAGCTCTTAAGGGCACAAAGATGTTTGAAGCACCCCCCAGCTCATGGTCTGGAAGAAGGTGCCAGATGCCAGTGACTGCAGTTTAGTGCCCCCTTTCAGAAGTTACTTTACTTCCTTCCCAGCTTCCTGTACCAGATCGCTGTGTCTTCACCTGCTTTTGACCAATTCACATTCCTTCCTTTGACAAAGTGACTCATCCCTCCACTAGACCCCAGAACAGCAGTAGCCAATGCGCAGCTCTAGGTGCATCTGTTAGAAATGCAGAACCTCAACCTCAAGGCCAAGCCAGCTTAATCAGAATCTGCACATCACTAGGGTCCTAAGCGGACTCTGATACACTGTACCATGAAGGCAGGGATTTCTGTCTCCTGCTTTTGTCTTTTTTTCCCCCCTTTGGGAGAGGGAAGGGGGTAGTAGGAATAGAACCCAGAGCCTAGACAAGTACTCTCCCACCGAGCCCTGCCCCTAGCCCTATGTTTCTTTTCCTCACATCTGTATCCCCAGTACTGAAAACAGTGTCTGGCACATAGTACATACTCAATAGCTATTTGATGAATAAACACATAATTGCTCTGATTTATCCCCAGCTTCCATCTCCCCCTAACCAGCCATAAATTGTTTTGCAGTACTGGGGGTGGAACCCAGGGGTTTTCTACTTCTGAGCTATATCCCCGGCCCTATTTTTTATTCTTTATTTTGAAACAAGGTCTCATTAAGTTTCAAGGACCTCACTAAGTAGCTGAGGCTGTCTACATTCCTGATCCTCCTGTTTCAGCCTCCCAAGTACTAGGATTACAATCAAGAGTGCTACCAAGCCATAAACTTTTTAGTTATAGTTTTACTCCTTATCAACATTACCAGTGTATCTGCAGCTATTTTATCTTCTTTCGGTCCTTCCTTCATTTTTGGTACTGGGGATTGAACCCAGGAACAGTCTACCTCGGAGATACACTCCCAGCCCTATTTTATTTTTATTTGTAAACAGGGTCTCACTAACTTCCTGAGGGTTTCCCTAAGCTGCTGAGGCTGGCCTTGAATTTGCAATTCTCTTGTCTCAGCCTTCCAAGTAACGGGATCAGAGGTATGCGGCACTGCACCAGCTGTCTTTGTTATTTTAACGAGGCCAGGATCCTCTTTTCTTCCCCCCACCTTTGTGTACATCTCCTAGTATATATACATGGTTCATCACAGCACATACAGGACTTTTGGACATGGAAATGAAACTATTCACCTTTCTGAATTTATTCTTTCTTTTTTTCTTCATTCCTTTTATGTATTTATTTTTGTTGTTGGTGGTGGTTGTGGTGCTGGGGATTGAACCCAAGACTTCACACATGCAGAGGAATTGCTCTACCTCTAAGCCACATCTCCAGCCCCCAAATCTATTCCTACTACCAAAACATTCATAACATTCACAAAACATTTTTCTGCACATACACGCACACACACAGCAAGAGAAGGGGGGGGGGAGGAGGAAAGACAAGAGATTGAACCCAGGGGCATTCTATTTTGGTCTTTATTTTTGAAACAGGGTCTCACTGAATTGCAAAGGGCCTTGCTAAGTAGCTGAGGCTGTCGGGAACCGCGAGGTTCAGGAACTTTACGTGAGATTATAACACTATGTCCATCAAGGCAAGTCAGAGGAAAACTAGGATGAATAAAGTCACCTGACTCCAAAACCCAAGGTCATTCTTATTCCAAGGGTGAGAGGCATGCAGTGTTTTCTTAGTAGACTAATCTGGCTCCAAATCTTGTAAACTTGAGCAAGTTTTGTTGTTTCTTTTTCCTTTTTGGAGGTGCTGGGATTGAACCCAGAGCCTTACATGCTCCCCAAAAATGCACTACCAGTGAGGCACACCCCAGCTCTTTTTACTTAGAGTCATGGTCTTGCTAAGCTACCTAGGCTGACCTCAAACCTGTGAACCTACTGCAGCCTTGTATACCATCATGCCTGGTTTGAGCAAGTTTCTTAGCACTCTTCTCTTCTCCTTCACTTTCTTGTTTTTTTTGTTTTTTTTTGGTTTTTTTTGGTGGTACTGGGGGTGGAACCCAGGGGCCTTCTTCTACATCCAGGCTACACTCCCAGACCTATTTTATATTTTATTTGGAAACAGGGTCTCTTAAGCCAACTGAGGCTGGCTTTGAACCTGCACAATCCTCCTGTGTCAGCCTCCCAAGCGCGGGGATTACAAGTGTGTGCCACCATGCCCAGCCACTTTCTTCATTTTTAAAATAGGGATGATAGTACCTACATCACTAGGTTATTCTAGTAATTAAAGAATGTGCTCATGAGGTACTTGGCCATAGTGCCTAGAGCCTAGTAAGGGCTCATTAAATGTCAACTGCTAGCTGGTAGAGTGGTGCACACCTGTAATCCCACTACTTGGAAGGCTGAGACAGGAGAATTGCAGGCTCAAGGCCAGCCTTGGCAATTTAGGAAGGCCCTGAGCAACTTAGTGAGAACCCATTTCATAATTTAAAAAAAATAAATAAATAAATAGGACTGAGGTATAGCTCAGAGGTAGAATTCCCCTGGGTTCAATTCCTAGTACTGAGAGGGAGAGACAGACATTAAGAATGTCACCTGTCATTGGTGACAGTAGTCTAATAAGATACCATTCTCTCTCCCTGTGATCCCATAAAGAGTTTTGCTCCTGTGATTCCCCACATCCATCACCTGCAAAGTAGGACAGGAAAGCACAAAACAAATGTCCCCTATAGAAACAGGGTGTTTGTCATAGACTATGAAGAAACCTTCCTTTCCTCTGCGAGTTAAGGGGATAGAAAGAGGAAAGGAGTGGTTGGAGAGGAAGGTCAATGTCGGCTATGAGAAAGATCCCACTGTGAGCTGGTGATAGTACTGGCCTTCTACTCCCGGGTAGAACATGGGCACACACTAAGTCAGCAGCAGCTGTCTCCTTCAGGGGCTGAACAGTTGTCAATCTTGCTAGGGTTTTCCTTGAGGGCGACATAATCACACTGGGGGCCTGAGCTACCTTCAGGAATCAGCTTTCCATGTACCCTAGAAGCCTCGGGACAGTGAAAAGACCTCGGCCTCCACTGCCCACCTTGGCCTTGGTGCTGCCTTCATCCACTTCACAGGGAATGAGTGCTAAGCCCCTCTGTGCCACCTACCTCCCTTGCCAACTCTTACATCTAGAGAGTTTTTCCAAAACGTGTGTGTGTGTGTCTGTGTGTGTGACAGGAGACTGAACCTGGGGCATTCTACCTCCAAGCTACATCCCCAGCCCTATGTTTTTTTCTTTATTTTGAAATAGGGTCTCACTAAGTAGCCGAGGGGCCATGAACCTGCAATCCTCCTGACTTAGCCTCCCAAGTACTGGGATTACAAACATGCGCCACCACACCCGGCTCTTCCAAAATCTTTAATATGAACCACGTGGGGTGGGGAGGGTAATGTAAAAAGGAAATGAGGGAGGAGAGTAGCCAAGGGTAAGAAATGGGGGCTTATAAAGAACCTCACTTGGGTACTAGAACCTAAAGGAACTACTACAAAGATGCGGAAGTTACCAGGATGACAATTCCTCATCTAAACACCAACTGGTCGCTAAGACCCATCCCATACTGGTAAGAAGCAACCAAGAGAGCCTAAAAGCAAATTGCCATCTGGTCTAGTTAGAGGCAGGCAGCAGTCACTTATGGGGTTCTCTCATGCTCTCTCAGCAGAGACCCTGAAGAGGTAAGTCCCCAGACAAACGGAGCCATGAAGGTAAAGGGTGACTTTGATCTCACTCTGAATGTTGAAAGGCTTTTTTCCTGTCTCCCTTCTTCCCCTCTCCCTTCCTAAAGGAATGTTTCAAGCCAGATGTAAGATATAGGCCGCCTGCTCCCCCATCCAGAACCCCCCTCCTTGCTTTCCCCAACACTTCAGAGATAAAAAAGATCCAAAAGAGAGATTTTTCTTCAACAGGAAAACAGGGGTAGGGGGTGGGGATGGAGAGAGACGCATCTTGAAATGATAGGAATCTGCAGCCCAAGCTGGCTGGCCCCTCAGCCAGCTACCCCTCACCCTTCCAGCCAAGATTCCAAGTCAAGAGGAAAGCCACAGGGTGCAAGAGGAGAAAAGACCACACTTTGCGGGGGGTGGGGATGGGTGTTGATTGCAAGGGAGGAGTGACCAAGTAAGGAAAGGAAGGGGCACTGCATGGTAGAAAGGGCACTAACCCAGTCCAGGAGGTCAGTTTGATGGGGGGCAGATATAGAGAAGATGAAAATCTTAGTCCAACTCTTCCCCCTGCCCTGCCCCTCCCCAAGGTAGAGGAGGATGAAGGAGAGCAGCTTTTTCCTGGGATAAGAAGGGATGATGCCATCCAGGGCTGGGGAGCAATATGGGTGGCGGGGGTGGGGGGGATTTTGAAAGGAACACACAGCATACATCACTGGATCCAACACACACACACACACACACACACACACACACACACACACGGGATATGACACAGGGCCTTGCCTATTCTCCACTGAACTACACCTCCAGCCCTTTTTATTTCATATTGAGACAGGGTCTCCATAAACAGGAATTTGGGATCCTCCTGCCTCTGCTTCCCCAGTAACCAGGATTAAAGGTGTGCACCACTGTTTCCAGCCATAAAGTGGGTCTTAATGCCTCATCTGCCCTCTTGTGAGGTGTCTGTTGTCTGGCCTGGGAGAGATCTGAGGAGAGGGTCTCTTAGTGCTTAGGGACTCCAGAAGCCTCTGGCTCTTGGAGGGGAGAGACAGGATCTGGGGTCATCTAGAGGGGAAAAAAAAAGGGAGGGAGACATCAAAGTTCCAAGCGACCTCCACAGGGCTCTAGTCTGAAAACAGATGCCCAGACAGTGCACACCCAAGTTAAAACAAGTGTTTTGTTTTAATTGCGGGGGTTTAAATGGGGGTAGTCTTTGCCTCAGTTTCACTTGTAAAGCTCGAGCTGGGTGCTGCTGCCTCACCAAAGCCTTCCCGCAGTTTCGTAAGGGGCAGCCTAGCAGAGGCATGCAAGTTCTTGCCAGCAGCCCCTTCTCCACCTCCCCAAGGGGGGGGGGGTGGATGAAGACGCGCTCAACGGCCACCACAGACCCAGGAAGGGCGACTGGTTCCTTGAACTACCCTAAGGTAACTTCTGCCCTACGTGCGGGGCTTGAGGGGGAGTAAAGGGCACAGCATGTGGGCCTAGAGAGCCTCAACCACCGGGCGTCCTTACACTTGGCGACATCAGTGGGAGCCCTACCCCATCCCCTCTAACCCATCCAAGCAACAGCCTGGGCCCTGAGCAGCCCCGGCCGGGGCTGGAGGTTCCTTCCCCTCCCGGCGCCTCCAGCCTCTCGGACCCCGCGCCTCGCCCGCCCAACCCCGAGAGCCACACTCACCACCAGGACGTGTCTACGCGGGCCGGCAGAGTCAGCAGTAGCAGCAGCAAAAGGCAGGCAAGACCGAAGCGGGCCGAAGCCGGGGAGACGTCGGGGGGCGCGGGGGCCGGGGCGCGGGCGCGCCGATGGGCGAGCAGCGGGGCTTCCTCCGCACCCCCCGGCCTCAGCATAGCTCCCGGAGGGGCGTGGACGGGGCGCCGTCTGGGCTCACTCCGGCCGCTCCGGCCTCACCTCTGGGTGGCCATGGGGCTCGCGGGCGGCAGGGGACCCGGGGTCACGTGGAGTCCGGAGCCGGGCGCAGCGTCCCGAGGGCGCGGGTCGCGCGTGGGGAAACCCGGGCCGGGAGCCGAGGCGCCGCGTCGGGGTCCGGGGCGCGGAGTGGCGCCGCGGGCCGGGCGTGCGGACACCCCTCCAGCCGCCGGCGCTCATTGGACGGCGCGGGGCGGGGCCGGGGCCGGGACACGCGCGGCCTCCCGCGGCCCCGCCCGAGCCCGGCGGAGCGCCCGAGGTGTGGCCGGCGCCCCCGCCCCACCTGCCCCGCCGGCCGCCCGCGCCCCTCAGCCCCGGGGCGCCCCGTCCCTACCGACGCCGCCCGGGTCCTAGCGCCCTTCACTGGGCGCCCCCTGGAAGATGGCGAGGCGCACGGAGCAGAGGGGCTGCGGACACCGCCGGCGCCTCCCCGCCTGCAGAGGCGCCGGGGCCGAGCACGGGAGACGCCGGTTCCCTTGGGTCCTGTCCATTCCTGCGCTTCTGTGAAATGGGTCGAAAGGCCGCCTCCGGGAGCTGGGGGTCGGCACTCCCTTTTCAGCACCGCCTGCTGGGGAGCCGCGGGAAGCTGGCTTCAGAAGGGGGGCTTCCCTGACGGAGGGCGCAGCGCCCAGCTTCCCCCCGCCCGCTGCGCCGACCCTCACCCCCCACCGTGCTTAGACACAGCTCCCACCCCGGCCCGCGCGGCGCCGCCCAGCCCAGCGACCTGCAGTCGGCGGCCGCCGAGGAAGCACACCTGCGGCCCGGGCGGCTCGGCCGCCGGAGCCGAGTCTCCCGGCGCCCCCCCGAGTCTCGGCCCCCACCCCTCGGGCGGGGCTGCGAGCCCGGAAGAATCAGAAACAGCTGGGCGGTTTTCCCGCACCAGAGGCCAGGGTGGGGGTCCTGCTGAGAGAGTGGAGGCTCCAGAGCCCGTTCTCCCCTCCGCCTTAACGCCCGGCCTCCTGCCCGGCACCGCGCACCGCCCGGGGCGTGGGGAGCAGCCTCTGCCGCCAGCGACTCCCCAGGCCGCCGCCTGCATCCCGGCCCCCACCTACCAGCTCTCACTTACCAGGCTGCCAGGTAGAGCCCTGGGAGCAAAATACCCCTTACTGCAACATAAAGCCTTTCTTTTCTTCTTCTTTTTTAATTGGGGGAGTGGACCCAAGAGCGGTCTATCTCTGATCTACACCCCCAGCCCTTTTTGTTTGTTGTTTGTTTTGAAACAAGTGTTTCCAGGTTGCTGAGTCTCACTAAATTGATGAGGCTGGGAACCTGCGATCCTGTCTCAGCCGCCCAAGTACCGGGGTTACAGGTGTGCACCACTACTGTAAAAATCTTTTTAAAATACTTGTTTTTAGCCAAGAGTGGTGGCTCACGCTTGTAATCCCAGCATTTGGGAGGCTGAGCCCGGAGGATCGCAGTTCACGGCCAGTCTCAGCTACTTAGTGAGGCTCTCAGCAACTTAGTGAGACACTGTTTCCAAATAAAGTATAAAATTGGTCTGGGAGTATAGCCTGGAGGTAGAAAACCTCTGGGTTCCATCTCCAGAACCACAAAAAAAAAATTATTTTGCCATACTGGAGTCCAAACACCATGCATGCCCAAAGAGCTCTGCCACTGTGTCCCCCTTCCCTTGCTGCTTGCTGTTTTCTTTGAGACAGGAGCTCATTAAATTACTGCACAGGCTGGCCTCGGAACCTGGCCTTAGTCTCTTGTTCACCACCCCGCTTGGTGTAAAAAAAAAAGTTGTTTTTTGGATTTTTTTTTTTTTTAAGCCCTGGGCCTTTCGATTTCAAGACATCATCTGGAAACTAGCCCTGGCCTTAACCCCACCATCCACCCATCCTTTTTTTCTTTTGGTGGTATTAGGAATTGAACCCAGGGGCATTCTACCCCTGAGCTACACGTACCCTAGCCCCTACCACCATTTTTTTTAAACAGGGTCTCACTGAATTGCTGAGGGACTCACTAAATTGCTGGGGCTGGCCTTGAACCTGTGATCCTCCTGTCTCAGCTTCCCAAATCCTGGGATTATAGGCATGTTGCCACTACGCCTCTTGGTTTATTTAAACTATAAACTTCTGGTGTAAACAATGTGCTGGTAACTGTCAGTTGTCCTCTGAACTCCAGACTCACTCTCTCTCTTCTTTTGGGGGTGGGAGAGTGTGAGTGGACAGGGCACAGCTGGTTACAGTGAGGCTGCAAACATCTCTGAAGCAGTGATGGGGGAGGGGCCAAGGAGACCTTCCCCTCCCCTTACTTCCCTTTACCCCCTCTTTTGTGGTAAGGGGAGGAGTCCATTCACCTATTCAACAAATATGTATTTATTCTCAATCATGCATCAGGACTGTGCCAAATGCATAGTGTGTATCAGTGAGTAATGCAAAACAAAACAGTTCCTGCCCTCATGGAGTTTACATTCTACCAGGCAAAGATAGACAATAAGCATCAGAAGTGAAACATAGTATGGCGGGAGGTGGTTAAGTGCCTAGGGGAAAAAAAATGGAGCAAGGTAAGGGAGACAGTGGTTACCAGGTTGATCAGAGCAGGTCTCATTACTGTGACAGCCAAGCAAAAGCCTGAGGAGGAGAGGAAGCCAGCCTGGCAGAGTCTGCGAAGAGCATTCCATGCCAGGGAAGACATCCCTTAGGCAGAGTGGGCCAGGAAGGAGAGTTCAGCCCCGGGATGGAGTGGTCCGTGTCTGGGAGGGGAGAAGGTGCTCACCCCAATTGCGGAACGTGGATGGGAATGAGAGAGGGCTGAGTACAGAGATCATGCTGGATCCACATGCTGCCCAGAAACTAGGACCATAGCTCTTCCTGCCAGCCAGGACCCCCTCACCCCCTTCCCTTTATTTCAGTCTGGCCGGCTGTGGTTGGCCTGCTATGTCCTCCAAGAGGAGTTTCCCTGAGAGCCGAGAGCCGCCGGTGGGAGAGGAGTGAGCCCAGGCTCATTCCTGGCTGGGCCCCTTCCCCTTCCTTTGGACCAACTCTCACCTCCTCCAGGCCCAGCCCCACCCCTCTGCAGGGCAGCAGTTCCAGCTCCAGCAGCCTCTCCCAGGCTCCCCTGTGTGTTTAGACCTGGGTGTGACTCTGGCCCTGTGTTTATTTCTACATATGGGCCTGGGGTTGTGGGGTGGGAGCTGGAGATGATCACATCTAACCTTGGGTGGACTCACCCTTATGGGCCCCAAACTCACTTCTGAGACTTTCCTTTGGCTTCAGCTGTCTTCATAGTCAGTGGACGGTGTCTTGGCACAACATAGATGCTCAACTATTAAAGTATGTTTCTGAGCTGAAGGGGCCCAGAAGCATCAGCAGGTCTAGGTCTGAGAGGAAGAGAAGTGGACAAGCAGACAGGTCACCTCTGCCCTAGAGTGGGCAACCCAGGATGGGGCTCTGCTTCTCCTCCCCCCCTCCCATAGCCAGCCTCTCGGAGGAGCCCCATGCTGCAGGAGCCAGCTGACTGCAAGAGCTGCACTCAACCACTTAGCTGGAGAATAACTACGGAGCCAGAGAAGAGGTTTTCTGGGATTGGCCACTTTGGAGCCTCAAATCTCAAGATAAACTTCCAGTCTCAAGGTCCTGGATACTATTAGAAAGCTCAGCTCCTCACGCAAGGGCCTCTTGTGGGGCTTCCAGGCAGAGGGTCAAGGCCAGAGGCTCAAGCTAGCTCCTGACCTCCTTGGGCTTATCCTCCCTGCCCCGTCCTGATTACAGAAGCCAGAGGAGGGGTTATGGATTTGAGCATCAAGTATCGGTCTGGAGGGCCTGTGCGGAGTCAAGTCAGCACTGACTGAGCATCTACTGTGTGCCCACCACTAGCCAGGGCATTCTAAATGACCAGAAAGGGGGAAAAGCCTTAACTCCCAAGGCTTTTTCCTTCAAATACAACAAAACTGTCTGGAGAGTGAAACACTAGGCTGTGCTGGGTTCAAGGCTGAATGCCGCAAATACAACCTGCAGCAGTGTCAGCAAAGACTTGGGCAAGAATCCCAGGCCACCCCTACGGCCTCCAGCAGCCGGCTTCCACGGAGCCAGCAGAGCCAGGTCCTCACTCTTCCTCGTGGTGGCATTGCAGCCTCCTGCCCTTTCAAAAGTGAGTGGCCAAAAGAGATGGGTCCCCTCTTGCCCTCTGTACCTCACCTCGCGCTTCTGCTCCCCACTGAGACCACTTAGAGTTAAGACTCCTCTTCCAGCTCTGGGTAGCTGAAGGACTGAATTTTTACTGGCCCTTGGATGGGAGTGAAGATGAGCTGGGGGAGCTGGGCGTGGGTAAGCAGCCCTTACTCTGCCCTGGTCTATGCTCCAGAAGGCCCCCCTTCCCTGGGCCCCTTTGGCGATGACCTTCTCTTTCCCGGTGGGTGGGAGGTGGTGTGGATGGTAATGAGCAGAGAGAAAGGCCAAGAAGAGGCTTGGAGGGGGGGGGGGGGTTGGATGGAAGTCAAGGAATTCCTGAGCCTGCTACTTGCTCAAGGGGCCCTGAAACGCCTTTCCTGAAATTTCTTTGCAAAAAGAGGCAGGTCTCACTTGAGTTGGGGCCAGGTTCACACAGGCCCCAGCACCCCACCTCCTGCCCAGCTGCACCCTGCAGGGAAAGGGGTACTGGGAAGAGCCCAGGGGCTTTTAAGGTGGATGGTGTGAGGATCCATGCTTCGGACACAGCCTGGCCGGCCTCTCCTCCTCTCCTTGGTATTTATGAGCTCCCAGGCGAGACGTGGAACGTGTCTCAAAGAGGCCAGGCTGGCCGGGCTGTGGACAGGAGCACCCAGCCTCAAATCGGGGAAGGGGTTTGATGGGCAGCACCCCCTTCTTCCAGCTGGTGGCTAAACAAGGAGGGCAAACCGCTCTCCAGGGGCCCAGGAAGAAAGGGATTTAAGGGAGAAGGGGAAGGAGGAGGGGAGACTTGGGGAGGCGGGTCACCAGGGCCAGGCACGATGGGGGGGGGGCGCTGGAGCCTTTTAGCACTTTGGCTGTAATCAGACTGGAGCCAGGCGGTGGGCGGGCTGACAGCCAGCCTGAGCGGGTGGCCCGGTTCTGTGTGAGGCCGGTGGGTGTGCTGTTGGGATCCTGGGTGGTCACTGACCAGTCTCTTCCCAAGGGAGGATTCCCGTTTTGCCCCAGATCCCTTTCCCAATCTGCCTGTATAAAATAGGCTCTCCCTGCCACCTGTTGTGGGCCTCAGAACGATCTGGAAGTGAGATGTGCTTCCAGGGGATGAAAATCTGCAGAGCCCACAATTGGCCCCCCTTCCACACTCAGCCCTCCCGCTCCCTCCATCTCTCCTGTGTCCCTGTCCTGTGTCTTTCCCTGGCTCTCGGTGTCTGTCTGTCTGCCTGCCCCTCTCTTTCTGAACCCTGTCTCTCATGTCTCTGGTCTGTCTCTTCCTGTGTCTTTCTCTTTGTGTGACTGTACATCGGGTTGTTTTGTTCTTCTTTGACTCTCTCTATCCTTTTATCTCTCTTTTTTTAGTACTGGGTATTGAGCCCAAGTGCACTCTACCACTCAGCTACAGCCCGGCCACTTTCATTTGTTAGTTCTGAAAGAGGGTCTCACTAAGTTACCACATGCTGGCCTCCAACCTTGATCCTCCTGTCTTGGCCTCCCAAGTACAGGTGTGTGACTTTGTCTCTCTTTCTCTCTTTTCTTGGTCCCTATCTTCTGCCTTCCCCTTGTAGCTCCTGCAACACAGTGTAAAGTGCAGTGGACCAGAAAAAAAAAATCAGAAAGCCTTTCCTCCTTCAACTCAACTGTGCATTACTTGCCGTTAATTCATTTCCCATTTTAGGCCTCTGTTTCCCCACTAGTCAAACAAGTAGGAGATCTAGTTCTCCCTGTAGGAGCCTCTTCCTGTCTTTTTCTCTCCTTTCTTATAGCACAACCCACCCTATTCTCCCCTAAGGTCCCTGTTTCTCTGCTCCCTAAATTTGACCCTGAGGCCATACTCTAAATGTCTTAGGGACTCCTACTGAGGGGTCTCTGATCTGTCAAGTAGCAGACTCCCAAGAACGATCTGCGCTCCCTCACCCCCTCAAATTTCAGGGTAGACAAGGTCCCTTTCTGGGGCCATGTCTGGGATACAAACCAGATTAGCTCATCTCTCTAATCCTCTTTGTGCTGGGGCCTCTGCCAGGCAGGGACACCCACGGCGCGGGGAGAGAGCACAGAGAGAGCGGGAGCAGGAGTGAGCCGACACAGAGAGAAAACAGACTCTTGGAGAAAGCAGGACAGTCAAGGTCCTCCTCCCCTGCTACCCTTTCCTGCCTGAGAAGCACAAATCAGCAGCCTCACTAAGTGAGAGGCATCATCAGGCTTGAGGCAAGTCGGGTTTTACCTAATCCATCGTCCCCCGCCTGCGCTCGTCTCCACGGCCTCCCTAGCACTGGACTGCTCCTTCCCGCCATCCCCCTGTTCCCGAACAGCCCAGAGCCACCCCTCCTCCACACACAGCCCACGGCCAGTGTGCATTCTTCTCCAGTCGTCCCGCTGAAGGCCTTCCATCCCTTCCTGAGAAGCCGACGGCCGGCGGGACGCGGGAGGTGTGGGTGCCGCGGGCGGTCCCCGGTCCCTGGCTTCGCACTCCAAACTGGAAGCCTCCAGCCCTTCTCTGAAGTTTCATTTGGAGAGATCTCTGTTGGCTGATAAGATCAAAGCATTCCCTCTGCCAAATCATTACCTTATTTTCAAGGCAATTACAGAACTTATTGTATCAATTAGCCAGGTCTCCAGCTGCAGCCGATTACCTATCGCCGGCTGCCCCGCTCTGGCGGAGGGAAGGCGCTGCGGGCCCGGAGGGTGGGGAGGGCTCGGTCCAGGCTGCGCCCGGCCGGGAGCTGTCCGGCCGCGTTCAGCAGGAATGACCCCCGAGGGCAGCCTCGGCGCAGAGGACCCTGGGCTCCCGGAGCCTCGGGATCGCTCTGCACCGGGGCGCCACACCTCCGCGCCCGCCTGGCGTGGCCCACGAAAGCGAGCCAGTGGGACCTGGAGAGGTCGGCGCCGCCCCTGCCAGGCCCGGCCCGACTCAGCGGGGAGGATGCTGAGCGAGCCGAGGTGCCGCCGCCTCCGCAGCTAGCCAGGGCGCGACCGCGCTGCGGGCCCGGCGCCCCTCCGTGCCGCGTGCGGGAGAGGCCGACCGGGCCGGTGAGCTCGGCTTCCTCCTGGGGACCCCGGTATTTGAAACAGGGAGGAAACTTTAGAAATGGTCGTGGTGTTGTGGATTGAACCCAGGGCTTCGCACATGCTAACCAAGCGTGCTGCCGCTGAGCTGCGCTCCCAGCCCCAGCAGACAGCTATGCTACCAGGTGTCCCAAGAGTGCCCAAGAGCAGAGAGTGGCTTCTGCTGCCGAGACCACAGTCGCTCCCTCACAGGTTTTTGTTTTTGTTTTTGTTTTTCCCCCGGAGCTAGGGGTTGAACCCTGGGGCAGTCTACCTCCAAACTACACCCCCAGTCTTACTTTTTTTATTCTTAATTTTGAAACAGTCTCACTAAATTGCAGAGGGCTTTGCTAAGTAGCTGTAGCTGGCGCGAACCTGCAATCCTCCTGTCTCAGCCTCCCAAGTACTGGGATTATAAACCAAATGTACAGCCGGCTGGTACTGGGGTTTGAACCTGATAAGTAAAATAAAAAATTAAATGCGAGTAAAATAAAAATAAGTGAGTACGGCGGAGTGTGAAAAACACGAGAGAGGTCCGGTACACATGGCATGTAAAGTTTTAATGGCACGGCTCTCCCGGGGATCAGGGCGAGGCACCGTGGGGCCCGCGCGCCTGTCCGAAGCTTGAGGACGCGGGCTCTCCTTTTAAAGGCATGCATCTCGCGAGATGAGGGTTTACTCGCGGGAATGCCCAATTCTCGCGGGGGTTTCAGCCCCTCCCTTGCCCTGCAGAGGTCATGTGACACAAAGTCACATGAGTGCAGGACCCAACTTAACATTCCGGCCTTTTGATGGTAGGGATAATGGATGACGATTGGACCCTCTAGCTTCTTCCTGCTGTCAAGGGGCGTCGTCAGGGGCCCCAGGCCGGGAGGAGTCGGGAGTTCAGTCCCCCAGAAGGGGGTGCAGGTGGGTGCATAGCTGCAGTGCGAATTGGAGGTTACCCTGGACAGCTTAGTGATGTGCGCTTGAGGAGGCTTGAACAGGCAAGGGCTATTAAAGAAAAAAACAAATCATGAGATTGAGCAGGCGACCAAAAAGGAGACTGGCTTACTCAGTACCTGGAGAGCTACCCTGAGCTGGCAAAGAAGATGGAGGTTGAGGGATCCAGGAGCCATCAGTCTTCAGCCAGGCTGAGTAGGGCCAGCGGCGGGGCCTGGTCTGGAAAGGTGCTCCCCCTGTGTTGAGGCACCTGGGGCTCACCCTTTTCCAAGGGCACTGCTCCAGTGGCCCTCCTGGCCACACGCCGAGCAGTCTGATTGGTAGGCGTGGCTTTGCCCCACTTGAGGCAGGCTCCTGGAGGTAGTTGTTGCTGCAGTCCTCCACACGTAGGTGGCGCTCCAGGGGGCTGAGCCGCCACCGCCAGCCAAAGGGCAGCTACCAGGGATCTGCTTTTTGGCAAAGTCGGAGTGTATGCTCCATTTCCGCCTGTTTCTCTCTGGAATTAAAACTTAGATGCTATGTTAAGGTTCTGTCAGCTGTGACGGACCTATACTCACAAAGAGCGCGTCCCAGGGCTGGTGTCTGGCAAGAATGGCAACGCAGACTCTCCACGGGCAGAGGGTGTCGCCCCAGCCCCGGCGTTTCCCACAGCACCTAGGGCGCGCCCACGCGGGCCGCCCAGCAAAATTGCAGTCTGGCGCGGGCCAAGATGGCGACTGTGACATCACCAGGCAGTGACTACGCGCCATCACAAAATGGCAGCTGGCGGGAAAATAAATGGAAGCTGATGGGGGAGAGCATTTGGAGGGATACCAGACCGCTTATAAAAGTTCCTAACTATTCCTGGGCCACCGCAACCTATTTCCCAACTCGTATCAAGGCAGACAGGCTCTCAGGGCATCTGCTAGTATAAAGGTTCGACTCCCCATAATTGGTTCGCGGGTGGAAACGAAGAACAGGAAATGGGCGTCCCCGATTTCCCTGCTCAATCGTTCGGAAACAGAGGTTAAGAGATAGGGAAGAACGTCTTCATTCCTTCTCAAAACCGGAGGATGACCTGGTCATCCGCAGGGTGGTCCCAGTGGACCGGGGGACAATGGGTCACCAAGCGCTTGGATTTTAAGGTCCCAGTGGACCGGAAGACCCAAGTCCAGAACCCGCTAACCAAGGGAAGGAGGCAGTTTACCGGAGTGAAGTGTTGCCAGCCAGCGCTGGCTGCGACAGAAGCGCTGAGAAGCTGCTGGGGGCGTGGTGGAGCCAGGGCGCGCGGATGCCGGTGGCTGGTGTGGACGGCACTGGTGGCTGGCGGGATCAGTGGGGGCGCGCAGGCGGCGTGGCGACAAAATGGCTTCCAGGCACGCGCCAGACGCTGAGGCTGGGCCCCGAGGAGCACTGCCATTGAGCCTGGCTCGGGGCGGGTGGGGCAAACCGGCCAGAGGTCCCGGCGGTGACCGGAGAACCAAGCTGGAACGGTGCTTTAGGAGGTCCAAGCGGCAGGCAGAGGTCCTGGCCCGCGCAGGCGGTTGGCAGGCAGAGCAAGTGCCAAGCTGCCTGGCTCGGGCCGGAAAGATGGCCGCCGACTCCTAGGATTGGTTAGGAGTGGAAAGTGGGAGGGATTAAAGATTGTGAGGCCTCCAGTGAGGCCATGAGGTGGGAGGGGTTAAAGATGACGAGGCCTCCAGTGAGGCCATGAGGTGGGAGGGGTTAAAGATGGTGAGGCCTCCAGTGAGGCCATGAGGTGGGAGGGGTTAAGGATGGCAAGGCCTCCAGTGAGGCCATGAGGTGGGAGGGGTTAAAGATGGCGAGGCCTCCAGTGAGGCCATGAGGTGGGAGGGGTTAAGGATGGCGAGGCCTCCAGTGAGGCCATGAGGTGGGAGGGGTTAAAGATGGCGAGGCCTCCAGTGAGGCCATGAGGTGGGAGGGGTTAAAGATGGCGAGGCCTCCAGTGAGGCCATGAGATGGGAGGGGTTAAGGATGGCGAGGCCTCCAGTGAGGCCATGAGGTGGGAGGGGTTAAAGATGGTGGGGCCAAGATGGCGGCCCCCCAGTGATTCCACGTGTCCAAGATGGCGGGCCAAAGCTGGCGACCCCATCCCCCAGTAATTCCATGTGGCTGCTTACCGGAATGGCCAGGCCCAGGCAGCGGGGGTGGGTGGGCAAAGGGTGAAGGGCGCCAGGGCGCGAGTCCGAGTGGAGGAACCAGCTGGAGCGCAGGCTGGGGGCTGTTTAGCAGAGTGGCGGCCACCTAGATGGAGGAGGCAGGCGGCCCCGGCAGGCGGGTCTAAGCAACGCCAGGCGCGGAGAAGACATAGGCGCACGGCGTGGCGCAGTCCGCGGGCGGTGCGGTCCCATTCCAGCGGCGGGCGGCGTGGGCAGGCGGGAACGGTGGTTTTAGGAGGTCCAAGCGGCAGGCAGAGGTCCTGGCCCGTGCAGGAGGTAGTCCACGCAGGCATGGGGCGTAAGCGGCGGCAGTGGTGGGAGCAACGCCTGCAAGCGGAGCGCTGGTGTGGGACCTCACAGGCGAGCTGCTGGCGGGTCGGAGAGTCCGGGGCTCAAAAAGAGAGTAAAAATAAAAAGAGAAAACAGAAAAAAAAAAAAAAAGGAAAAAAAATGCGGAGGGACCCAAGAGTTCTCCCGGTTCGGCACCAAATGATAAGTAAAATAAAAAATTAAATGCGAGTAAAATAAAAATAATGTGCATATGGCGGAGTGTGAAAAACACGAGAGAGGTCCGGTACACGTGGCATGTAAAGTTTTAATGGCACGGCTCTCCCGGGGATCAGGGCGAGGCACCGTGGGGCCCGCGCGCCTGTCCGAAGCTTGAGGACGCGGGCTCTCCTTTTAAAGGCATGCATCTCGCGAGATGAGGGTTTACTCGCGGGAATGCCCAATTCTCGCGGGGGTTTCAGCCCCTCCCTTGCCCTGCAGAGGTCATGTGACACAAAGTCACATGAGTGCAGGACCCAACTTAACAGAACCCAGGGATAGTCTACCTCTGATCTACACCCCCAGCCCTTTTTAATTTCAAAACAGGGTCTTGCTAAATTTTTGAGGCTGGCCACCTTGTCTCAGCCTCCAGAGTACTGGGATTACAGATGGGCAACCCCTTGCCTTTCTTGAGGGAAAACCACACACACCTGGGGTTGGGGGCTGGTCAGGCATGGGGAAGGGGTTTGAGCAGCGATTCTCAAACCTTCTGGTCTCAGAAGCCTCTTAACACTCTTAAATATTATTGAGGTCTGCAAAAGAGATTTTGTTTATGTGGGTTACACCTATCTATGCATATTAAAATTAACAGGAACACAAGTTCCCAATAGCCAAAGCTAGACTATCTGAACAACAAAATAAAATAGTTTGGGATTATAATCCAAAGTATTCATGAATTCATATAGATAAATAAACAGTTGAGTAAATTATTTATGGGGAAGAGATCTCTTATAAAGAAGACTCCCAAGTAATTTATGTAGATTCTCTGCCCTGAAAGAGTTTAGCTGGGTGTGGTCCCGCCCCCCTGTAATCCCAGTAAATAATTTGGAGGTAGACTGCCCCAGGGTTCAATCCCTAGCTCCGGGGGGGGGGGGGGGGGGGGGGGGGACTGAGGAGCGACTGTGGTCTCGGCAGCAGAAGCCACTCTCCGCTCTTGGGCACTCTTGGGACACCTGGTAGCATAGCCGTCTGCTGGGGCTGGGAGCGCAGCTCAGCGGCAGCACGCTTGGTTAGCATGTGTGAGGCCCTGGGTTCAATCCACAACACCACGACCATTTCTAAAGTTTCCTCCCTGTTTCAAATACCGGGGTCCCCAGGAGGAAGCCGAGCTCACCGGCCCGGTGAGCAGGGGGTATGGCTCGGAGGTCAAATGCCCCTGGGTTCCATCCCCAAACCCACACACACACAAAAAAAAAAAAAATAAATAAATAAAATAAAAATAGGGCTGGGGGTGTAACTCCGAAATAGCATGGCCCTGGATTCAATCCCTAACACTAAAACAAACAACAGCAAAACAATTTAACTCCCTACTCCTTAAGAGTGGGCTATGCCTGTGACTTCCTTCTAAAGAGTACAGTACAGAAAGGGAGTGTGGAGAGAAAGAGCAGCTTTAAGTGGAGAAACCTCACAGCGGCCCCAGGCAGGGGATCAAGGTCAACATCACCAGTGTCCAGTGACAGTGTGTGCCCTTGGTATGAGGTGATGACAGTGACACTGTTCTCCTGTTGCTAAGGAGCAAGAGGAACTCCCATTCACTGTGAGAATGCAAGAGGCCACAGCCACTCTAGAAGACACTTTGGAAGTTTCTTAAAGTACACATACCTTTACCATGTGATCCAGTAACTATACTTCTTGGTGTTTGCCCAAAAGACTTGAAATTTTATGTCCACACAAAAAAAAACTGCATGCAAATGTTTATAGCTGTTCTAGTCATAATTGCTGAAATTTGGAAGCAACTAATTCTTCAGTAATGTGAATGGCAAAATAAACTCTGTTGCGTCCAGAGAATGTAGTATTATTCATTGCTGAGCAATCAAGCCATGGAAAGACCTGGAGGAACCGGGAGTGGGGGTGCCCGCCTATGATTCCAGTAGGCTGAGACAGGAGGATCACATGTTCGAAGCTAGCCTCAGCAACTTAGACCCTGTTTCCAAAAAATTAAAATAGGCTGGGAGTGTATTTCAGAGGTAGAATGCTCTAGTGTGCACACGCACATGCATGCACACACATACAACATGGAGATGACTTTGATTGCATAAGGCTAAGTGAGAAAAATATCAATCTGAAAAGTCTGTGATTTCCAATTATATGACATTCTAGAAAAGGCAAAACTATGCAAACACTTAAAAGGGTCAGTAATTGCCAGGGTTCCTTCCTCTGTGGTTTTCCTCCCTCTAAGCCCCGTGTAATCATGCGGAAAAACATCAGGCAAATTCCATCAGAGGGACTTTTTTTTTTTTCTTGTGGTTCTGGGGATTGAACCCATGGCCTTGCACATGCTAAGCAAGCATTCTACCACTGAATTACATCCCCAGCCTCTTCAGATAGAGAGCCATTCTACAAAATGCCTTCCCAGTACTCCTCAAAACTGTCAAGGTCATCAAAAACAAGGAAATTCTGAGAAACTCTCACAGCCAAGAAGCATCTGAAGAGATATGACAGCTAAATGTGCTGTTGCATCCTGGGTGAGATCCTGGAAAAGAAAAATGACAGGAGGGGAAACTCAGGGAATTTGATCAGGTACAGAATTGACTTTATGACCACGATGTCTCTTAGCTCGTAGCTTGTTTTGTTGTTTTTAATAACACAATATTACAGATGGAATAAATTGTAAAGAGCAGAGGCTGACTTGGCTCAGTTCCGAGGTCGAAGGGCCACACCTGGTGATGCCTTCTTGCTGGCAGTCCCATGCTCCATAGGGCTCTGTGCTGAGGACTGAACCCAGGAGCATTCTGCCTCCAAGCCACATTCCCAGCTCCTTAAAAAAATTTTGAGCTGGGTGAGATCATGTCTGCTTGTAACCCCTGTATTTGGGGAGGCTGAGAGAGGAGGATAGCAAGTTTGAGACCAGCCTCAGAAGCCTAGCAAGACCCTGTTCCCCACAAAAATAAAATAAAATAAAAAGGACTGGGGATATAGCTTAGAGATAGAATGCCTCTTGGCTCAGTCCCCAGCACCAAAACAAAACAAACAAACAAAACAAGATTTTTTTCATTTCTTTTCTTTTTACTTAATTTTGAAACAGTCTCACCAAGTTGCTGAAGGTTTCACTTGGTTCCTGAGGCTGGCCTAAAACCTGTCATCTTCCTGTTTCAACCTCCTAAATACTGGGATTATAGGCATGCATCACCATACCTGGATACCATACACTTTTTTTAATGTAAGTAACATGTTAATAATAGAAACTATTCTAAAAAGTAAAATCATTTTAAATTATTAAAATGAAGAAATTTAACCAGGCATGGTGGCGCACACCTGTAATCCCAGCATTTTGGAGGCTAAGACAGGAAGATCGCAGTTTACGGACAGCCTCAACTACTTAGTGAGGCCCTTTGCAACTCAGTGAGACCCTGTTTCAAAATAAAGAATAAAAGATAGAGCTGGGGGTGTAGCTTGGAGGTAGAATGTCCCTGGGTTCCATCCCAGAAGAAATTTTTTTTTTCCTGTACCAGGAATGGAAACCAGGGGCATTCTACCTCTGAGGTATACCCTCAGCCCTATTTTTTTATTCTTTATTTTGAAACAAGGTTTCGAAATAAATTCCTCACTAAATTATGGAGGACCTCACTAAGTACCCAAGGCTGGCAATGAACCTGCTGCAATCCTCCTGTTTCAACCTCCCAAGTACTGGGATTACAAGTGTATGCCACCACTCCTGGCTTCAAAATATTTAAATTCAGTGCCGGGTGTGGTGGCACACGCTTGTAATCCCCGTGCTTGTTCAAAGCCAGCCTTGCTGGCTGAAGAGACCCTGTTTCCAAATAAAAATATATATAAAAAATAAGTCTGGGAGTATAGCCCAGAGGTAGAAGGGTTTCCAAGAACCCCAGTACCACCAAAATAAATAAGTAAATATAAATAAATTTTAATTTGTTCAAAATCTTCAATAATAAACTTAAACTTGTTAATCTTAGTGCTTTATTTTTATGAACGATAACAAAGTTCCAAAACAAAAATAGAAGAGTGGTATTATTAATATTTTGTAAATATCTCTAGAGTCACAATTTTTTTTTTTTGTATTGGAATAGAACCCAAGGGTGCTTTTTTTTTTTTTTTTTTGAGACAGGATCTCACTAAACTGCCCAATTTAAGCTTGAATTTGTGATTCTTCTACCTCAGTCTCTTGAGAAACTGGAATGACAGGCTTGTACCACCATGCCTGGTTTAGTTGCAGAATTCTTATCCATACATCTATAGATCCAGTGGGTTGTGGTATTACTCCTCATGTAGCTTCTGAGAGAATGCAGGTAGGAAGGGCAAATAGCATCTTAATATTACTATGAACCTCTTTGAGAACCATTGCCTTAGCTACCTCATCTGTTACTATAATTCTAGATCCCCAGTTCCATGTTTGTTGTTGTTGTTGTTGTGTGTGTGTGTGTGTGTGTGTGTGTGTGTGTGTGTGTGTGTGTGTGGTACTGGGGTTCCTGGAAACCCTTCTACCTCTGGGCTACACTCCCAGACCTTTTTTTTTTTTTTTGTATTTTTAAATTTGGAAACAGGGTCTCCTAAGCCGGCGAGGCCAGCTTTAAACCTGCGTGATCCTCCTGTCTCTGCCTCCCAAGCGCAGGGATTACAAGCGGGCACCACCACACCCTGCCCAAGTTTTTTTTTTTTTTAATAAACTTTTATTGGTGCATTGTCGTCATGCATCTTAATGGGATTAAAAAAAAAAACTCGTGGAGATATACATGCACATATCACCCAATCAGCCCCTACCTAAGCCCTAACCCTTCCCTCCCCCTCCCTCCTTCCCATGCTCGGCTTTCTGATGGACTTTAATATGTTTAAGTACATCATGTGCTTTAAAGGGTTTCCCTCTTCCCCCTCCCATCCCCTCGGATAGGTCACCATAATTGCTCCTCTATACAATCCCTTCTTCATCTAGAGTTCCTCCTGTTACCCATTTCTCCCTAGTTTTTGCACATTAGGAAAAGCATCTGATTTCTTATTTTTTGTGACATTTCACTGTAAATGTCATAATTTTGTTCTCCCTTATGGCTGGGCAAAATACCATTGTGTACACATCCCATAGTTGTGTAATCCACTCATCCGTTGAAGGACATCTTGGCTGGTTCCACAGTTTGGCAATGATGAACTGTGCAGCTGTGAACATGGTTGCTCATGCATTAGTTTGGTATTTGGTTTTCATTTTTTCTGGTAGATACCCAGAGGTGGTATTGCTGGACCATATGGTAAGTTCAAGTTCTTACCCAACGTCTTTCCTGAGGTCTCTGCTTATGTCTTTCACATTTCCGCGTTTCCCCCAGTCACTGCCCTTTCAAGACTTAAGACTTCCCGCTCCTGTCAAAGGGACCATCATGCCTCCATTCATAGCAGCCTTACAGAATGAATGACCATAGAATAAAATAATTTAGGAATGGGAAGTTGCTCCTCTCTTTTTTCCTAAATATACAGAGAAGTGTCATAACCCCTAGACTAGTGAATGTGTGATAAGTGCTTGTTCGATGACTAGAGATAATTCCCAAGTCAGAACTCTTTTTCTTTCTGATGAAATCTTCTTGCCCTTCCATGGCAGCCTGAGATTCCACCATGCAATGATAATGTTCTGAGATTTAGTATGTTTCACATTTGCTTTGCTTTAACACATTATTTTATCTCATGGCCATTAGTTTATCTCATGGTCATAGCCAGGTAAACCCAGTTTAACCGAGGGATGTACCTTTAGGGAAGCCTCCTGATTCCTTCAGAAACGGTGTGTAGGGCCGAGTGTGGTGGTGCACGCTTGTAATCCCAGCATTCGGGAGGCTGAGACGGGAGGATCGCGGTTCGCGGACGGCCTCAGCTACTTAGTGAGGTCCACAACTCAGTGAGACTCTGTTTCAAAATAAAGAAAAAAAAAATTGGGCAGGGGGTGTAGCTTGGAGGTTGAATGCCCCTGGGTTCCATCCCCAGACCCGCAAAAAATAATAATAGAAAGAAAGAAAGAAAGAAAGAAAGAGAAGAATAGGGCTGGCAGTGTAGCTCAGAGGTAGAATACCCCTAGGTTCCATCCCCAGTACCGCAAAAAAAAAAAAAAAAAGAAAAAAGAAAGAAAGAAAAAAGAAATGGGATGTGGGGGCTTTCAGTTTCAACAGAAAATTCCCCATCCACAGAATGCTATTCACAAACCATAGCTGTTCTGTCAATAAAAGAACCAATGTTGGCCAGCCTGGGCTGGCACCTCTCCGAGCAGCAGTCTCCTGAAGGACCCAGCTGACGCTGCTACTTCTGCGTCGTCCTGGGTGCCTCCTCTCTTATGCTCACGTCCTGTCATTTCTTTCGCAGTTTCTCTCCTGTCTGCTTTTCCATTTCCAAGGTCCCCGCCCTCACCCAGTCCTTAAACTTGTACCAGGTGTCCGCCGTTATCACAGTTTCCCCTTAGACACCTTCAGTGGTTCCCAGCTGCCTGTATGTTGAAGTGGAAACTACTCAGCCATCTCTCAAGACCTCAGAGAATCAGGGCCTGCCCGGCCCAGTGTTCCCCTGTGGCATCACCCGCTCTGCAGGCCTCGGCTTCACCCAGAGGCTTCATCGATCCTCTGAATGCACTCTAGGCTTTCTCAACTCTTACAAGATTGTATCTTTTTTTTTTCTTTTGGTACTAGAGGTTGAACCCCAGAGGCATTCTACCTCTGAGCTACACCCTAGACCTATTTTATTTTTTATTTTGAAACCATGTCTCACTAAGTTGCTGAGGCTGGCCTTGAACTTATGATCCTCCTGTCTCAGCACCCCCCCTCTAAGTACTGAGATTATGGGCATATACCACCATGCCTGGCTAGAAGATTTTTTTCCTTAATCATTTTATCATTTTATTACTTTTTTTCTTTTTTTTTCTTTTCCTTTCTTTCTTTCTTTTTTTTTTTTTTTTTACTAATAGAAGTATAACTGTGCATGTGTGGTACTGGGGATTGAACCCAGGAACATTCTACTTCTGAGCTATACTCCCAGCCCTGTGTATATATGTATGTATGTATTTATTATGTGCATTATATTATGGGCATTATACCTCTGAGCTATATTCCCAGCCATATATAAATAAATATATTTATATACATATTTTGTTTATACATTTATATATACATATTTTTATTTTATTTTATTTTATTGTGGTACTGGGGGTGGAACCCAGGGGCTTTTCTACCTCCGGGCTATACTCCCAGACCTATTTTATACTTTATTTGGAAGCAGGGTCTCACTAAGTAGCTGAGGCTGGCTTTGATACTCCCAGACCTATTTTATACTTTATTTGGAAGCAGGGTCTCACTAAGTAGCTGAGGCTGGCTTTGAACCTGCACGATCCTCCTGTCTCAGCCTCGCAAGCGCTGGGATTACAAGCATGCGCCACCACACCTGGCTTATTTTTTATTTTTAAACAGGGTCTCATTAGGTCACTGAGAGTATCACCACATTGCTGAGGCTGGCAGTGAACCTGTGATCCTCCTATCTCAGTCTCCTAAATACTGAGATTACAGGCATGCACCACCATGCCTGGCTTGGAATTATGTTTTAAATTTCATATTCCAGTTGTTCATTGCTAGTGTATAAGAAGGCACAGGGCACTGGGTATGATGGCGCACACCTGTAATCCCAGCTTCTTGGGAGGCAGAAGGACCCCAAGTTCAAAAGGCTAGATACAGCACAACATTAAAGCATTTGCCTGAGTTCAATCCCCAGTACTAAAGGAGAAAGAAAGAAAGAAAGAAAGAAAGAAAGAAAGAAAGAAAGAAAGAAAGAGAAGAAAGAAAGAAAGAAAGAAAGACAGACAAAATACACTTGGCTTTTGTGTAATAACTGCATATCCTGTAGATTTACTATAATTGCTTATTATATTTTGGGGAGTTTTTTCATAGATGATCATTACACCTATGAGCAAAAACAGTTTTATTTCTTTCTTCCCAATTTTTTATGGTTTGGATGTCTCCCAAGGGTCCATGTGTTGGAAGCTTGGCCCTCAGTATGGCACTGTGGAGGTAGTGAGACATTTAAGAGGTGGGCCTATTTGAAAGCCACTGGGGGCTGCCCTTAGAAGGTGTTGTATAATTCATTTAAGACCCTTGAGTTCTCAAAAAAGGTTGTTACAGAAAGAGCAAGCCTGGCTTCTCTCTCTCTCTCTCTCTCTCTCTCTCTCTCTCTCTCTCTCTCTCTCTCTGCTCCCTGGTTTAAGATGTGACTGCTTGCTCCTACCCATACTCTCCACCATGATGTGATGCCACCCACTCCCCTCAACAGAGACCAAACCAACGAGGGGTCTCTTGATTTTGAACTTTGGGCCTCCAAAACTGTGAGTGAAATAAACTTCTTTTCTTCATAAGTGAGCTGTTTCAGGTATTTTGTTGCAATCATGGAAAGCTGACCAATACAGAAATTGGTACCGAGGAGTGGGGACATTACTTATAACTATACCTAAACATGTGAAGGATCCTTTGAAACTAGTTTATAGGCAGAAACTGAAAGACTTAGGAAAAGCAGGCTAGAAAAAGTGTAGAATTATGTAAGCATAGTATTATTGCTAATTCTGGTGAGGGCTTAGAAGACTAGGAAACTAGTCTTAGATGAAAATTAGAAGCCGGGTGTGGTGGCACATGCTTGTAATCCCAGCATTTGGGAGGCTGAGACCAGAGGATCGCAGTTCGCGGACAGCCTCAGCTATTTAGCGAGGCCCTCCGCAACTCAGTGAGACACTGTTTCAAAATAAAGAATAAAAAATTGGGCAGGGCGCGTAGCTCGGAGGTCAAATGCCTCTGGGTTCATCCTCAGACCCGCAAAAAAAAAAGAAAAAAGAAAATTAGGACCTAACTGGAATTAGACTAAAGTCCATCCTTGTTACACCATGTCAACAAACCTGGATATGTTCAATCCACACTCTTACACTGTGTGGAAGGCTAAACTTTGAACCTCCAAAGCTGTGAGCCAAATAAACCTCTTTTCTTTAAAAGTTATCTGCCTCGGTATTTTGTTATAGTAATACAAAGCCATTGAATACTTTTATTTATGTATTCTGTCTTACCACATTCCTTAGGACTTCCAGTGTTGTTTTGAAACGGAGTGAAGAGAGAAGACATCTTTGCCTTATTCCTACTCTTAATGGAAAAACTTCTCATCATTAAGTATGATATTGGCTATAGCTATTGTAGGTGTTGAGGAAGTTCCCCTCTGTTCCTACTTGTTAAGAGGATTTACCACAGATGGGTGTTGTTTTGTCAAAGGTCTTTTCTGCATCAAGTTTCTTTCTTTCTTTCTTTCTTTCTTTCTTTCTTTCTTTCTTTCTTTCTTTCTTCTTCTCTTTTTTCTTCCTTTTTAAAAAATATATGATCTCACTATATTGCACAGGATAGTGTCAAACTTTTACAGTCAAGCAATCATCCTGCCTCAGCCTCCCAAGTAGCCGGGATTACAAATGTATGTCAACATGCCCAACCTCTGCATCTATTGATATCTGTTGATATGATCATGTAATTTTTCTTCTTTAGTTTATGTGTTTAAGTATTTTTTTATGTGTGTATAGTACTGAGGATTGAACACAATGGCATTCTACACCCCCAGCCCTATTTTTTATTCTTTTTTTTTTTTTTTTTTTTCGGGTCTGGGGCATTGTGAAGGATCCTTTGAAACTGGTTTATAGGCGGAAACTGGAAGAACCTAGTGGCATTCGACCTCTGAGCTACACCCCCTGCCCTATTTTTATTATTCTTTATTTTGAATCCGGGTCTCACTGAGTTGAGGAGGGCCTCAGTAAGTAGCTGTGGCTGTCCGCGAACCATGATCCTCCATTCTCAACCTCCAGAATGCTGGGATTACAAGCGTGCGCCACCACGCCCGGCTCTTTTATTTTCATTTTGAAGCAGGTCACTAGGTTAATGAGAGTCTCACTACTTGCTGAGGCTCTCCTCAAACCTGCAATTCTCCTGTCTCAGCCCTCCCAAGCACTGGGATTACAGTGTACATTATTCTTTTTATACATTGGCAGATTCAACTTGCTTTATGTGAAGGATTTGGGAATCAATGTCCATGAGAGATACTGTTCTATAGTTTTACTTTCTTGTGATATTTTTGTCTGGTTTTGGGACTATGATAATCCTGGCCTCATAGAATAATTGTTCTATTCTCTGGAAGATATTACGGAGATTTAGGATTTTTTTTTTCTATTTTTTGTGTGTGGTACTGGAGATTGAACCCAGGGGCATATTAACTCTGAGCTACACTCCCAGCCCAATTTTATTCTTTATTTTGAAACAGAGTCTCACTGAGTTGCAAAGGACCACACTAAGTAGCTGAGGCTATCCATGAACCACAATCCTCCTGTCTCAGCTAAATGTTGGGGTTACAAGCGTGCACCATGAAACCTGGACTCCCTCATTTTATTTTGAGATGGGATCTCACTAAATTGCCCAGGCTGGTCTCAAACTTATAGTAGTCTTGTTTCAGACTCTTAAAACCTGGGATTATGAGCATGTGCCACTGTGCCTGGCTTTGTTTTTTTAATATCATTAATTTATGCCTTATATATTTATTTATTTATTTATTTATTTTGTGGTACTGGGGGTGAAATCCAGGGGCATTCTACATCTGAGCTACACCCAGCCCTATTTTTTATTCTTTATTTTGAAACACAGTCTCACTGAGTTGCAAAGGGCCTCATTAAGTAGCTGAGGCTGTCTGCAAACCATGATCCTCCTGTCTCAGCCTCCCAAATGCTGGGATTACAAGTGTGTGCCACCATGCCTGGCTCTTTTCTCTTTTTTCTTAGCCTGGCTTATTTATTTTGTTGTATTTTATTTGGTACTGAAGGTTGAACCTAGGGATATTCTGTCTCTGAGCTATGTTCCCTGTTTATTTATTTATTATATAAATATTATTTGAAATATTTATTAAAATAAAAATTATTGAAATATTATATATATATATTATATATATATATATTTTTTTTTTTGAAACAGGGTCTCTGAAGCCAGCACGGCTGACTTCCAACCTGCATGATCCCCCTGTCTCCGCCTCCCAAGCATGGGGATTACAAGCATGCGCCACCACGCCCGGCGGTCATTTTTATTTTTTATTTTGAAATAAGATCTTGTAAAGTTGCTGAGGCCAGGCTCAAACTTGATCCTTCTGTCTCAGCCTCCCAAGTACTGAGGTTACAGGTGTGTGCCTCTGCTCCTGGTTCTTTTATAACTTTTAATTTTTAAATTTCTGTGGTACGAGCTGGGTGTGGTGGTGCACACTTGTAATCCCAGCATTCAAGAGGCTGAGACTGGAGGATCGTGGTTCACGGACAGCCTCAGCTACTTAGCGAGGCCTTTTGCAATTCACTGAGACCCTGTTTCAAAATAAAAAGACTAAGCCAGACATGGTGGCGAATGCTTGTAATCTCAGCATTTGAGAGGCTGAGACTAGAGGATTGCTGTTGAAGGACAGCCTCAACTACTTAGGCCCTTTGCAACTCAGTGAAATCCAGTTTCAAAATAAAGAATAAAAAATAGGACTGGGGGTGTAGCTCGGAAGTAGAATGCCCCTGGGTTCCATCCCCAGTACCGCAAATAATAATAATAATAATAATAATAATAATAATAATAATAATAATAGGCTGGGGGTGTTGATCAGAGGTACAATGTCCCTGGGTTCCATTCCCAGTACTGCAAAACAAACAAACAAAAAAATTCTGTGGTACTGCCAGGCATGGTGGTACACACTTATAATCCCAGTATTTGGGAAGCTGAGACAGGAGGACTGCCAATTCAAGGACAACCTCAGCAAGTAGTAACACTCTCAACGTAGCAAGACCGTGTTTGAAAACAAAAATAAAAAATAGGGTTGGGGATGTAACTCAGAGGAGAATGCTCCTAGATTTGATCCTTAGTACAAAAAAAAAATTGTGATTGAAACCTGGGGCACTGAACCATTCAGATGCACCCCACCCCTCTCTATTTTTTATTTTGAAACAGGATCTCACTAAGTTTTACTGGAGCTTTAAACAAATATTTTTTTTGTGTGTGTGTGTGGTACTGGAGATGGAACCTAGAGGCCTTCTACCTCTGAGCTACACTCCCAGCCCTATTGTTTATTCTTTATTTTGAAACAGGGTCTCACTGAGTTGTGGAGGACCTCACTAAGTAGCTGAGGCCATCCGCAAACCGTGGCCTCAGCCTCTGGAATGCTGGGATTACAAGTGTGTGCCACCACACTCGCCCCTACACACCGTTTCTGAAGAAATCAGGAGGCTTCTAAACAAGCATTCTTGCAATCTCAATCTTTTAAGTACTGGGATTATGGGTTTGCACCACTCTATCTGGTTTAAATGATTTATTTGAGTACTGAGGATTGAATCAAGGGATCTTGTATCTCTGAACTACACCCCAGCCCTATTTTTTTCTTATTCTTTATTTTGAAACAGGAACTCACTAAGTTGCAGAGCGCCTCACTAAGTAGCTGAGGCTGGCCACAAAGCTGCATTCCTCCTGTCTCAGCCTCCCAAGCGCGGGGATTACAAGCGTGCGCCACCATGCCCAGCTTCTTTTTTATATTTTATTTGGAAGCAGAGTCTCACTACGTTGGCTGGGAGCCTCCCTCACTAAGTAGGTGAGGCTGGCTTCGAACCTGAGCGATCCTCCTTTCTCAGCCTCCCATTACAAGCGTGCACCACTGCACCCAGCTCTTTTGTTGAACTTTTAAAGAACAAGTTTTTGGTTTTGTTGATTTCCCGTTTCCAGTTTTGTTGACTACTGTTCTAATTTTTATTCCTTCTTATGCTTACTTTGGAATTAATTTGATCTTTTTCAGTTTCTTAAAGTAGAAGCTTGGATTATTTATTGTAGATCTTTTTTCTTTTCTAATATGTGTGCCCAATGCTATAAATTTTCCATTAAGCATGGCTTTCATTGCCTACCACAATTTTGGTAAATTGTATTATTTTACTATTCTTGCTTTTTTTTGTGTGTGGTACCGGGGATGAAACCCAGGGGCTTCCTACCTCTGGGCTACACTTCCAGACCTATTTTATATTTTATTTGGAAGCAGATTCTCACTAAGTAGCTGGCTTGGAACCTGCATGATCTATCTCAGCCTCCCATGTACTGGGATTAACAAGCATGTGCCAGCACGTCCAGCTATGTTGCTTTTTTTTTTTTTTTTTTTTGGTGGTGGTGGTACTGGGGCTCCTGGAAACCCTTCTACCTCCAGGATACACTCCCAGACACCTATTTTTTATTTTATTTTAATTTGAAAACAGGGTCTCTTAAGCCAGCGCGGCTGGCTTCGAACCTCTTGTCTCTACCTCTCAAGCGCGGGGATTACAAGCGTGAGCCACCACGCCCAGCCTATGCTGCTTTTTGGATACAGGATCTTACTATGTTGTCCGGGCTAGCCTTAAACTCCTGGGCTCAAGTGATCTTTTTACCTCAGTCTCCCAAGTAGCTGGAACTATACAGGTGCATATCACTGTACATGGTGATAAGTTGTATTTTAATTTTTATTTAGTTCAAACTATTTTTTAAAATTTCTCTTAAAATTCTGTTTATGACCCATGTGTTATTTAGAACTACATTTACAGCTGGGCGTGATGGCACATGCATGTAATCCCAGTACTTGGGAGGCTGAGACAGGAGGATCGTGCAGGTTCGAAGCCAGCCTCAGCTACTTAGTGAGGCTCTCAGCAACTTAGTGAGACCCTGTTTCCAAATAAAATATAAAATAGGTCTGGGAGTATAGCCCGGAAGTAAAAAGCCTCTGGGTTCCATCCCCAGTACCACAAAAAAAAAAAAAAAAAAAAAAGCAAAGGGCTGGGGGTATAGCTTAGTGGTAGACACCCTAGGCTTCAATCCCCAAGTACCATGCACAAAACAACCAAATGATCCTATAATTGAGGGTCATCTCTGGACACTCTGTTTTGCTCCAGTGATATAAGTGCTTTTTTTATTTTTTTTGGTGGTACTGGGGTTCCTGGAAGCCCTTCTACCTCCGGGCTACACTCCCAGACCTAATTTTACATTTTTTAAAATTTGGAAACAGGGTCTCCTAAGCCAGCGCATGCTGCTGGCTTCGAACCTGCGATCCTCCTGTCTCTGCCTCCCAAGTGCGGGGATTACAAGCGTGCACCACCATGCCTGGCTTAAGTGCTTATTTTTATGCCAATCCCACATGGTCTTGATTGCTATAACTTTATGAGAAGTTTTGAAATCAGGTGGTGACATTCTCCAATTTTGTTTTTTATTATTTAAACGTAATTTTGCTTATGTTAGGCCCTTTATATTTCTGTACAAATTTTAGAATTAACTTGTCAAATTCTACCCCAAAAAGCCTGTTGATATTTTCATTGTATTGAATTGAATCCATAGATCATTTTGAAGAGAATTGACATCTAAACCCTATTACTCTCTGATCTATGAACACAGTATATTTCTCTATCTAGTTAGTGATAAGTTGGGTCCTGCACTCGTGTGACTTTGTGTCACATGACCTCTGCACGGGCGGCCGGGGGGGGGGGGGGCAAAACCCCCTGGAGAATTGGGCGTTCCCGCGAGTAAACCCCCATCTCGCAAGATGCATACCTTGAAAAGGAGAGCCCGGGTCCTCTAGCTTCGGATAGGGCGTGCCCCACGGTGCCTCGCCCTGATCCCCAGGAGAGCCGTGCCATTAAAACTTTACATGCCACGTGTGCTGGACACTCCACCGTACTAACATATTTTATTTTTTTATTTTACTTCACATTTTTATTTTACTTAACAGTTAGATCCTCAGTTTGTTTCAGCCTATTGTTTTGTAGTCCCACTGAACAAATCTTGTACACTTTTCATCAGCTATTCCTAAATTTCATATACTTGATGCTATTACAAGTAGTAGTATTGCAGCCAGGTATAGTCTCTCATGCTTATAGTCCTAGGACTTGGGAGGCTGAGGCAGGAGGTTCACAGGTTCATGGCCAACCTCAGCAGCTTAGGCCCTCCACAACTTAGTTAGACCCTGTTTCAAAAATAAAAGTAATATAGGGCTGGGCGTGTAGCTCAGAGGCAGAAGCCCCTATATTCAATCCCCAGTACAATATATATACATATACCCCAAAACATCTAAGAAATTGGTTTCTTTTATAGGTATAATGCATTTCAATTACTTTTCTTGAGTAAGCTTTGGTTGTTTGTGTCTTTTAAGGAATTTATTGGCATAAAATTGTTTATTATATTTTCTTATTTCCCTTTAAGTATCCATACAATTTATAGTGAGGACATCTACTATATTATTATTGTTGTTATTATTATTATTAATAATTTGTGGTGCTGGGGGTTGAAATCAGGGGCATTCTACCTTTGAACTATGCCCCCAGCCATTTCTATATTTTCTTTTGAAGCAGATCCTGCTAGCTGGGTATGGTGGTACACACTCGCAATACCAGTAGATGAAAGGGTGGGACAGGATGATGACAGTTTCAAGGCCTCAGCAAATAGTGAAAATCTCCTCAATTTACCTAGACCCTGTTTCAAAATAAAAATAAAATAGGACTACAGGTGTAGATCAGAGGTAAAATGCTCCCTGAGCTCAATCCCTAGTACCACACAAAAGAAAGAAAGAAAGAAAGAAAGAAAGAAAGAAAGAAAGAAAGAAAGAAAGAAAGAAAGAAGGAAAGAAAGGGAAAGAAAGAAAAGACTAAGCTGATGACAGCCTGACAGCCTCAATGAGTAGCTGAGGCTGGCTGGGAACCTGAGATCCTCCTGTCTCAGCCTCCCAAGTACTAGTATTACAGGCTTTGTATTATTTTTTATTTGGAAACAGGGGCTCACTAAGTTGCTGAAAGCCTTGCTAAATTGCTGAGGCTGACTGCAAATTTGTGATCCTCCTGTCTTAGCCTCCCAAATACTGCGATTACCAGTGTGCACCACCATGCCTGGCTCCCATTCTTCGTCTTTTTTTTTTTTTTTATACTGGGGATTGAACCCAGAGGCACTCACCTCCAAGTTATACCCCCCGCCTGATTTTATTTTTTATTTGGAAACAGTCTGGGCCTTGCTAAGTAGCTGAGGCTGGCTGGGAACCTGAGCTCCTCCTTACTCAGCCTCTCATGTACTGAGATTACAAGTGCACACCACCATGGCCACCTGCTCCCGTTCTTGATATTGACAAGTTTTATTTTTTTAATTCTGGTCAAGCCGGGCACGGTAGTGCATGCTTGTAACCCTAGTATTTGGGAGGCTGATAAAGGAGGATCTCAGGTTCCCAGCCAGCCTCAGCTACTTAGCAAGGCCCTCTGCAACTTAGACTCTGCTTAAAAAAAAAAAAAAAAAAAGAATAAAAAATAGGGCCTGTTCAATTGTCTAGAGACTTACCAGTTTTATTAATCTCAAAGGAACATATTTTGAAGTTGGGCTTGGTAGCACACACTTGTAATCCTAGTACTTGGGAGGCGGGGACAGGAGGATCTGGGTTCCAGGACAGTCTGTTATTTAAGCCCTCTGCAATTTAGTAAGACTTTGTTTCAAGTGGTTTGCAGACAGCCTCAGCTATTTAGTGAGGCCCTCTGCAACTTGGTAAGACCCTGTTTCAAAATAAAGAATAAAAAATAGGGCAGTAGTTATAGCTTGGAGGTTGAATGCCCCTGGGTTCCATCCTCAGACCTGAAAAAAAAATTTTTTTAAGTCGGGCTAGGGGTGTAGCTCTGAGGTAGAATGCCCTGGGTTCTATCCCCAGCACCACACACACACACACACACACACACACACACACACGAACATATTTTGAGTTCACTGATTTTTTTTTATTGCTGTTCTGTCCTTCATTTTCCTGATTTATGCTCTGATTCTTATTCCCTTGTGCTTACTTTGCTCTTTTCTATTTTCTTTTCCCTGCATCTGCAGCTTTATTGAGATATAGTTAACAACTAAAACTTGTATGTATATATTAGCTGGGTGTGGTGGTATACACCTGTAATCCCAGTACTTGGGAGGTTGAGACAGGATGATTACAGGTTCAAAGCCAGCCTCAGCAACTTTGCAAGGCCATTTCTAAAAAGAAAAGAAAAGAAAAGAAAAGAAAGAGAGAGAAAAGACTGGAGGTATAACTCCAAGGTAGAATGCCCCTGGGTCAAATGTGTTCTCTTTCATTCTTATTTCATTATTTTATTCTCTCACATAAATAAGATATTAGTTAATATTTCCACGATGTATTTCTGTGTTATTATTATTTCCTTCCTCTGTTAACTTTGGACTTAGTTTGTTTTCTTTTCCTAGTTCCCTGAGATGCAAACTTAGATTACTTACTTGAGATTCTCTTCCTCCTCTTCCTTTCTCTCTCTCTCTCTCTCTCTCTCTCTCTCTCTCTCTCTCTCTCTCTCTCTCTCTCTCAATGGGATCTCACTATACTGCCGAGGCTACCCTCAAAGTCTTGGGCTCAAGTGATACACTTGCCCCCCCCCATCCTGTATCTGAGACTAAGTCTGAGACTAAGGGCGTGCACCACCATGCCTGCCTTTTTAAAATTTTTATTTATTTATTTATTTGTTTATTTGTCTATTTGTTTATTTGTTTATTTATTTATTTATTTTGTGGTACTGGGAGTTGAAGCCAGGAGCATTCTACTCCAATCTACATCTCCAGTCCTATTTTATTTTATTTTTTTATTGTGAAACAGGGTCTTGCTAGGTTGATGAGTCTCACTGTTTGCTGAGGCTGTTCCTGAACCTGTGATCCTCCATCTTAGACTCCCAAGTACTGGGATAACAAGTGTGTGCCACCACATCCAGCTGAGTCTCGTCTTTTTTTTTTTCCTGTGGTACTGGGGTCCCTGGAAACTCTTCTATCTCCGGGCTACATTCCCAGACCTATATTTTTTATTTGGAAACAGGGTCTCTTAAGCCAGCAAGGCTGGCTTTGAACCTGTGCGATCCTCCTGTCTCCACCTCCCAAGTGTGGGGATTATAAGCGTGCGCCACCACGCCCGGCCTAGTGTCATCTTTTTTAATGTTGGGATTTATCACTAAAAACTTTTCCTCTTATTACTGCCTTTGCTATATCATGTAGATTTTAAAATTTTGTGTGTGTGTGTGTGTGTGTGTGTGTGTGTGCATGTGTGTGTGTGTGTGTGTGTGTGTGTGTGTGTGTGTGGTACAGGGGATGGAACCCAGGGACATTCTACCTTCAAGCTATACCCCAGCCCTATTTTTTATTCCTTTTATTTTTTTAATTAATTAATTTATTTATTTTTTGGTGGTACTAAGGGTGGAACCCAGGGGCTTTCTACCTCTGGGCTATACTCCCAGACCTATTTTATATTTTTTATTTGGAAACAGGGTCTCACTAAGTTGCTGAGAGCCTCACTAAGTAGCTGAGGCTGGCTTCGAACCTGTGTGATCCTCCTGTCTCAGCCTCCCAAGCGTGGGGATTACAAGCGTGCGCCACCACACATGGCTATTCCTTTTATTTTGAAACAGGGTCTCACTGACTTGCAAAGGGCTGAGGCAGTCCGCAAACCCGGATCCTCCCGTCTCAGCCTCCCAAATGCCAGGATTATAAGCATGTGCTATCATGCCTGGCATGTAAGTTTGGTATTTAATATTTTCATTTCATGATAATTTAAAATTTTTTGAGCCGAGCATGATGGTGCATTCTTGTAATCCCAGCATTTGGGAGGTTGAGACAGGAGCATCCGGGTGTGCGGGCAGTCTCAGCTCCTTAGTGAGGCCCTCCACAACTCAGACCCTGTTTCAAAATAAACAACAACAACAACAACAACAACAACAACAACAACAACAACAAAAGGGCCGGGGGTGTAGCTCAGGGGTAGAATGTCCGGGTTCAATCACTACAAAAAAAAATTTTTTTCTTTTGCCAGACCCAGTGACACATTTGTGTGACAGGAGCACAGGATCAAGGCCAGCCTCAAAAACTTAATGAGACTTTGTTCCAAAATAAAAAATAAAATAAGGCTGGAGGTCTAGCTCAGAGGTTGAATTCCCCTGTATTCAATCAATCCTCAGTACTAAAAACATTTATTTTAACTATATATATATATATTGTGCAGTGTTTTCTCAGACATTTATCATTTGTTTATGGTTAAAACATTAAAAAATCCTTTCTTCTAGCTTTGAAATGTTCAGTACATTATTATTATATATAGTCACTTTACTGTATAATAGCATGTCAGAATTTCTTATTTTTTAATTATTATATTGGTGCATTGTAACCATACATCTGAATGGAGTACACGACGGTAGAGGCACGCATGCGCACATCACCCAATTAGCCCTTCCCCACTTCCCGCCCCCTCCCTCCCCCTCCCTCCTCCTCAGGTTTGGCTTAGTGACTGACTCTGATGTTTGTGAATGTGCATCATGTACACTAGGGAATTTCCCTCCCCCCTCCCATCCCCTCTTTAGGCCTCCTTATTTGCTCATCTATGGTTTCTCCTTTTTCATCCAGAGTTCCTCCTATGACCCATTTTCTCCCCAGCTTCGACATACTAGGGAGAACATACGATTTCTTACTTTTTGTGACTAATCTCACTTGGCATAATTTTTATTTCTTATTATTTGCAGTACTGGGAATTGAACCCAGGGCCATTCTTCCTCTGAGCTACACTCCTAGCCCTATTTTTTATTCTTTATTTTGAATAAAGCATGACTCACACTTGTAATCCCAGCATTTGGGAGGCTGAGACGGGAAGATCGCGGTTCGCCGACAGCCTCAGCTACTTAGTGAGGCCATATTGCAGAACTGGGGATTGAACCCAGGGACATTCTACCGCTGAGTGACACTCCCAGCATTTTCATTTGTTATTTTAAAACAAGATCTTATTAAATTACCATGTATGGGCCTCCATCCTCCTGTCTCAGTCTCCTAAGTACTGAGATTACAGGCTTCAACCACTGAGCCCACCCCATACTTCTTAACTGAAACGCATGTTTGTTGGTAACTTATTATTACATTATATAGGCAACTTTTTTTTTTTTTTTTTTTGGTATTGAGGATGGAACCCAGAGGTTCCTACCTCTGACCTCTACCCCCTATCCCTATTTAATTTTTATTTTGAAACAGGGAGGTTGCTGAAAGTCTCAATACCTGCAAGTCTCCTGTCTCAGCCTCCCAAGTATTGGGATTACAGGTGTATGTAATCATGTCTGGCTGTTTTTCTTTTTTCTTTTTTTTCTTTTTTGTGGTGCTGGGGTGGAACCCAGGGGCCTTCTACCTTTGGGCTACACTCCTAGACCTATTTTGTATTTTATTTAGAAACAGTGTCTCACTAAGTTGCTGAGAGCCTCACTAAGTAGCTGAGGCTGGCTTCGAACCCGTGCCATCCTCCTGTCTCAGCCTCCCATGCGCTTGGATTACAAGCGTGCGCCACCACGCCCGGCTATGCCTGCCTTTTATTATTTTTTTTTATTTTTTTATTTTTTTGTAGGTCTGGGGATGGAACCCAGGGGCATTTGACCTCCGAGCTGCACCCCCTGCCCTATTTTTTCTTCTTTATTTTGAAACCGGGTCTCACTGAGTTGCAGAGGGCCTCACTAAGTAGCTGAGGCTGTCAGCGAACCGCGATCCTCCAGGTCTCAGCCTCCTGAATGCTGGGATTACAAGCGTGCGCCACCATGCCCGGCTATGCCTGGCTTTTTAAAAAAAATTTGTTTTTTGTGATGCTGGGAATAGAACCCAGGGCCTTGCACAAGCTAGGCAAGCCATCTACCACTAAGCCACACCCTTAACCCTGTAGGAGCTATTTTTGTGTTTGGTTTTGTGCTAGGAATTGAACCAGGGGCTTCACCGTATCTGCTCTCCTCACTGCCTGCAGTGCTCTCCTCTATGCTCTTCCTGTCTTTTTCACCTGGAGCATCTACCCCTCCTGCATGACCAGGGCAGTGTTACTTCCTGCGTGAGACATCTGCTGACTCCACTGGGGGGTGCCATAGTCTGTCCCTGTTTTCATCGTCCAAGCAGCAGCGTCTTTTCACCTTTGTGTCTCTGCCAACATCTAAAGGCCTTAAGTGACTGCAGTTTACTTATTTCTCCTTTGCAGCACCTAGGATGGTGCCCCATATGAAGAAGGAGTGCTGGCTTGGGTGTGCTGATCAAAGAACTCTTGTTTTAGCCGGGCGTGGTGGCGCACGCTTGTAATTCCTGTGCTTGGGAGGCTGAGACAGGAGGATCGCACAGGTTCGAAGCCAGCCTCAGCTACTGAGTGAGGCTCTCAGCAATTTAGTGAGACCCTGTTTCCAAATAAGTATAAAATAGGTCTGGAAATATAGCCCGGAGGTAGAAAAGCCCCTGGGTTCCACCCCAGTACCACACACACACACACAAAAAGAACTCTTGTTTTCCTCCCAGAGGGCTGGCTCTTGCTTATTTTGGAACATAAAGGGTTTGTTTGTTTGTTTGTTTGTTTGTTTTTGCATGTCGGGATGGAACCCAGAGTCATTCGACTCCAAGCTACACCCCCTGCCCTAATTTTTGTTCTTTATTATTATTTTTTAAATTTTTTTGTTTTTTTGTGGGTTTGGGGATGGAACCCAGGGGCATCTGACCTCCGAGATACACCCTCTGCCCTGTTTTTTTATTCTTTGTTTTGTAACAGGGTCTCACTAAGTTACGGAGGGCCTCACTAAGTAGCTGAGGCTGTGTCCGTGAACCGTGAACTGCGATCCTCCAGTCTCAGCCTCCCGAATACTGGGATTACAAGCGTGGGCCACCACGCCCCGCTAAGGGTTTTGTATTTTATAGCATTGATAGTATAGCAGGAGCAAGGCATTTTGAAACATAATTAGGTAGATGAATAAATAATCTTTCTTCTTTTTTTCTTTCTTTCATACTGGAGATTGAACCCAGAGGCATTCTACCTTCAAGCTACACCCCCAAACTTATTTATTTATGTATTTATTTATGGTACTAAGGATGGAACTCAGGGCTTTCTACCTCTAGGCTACACTCCCAGACCTATTTTTTTTTTTAATTTGGAAACGGGGTCTCACTAAGTTGCTGAGAGCCTCACTAAGTAGCGGAGGCTGGCTTCGAACCTGTGTGATCCTCCTGTTTCCGCCTCCCAAGCGCGGGGGTTACAAGCGTGCGCCACCACGCCCAGCTTTTTTTTTATTTTTAAGCAGGGTCTCACTAGGCTGATGAGCTGTCCTCGCACCTGCGATCCTCCTGTCTCAGTGTCCCGAGTATTGGGATAACAGGCGTGCGCGGTTTAACATAACTGAGCACCTGCGGTCATTGCTCTGGGAGCTACGTAATATAACAGCGGTCACTTGTTGAGTGCTGACTTGTGCCGGAGACTAGTTTTAAGTCAAATTTGCTCATTTAAGGCTTCAAACAACCCGGTGAGACGGTCGCTGTGACTCTCCCTTCCTCTGCGTAGCTGGGCTCCTTTCTGGCCCTGGTCTGCGGTGCTCGGGGCTCAGCGTCCTGGGAGGAGGCCGAGCGCCGCTCCCTGGCCGAGCGCAGACCGGGTCCGTCCCTGCGCTCGGAGGGCGAGTTCTGGGCGCGGGCACCAGGGGGCGCCAGCCTCCAGCTTTCGGGAGGAGGGCGGGCTGCCGGCCGGGAGGAGCCCCGGCCTCGGCCGGCCCGGCGTCCAGCCGCGCAGCCTCCAGCCGCCCTCCCCGCGGCCACCGTGGTCGAAGGGACAGGCGACCCCAAGGTCCTCACTGTGTGCTGGGCGCGAAACCCCGACGGGAGGTTCGCACGCCGTCTTTATTTCACTGAGGCTGGTAGAAGTTAATTCACTTGCCCAGGACTACACAGGGTGACAAAGCCCTGTTCTTGTGCAAACTCTGTGCATCCCCTTGCTGTATACAGAGTGTGGACAGACTGATGATGCAACCCAAGATCCTTCTCCCTTTTACTTAAACCAGGTGGGGTTTGTTGTTGTTCTGGGGATTGAACCCAGGCACATTCTCCCTCTGAGCTACAACTCAGCCCTTTTGGGGTTTTCTTTTGAAACAGTCTCACTGGATTCCTGAGAGTCTCACTAAGTTGCTGAAGCTGGCCTCGAACCTGTAATTTTCCTGTCTCAGCCTTCCTAGAACTACTAGGTCAGGTGCCTCTTAAGTCTCTAAGCGGCAGAGTTCCTTGTGCTCCACCACCCATTTGGGACACCTGCTGCCTCGCCCTGTGCTACTCTGAGAGGTGTGACTTCATCAAGACTTCCCCTGCCGCCAGTGTGTAAATCCCCCCCATCCGACCCGGCCCCACTGCTCCCCCAAGGACACCACTGAGTTCCCCAAACGCCCAGCTCCAGCTAGGGCCTCCCCCGCCCACCTGATCTAACCTGCCCCACCTAAGTGCTGACTGTGTGATGCTTGAACCTCGGTCAGCACTTAATAACCTGGTGCTGAGCTGGGGGTGGCAGTGCACACCTGCAATACTAGTACTTGGGAGGCTGAGACAGGAGGATCACAGGTTTGAGATCAGCCTTAGCAACATAGTAAGACTCTCATCAACTTAGCAAAACACTGCTTCCAAATAAAAAAATAAAAAGGAAGCCAGGCGTGGTGGCACACACTTGTAATCCCAGCATTTGGGAGGCTGAGACAGGAGGCCCTGGGTTCGCGGCCAGCCTCAGCTACTTAGTGAGGCCCTGTTTCAAAATAAAGAATAAAAAAATGGGCTGGGGGTGTAGCTTGGAGGTAGAATGCCCCTGGGTTCCATCTCCAGCCCTGCAATAAATAAATAAATAATAAATAAATAGGGCTGGGGTGTAGCTCAGAGGTAGAATGCCCCTGGGTTCAATCCCCAGTACTACATACAGCAACAAAGCAAAATAACACCCCAACCAACCCTGTGCTGAATAAATTAGGGGCAGGGGCAGTGTGTGTGTGTGTGTGTGTGTGTGTGTGTGTGTGTGTGTGTGTATCCTTCTCAATCTAGCTGGGGGTTGCCTAGCAACAACAAACACTTGTCAGATATGCAACTGAGGATTTGATTGTGTAATGTCTATTTTATTTCTCATCCTATATGCTTGTAGCCAGCTGGGCCTGCCAACCCCCGGAGGCAAGGATGAGGAATGTGGGTGTATGTGTGGGGTGCGGGGGAAGAGAGGAGGCGCTGGGCAGGGAGTAGAGTTTTCCCATGGCGAGAATAAGGCCCACATAGAGAACGAGGAGTGAGCGATGCCAAGATCCGAGTTAGAGCAGAAGGAGACAGAGCCCTGAATGGGAGCCTTGTGTGTGGCCGTGGCACTGACTCACCGCCATGTAGGAGTGGGGAGCGCGCAGGGGTGAAGGAGGGCCTGTGTGTCCTCACCACCCTCAAGGGCCCGGGGCTCCTGAGGACGCCCTGTCCGCTCTGAGGCAGCGCAGTCAAGACGGCTGTGGTTTGGGTTAGGTGGGTGGGCTGACACTGGCTGGAGGTGGGGGAGTTTGGGGAACACAGAGGCCCCCCTGGAGAACTGTGGGGCGGGTTCAGGGGGAGGGGGAGGACAGGCAGGAGGAGCAGGGGGGGCAGCCGCTGTAGCTCCTGTGGCTTCTTGGCTCCACCTGAGGAGCCGGCCATGCCTTATGAGTAAGAGCTCCCCAGAGCCCAGGCCAGACAGATGGGGGCAGAGCCTGGGAGTGGAGCGCCACCCTCGCCCCAGCCGTCAGGCCTGTTCAGAGACATGGGGACGGTATTTTTGTGGCAACCAGAGTGACAGGAAGCCCCAGGCCTGGGCAGAGAGCGAGGCCTGGGGTTACAGGGCAGGCTGGAGAACAAGACCAAAGGCCGACAGAGTGGCCATCAGCTGTGGGAGCCGCCAGGGCCAGGCTAACAACTGCTGTGCCCAGGTGGGACCGGAGGCAGGAGGAGCTGGACTGTGTTTACAGCCTGCTTCTGCCATGAGCTTGAGCTAGGCATGGAAGCCTGAGCGAATCACTTGACTTTTTTTTTTTTTTTTTGGTGGTACTGGGTTCCTGGAAGCCCTTCTACCTCCAGGCTACACTCCCAGACCTATTTTATATTTTTATTTGGAAACAGGGTCTCTTAAGCCAGTGAATCTGGCGTCGAAGCTGCGTGATCCTCCTGTCTCTGCCTCCCAAGCGCAGGGATTACAAGCGTGCGCCACCACGCCCGGCATCACTTAACTTTTTAAGGCTCACTCTCCTCTCTTCAACATGAAGGAGCAGCCAGGCACAATGGCACACACTGTAATCCCAGTACTTGGGTGGCTGAGGCTGAGATAGGAGGAACACAGGTTTGAGGCCAGCTTCAGCAACTTAGTGAGACCCTGTTTCCACATATAAAGGGCTTGGAGTAAAATGTTACGGGGTTCAATCCCTAGTCAAAAAGAAAAAAGAGCCAAGCATGGTGGCACACGCTTGTAACAACCCCCACACTTGGGAGGCTGAGACAGGAGGATCGCACAGGTTCGAAGCCAGCCTCAGCTACTTAGTGAGACCCTGTTTCCAAATAAAATATAAAATAGGTCTGGGAGTATAGCCCGGAGGTAGAAAGCCCTTGGGCTCCACCCCCAGAACCACCAAAAAAAAAAAAAAAAAAAAAAAAAAGAAAGAAAAAGAAAAAGAAATCTAGAATTAGGCATTTCTAAGCTGGTCTCTAGCTCTAACACTTGATGACTGTGTGAGACAAGCCATCCTTGCCTTTCTCCTTAGTAAAACCAGTTCCTTCAGTGCCCTGTTCCTAGCTGGTCTCAAAAGAAAGCTAGCAAAGCAGTAGATTCATTCTGTGTGTGTGCACGCTGTGTCTTGTCAAGTTGGGATGACCTGTCTCTTTCTCGTTTCTGTTTTCTTAAAGTGCTGGGCCTTGAACCAGGGTTTCGTGCATGTTCAGCAAACTACACCCCCAGCCCCACCCGCTGCTTCTAGTAGCTAGGTAAATGAAGTAACACACGTGAAACAATCTACTGAGAGTGCGGCACATCTACTCAGAAAGTGCGCCCTTCGGAAGTCTTAAGAAGTCTTCAGAGGTCACGTGGTTGTGGCCCAGAGGCGCAGAGGAGATGGACAGAAGGGAGACGAGGCAGCAGGTGCCTCCTGGGGAGCGTGTGGGTCTGCACCTTGGGGTGAAGCGGCGACACCGCCTCAGCCCCCCGAGGGAAGCTGTGAAGATGGGGAGGCCCTTCAGCGTCCTCCCTACTTGGGACAAGAGGGGCCAATATAAACATCACATTAATCAGTCTTTGCATATTAGCTGCCTGTGGATTATGTGACTTTGGTCACATTAAAAAAAATATTTTTCCATTGGGTGTGGTGGCACACGATTGTAATCCCCGCGCTTGGGAGGCTGAGACAGGAGGATCGCACAGGTTCAAGGCCAGCCTCGGCTACTTAGTGAGGCTCTCGGCAACTTAGTGAGACCCTGTTTCCAAATAAAATATAAAATGGGTCTGGGAGTATAGCCTGGAGGTAGAAAGCCTCTGGGTTCCACCCCCAGTACCACTTTTCTAGTTCAGGCAGCTCTGGTAAGGGGCTCTAGCTGAGGATCATATACTGTCAGTAGTTCCTGCACCTAGTGAAATACATCCTTCGTTTCTGAAGGGAACCTGTATTGCACATCCACATTGAATTAATTGAGTTAATCAGTAGGATTTTTTTTCAGTGCTATGGACTGAACCCACGGCCTTGTAGGTTAGGCAAGCCCTCTAACCACCGAGACACCTTATGTGTTTTAAAATCTTAGACAGGGTCTCCCTAAGTTGCCAAGGCTGGTCTCAAACTTGCGATCCTCCTGCTTCAGCCTCCAGAGTGGCTGAGATTACAGCCTTGGGCCACTGCACCCAGCTGCTCAAGTGGGATCCTTGTCAGATTAAGTAGGTGACTCCCTAGGATAAGAACCAAGTAGGGTTGTCAGATCAGCTGTGACTCCCAGGGTAAGGTCTATCCTGTTTACACACTTCCCAGTGACCTCTCAGGCCAGCCATCTCATGGTGGTGTGGACAGCGCCACAGGGTACTTGGTCCCCTCCAGGTTCAATGACACAGACACTGATGATTTGGGGAGTGCAGGAGAAGTTGCTTTCAGATCTCTCCTGGGAGGCCAGCCGCTTGCAGGTGTCCCAGGACTCACTGGATTCTATTCCAAGCCCAATGTCCATCTCTCTCATTTGCTTCTAAGGAGTTAGAGGGTGTGATGGGCACAGCTGCATGTGCCTGTAATCCCGGCTCCAGGCAAAGGAGGCTGAGGCAGAGGAGTCCAGGTTCAAGGCCAGCCTGGGCAATTTAGCAAGACCTTGTCTCAAAATAACAATAGAAAGGGCTGCAGATGAAGCTGGGGAGAGTGTCCCTCTCCGGAGCCAGGGTATTTTGGCAACAAGGCCCTTTCTCAGCCTGTTTTCGCATGTTTCCAGAACTTCTCTACAAGTCACCAGACTGTGTTCTGTGGGGTGCTACAGCCTTGGAATTCCTTCTAAGGCCAGCACCAGCCCTTGCAAAACACCACACATTGGTGCCTGTCAGTCTCCCTCAACGGAGTCAGCTCCCGGGGACTTCTTGTACCTCTGTCTCTGATCTCATCCTCAAATCAAGGCAAGTCAAGTGGCAGGCAGAGCCAGCCAGCAGGGCGATACTGCAGCGCCCAGGCCAGTGCTGCCCGGGAGAGGGAAGGTACCTCCCTCTGGTCCTGGTCATTTTTCCCTTGCACCCTAAGAACTCTACCGCCTCTGATCTACACAGTATTTCGCCAGGACCACTTTCAATAGCTACATGACTTTTAAAACTCCCATTAATTCTAGCCAGCTGTATTCTCTGGAATCAGGCAACTTTTTGTGTCAATGTTTTATTTCTTCAAATAAATTGAGAGTACCCTGAGGGCAGGGAACAGGTTTAAACTTGTATCTTCCTAAATAGCTACCTTGGTTTCTGGCTCATCATAAGATACTTAAGAAAGCATTCCATTGTTTGAGGGGAATTAATGAGAAAGATGTTTGCTTTTGTTTATCTGACCTGATGAAGGAATTCATGTGAATTTCAGGAATTGATTAGGTCTGAATGCGCTCCAGGGGTGAGTAAGGCAGTTTTCTAAACTTGCTGTATTTTTATTTTTTTCTTCTTTTGGTGGTAGTAGTGGAGATTGAACCCAGAGGCTTTCTACCACTGACCTACACCTTTTTTAAAAAACTTGGAGACAAGGTACCTAAGTTGCTGTGTGCTGGCCTCAAACCCGTGATCCTCCTGTCTCAGCCTTCCAAGTACTGGGATTACAGGTGTGCAAAACAGCACCTGGCCAACTTGCTGTTTAGAATCACCCAGGCACTTATCTAGAGCCCCATCTTGGTCTACTAATTAGAACCCAGGGGATTGGGTCTGGGAATCTACTTTTTTTGTGTGTGTGGTACTAGGGGTAGAACCCAGGGGCTTTCTACCTCCGGGCTATCTTCCAGACCTATTTTATACTTATTTGGAAACAGGGTCTCATTAAGTTGCTGAGAGCCTCACTAAGTAGCTGAGGCTGACTTCGAACCTGTGCGATCCTCCTGTCTCAGCCTCCCAATCCCTGGGGTTACAGGAGCATCACCATGCCCAGCTGAGAATCTACATTTAACAAATACCCCAGTAGATTGTCATCCGAAAACACAATAGCAAAACGGTGACTTGAAGCAGTTTAAAAATTACGATAGGCCAGCCGGGCGTGGTGGCGCACGCTTGTAATCCTCGCGCTTGGGAGGCTGAGACAGGAGGATCATACAGGCTTGAAGCCAGCCTCAGCTACTGAGTGAGGCTCTCAGCAACTTAGTGAGACCCTGTTTCCAAATAAAATAGAAAAAAGATCTAGGAGTATAGCCCGGAGGTAGAAAGCCCCTGGGTTCCACCCCCAGTGCCCCCCCCAAAAAAAAAATTACGATAGGCCAAAAAGCTATGTGAGTGAGTGTGTGTGTTTTACTGAGAATTGAAGGACAGTCTACCTCTGGAGCTACATCTCCAGCCCTTCTTTTTTGTTTGTAAACAGGGTCTTGCTAAGTTGCTGAGGCTGTTCTTGAACCTGCAATTCTCCAGTCTCTGCCTAAGAAATACTGAACTTACAGGTGTGCCCCAGCACACCCAGCTACAAGGGGCTCTTTTGGTGGTACTGGGGGTGGAACCCAGAGGCTTTCTACCTCTGGGCTATACTCCCGGACCTTTTAAAAAATATTTTATTTGGAAACAGGGTCTCACTAAGTTGCTGAGAGCCTCACTAAGTAGCTGAGTCTGGCTTTGAACCCATGCGATCCTCCCGTCTCAGCCTCCCAAGCATGGGGATTACAAGCGTGTGCCACCACACCTGGCTTACAAGGGGCTCTTTTGGACGACGTTTATACACCAACTCCCAAAAGAGCAGAGTAAAAAATCAGACTGGAGTTCCAGGTCATCAAACTGACTTTATCTGACCTAGAAAGCACTTGTAATTCCAAGAGGCTAAGGCAGGATTAAAAATTTGAGGCCAACCTTCACAACTTAGTGAAATTGTTTCTAACTAAAAAATTAAAAAAGGGCTGGGGATGTATGTTAGTGGTATAGCCCCCCCCCCCCCCCCCCGTGTTCAATCTCCAGTACCTGGCACTGAAAAAAATAGTAGACTTTTGTTCTTTTACAGCCTGTGGATCTTTTACTGATTAACCTCCTATAACCTCTATCCTGCCACCCTCTGGCCTTTTGTAATCAAGTTTAGGACATCCCTGTTTTTCTTTTAGCAACAGGTCTAAAATCTTTTATCAACAGGCTGCTGTCACTCTCATCTCGGCAGCCTCCTCCGTGCTCTTGGGATGATACACTTCACAGCAGCCTCGTGAGGATCAGTAAGGCGGTATGTATGTGAAATCGCTAGCATGGTGTTTGGCACCCAAGTGGGCACTCTTGACTTTGAATGTGCTGTAAAGCAGCACTAATCAAGGTGCGACCCTGCGCTGCGGGTGCTCGGCCTGCGGCAGGTTCAGAGGCGGGCTTGGTGGCGATGATGGATCGCGGGCTCCGGCCTCCCTAGTGGAGTCCAGTGGTAGCCGAGGTGAGGCCTAGGTGGGAGGTCATACGGGTGTGCCCTGCAAGCCTGTACCTTGTCTCAAGCCCCTTCCCCGGGCCATGAGCTGAGCAGCTTCCTTCTGCCACTTCCTTCTGTCCTGGAGCCAGTGACCACAACCGAGAGCCAAAATGAATCTTGTCTTCTAAGCTGTTCTTGTCAAGTTGTGTCACAGCAATGCAACGCTAACCACTGGCCCTAGACCTAGAGTTTTGGCAGGCTACCCCAGGTTATCCTTGAGCACAATGAAGTTTGAGAACCACTTACCCCAGTCTTCTTTCTTTTTTTGCTTTAAGATTTTTACATTGATATGTGAAATGGATGAATAGGCTCTCATATTTTCATTAGTTTAGTGAGGCTCTTTGCAACTCAGTGAGACCCTGTTTCAAAATAAAGAATTAAAAATAGGGCAGGGGGTGTATCGCGGAGGTTGAATACTCCTGGGTTCCATCCCCAGATCCGGGGGGGGGGGGACGGGCAGGGGGTGTATCTCAGAGGTCAAATGCCTCTGGGTTCTATCCCCAGACCCGCAAAATAAATAAATAAAAATTACTCCAGTGGAACAATGCTCACTGTTCACCTCTACCTCAATTAAGAAAACACCAGCTCCAACCCCCAGCGCTGGCGATGGAACCCGGGCCTGATGTGCTAGGCCAGAGCTATACCTTTTGTTTAGAAGGTTCAGCTATTTTACCAATACTGTTCGTTTTGGCTACGCAGTGGGAATGAAGTTCAGTGCAGGATTACTTTGGACAGTTTAAGATACCCCTGGCATCATTTTAGTGGACAAAATGAGGCTGAGCTACACCCCCAGCCCCACACATCCTATTTTGAATCTAGCGGTTAGAGACATTTGAAGTTGTGTTTCAAGGCCCAGGCATCAGAAGCACTCTATATTCTCTCTCCTCTCACACACACGTTTGACAAGGCAGCATTGAGGCTGTCATGGGAAACAATATAGCTAGTGTTTGTTGAAACAGATCATTAATTGGCTTAAATGCTGGAAACCTAAGATATGTAAACATCCATGCCGTTTGACCATCTTTTGTACATCAAAGAATTCTGAAGTGTTTTTGTCTGGCTACAACTTGCACTGCAAACAGCACAGCAGCAGTGGGCTGGACTGGGAATCAAGGAACGTATTAGTCATCGGTGGAATGACAGCTAGGGCAGAACAAGACCAGGCCTTCTCAGGCTGAGTGCATGAGTCACTGATGGCTTCAGGTCCTCGTTCCTGGGATGCCATCAACCACACTTTGCACAGAGGCTTATCTGTTTTCCTGGGAATAGAGTCTAGAACTTTTCAAAAGTTTTAAAAAAGTCTAGTACCCCCAGATGGTTTTTAAAAACAGACTGGATTATTAGTGAGCTTTTCCCAGCTGTACGGTTCTAAAGTAAGCCCATGTCTCAGCTCCTGACGGGTCTAACCTGGATGGGTCTGTTAACTTCACTTGCTTTTTCTTTTTTTTTTCTTTTCAGTATTGGGGATTGAACCCAGGGGCATTCTACCTCTGAGCTACATCCCTAGCTTTATTTTTTATTCTTAGTTTTGAAACAAGATCTGACTCAGTTGCAGAGGGCCTCACTAAGTAGCTGCGGCTGGCCACAGACCTGCGATCCTCCTGTCTCGTCTTCCAAGTGCTGGGCTGACAAGCATGCGCCACCACGCCTGGCTTCTTCAATTGGTTTTTCAAGTGCTTCCTCTACACCACCCACTCCTTCCCCAACAAAATATGCCCGAATTGTGCAACATTCTTCACTTTGTACAAACAAAGCATTTCCCCTCAGACAGTGTTTTATCTTGTTTTAATACAGTCTGCTATAAAAATGAATGAAGACTTCTGCATGGTACATTTGGCTTTACAAATGTTAATGACTAGTAATGCTCGTATTATATGCTGCACATCGTTATAATCTGTTGACCAGTAACATAGCTTTTTCAATCTGGGTTAATACGAAAATTGTGAATCATGGAACTTTTACTTAGCGCGCGCACACACACACACAGTCTACAGCAAACTTAAATACTAATCTATAATATCTAACTGAATTATTGGATCCATCGCAGGATTGTGCTTATTTATCTCAGAAGATAGGCAACTAGCAAAAATACACCATTTCTTTTGTGTATCCCCACCCCCATATTACACTGTAAAAGAAATACATTTTCAGTGCACTTCCTAAGAAATAAACTTCCTTATAGTAGCTCTATCTATATCCCCAAGCCAAGGAAGAGCACAACGCAACTTTTAAGATTACCATTTAAAGCAAGAGGGCAATAGACTCTGGCACCGCGGCTTCCCCTCTGCATAGCAGGTCCAGCTATTTTAGCAACACTGATCGTTTTGGCTATGCAATGGAGTAAATTTCAATACATGACTGCTCTGGACAGTTTAAGATACCCCTGGGATCATTTTGGTAGACATCCCAGGACATCAGTAGCTTTTAAATTTTTATTATTTGCCATAATTAAGCTGTGGAGGCATCAGTATACTTTGTTGTTGTGATTTATACTTATTTTCATCACCTGTCTTCCCCCTCAACTCATCAGATTAAGAAACAGAATGAAATCATAGTAGGCCAGGGGCTGTCGGGCAGAGGTTGGCTGGGAGAACACCAAGGCCTCTTTCTCCCCGTGGATGTAGAATCACAACCACCATGTCTGAGCAAGGTTGTGGAGAGTACTGTCTGGGAGAAGGAAATAGTCATATTCTACGGGCTCGGTCGGGTGTATGAGCCTGTACTGCTGGGAAGTTTGAAGGCTTCTGTTTACAAAAACACAATGACGCCCGCAGTTTCTAGAATTAAAGAGGTTACAACCAAGCAGCTTGCAGGCTAAATCCAGCTACAGAGGTGTTTGTTTAACCAGCGGCATTTAAAAACTTTCTGAGTTAGTTCTTGATATTTAAAATGGGACTCTCACATTAAAATTTGGACTTCATGACCATTTTAAGAGTTGGTCTAGCATTCTTGCCTGGCAGCAGGCAGCTGGAGCTGAACAGGGTGGCCCTTTAGACGGGCTGGCACTTCAGTTTGTTACCATCCACCACTCGAAGCTGTCTGACATGACTCGAGGTGATATGTTTTGCTCACTTATGTAACCTGTCCAGTTTTCCAACAATAGGGCTAATTTAGCTGTGCCTTTTTATGATACTGAAGACAGGCCTCATTTGGAATCTCCCCACTTCCCTGTGGATGACATTCCTCCTTTGGTTGGGTCCCAGCCACATGTGGTTGCTTTGGTAGGTAATCTTAATGTGCAATTCTACTTGTCCTTTATGCTATACTGCAAACTCCAAAGATACAATCACACTGATATTTGTGTTTAAGTGTGTGTATGTTAAACATGTACAGGGTATGTATCTATACAGATATATGTATACTTTCATTTAGGCAAAGGTAATTTGGTTCCACAGATACAGACAAGTGCTGGCAGCTTGGAGAATAAATGTAACAATCTGGTACAATCAGTATCATTCTGACTTATAATATTACAAAGAGTAAATTTTAAGTTATTGCTTTTTGATTACAGAATAGATATTACTCTTTTGCATAACTTTTATACAGAATGAGTAGCCATTTCCTATTCAAGTAAAAGTGATCAGAATCAGAAGTTCCTTACACAACAGTAGATGCCTGAAGACATTTTTGAATGGAGATGCAATTTCATTCTGTTCAAGAATTTATGCAGGGAACTGGGAGTGACTAAATTTTTCAGAAGCAGAAGAAATCAGCACCCTAACTCCTCAGTGCTCAGAAGAATTTTCAAGGGGTCTATAAAGCTCAGCTTCAGGGTGAGTTCACACCCCCCTTTCGAGGGATTCCCATTCCACACAGCCTGGTTTTCAAAACACAAAGCTTGTATTAAAAACAGTAAAAGAGGATTAAAAGCAGTGTTGGTTTTTTAACATTCAGAATTCACAGAGGATCTTATTTTCTGCAATTAAATGATCCATTTTGTGTTTTTGCTGCAGAATCACATTCATATGGCAGTCTTATTTCAGGCACTTTTAAAACATGGTCATCTGGAATAAAAATCTGCACGAACCACTTCTGCATAATCAAAATGAGTGTTGAGTTATTCTAGTCCCCAAACAGACAGCAGGTCACCACCTGGTCCTCAATGAGCTTTCTCCATCACACGACGACACTGAGCTGTCTCTGAGGCGTCCTATCTTGCTTCCATACAAAGATGTGAGCCATACAAATCCAAACTACTCACTTTCTACTTACAAAAAGGCAAAATACACTTAAATGTACTATACAGATGGTTTCAGCTACTATCAAAATAAATAACATGGTCTGACTCAATGGTCTCACTGAGTGCTTGGACGGAGTCTGCTGGAATGTCGGATGCGGGTGCTCACTCCAGGGACTAGCTGCTGGTGGGCAGAAGGATCTCAACATCCTTGCCGTTGGCAACCACTGCACTGGAGGAGCAGCCGCCGGCGAGGTCTTCGGCGGAGGTCAAAGAGGATGCCTGGGAGTGAGTTTTGGTCAGTGGAGTTGCAGCAGATGGAGAAGGGGTGAGGCCAGGTTTCTTGGGTGGGATGGGTGGAGGGTTTCCTCTCTCAGCTCTGGGGATTGTGGGGGACTTGATTCCTGGAGACAGGGGGCTCAGAGGACTGGACACTTTTCCTGGCGTGGGCGAGTGGCTGGTGTCACTTCTTGGGTTGGCAGTGCTGGCCAGACTTCGATAGTCTGTGCCAAAGGGAGAGCTGTTGGGAGAGACAGGCTTGATTGGCCCCTGCTGGCTGGTGAATCTGGAGAGCACCTGAGTGACCGTGTTTCGGGCTAGCTGCTTGGCGGCAGAATTATCTAAGAGGGTGGGAGATAGATCCCGGGATGGAGGGCTCTGCAGACCACTGGCCTGCTGGTCCTGATCTGCTTGGGACTGAAATTTGTGCCGAGCTGCGTGGAACCTCTGGTTGATCCCTACCTGGTAGGAAGACTGGTAGCCAGGGCTGCTAGCTGATGACCCCAGTAAGCGCTTAGTGAGCACTGGTGAAGAGCAAGGGGAGGAGGTGAGCGAGGAGGAGGCAGTGCTGCTGGGGGACAGTGAGCTCCCACTGGAAGGGAGGTGACTGGCCGCCAGGGCTGGAGTCTCGGTCCCCACAGCACACCCACCATTCTCCACTGGCTTCTCCTGGGCGAATGCCGCAGGTTTCTCTCGTGGAGGCACCTGGTTGTCCGCGCTGCTGCCTGCAGTCAACTCCCTGGTGGCTTGTCCCTCTAGGTCATAATGGCCATTAGTTTTTGCATAAGAGTAGGCAGGGGTGGGGGGACCCGGCAGCCCGGTGTTTGCCCCCTTGGCTGTGTGGCTCCCATGGATTCTTTCTGCCTGGACACGCTCTGTTTGGCAGGACACCGACACCAGCACGGGAGGCTCGGTCGCTGTGCCTTTGGTCGTGGTCACTGGCCCCTCGAGCGGCTCGTCAGTGCTCCTGTGCCGGTGGGAGGCCTCGAGGTCCTTCACGATCTTCCTCAAGCTTTCCATTTCTTCTTTCAGGGTTTTGGTCCGGTTCTCTTCTCGGTTCAGTTTGGCTCTGAGCTGTTCCCTTTCAATATCAAACTCAGACAACTGCTTCTCCACCTGGGCCTCCGTCTGCAGGCCTCGCTTCCTCTCGGCGGCCAGCTCTTCCTCCAGCTTACTCACGCGGCTCTTCTCCTTCTCCAGCCGCAGGCTCAGCTCGCCTGCCTTCTGCCCTTCCTCGGCCGCCTTGCTGGCAGCCTTCTTGCACTCCAGCACCAGCATGGATGAGAGCTGCTTGTGGCGGGAGCGCTCCTCTTCCAGCTGATTTGAGAGCTTTTTTTGCTCTTTTTCAAACTTTTTCACTTGGGACTTTTCAAATTCCAACTAGAAAAAAAAGTCACATGTTGATTATAGAGTTGAGAAAGCAAAGGTATATACTGAAAACTTAAGACCAAGTGTCTGGGCTGGCTGTTTTTTGGCATATGGGATTACCGTGTATGCCATGGTGCTTAGGTTAGTATTGCTAACAGAAAACCGCTGTGACAGCCGGGCATGGTGGTGCACACCTGTAATCCCAGTACTTGGGAGGCTGAGACAGGAGGATTGCAGGTTCATGGCCAGCCTCAACTTAGGCCAGCAGCAACTTAGTGAGACTCTGTTTTAAAATAAAATAGGGTTGGAGATGTAGCTCGGAGGTAGAATGCCCCTGGGTTCCATCCACAGTACCACAAATAAATAAATAGAAAAAAACACAGTGGCAATCTTTCTTTGATGATTTAGGAAGCACTTCTGGCTCTTTAAAAATTTTTTTTTGTCGTATTGGCAATTAACTCAGGGGCATTCTACCTCTGAGCGACACCCCCAGCCTATTTTTTTATGCTTTATTTTGAAACAGGGTCTCACTAAGTAGCTGAGGCTGGCCATGAACCTGGATCCTCCTGTCTAAGTCTCCCAAGTGCTGAGATCACAAGCCTGTGCCACCAGGCTCGGCTATTTCAGCTCTCAACTCTTTCAGGGATATCAGTGGGGATCTGATGCATCATTGTGTTTCAGGTATGTGGAAAGCACACAGAACCAATCAAAACAAGGAACAGAAAACTAAGCTAGATTTTGTGATAAATGCTGAAAATACAATTTTCAAAGTTTCAACAAGCTGGGTGTGGTGGTGTATGCTTGTAATCCCAGCATTTGGGAGGCTAAGACAGGAGGATTGCAGTTCACAGCCAACCTCAGCTATTTAGTGAGGCACTCTGCAACCTAGTGAGACCTTGTTTCAAAATAAAGAATAAAAAAAAAGTTGGGGTTGTAGCTTGGAGACAGAATGCCCTTGGGTTCCATTCCCGGTACCACAAAAGAAAAATAAAATTTCAGTAATAATTTTCTCTGGTCTTAAAAATGAACAAACATGCCGGGTGTGGTGGCGCACGCTTGTAATCCCTGCGCTTGGGAGGTAGAGACAGGAGGATCGCAAAGGTTCGAAGCCAGCAGCGCTGGTTTAGGAGACCCTATTTCCAAAACTAAAATAGGTCTGGGAGTGTAGCCCGGAGGTAGAAGGGCTTCCAGGAACCCCAGTACCACCAAAAAACAAACAAACAAACAACAACAACAAAAAACCAAACACAGCCAGGCGTGGTGACACACACTTGTAATCCCAGCATTTGGGAGGCTGAGACAGGAGGATCGTGGTTCACAGACAGCCTCAGCTATTTAGTGAGGCCCCCTGCAACTCAGTGAGACCCGGTTTCAAAATAAAGAATAAAAAATAGGGCTGGGTTCCATTCCCAGTAAGGGGGAAAAAAAAGTTTCAGTAATAATTTTCTCTGGTCTTACAAATGAACAAACATAAATACAGCTGCATTTGAATCACAGTCTACACAAATGTATTGCTTTGTCTTGCCAACACTATTTACCACAGAGATGCTAAACGGGAGGAAAGGGCTGAAGAGCCCTTTCAGACACTGTTTTTCAAACTTTTAAGACCCACAAATGCATGGGGAAGCCAATTTGGTGAGCTATGAACAGCATTAAAAAAGAAAAGATTAAAAAAAATCCAAGTGTACTTCTGTAGGCAGTAAGGGTTATGTATCATTCATTTTCTGAGATTTTTGTTTCACGTATATGTACATACTATGTTGTGATAATGCAATGTATTTCTTTTTCTTTTCTTTTTTGTAGTCTGGGGATTGAACTCAGGACCTCAAGCATGCTAGGCGAGAGTTCTACCACTGAACTATACTCCTAGACCCAGCCCCTTTTATTTTATTTTGAGACAGGTCCTGGCTAAATTGCCCAAACTTGCTTTAAATATGTGATACTCCTGCCTCAGTGTCCTGAGTACTTGGGATTATGGACATGGGCCACTGTTCCTGACACTGCAATGTATTTCCCATTTTTATTTATTTCTTGGCACTGGAGATTGAACTCATGGGCATTCTACATTGGAGCCACACCGCCCTCTATCTTATTTTGAAACAAGGTCTTGCTAAATTGCTGAGGCTGGCCTCCAACCTCTGATCATCCTGTCTCAGCCTCCCAAATACTAGGATTATAGGTGTGCGCCACCACACCCAGCTACACAATGTATTTCTTACCGGGGGTCCTAAATGTTAAAAAGTTTTGCAAACTATGGCTCTAAGTTAGCCTTCCCCAAAAGTGTGCTCTGAGTAGGGATAGTCCCACAGTGAATGATCTATTTCAAAAAAAACAATAAATAACAACAAAAAAGATTTAATAACACAGATTTTCCCCCCATGGTATTGGGGATGGAACCCAGGGGCACTGTATCCCAAGTTACACCCCCAGGCCCAGTTTTTAGTTTATTTGTGAAACAGGGTCTGAGTTGTGAAGGGCCTTGCTTAGTAGCTGAGGCTGTCTGTGAATTGCGATCCTCCGGTCTCAGCCTCCCGAATGCTGGGATTACAAGTGTGTGCCACCATGCCTGGCTCCATAGATTTGTGAAACATGTAATAGTCTATTTTGTGTTTAAAGACTCACAATGTAATTTTACATACTAAGGGTTCTAACAAATTTAAAGTTGGAAACCTATTTAACTTTGTTTAATATAGTAGCTTCCAGACTTGTTTGACCACAAAGCCCCCTTTTGAACAACACCAGTTTTACCCTGAGAGATGCCAGCCTAGGCGATCCCCCCTCACGGACCTGCTGCGTGAGCCGCTCTCGCTCCTTCTCCAGCATGTAGGTGACGTCATCTCCTTCAGCCGTGTCCTGAGCATGCCTTTGCCTTTCTTCCTCCAGATCTAGGATCACCTTTAAGGAATGTAAAAATGTTCATTTCCAAACATCCAGGAATCACACCTAAGTGCATAACTAAACACCTGAGATAGGTCCAGAGATTAAAAAAAAAAAAAAAAAAAATTCCAGTGCCATCAAGCAGCACATTGTTCCAGTGGGTGAAAGAAGGGTATGTAAACAGAGAGAGCAACTAAGTTAGCTATAGGAGGAGCTGAGGGGGTTCCGGAGGACGAACAGACGGTCCAGGAAACTGAAGGCAGCTGGTGTGACAGGGCCAGCATGAGTGACGGAGCAATGACAACACAGGACAGGATCACAGCAAGTGAGAGCTGAGCTCTGAATGCTCGAATCACGGAGGCACCAGAAGCAGCCTGAAGCTAAACCTTCTAACACGCAGCATCCTGCCCGGCGTGGTGGCGCACGCTTGTAATCCCCGCGTTTGGGAGACTGAGACAGCAGGAGGATCGCACAGGTTCAAAGCCAGCCTCAGCTACTGAGTGAGACCCTGTTTCTGAATAATTATAAAATAGGTGTGGGAGTATAGCCCGGAGGTAGTTCTACCCTCAGTAACACACACACACACACACACACACACACACACACACACACACACACACATGTAGCATCCTAAAGGTGTCTTGCTTAACTAACAACATACTTCCCCCCACCCCAGTACTGGGGATTGAACTCAAGGGAGTTGTACCTCCGAGCTATACCCCCAGCCCTATTTTTTATCCTTTAATTTGGAAACAGAGTCTCACTAAGTTGCAGAGGGCCTCACTAAATAGTTGAGGCTGGCCATGAACCTGTGCTCTTCCTGTCTCAGCCTCCCAAGTACAGAGAGCCTCACTAAGTAGCCGAGGGGTCATGAACCTGCGATCCTCCTGTCTCAGCCTCCCAAGTACTGGGATTACAAGTGTGTGTCACCATGCCTGGCAAGAACATACATTTTTTATGTAGTTAGAGAAGAGGTAAAAAGACTTCTTGACTTCATCTTGCATATAAAATGACTCAATTATTCAAACCATAGTGGAGATTTTTCACAAGGCTTTTACCCCTCTTCCACATATCCTGGTGCCAAAGCATTAAGTCCAATTTTAAGGAAAATATTTTAAAAACTTAGGGAGGTGCTGAGGATTTAACCTGGGGATATTCTACCTCCAAGCTATACCCTCAGCCCTTCATTTTTTAAATTTGGAAACAGAGTTTTGTCAAGTTGCTGAAGCTATCCTCAAACCTGCAATAATCCTGTCTCAGCCTCCCAGGTACCGGGATTACAGGCATGTGCCACCATGCATGGCTGAGAATACATATTTAAGTGGACGTTTCCCCACATAATCCTGCCTGTAAGTACTTAAAATGAAAACATTTGTGTACGTTTTCTTCTGGTTTCAAAATATTAAAATTGTAAGTTTAATAGGTAGACTTTGGCCAAATAAGCCAGTTTCTCTTCCCTTTGAGAGTTGAAATTACAGAAGTGAAATGGAAAGATTAAAAATCCCAGAAGAGACTTAGACCAGAAATTGAAAGGAAAGAGGTTAGAGGAGTTGTAACTACTTTAGTGTGGGAGGGAGTCATTTTGCCCTCCAAGGCCCCCAAAAATTGAGATCTGGAGGTGGCAGGTGCTTGCGTGGACAGGTGAGATGGGGGTAGACAGCAGGAAGGCTGGCTCGAAGCCTGTCATTCCAGAGAGTTATTTGTTCCCGCAGCCTGCTTCTTGCACACAGAAAGCGAGCCGCTAGGCATCTACTTCCCAGGCACAGAGCAGACACTGTTCCTCTGAAGACAGAGACTGTGCAGCTCAGGACTTGGGAATACCAGATGGGACTGAGAATGGAGTGAGGAAGGGGATTAAATGTGTCTGAGGGCTTGAGGGGCAGCTTGGTGCTGGACCACTGGCCAAGCATGTGTGAGGCCTCAGGTTTTACCCCACACTGAAAAAAGAACAAGCCTGGGGGAAAAGGTGAGGGGTTGGGAGGAAAGGAAAGTGAAGTGTAAGATAACTAAATCTCTATCTTTCAAAAAAGTAGTATAGCTGGGCGTGGTGGCGCACGCTTGTAATCCCAGCATTCGGGAGGCTGAGAGCGGAGGATCGCGGTTCGCGGACAGCCTCAGCTACTTAGTGAGGCCCCCTGCAACTCAGTGAGACCCTGTTTCGAAATAAAGAATAAAAAATTGGGCAGGGGGTATAGCTCGGAGGTCAAATGTCTTTGGGCTCCATTCCCAGACCCGCAAAAAAAAAAAAAAAAAAAAAAAAGTCATTTACAAATATGTTGGTTGGCCACCAAAATAAATAATTTAAAGACAGAAGTTGCCCTCTCAATACTAGGGAGCATGGGGAATGGAAGGAGGTAGACGAGGGAACTGTCATTATAAACTGGTTGATCATGTGGTTTTCTGTTGGTCTCAGAACATTCTCAGTTGTTAACTGCTCTGCCGTGGGGACAGGCATAAGCCGGGATTCTCCTGGGCAAACTGGTACTCTTACGAGCACTCTTACGACAAGCCTCTAGGCACTATTTTATTTCTAACAAAGCCAGTGTTCTACTTTGGTAAAACACTTAAGAATAGATAGGCATTTAGTTTCTAATATTTAATATTCGCTTAAAGCATTTTACATTGAAATATAGTAATAAGGAATTTTGAATTATTTTTAACTTTTTCCTCTACCCTATCACTTAGACCTGCAAATTATTCCCAACATTACATCTTCCATGGGCATGACCTCACCAGCCTTTTCAGTAAATGCAATTACCTCACATAGGAAGTAGAAATGAGGCTTGTCAATCAATAAAGGACATGGTGAAGTTTGGTACTCGGAATTGAACCTGGGGGATTCTACCTCTGAACTATACCACTAGCCCTATTTTTATTTTTATTTTAATTAATTAATTTTTTTGTGGTACTGCGGATGGAACCCAGGGGCACTGTACCTCCGAGCTATACCCCCAGCCCTATTTGTTTCATTCTTTATTTTGAAACAGGGTCTCACTGATTTGCAGAGGGCCTCACTAAATAGCTGAGGCTGTCCACAAACCACGATCCTCCTGTCTCAGCCTCTCAAATGCTGGGATTACAAGCATGTGCCATCATGCCCAGCTATCTTTATTTTTTTGAAACAGGGCCTCACTATTTGATGAGGCTGTTCTCGAACTTGTGATCCTCCTGTCTCAGCCTCCCAAGTACTAGGATTATAGATGTGCACCACAATGTCTGGCTGAGGATTCTATATAAGCTCCTGAAATATAGGCAACTTATTCCAACCCAAGATAGTTTATGAAACTGGCTGAGAACTTGATATCCTCCTGTCTCAGCCTCCCAAGTACTGGGATTATAAACATGTATCACCATGCCTGGCTACATTACTTCATTCTAGAGCAGAGGTTAAACTTTTCTGGGTCGTGGGCAATTTTGAGAATTTGATTACAGCTTTGAAGAAAATACATTTTCCACAAAAATGCATAAACGTTTTACATTCTGTATATTTTCTGGTAGACTGGGGAACGTGAGATCCAGCCATAGTTGAGGGCCTTTCATGTGTATCGTGAAGGGAAAGAAAAGATCACAGGCAAGACCAGAGCATGGGCAATTTATTAGTTATGATCTAGGCAGATGATTCCAATACAGGTAAGTCATAAAAGTAAACAAAGGTTCACCAAATTTTGCAGCTGTTAACCTAATTTTTCCAACTGAAATGTTTCCTATTAAAAAATGCACCAATACCTTCCTTGTTGGTATAAATCTAAACTGATAGTTTTAAAATATGCAGATTCTAGCCAAGCATCTTTTCCATGCCAAATTTTAGAAATAAATGACAAACTGGGGAATAAATTCATAAGCATTATAATTCCAGTAAGATGAGATAGAGGAAAGTCCAGGTTTGCCTTCCTCACTTAGGAGCTGTCAGACATGGAACCGTGTGTGCGTGTGTGCCTCTCTCTCTCTCTCTCTCTCTCTCTCTCTCTCTCTCTCTCTCTCTCTCTCTCTCTCTCTCCTCTCCTCTCCTCTCCTCTCTCTCTCCTCTCCTCCCTCCTTCCCTCCCTCCCTCTCCTATTAGGACAGAGGAGCTTTATGGCAACAACTCAAGGGATTGGTCATGATTTCATGAGCTATTAACATGCTATGAAACTCAAGACTAGGAATAAATGAAAATAACCTACTGGCTTGTGTGTTTATAAATCAGGTAAAGTCTCTCTCTCCCGAGGGCATAGCATTCCCAAATACCTATTAATCTTTGTATTTATCACTTAAGTAAGCAAAGAGAGAACACTCCGTTCAGCTACAAGCTTGGTTAAATCCCAGTGTGTTGCCAAAGTTTGGATGAGCTGAGCTGAAAAAGATATACCAAGGGTTCTGGGGTAACATATGAAGAAGGAATGCTCTCGTGCGCGCGCGCTCTCTCTCTCTCTCTCCTCTTTTTTTCTCTTTCACTCTCTTTTGTGAGACTAGGTCTGAGCTATAATACTTCCAGCCTTTTTTTTTCTGGTACAGTGGATGGAACCCATGGGCATCCTACTTCTGAGTTACACTCCCAGCCCTGCTTTTTTATTATTTACTTTGAAACAGAGTCTCACTGAGTTTCAAGGGACCTCACACTAAGTAGCTGAGGCTGGCCGTGAACCACAATCCTCTTGTCTTGCCTTCCAAGTGCTGGGATTACAAACATGTGCCACCATGCCTGGCCCTTTTTACATTTTAATTTTGAGACAGGGTCTCCCTAAGTTACTGTGTACTGGCCTTGAATTTGTGATCTTCCTGTCTCAGCCTCCCAAGTACTGAGGTGAGAGGTGTGCGCCACCATACCCAGCCGGGAATGTTATCTTAAATAAGGTGTCTGGCACATTTCTGTAACTTGTTTGTGTCTCTTGGCTCCTGTATAAGCTAAGGGGCCTGTGCTACCCATGATACTATCCACTTTCACTGGATTATGTGAGAACTGGCAGCAGACAAGGCGACGTCAGGGGCCATCAGTCGTCACAGGGACCACAGGGCATGTGTGCCAGCTGGACCCACCTTCCGGTGCCGGCTCTCGGCGGCAGCCAGCTGGGATAGCATGCGCTCCTGCATGCTCTTGCACTGCTTCATCACCACCTTGAGGATGGAGAGTGGGTTTGTGCACACTGGCTGCTTCTCGCTGTCATTCTTCTCTTTCAGTGTTTCAAAATCTCTCTGTAGAGCCATCAAAGGGTCACTGATGTTATATTTTCCATAGCGTTCTTCAATAAAAGTATCTCTGTGTTGGGCCTGGGAAAGAGGAAAAAATGTAAGTATTTTTTTTTTTTAAATCTATTGAGGAGAATTTTGCTACCTAGCAATTATATATTAAAAGTGTTAGTGTTGCCGGGTGTGGTGGCGCATGCTTGTAATCCCCGCGCTTGGGAGGCTGAGACAGGAGGATTGTACAGGTTCGAAGCCAGCCTTGCTGGCTTAAGAGACCCTGTTTCCAAATTTAAAAAATATATAATATAGCCCGGAGGTAGAAGGCCCCTGAGTTCCATCCCCAGTACCACCAAAACAAAACAAAACAAAAACAGTGCTAGTGTTAGTATTAATGTTAAGCTGCTACCAGGCGTGGCAGCATACACCTGCAATCTCAGTATTTGGGAGGCTGACACAGGAGGATTGTAGGTTCGAGGCTAGCCTCAGCAGTTTAGCAAGGTGCTCAGCAACTTGGTGAGAACCTGTTTCAAAATATAAAATAAGGGTCAGGTGTGGTGGTGCATGCTTGTAATCCCAGTACTTGGGGGCTGAGACAAGGAGGATGCAGTTTGCTGCTAGCCTCAGCTACTTAGTGAGGGCTTCTACAATTTAGTGAGACTATGTTTCAAAATAAAGAATAAAAAATAGGGCTGGGGTGTAGCTTGGAGGTAGAATGCCCCTGGGTTCCATCCCAGTACTGCAAAAAGTGGGGTGGTGGTGGTGCTGGGAGTGTAGCTTGGAGGTAGAATGTTGCTGGGTTCAAACGCCAGTAACCACAGGTGGGGGCAGGGGAATTTACATGCTAATACAAATGAGAGCCATCCAAATATAGAAACCACATCAGAAAGGTGGCATGCTATAATAATAGTAACAAGCACAAATACTTAACTATGTATTGGATATTGTTTTAAGCATTTATAGTCACATTAACTTATTTAATTTTTATAACACTATAAGGTAGTTCTAATCACCTACATTTTGCAGAACGAGAAAACTATCGCAGAGAGGTTAAGTAACTTGTTCCAGGTTACTTATCCTGCAAGCAGTAAGGAATGGGGCTGAAAACCCAGGCAGGCATGTTGTGGTGGCAGATGCCTGTAATCTCAGTACTTGGGAGGCTGAGACAGGAGGTGCCAAGGTTTAGTGAGGCCCTCAGCAACTTAGTGAGATGCTGTTTCCAAACAAAAATAAAACAGGGCCAGGCATGGTGGCTCACACCTGTACTTCTAGTACTTGGGAAGCTGAGACAGGAGGATCGCAGGTTTGTGGCCAGCCTCAGCAACTTAGTGAGACCCTGCTTCAAAACAAAAAATGAAATAGGGCTGGGGGTATAACTCAGAGGTAGAATGCCCCTGGGTTCAATCCCCAGTAACATAATACATACACATATACATATACACATACATACAATCATACGAAAAAACCAGGCAGCCTGGCTCCAAAGTCTATGTCCTCAACGACCATGGCTTGTTTTTATGCAACCAATAAGTCTACATTTATTGTCTGTGGTATGGCATTTGTATTTCTGTAATGATAAACATGATAATTTTGAGTTTACAAACTTAGAGACCTAACAAGGTACCAGACATGTACAGGATGATCATGTTACAACCAGGACTGCTTGTGCTTTGTACGTACGGATCTTTACTTTGCTGGTGATGGGTCAAGAGGGTGGAAGCGCTCACAAGCAGAGGCACAGGCAGAGATCCCTTCCACCACTGCCACGTTCCCTCCCCTTTTAGTGTCCGTCCCCTGCTATCTTCTATCCTCCTCTTGGGCCCAGTGAACTTCTGGAGGTGAGAGGGGCTGCAGGCTGGTGCTTGGACCTGGCTCAGGGTGTGGGTCTGGGGCCATGTCAGAGTCTAAGGGGCAGGCGGTGGCTGGGAAGAGAAGTGCTACTTCATATGAGCACCATGCGCTACGTGCAGGTGAACAGAGTGGTACTAACGATTACTACATAGAAAAGTTTGAGCTATTTAACAACAAAAAAATGGTTAACACAGGGTTGAGAAAACTTCCTTAAAAAAATTAGACTTCCGGGAAGATGGCGACAGAGAAAAGCAGGGCTTACGAGCCCCGCTAACAACCAATCTCTATTACCACAAAATCAGCGCCTTTCATAGCCAGAAAACACCATCAGCAGAGAAACAAAAAATGTAATTACGAGGGACAGAGAAAAAGAGGGCTGGAAAAACGAAACACCAGAAAGAAACCAGACCGCAGTGCTGTGGCCGGAGCTGCGGCGTGAAGCGGCAGGCACCATCTTCCCTTGCAGCACCAGGCCCCAGAGAGGAGGGACACTCAGAACGGAGCTCAGAGCCACAGAGGAGATACGCAGGCCTCACGCCCGAGGACGCAGCAGCAGCGCCTTACGGCCAGCGGCAGCGGCAAATTCACCAGATGGCCCCAGACCAACACACTCAACAGCCCACCAGGCTCCAGAAAGGAGCGTCGGACAGCGAGCCAAGGTGAGCCGCTGCGGAACAGCCGGGAGGAATTTGGCAGATTTCTCAGTGCAGGGAGCATCTAAAGCTCCCAGAGGCTGGGCTCAGCACACCCTGCAGGGACTCAGAGCGGAGCTCAAAAACAGAGAAGAAATACGCCAGTCTCATGGCCGAGGGCATGGCAGTGGCGCCATATTGCCACCGGCAGCAGCAGCAGTGAATTCACCGAGTCCACTACAGCTCCATCTGCACTCTCAACAACAGTGAGTCAAATTGCGGCCCCGAGAGGAGAAATCCCAGTACTGTACTCCCAGGGACTTGACCCAATGGGGGAGTGGCGGTGGCAGAGATATCACTCCATAGGAGAACGCCCAACCTAGCACCCACCATGGTCTAAAGCAGCCTCGATTGACTCCCTGGATCTGAGACTCTGCGATACAATCCAGTAAAGGAGTAGTGGGGACTGAGATACCACAGACTCGAGATCCAGAGAACCTTAAGTGAAGTCGTAGTGACCCAAGGGAAGAACCCAGAGAAGGCACAAACTTCCGAAATCATGGGAAAGAGGAATAACAATGGAGCAATGAATGCCCACAACCCCACAACATCAGAACCCGATAAAACAGAAATTCAGGGATTTCTAGAAGATCAAATCAGGAAAATAACTGTAGAAATAATAGAGGTGCTTCAAAAAGAATTCAGAGAGAGCCAAAAAGAGATAAAGGATGCAATTAATGAAGTAAAGGCCTCAATTCAAAGCATGAACAACTGATTAGACCACATGGAGAACAGAATTTCGCTCTTAGAAGATGATCATTCCAAAAATGAACGCATAGTGTCTAATCTAGGAAAAAATATCCGACAGCAGGAATCTGACATTGAAGAAATATGGGCCCATTTTAAGAGAGCTAACCTAAGAATAATTGGAATAGAGGAGGGAAAAGAAAGTGAAACCAAAGGGATCAACAATCTCTTCAAGGAAGTAATAGCAGAAAATTTTCCAAACATAGAGCAAGAGGTTGATACACAGGTCCAGGAAACTTATAGAACTCCCTTTAGACAGGATCAGAGAAGAGGATTCCCACGCCACATAATTGTCAAAATGACCAATGTGGAAGCCAAGCAGAGAATCTTAAAGGCAACAAAAACAAAGGGCCAAGTGACATTCAGAGGCAAACCAATTAGAATCACTCCAGACTTCCCAAACCAAGTCATGAGAGCCAGAAGGGCTTGGAGTAACATATTCCAAACTCTGAAAGAAAACAACTTCCAGCCAAAAATTTCCTACCCAGCAAAACTTTCTATCAAATTAGATGGAGAAATAAGAAGCTTCCATGACAAACAGAAACTGAAGGAATTTATGTCTTCAAAACCAGCGCTAGAGAAAATACTCAAAGAGATTAACTACAAAGAAGAAATAGGTAACACACACCAGAAACAGAGAAACAAGATTTTCCATCCAACAGACAACTAAGATTGGTTATCTGTGGAGATTCATTATTTATGTTAGTCTTTTACTTATCTCTAAATTGTATTGTTTGCTTTTATTGTTGCTAAATTTTAGGATTTCTAATTGGAATATTAATATACCTTCAGATAAAGCATTTGGAAATATTTTATCCCATTCTGCCAGTAACTTTTAACTCTGTTTACATTGTCTTTTGGATATACAATATTTTTTTATTTTTTAGGGAGTTTGTTTACCCTTTTGTTGCCTGTGCCATTGAAATCATATCCAAGAAATCACTGCCAATTTCATTGTTGTGAGGTTTTATGACCCAGATTTTCTTCTAAAAGATTATAGTCTTAAGATTTATATTTAGGTCTTTTATCTATTTTGAGTCAATATTTGTATATGGTGTTAGGCAAGGGTCCAATTTTATTCTTTTCCATGTAAGTATTATTTTTCAACAATATTTAGTTAAAAGATTATTATTTCCTCCACCAAATGTTTGTGGAAACCTTGTCAAAATTAACTTGACAATATATGGAAGAATTTATCTCTAGGCTTTTATTTAACTCCAATGGTTTATATATCTGCCTTTAGAACAGTACTACACTGTTTCAATTATTGTAGCTTTATATGGTTTGAAATCAGAAAATATACATCTTCTAGCTTTGTTCTTTTTCGAGATTGTTTTGGGTATCTAGAGTCCATATTCCATATTAGGATAGATTTTTTTCTGAAAAATAAATAAATAAATGTATGATAGTTTCACCTAAAAAAAAAAAAGAAAAAAAATTCTGATAAGAAAGAAAGCAAAAAGAAATATTGAAATGTTATCTTTAAGTCATCAAAAGCTTGGTATCAGACAAATGAAACTGTTATGTGAGATTATCATTGTTAATTTTGGATAAATTGCTATAATATTAGATGTCAACCACTAAGCCAAGCATGGGAAGGAGGGATGGGGAGGGAATGGGGTGGGGATCGGGTAGGGGCTAACTGGGCGATGTGTGCATGTATGTCTACAAAAGTATTTTTTATCCCATTATGATGTATGAATACAGTGCATCAATAAAAATTTTTTTTTCAAAAAAATTGCAGCAACATACTATATAATTTAAGCTTTTAGGTGAAACCTAGTTATGAAAACTGCCATTTATCATTTTTCTTTTTTTCATAGAGGACTGAACACAGGGGCATTCTGCCTCTGAGCTATACCCCAGCCCTATTTGTTTATTTATTTATTGAAATAGGATCTCACTACTGAGGCTGGTCTTAAACCTGCAACCCTCCTGTCTTCACCTCCCGAGTACTGAGATTACCACCACACCTGGCCTCATCTATCTATCTATCTATCTATCTATCTATCTATCTATCTATATTTTGGGGTTACTCGGGATTGAACCCAGGGTCATTCTGCTTCTGAGCTACACCCCTATCTTTTTTGAATTTTGAAATAGAGTTTAAGTTGCTGAGACTGGCCTCAAACCTGTGATCCTCCTGTCTCAGCCTCCCAAGTACAGGGATTACAGGTATGTACCACCATACCTGGCCCGTTTATGTAGTTTAAAACCAAGTGTGGTGGCTTAGGCCTATAATCCCAGTAGCTGGGAGGCTGAGACAAGAGGATTGCAGGAAGCCAGTCTCAACAACTTAGCAAGATCCTGTTTCAAAATAAAAAAGGGCTTGGAGAGGTGAGTAGCTCACAGGTAGAATGCCTCTGGATGCAATCCAAAACAAAATAAACAAAACCAACTCATTACATCAGTATTTATTAGATCTCAGTGGTGCAATCCACAAATAAGAGTTTATTTTTTAAAAAAGGGTAGTGTCACAATTCAATGGTTGTGGTTTGTTTAAAAGAACTCTCAATAGCCGGGCGTGGTGGCGCACGCTTGTAATCCCAGCATTCGGGAGGCTGAGACCAGAGGATCGTGGTTTGCAGACAGCCTCAGCTACTTAGTGAGGTCCTCTGCAACTCAGTGAGACCCGGTTTCAAAATAAAGAATAAAAAATAGGGCAGGGGGTGTAGCTTGGAGGTCAAGTGCCCCTGGGTTCCATCCCCAGACCCGCAAAATAATTAATAATAATAATAATAATAATAATAATAATAATAATAAATAAAATCAAAGAACTCTGAAGAGACTCAAAGAGTTTCTCAAAGAGTGTGGTTTCAGTGACAAAATATCTAATGCTTTCTTCTTTGCTGACTGCCCAAGTTTATGTCCCAGGGATCACTTCACCTTATATACAAATGTGTGCTCCTATCAGTTGGCTTCTGATAAAGCAGAATCAGAAGCCCTGGGTTTTATTTCTGGCTTGACTACAACCATCTTAGGTTACACTGGTTATATTATTGGAGTATTTGGGTGATATTTGTATACTAGAAATACAGAGAAATCTGTTTCTCTTTTCTCTCTCCTTTGGGGCTGAGCAGTGCTGGGGCTGGACCCCAGGGCCCTGCAAGTGCTGGGCAAGCACTCTGTTACTGAGCTACATCCCCAGCCCTTGCTCTTTCTGTCCCTCTCCTCTCCTCTCCTCTCTTGTCTTCTCCTCTTCTCTCCTTTTCTTTCTTTTCTGGCACTGGGGATTGAACCCAGGGACTTCACCCAGGGACATTCTACCTCAGCCACATCCCCAGCCCCTTCTATTTTTTACTTTGAAACAAAGTCTCACTAAGCTGCTGAGAGTCTTAGTACATTGCTGAGGCTGTCCTCCTCCTCCCATCTGCAATCCTCCTGCTTCAGCTTCAAGTACTGGACTTCAGGTGTAAATCACCATGTCTGGCTCTTGCTTTACTTATAACCATCTTTCTAACCTTATATGAGTGAGTGAGTGAGTGAGAGAGAGAGAGAGAGAGAGAGAGAGAGAGAGAGAGAGAAGGAATGAGAATGAATATAAAGTGGGAAAGAGATTCAAGAGCCCATGGCAATTCTATGACTTATTTTAGGTCCAAAATTAAAAAGGAAATTTCAAGGTGACCTCTAGTCCCTTAGGGATGGAGGAACAAAAGATCAATTCCCGAGGGAGCCATTTTTATTACTAGTTTATATCACAGTGAAAACAAAACTGAAGGGCAGTTACATTGTTAAAAGCAACTATGCCAAACAACATGAGACTCATCAATGTTTCCCTTTTCCTGGGAATATCTGTGTCTTTAATTTGGGTATAAACACATTAGGTTGATAACCTAGGATTCAACAAAAGCAATCTATTTGTAGCTATTAATATCCTAAGGTGAAATTTATGTCCAGAAGAAAGCTTTGATGGCAGGTACAGTGGTACAAGCCTGCAACCCCAGCCACTCAGGTGTCTGAAGCAGGAGGATCACAAGTTCCAAGCCAACCTGGGCAACTTAGTGAGACTCTGTCTCAAAACAAAAATACAAAGAGCTAGGGATGTAGCTCAGTGGCAGAACACCCATGGGTTTGCTCCCCAGTTTTGCAAACAAACAAAAAAGAAAAAGAAAACTGCTTTGATAAAGGAAGCAAGAGAAAAAAAATCTCTTTGAGCAGCTGAAATGCTACTTTTCTAAACAAGACATTTCTTACTTATGACAATCATTTTTGTATGGTTAGTATTGGTGAATGAATGACTGTTAGTACTAAAATTGGTTTAGTAGGGCAAAAAGAAAATAATAAGAAAAAAACCCACATATTTTATGACTTGTTTTCATAACCCTATGGAGGAAGTAGGAGCTGGGATGACAACTCATGACCTCCACATTAGATCTGCTGAGAGGCCGCCTCTCAGGTCTGAGTATAGAGTAAACTAATCCTGAAAATATGACTCCTTAAAACCCACACTGTGATTACCCTGTTTAATTAATAAGCATCAGAGCCACAGGACGAGTGCGAGTACTACAGAGGAGCTTCTTGGGTGAGGGCTCAGCTGAGAACAGTGGTTAGGCTGTCTGTTTTCTCTTGAAGTACTTCATAATAATTCATAGTCACTTCTGCAGTAATTACAAGTTATGTAAAATAGATGGCTTCACCTATAAATGAAAAGGATCCAGGAAGTCATTTTTAAAAGGCTTTTTGTCACACAAAGCAATTCTTTTAAGTACATTTGACTAAGGGCCAAATATAGGAAATATGAGTTCAATCTGTATTTATTATACAAACATCTGGAAAATGGGAGATGGAATATGACATTTTTCAAGCAACTCAATGACTCAGTCAGGTGAACTGTAGAAATTATAGGTTCAACAGTGCAAACAACAACAAAAAAAACCCAGATGTTAAGATTTGAAGCATAGAGCCAGGCATGATGGTACACACCTATAATCCCAGTACTTGGGAGGTAAAACAGGAGGGTTGCAGGTTTGAGGACAGCCTAACAAGCAGTGTGACTCTTAAGCTAGGGAGATCCTGTTTTCAAAATAAAAATAGGGCTATCGATAGAGCTTGGAGGTAGAATGCCTCCGGGTTTAATCTCTAGTACTCCCCCAATTTTTTGGAAAACTAAAAAGAGCTTTAATTGAGGTGTGAGTTGGATACCTATTACTGCATAACATATCACCCCCAAACTTAGAAGTTTAAATAAGAATTTTTTTTTTTTTTTTGGTGGTACTGGGGTTCCTGGAAGCCCTTCTTCCTCCGGGCTACACTCCCAGACCTATTTTATATTTTTGAAACAGGGTCTCTTACGCCAGCGCGGCTGGCTTCGAACCTGCACGATCCTCCTGTCTCCGCCTCCCAAGCGCGGGGATTACAAGCGTGCGCCACCACGCCCGGCGAAATAAGAAATGTTTTTGTGTCATAGTTTCTGAGGGTCACAAATCTGGGTGGGCTTCGCTGGGTGGTTTTGGCTCAGGGCCTCACAGGGGCTGCAGTCAATTGAAGCCACGACTGGGGTTCACAGGTCCATTTCTTTGTTTACTCATGTGGCTGCTGGCACAGGGCCTGATTCCTTGCAAGTGCCAGCTTCCCCAGAGCAAGTAACCCAAGAGACAGGCCAGAGAGCAAGTGTGCAAACCACCAGGGTGGGTATCTCTGTGACTTTCAAAACCCAGTGACATACCATCACCTCTAACGCAGTCTGCTGATGATACAGACCAACCCTGTTATCCATGGAGGGAGCTCCATGGGGTGTAAAGATCAGAAGGTAGGGCTCCTTGGGGCTGGCCTGGAGCCTGGCCACCACCACTATCATATTTATTCATTAGGTTAAAATTTAAAGACTATACTCAAAACTGGCAAGGATGAGTTTTAGTATTTTAATGATGTTTCAGCTATGTTATAAGAAATTTACATGATCTGGGGTTTGAATTTTGGGGGGAATTTAGTAATAAACTTAAAACCGATCAATTTCATTATTTTTACTTCAATGACAATGTACACTCTAACTGAAAAGAAATTCTAACGCTGTCAGAAAACATGATGGTCTTCAATTTTAGAGAAGAGGAAAATAATTGGTTGGCTAGACAGATCTATGATAGAGAGGGTATTATTACAGCCCACAAAACACACTAGTCATTTATTACTCATTTAGTTTTACTGTCAGAGGCTGAATGAAACACACCACTACTGAAAGCTTAAAATCACATAATATCTTTGGAATCTCTCATGCTTGCTCTCTAAAATTTTCAGCTGTATTAATACTAAGTTATAAAAAGAAATATAATATAAAGTATTACAGTAACTCTTCCACACTTCCCTATATAATGTATACATGGTACATGTACATATGCATTCCAGATTTTGGGGTTTTTTTCTATTTTGTTGTTGTTGGTACTGCAGATGGAACCCAGTGACATTCTACCTCTGAGTCATATTCCCAGCCCTTTTTTATTTTTGAAAAAGGCTCTCACTAAGTCACTGTATGCTGTCCTCGAACTTGTAGTCCTCCTGTCTCAGCCTCCCCAAGTACTGGGATTATAGGCTTACAGCTACTGTGCCCAGCTTCTGTTTTTTTTGTGTGTGTGTGTGTGTGGTACTGGGGATTGAACCCAGGGGCATTCTACCTCCAAGGTACACCCCTATCCCTAACTTTTATTCTTTATTTTGAAATAGGGTCTCTAACTTGTGGAGGGCCTCACTAAGTAGGTGAGGCTGGCCGTGAACCTACAATCCTTCCTGTAATACCTCATCCTTGCTGGGTGTGGTGGCGCACGATTGTAATCCCCGCGCTTGGGAGGTGGAGACAGGAGGATTGCGAAGGTTCGAAGCCCCGCGCTGGCTTAAGAGACCCTGTTTCCAAATAAAAATATAAAAATTAGGTCTGGGAGTGTAACCTGGAGGTAGACATCCCCAGTACCACCCCCCACCCAAAAAAAAAAAAAAAAAATCTCGTCCTAATCTAAAGGTGAAAACTATGTGGATATGGTGGCCCACACTTGTAATCCCAGCATCTGGGAGGCTGAAACAGGAGGATCACAGTTCAAAGACAGTCTCAGCTACTTAGTGAGGCCCTTTGCAACTAAGTGAGACCTTGTTTCAAAATAAAGAATAAAAATTAGGGCTGGGGTGGTAGCTCAAAGGTAGGATACCCCTGGGTTCCATCCCCAGTACTGCCAAAAAAAAAAAAAAAGAAAGAAAATTATGCTATGTGCATATGTGAATATATCATTATGAATCCCGCTATTTTGTATAATTAGCATGCAACAATAAAAAATTAAAAATTCTTGCCGGGCGTGGTGGCGCACACTTGTAATCCCCGCGCTTGGGAGGCGGAGACAGGAGGATCGCGCAGGTTCGAAGCCAGCTGCGCGCGCTGGCTTAAGAGACCCTGTTTCTAAATAAAAATATAAAAATAGGTCTGGGAGTGTAGCCCAGAGGTAGAAGGGCTTCCAGGAACCCCAGTACCACAAAAAAAAAAAAAAAAAAAATTAAAAATTCAAAGGTAAAGAAGTAAGGCCCACTTTATTGGGAATTTATGTAGAACTACAAGGTTTTATTCAAGACTCAGGCCAGTACCAGAAGTGGATTAGGGTGTTTCTTTGCTATTTATTAGGAAATTACAAAGTGATGCTTCTGAAAGTCAAACAATGTTAACACTAAGGGCCTTTAAAAACCGGAATGCTGTGTGCCGAGGTTCAGACAGACCAGCACAATTCCAAGATGATTTTTACTGATGCTCCCAAAGGCATGGTAAAAGGGACCATTTTTACATAAAAGTTGAATTTGTTAATTGTCAGATCAGTCACACCCTGAAGTTCCCGATACACTATAAAAAGGTCTGGAACAAATGGAAATAAAGATAATTATATTACATGAATGTCCTCATTCTGGAGTTTTTAAACTTGTTGAAAGAGAACTTGATTTTAATGTTTAATGATATTATTAAGAGATTAACCTCATCTAAAATCTGAATTAAACAACATTTTTGGAAAATTATACCTTTTTTTTTTTTAGTGGTGGAGATTGAATACCGGTTTTCCACACTGAGTTATATCCTCAGCCTAGAAAATGGTACAAAATTTAACATAAGGGAAAAGGGAAAATTTTCATAATTAAAAATATTTCAAGCCAGGTGTGATGTACACATGCCTATGATCTCTGTACTCATGAGGCTGAAACAGGAAGTCACAAGTTTGAGACCATCTCAACAATTTAAATGAGGCCCTCAGCATCAAAGACTCTGTTTCAAAGTAAAAAAATAAAACAGTGTTGGAGGTGTAGTTTAGAGGTAAAAATGCCCTGGTTCAGTCCCCAGTACTAAATCAACCAACCAATCAATCAATCAATCATTTAGGTGAGTGTGGTGGCACAGGGCTATAATCTCAGTATGTGGGAGGATCGAAGGGTTGAGGCCAACATCAGCAATTTAGTGAGGCTCTCAGCAATGTTGTGAGACCCTGTTTCCAAATAAAATAGGCTGGGGTATAACTAAGCAGTAGAATGTCCTGGGTTCAGCTAGGCATGGTGGTGCACACTTGTAATCCCGGTACTTGGGAAGCCGAGACAGGAGGATCACAGGTTCAAAGCCACGCTCTGCAATGTAGGGAGGCTCTGAGGCCCTCTGCAACTTAGTGAGACCCTGATTCAAAATAAAGGAAAAAAAAAAAAAAAAAAAAAAAGCCAGGCATGGTGGCACACACTTGTAATCCCAGCATTCAGGAGGCAGAGACCGGAGGATCGCGGTTCACGGACTGCCTCAGCTACTTAGTGAGGCCCTCTGCAACTCAGTGAGACCCGGTTTCAAAATAAAGAATAAAAAATAGGGCTGGGGGTGTAGCTCGGAGGTCGAATGCCCCTGGGTTCCATCCCTAGACCCGAAAAAAATTTTTTATTTATTTATTTATTTATTTATTTTTGGTGGTACTGGGATTCCTGGAAACCTTCCTATCTCAGAGCTACACTCCCAGACCCATTTTATATTTTTAAATTGGAAACAGAGTCTCTTAAGTCAGCGCGGCTGGCTTCAAACCAGCGCAATCCTCCTGTCTCCGCCTCTCAAGCGCGGGGATTGCAAGCGTGTGCCACCACGCCGGGCTAAAAACAATTATTTATATAGAGTCAGGTGATCATGGAGTTTTGACTAAAGTGTCCTAAATTCTATTCAAGACTAAATAGTTAAGTTTAACAAATAACTCGTAGTATTGCACTTGTATTTAGTAGGCTGCTTGTTGACAGCCTAAGAATTTGGGTAATTACTGTAATATAGTTGCTTCAACATTCAAATTCCAGAATGCTATGAAGAGTTCTAATGAAAGTAGAATAAAGCCGGGCGTGGTGGCACATGCTTGTAATCCCAGCATTCGGGAGGCCGAGACCCGAGGATTGTGGTTCGCAGACAGCGTCAGCTACTTAGTGAGGCCCTCTGCAGCTCAGTGAGACCAGGTTTCAAAATAAAGAATAAAAAATAGGGCAGGGGGTGTAGCTCAGAGGTCAAATGCCCCTTGGTTCCATCCTCAGACCCGCAAAAAAAAAAAAAAAAAAAAATAGAAAGTAGAATATAGTTATTCTGTTTTTTGTTTTGTTTTACTAATTAGGAATGTGGTTGAAATAAGAGTTGCTTTATACATTCTGGACTGAGTCCACATAAATACCTTTCTGAGGTGGGGAAGAAAATTTGTATAGGAATTCAACAGTACTGAACAAGTAAATCAACTGATAAAAAGAGAAAGCTCTCAGCATAAATTAAGTATCTTAAAGTATAATTTTTAAAATACTTTATTTTTTAGAGTAGTTTCAGGTTGTCAACAAAACTGAGCAAAGGTAGAGACTTCCCATACACCACCTGCCCCACAAGCAGAGCCTCGCTCCTTATCATCTCCCGCCAGACTGTACATTTGTTCAAGTGAAAGAAATAGAACTCTACCAATTCTAATCTCTTTCTTTCAGGAGGCCATAATCTCTTAAAATATCCCAGCTACTTGGGAGGCTGATGTAGGAAAATCCTAAGTTTGAGGCCAGTCTGGATCACTTAGTGAGCCCCTGTCTCAAAATCTCAAAATAAACACACACACACACACACACACACACACACACACACACACACACGTAGTGGTACTGGGGACTGAACCCAGGGACATTCTACCTCTGAGCTACATCTCCAGCCCAAGTGTTAATTTTTTTTATTTAGAAACAGGGTCTCAATACCTTGTGGACTGCCTCACTAAGTAGCTGAGGCTAGCTTGCAAACCTGCAATCCTCCTGCCTCAGCCTTCCAAGTACTAGGATTCAAGCATGCACCACCACGCCTGGCTAAAATAAAAAAAGTATTAAAAAGGTTGGGGATGTAGTTCAGTGGTAGAGTGTCACTGGATACAATCCTCAGTATAAATAAATAAATAAAATTTAAAAAGCCAGGTATGGTGATGAACACCTGTAATCCCACCACTTGGGAGGCTGAGACAGAAGAACCACAGGTTCAGGGCCAGCCTCAGCAATTTAGCTAGACACTGTTTCAAAATGAAAAATAAGCCGGGCGTGGTGGCACATGCTTGTAATCCCTGCTCTTGGAAGGCTGAGACAGGAGGATCGTGTAGGTTCGAAGTCAGTCTCAGCTGCCTTAAGAGACCCTGTTTCCAAATAAAATATACAATAGGTCTGGGAGTGTAGCCCGGAGGTAGAAGGCCCCTGGGTTCCATCCCTAGTACCACAAAAAAAAAAAAAAAAAGATAGGGGGTAGGGGTGTAGCTTGGAGGTAGAACATCCCTGGGTACAATCCCTAGTACTACCATACCAAAAAAAAGAGAGAGAGAGAGAGAGAGAGAGAGAGAGAGAGTCAATGCCTACCTTATACTACAAATAAACAAATGGCAAAAAAACCCCCAACAACATGAAAAAGTGCTCACTAGTGATCATAGAGGTAAAAATCATAATGAGATAGCACTACACAGCCACAAGAATGGCTGAAGTTATGACTAATCATATCAGATACTGGAAAGGATGAAGAAAAACTAAACACTCATACGTTGCTGGTGAGAATACAAAGGTACAACTACTTTTTAAGCTGAGCTGGAAATTTCTCATAAAGGTAGATAAATAACTAGCTGCAACTCCACTTCTTGGTATTAATCTACAAGAAATGAAGACTTTAATACAATATCCAGAGCAGCTTTATTCAAAATAAACCCCACACTGGAAATAACCATATATTAATCAACAGGAGAAGAGAGAATGTGGTACATTCATATAATAGAATACTCCACAGAAATAAAAGGAACAAATTACTGATACAAAGACACCAATGAACCCGAACATTATACTAACAACAAAAAAGACAAATATAAATGAATATATTGTGTCATTATGTTTAGATAAAATCGTGAAATAGAGAAATTTAAACTACACCGAAAAAGAAATCTAAATAGTAATCACTGTTCTCTGAGGATAGGGAGATGACAGACTGGGAAGGGGGCATGAGGTAATTTTCTGTTGTAGGAAGAATGTGCTGGGCATGGTGGGATAAGTCCTGGGGATGGAACCTAGGGGCATTCTTCCTCTGGAGCTACATCCCCAGCCCTATTTTTTTTTTTTTTTAATTCTTTATTTTGAAACAGGGTCTCACTTAGTTGCAAAGGGCCTCACTAAGTAGCTGAGGCTGCCCGTGAACCATGATCCTCCTGTCTCAGCCTCCCAAATGCTGGGTGGGATTACAAGCGTGTGCCACCACGCCCGGCTTGTTTTACTTTAAACTAACAAAGGAGCTGGGCATAGTGGCACACACCTGTAATCCCAGTACTTGGGAGGTTGTGACAGGAGGACCACAGGTTCAAGGACAGCCTCAGCATTAGTGAGACTCTCAAAAACCTAGTGAGACCCTATTTCAAAAGAAAAATAAAAATTAGGGATGTAGTCCCCTAATGCCACAAAAAGCAAACAAATATATAAATTAACAAATATTAGTCTATAAACCAGAAGCAATCTGGTCTAATAGCAACATGTAAGAAAAACCCCAAACAATGACAACAGCAACAAAATCATATGACTTTGTTTTCAAGGTTAGATAACAAAAATACCAGTGGAGAAACCTGGGAAAATTTTCTGGATAGGTGGATGGTTTGTGTGTGAACATGCTTACTGTTTTTACTGAATATTTAGTGTTTGCTGTGTGTGCCATATGTAAAGTAATGGGGGAGTGATAATGGGAATACGTATATTTGAATACGTAGATCCCCTGTCTTCAAGGAGCTCAACATCTGCCAGAGAGATACAGGCCTAACAGCAACAATGAATAAGCAGACTCTACTTTTTCAAATGTTTTCTAAACACCCAGGCGTGGTGGTGTACGCCGTAATCCCAGCACTTGAGAGGCTGAGACAGGAGGATCGCAGGTTCGCAGACAGCCTCATCTAACTCATGAGGCCCTCTGCAATTTAGTGAGACCCTGTTTCAAAATAAAGAATCAAAAACAAGGCTGGAGGTGTAGCTCAGAGGTAGAATGCCCCTGGGTTCAATCCCTGGTACAGCAAAAGAAAAGTTTTCTAAACAATATCATCAATGTTTAGAGGAACATCAAGTACGATCTATTTGATCAGAACTTTCTATAACCCAGACTTTAAGGAACAGGAAGGAAAAGGCCAACCCTGGAAGTGGGTGGGTCTGGCAGATAAACAGGACTCTCAGCAGTTTAATGAATCACAGGAAACACCATGAGGCTGGGGGAAGGCACAGAACCCAAACTGTCTCTCAAGTATTACAGTGAGCCCCAGCCCACAGACGGTAACTGTGTGATACTTTAACCCTATAAACTTAACACTTCTTCATCAGAGATGTGCTTAGGCTCTTTGACTCCCAACATATTTACAGACAGTAAGAAACTAACTCCAGGGTTAAAATACTTAAAAAGAGCTTACTGGCTGGGGATGCAGCTCAGTGGAAGAGCACATGCTTATTAGCATGCGTGAGGTCCTGGGTTTAATAGTCAGCACCGAAAAAAGAAGAAAAAAGAGTTTTCTAAATAAGATGTGAAAGGCTATTTTCCTCTTCCTCTAGTTAGGGGATTCTGTGAAGGGGACAGAAGCTGTGTAATTGTGAGATGGGTCTTAACTGTCATTTGTTTGAAGTAAGGTTCTTAAATTACAGACTTCAAGGTAACACGGCAAGAAACAAGCTGCTTACATAGGAGGTCTTACAAAAAGGCCCTTGGCTGTGACTAGAAAGCGTTCATATTCACAAGTTTACTAAGTAACAAGATTAGGAAGTTTTGGGGGAAGGAGGGGCTGGGGGGGAATATAGGGTAGAATAAAAACGAGGCCTAGAAATAGTTTGAGGGCCTCACCATGGCAACAGCTGGACGTCAGGGCAGGGGACAGAAAAGGGTGGTAACGACGGGAGGTAGAACAGACTGTCTCTGACATGTTAAGAGAAAGAGCAGACCCCGAACCACATGAGGACAGAAGTGCGGCACTTTCTGTTGTCATTGGGCCACCAGCACAGGGCGGTAACCAGCTATTCAAGTTTCAGCTCAGGTGGACTGGGACTCAGTGTTAGGGAAGGGAAGGCGCATTCTTCATTAGAGAACAAGACAGAGAGAGAGAGGTTAAAAGGTTAGAAACTAAAAGGGGGCTGCAGAAGCACTGTGGGGTGTTTCCTGACAATTTAAAGTGTGACTGGCAGCAGTCATCACCTACAAAGAGGCACCAAATATATGAAGAAATCAAGCAAGCTAAAGGTGACCACTAACTTAGTGAGACTCTGTTTTAAAATAAAAAATAGAGATGGGGCCCGGGTCGCGGGACTTCTGGGCCCCAGGCCGAACTGCGTGTAGCACGCCAGACCCCTGGAGAAACCGGGCCCAGTAAGACGCTGGGTTCTGGGCGGGGGTCGGCGCACACCAACCGGGGCCCCGGGCCTCGGGCCAAACTGCGCGTAGCACGCCAGACCCCTGGAGAAACCAGGCCCAGTAAGACGCTGGGTTCTGGGCGGGGGTCGCGCGCGGGGCACGCCAGCTGGGGCCCGGGTCGCGGGGCTCTGGGCCCCGGCCGAACTGCGAGTAGCACGCCAGACCCCTGGAGAAACCGGGCCCAGAACAGAAAAAGATAAAAAAAAATATCGGAGAGGAGGTAAGAAAGCCGTTATGGATGCCAGGACACTGGAGATGCAGACAAAACTTATCTAAATGCACTGGAACTTATGGAAAAATTCGCCGTGAAAGAGGACTGCTATTTCTCTATATTGTTAAGAATCTCAGACATCACCTGTAAGGAGAGAGTTTAGCGGAGACCAAGGAGAAATGCGGTGTTGAAAGAGTTCTCCGCGATGGTGGTGGAGACTTGTATTCAGGAGAAGCAGAAACCGGATCTTACCAACTTTATTTTTTTGGAGAAATTACACCAAATGTCGAATGCTACCATCACGCATGCTTAGGAACACTGGACAACATTCAGAGTGGAAAAAGAGCCTGGGAAGGATTTGAAACGGTGGAGGCAGTGGCAATGCCAGTGGCCAATACTCAGGGGAGGCAGAGATCTGATACATTACACCTGGAACCTTTGAAATAATAACCACAGAGACAGTGATCGGAACCTGCTGAGGGGTTAGGCGGGCGCCGGGGCCAGTGGCCGACATCGGAGCTTGCTGTGAGGCAAGGCCACTACTGAGGCCTCCGTGGCCGGGATTGGAACCTGCTGAGGGGTTAGACCGATGCTGGGGCCAGCAAGGCCGGCATTGGAGCCTGCCATGAGGCAAGGCTTATGCTGGGGCCTCCGAGGTTGGGTCCAGAACCTGCTGAGGGGTTAGGCCGGTGCTGGGGCCAGCAAGGCTGGCATCGGAGCCTGCCGTGAGGCAAGGCTGGTACTGGGGCCTTCGAGGCCAGGATAATAGCCTGCCGAGGGGTTAGGCCAGTGCTGGGGTCAGCGAGGCCGGCATCGGAGCCTGCCGTGAAGGCAAGGCCAGTGCTGGGGCCTCGAGGCCAGGATAAGAGCCTGCCGAGGGGTTAGGCCGGTGCTGGGGCCAGTGAGGCCAGCATCGGAGCCTGCCTTGAGGCAAGGCCGGTACTGGGTCCTCCGAGGCCAGGATAAGAGCCTGCTGAGGGGTTAGGTCGGTGCTGGGGCCAGTGAGGCCGGCATTGGAGCCTGCCATGAGGCAAGGCCGGTACTGGGGCCTCCGAGGCCAGGATAACAACCTGCCGAAGGGCTAGACCGGTGCTGGGGCCAGCAAGGCTGGCATTGGAGCCTGCCGTGAGGCGAGGCCAGCATCGGAGCCTGCTGTGAGACATGGCCAGTGCTGGGGCCTCCTAACCCGGGAACGGAACCTGCCGAGGGGTTAGGCCGGTGCTGGGGCCAACGAGGCCGGCATTGGAGCCTGCCGTGAGGCTAGGCCGGAGCTGGGGCCTCCGAGGCCAGGATTGGAATCCTGCCAAGGGGTTAGGCCGGTGCAGGGGCCAATGGCCAGCATCGGAGCCTGGCGTGAGGCAAGTTCACTCCTGCGGCCTCCAAGGCCGGGACCAAAGCCAGCTTAGGGGTTAGACCAGTGCAGGGGTCAGCGAGACCAGAACTGGGGCCTCCCATGAGGCAAGGCCGCTGCTTGAGCCAGCGAGGTCTGGATCAGTCCACTGAGTAGCCAGGCCACTACTGGGACCATCAAGAGTGGGATCGGTACTTGCAACGCAGCATGCACAGAGAAATATCGCAGAAAATATAAATCAGACGCTTCTCTTAATCAGCAATAACTAGGAGGAAAAGGGCAACAGGAAGAGGTTGAGCTATAGAAAGGGCCCTATAGTGAAGCAACTAATGTGACCAATCAGAGGGTATGTAATACTGGAGGATGGAGCTTCTTTAAAACGCAGGAGGTACATAAACAAATGTATCAAAGTAAATCACCAAAGAGGCGTGGGATGGAGGGAGGGGGAGGGAATGGGATGGGGGCTGGAGGAGGGCTAATTGGATGGTGTGTGCTTGTATATCCTCTCAAGTCTTGTACTCCAATGTGATTGATATATGACTACAATGCACCAATTTAAAAAATAAATTAAAAAAAAAAAAGGGCTGGGGGTGTAGTTGGGAGGTAGAATGCCCCTAGGTTCAATTCCAAGTACCGCAAAAAATAAGAAACAAATAAAAGACTTGGTTTCAACACTCCCTTCCTTTAGTGATTTTTTTAGGTCTGGTTCAGCTGAAAATTAAAATAGAAAAGGATTAACTTCTTTTTCTTTTTGGTGTGTGTGTATGGTGGTGAGAACAACTAGCACTATAATCTGTGATGCTTATCAGAATGAATGTATAAATCATCTTATTATCACTAATCTAAGACACATAAAAAGCAAAATTACATCAAGCATTATTCAATTTTACAAAAATTTATGGGGTGTTATTTATGTGAGGGGTTGTATGAGGGAGAAGAAAAGGAAAACGGTATTCCAAATAAAGGGAACAATTCCAACAGGGCACTGGAGAACTGAAAGTGCAGCCTTTGGTCTAGAGGTTAGACTACAGCTGGGAGCCTGGCAGGAAACGAGGCCAGGACCAGGCCATTCTGCTAATGCCTGAAATACAATGCCTTTAAACTTAACTCTTCTAGGCAGCATGTAGCCACAGAAGTTTTTTAAAGAGGAAAAGGACAAAATTCAATTGATACTAACGATAGGTTACAAATCTAACGTACAAAACCAGAAACAGAGGCTATATTAAGAGGCTAAATCCATTAACTCGTGGAGAAGCAATTAGGACCTAATGTCAACATGAAGGAGAGAGAGACTATCTTTAAGGGGTATTTTGGAGGGAGAGCCAATAGGGTTTGACTTTTTTTTGTTTTGTTTTTGAGGTACTGGGGGTGGAACCCAGGGGCTTTTCTACTTCCAGGCTATACTCCCAGACCTATTTTATACTTTATTTTGGAAACAGGGTCTCACTAAGTTGCTGCGAGCCTCACTCAGTAGCTGAGGCTGGCTTTGAACCTGTGTGATCCTCCTGTCTCAGCCTCCCAAGCGCTGGGATTATAAGAGTGTGCCACCACGCGCAGCTCAGGGTTTGACGTTTGATTAGGTATGAGAGATAAAGAGAGAAGACACAAAGACACTTTGAGTACTTATCTTGAGTGAGTAGATGGTTGGTGATGTCATTTAATAAAATAGAAAACATAGGCAGACCAAACAGGCTTTTTGAGATTATGATATGGTATATTTTGGTATATATGTCAAAAAGATACTTGGATATATTACAATAGGTATATGAGAAAAATAAAATTTGGGTGTCAACCACATGTTGAAACCAATGGAACTGATGAAATTAGCCAGAAAGAATGGGTGGATGAGTTAAGAGGAGACTGGGCTAAGAACAAAATCCCAGAGAATATCTGTTTATGCATGACTCATTCAGCTACCATGTTCAGTACTAGTGTTGCAATGTGCTAGGTGTAGACACAAGGCTGCCTAAGAGGCCCAGCTGAAATATATGTACAGCATAGCGTAAGACCCAGACCAAAGCACAAGATGACGTGTACACATGGCAACATGTTGGACCTCACGGGCACAGAATGCGCTGCATAACACAACACAGCTTTTACAAATTCACATACACAAAGCAATGTACACTTTTTTTATAAGAACACATACAAATCTGGGCCTTCGTGGCACACCCCTACACTCCCAGGAACTTGGGAGGCTGAGGCAAAAAGATTATAAATTCAAGGCCAGCCTGGGCAACTTAGCATGACCCTCTCTCAAAATAAGAAAATAGCCGGTGTGGTGGCACATGCTTGTAATCCCAGCATTCAGGAGGTGGAGACCGGAAGATCATGGTCCGTGGACAGCCTCAGCTACTTAGTGAGGCCCTTTACAACTCAGCGAGACCCTTTTCCGGACCAAAAAAAAGAGAGAGACTAAAAAATAGGGCTGGGGATGTAGCTCGTAGGTTTCATCCCTAGTACTGCAAAACAAAAAACAAAACAAAACTAAAAGAGCTAGGAATATAGCTCAGAGGCAGAAAGTTCCTGTGTTCAATCCCCAGTCCCAAAAAACAAAACAAGCCAGGTGTGGTGGAACATGCTTGTAATCCAGGCTATGACAGGAGGATTGCAGGTTCATGGTCAACCTCAGCTACTTAGTGAGGCTCTCTGCAATTTAGTGAGACCTTGTTTCAAAAATAAAAAAATATAAAAAGGGCTGGGGGTATAGCTTGGAGGTAGAATGCCCCTGGGTTCCATCTCTAATACCGCAATAAATAAATAAATAAATAATAAATAAATAAAGTAAGAAAGTAAGAAAGAAAGAAAGAAAGAAAGAAAGAAAGAAAGAAAGAAAGAAAGAAAGATGGTCAAGTGTCAACTGCCTAAGAAAGGCTAAGTAATCAAATGAAAATAAGCCCTTTGAGGTTCTGGATGTAGCTCAGTGGTAAAGCACTGTAAAACAAACAAACAAACAAACAAACAAACCCCCAAAACCAAAGACCCCCCCAAAACCAACAACAACAAAAAAAACCAGCCATTCAATTTACAAAAGGCACTTTAAATATTTCTCTGGTGGTACACCTCCAGTCGTATTTTATATTTATTTTGAAACAGAGTCTCACTACTTGCTGACCTGTGATCCTCCTGTCTTAGCCTCCCAAGTACTGGGGATACAGGCATGGGCCACCACGCCCAGCTTCACACTGAAACATGAGTGTCAAGAGAGCAGAGAGGTGGAGTAGCTTGGAACAAAGGCAAGCTGGAGAGAAGTCATTTTTTAGAGAACACAATGGAGACACAGGTCCAAATGGGTTTTCAGCTGAGGACAAGAGGTATATTGTAAGGAAAGAAACCGGAACAGTAAGAGAAGGCAGGGAGTAACTAGTGAGGTAAGGCCGTGAAGAAATGGAGGACAGGTAGGACTGCATTAACTAATCTTGAACAGGGTAAAACAGAAAAAGAATGTCTCATTAGGTGAATGAAAAATTTCTAAAAGTTTCCAATCAGTAAGAACAGAGACTTCTAATTTAGTAGTAACACAGCTGCATATATATTTCTACCAGTGAATTAAGTTTCTTACTGAACAAATGGTATATAAGGTATTGGATTAAATTTAGATTTTTTTCCTTCTTTTTTTGTATTGCTAGGGATTGAACCCTGAGTCTCTCTTTCTAAAAGAGCTACACACCCTGGTCTCCCTTTTTATTTTATTTTTTGTGTGTGGTATTAGGGATTAAACTCACGGGCATTCTATCTCTGAGCTATACCTGCTACTCATTTTATTTTTTGTTTAGGAAACAGAGTCTCACTAGGTTGCTATGTTGCTGAGGGTGCCCTCAAACCTGTGATCCTTCTGTCTCAGCCTCCCAAGTACTAAGATTACAGGTGTGTGCCACTATGCTTGCCTAAAAAATATTTTTGAAACAGGGCCTAAGTTGTCCAAGATGGCCTCAAATTTGTGATTCTGTCTCAAGTTCCCAAGTAATAGGATTACAGGTTTGCAGCACTATACCCTGCTGAAAGAGAGATTTTTTGGAAGTGATACATATCTTATGATTCATAATGTGGAACTGATTTCTGAGGCAGAAAATATGTTTACTTTGTTGTTAAGCAATAGAATATCATGAACCGCACAGTGAAGATAGGCAAAGTCCTTTGAAAGGTTATAGATTTCCTATAACAAAGTTTCATTAATCATGCTCATAAATTTATTTTCAGTATGTATATGGGGGGTACTGGTGATGGAAACCAAGGGCATATACCTCTGAGTTACACTCCTAGCCTTATTTTGTTTTGTTTTTTGTTTTATATTCTTAGGAAGTTTATTTTTTCATCTTTAACCTTTATTGGTGCATTACGGTCTCACATCATAATGTAAATCATAGTGATAATGACAGGCACACATTCTCCACCATCCCCATACAGGGTAGTGAGACTGGCATTGGTGTCCTCACATATATCCATGGAAGTGATTCCTATACTGATCCTCACTCTCCTTCCTCCTTCACCTAGACCACCTCTCTGGCCCTGCTGGAGTGTCTCCTCCTTTATCTGGAGTCCCTCTGGTATCTCCATTACTCCCTAGCTTCTGCATATTAGAGAAAACATATGGCCCATCACTTTCTGTGGCTGGTTAATCTCACTTAGCATAATGTTCTCCGGGTCCATCTATTTTCCTGCAAATAACATTACTTTGTTCTTCTTAATTGCTGAGTAGAATTCCATTGTGTGTATATCTCGTCATTTTGTAATCCACACATCTGTTGATGGACACCTGGCTTGGTTCTACAATTTGGCTATTGTGAATTGTGCTCCTATGAACATTGATATGCACATATTACTCTAATTCTCTTATTTCAGTCCCTTTGGATAGAGTCCCAGAAGTGGTATAGCTGGATTATTTATTTATTTATTTATTTATTTATTTATTTATTTATTTATTTATTTATTGTGGTGCTGGGGAATGGAACCCAGGGACTTTCTACCTCCGGGTTGTACTCCCAGTCCTATTTTATATCTTGTCTGGAAACACTAAGTTGCTGAGAGCCTCACTAAGTAGATGAGGCTGGCTTCGAACCTGTGTGATCCTCCTGTCTCAGCCTCCCAAGTGCTGGGATTACGAGTGTGCACTACCGTGCCCAGCTATCTTTTCTTTTCTTTTCTTTCTTTCTTTCTTTTTTTTTTTTTTTTAATTTTGAAACAGTCTCACTAAGTTGCTGAGGGCCCTGTTAAATTGCTGAGTGTGGTGGCGCACGCTTGTAATTCTACTAATTGGGAGGCTGAGGCAGGAAGATCACAGGTTCACAGCCTGCCTCAGCTACTTAGGCCTTCCGCAACTTAGTGAGACCCTGTTTCAAACTAAAGATTAAAAAATCAGGTGGGGGATGTAGCTGGGAGGTAGATTGTCCCTGTGTTCATCCCAGGACCGCAAAGAAAAAAAAAAAAAATTGCTGAGGCTGGCTGTGAACCTGCAATCCTCCTGTCTCACTCTCCCAAGTACAGGCTTGTGCCACCATGCCTGGCTTATTTTTGGTTTTATTTAGTTTGAGTTCATGACCTGTGAAAGAATCTGCTTTGAGAGAATAACTTCAGTTACAATATACAAAAGCAGAATTTGAAAATCTCTGAGAACTATATTCTTTGCTCTTTGGGAAAATAATCTGGGATATGGAGGAAATTAACTCAAGTATCCCCCTGGCATGTTATGCCATCTTCACCCCCTTAACTGTACTTAAAAAACAAAGTACAGATTGAGGTGAGAAGTATAAACCACATAAAGTGTAAGTGTTTCCCCCAAATCTTTGCCATTATACTGCTCATACTTTCTTACAGATGGAATTTTTAAAATTTCATCAGTAAGCCAGGCGTGGTGGCGCACGCTTGTAATCCCAACATTCGGGAGGCTGAGACAGGAGGATGGCAGTTCACGGACAGCCTCAGCTACTACTTAGCAAGGCCCTTTGCAACTCAGTGAGACCCTGTTTCAAAATAAAGAATAAAAAATAGGGCTGGGGGTGTAGCTCGGAGGTAGAATGCCCCTGGGTTCCGTTCCACCCCCAGTACCACAAACTATATAGATAAAACTGAAGTCCTTCCTGAGCACAACCCAATCTATTCTTTTAGGAGTTTTTATTTTTTATTATTATTATTATTATTATTATTATTATTATTATTATTATTATTTTGCAGAATTGGGGGTTGAACCCTGGGGCATTCTACTCTGAGCTATACCCCAACCTTATATTTTATTCTTAATTTTTGAGACAGGGTCTCACTAAGTTGTGGAGGGCCTCACTGAGTAGCTGAGGCTGTAGGCGAACCTTTGATCCTCCAATCTCAGCCTCCCAAATACTGGAATTATCCCTGTGCATCGCCACGCCTGGGTAAAAGTTTTTAATATGATAACTTATCCTCCCAGAGCATTTCAAAGCATATACATATGTTTAAATGTGTGTATAAAATCCAATTACATATATATTACACAAAATTCTCTGCCACTTGTTTTCACTTATTGTCTTAGAGATCTTCCTATGTCAGTACACATTTATTTCTCCTTAAAAAAGTTACACATGCCAGGCATGGTGGCGCACGCTTGTAATTCCAGTACTTAAGAGGCTGAGACAGGAGAATGGCAGGTTTGTGGCCAGGCTTAGCTACTTAGTGAGCTCCTTTACAACTCAGTGAGACCCTGTTTCAAAATAAAGAATAAAAATAGGGCCGAGGTGTAGCTCGAAGGTAGAATGCCCCTAGATTCCATCCCTAGTAACACATGATAAAAGAAAAAGAAAAAAACATATTTCCAAGAATATTCATATCATAAAATCCCCAATTAATTCTACAAATACCTCCTTTCTATCAAGATGCTCAGCAAACATACAAATGTCTTCCTCCTCTCAAAAATTTCCTACAACTGGCTGACAGACCACAGGTTTTATTTTTAAATGACAGACCATAGATTTTGTTTTAGGAGCAACCTTTTTGTGTTTTCTTCCTTTGTTCCTCTTCTTTTTTAGGGGCAACTAGAAATAACCTCTGATTAGTCCCAAATCAGAAGGTCAACACATGCAAGGAAGACACAATAAGAGGAAGTCAAAATAACAGGAATAAGCTGTTTCCCCTTTTTATTTGTTTTAGTTTCAGGCTGAATAAATGCAATGAAATTGCTCACTGCTGTAATCTTTTCTGAAGCTCCTCCAAGCTGCTAGAGAACTGTGTGTTCTCTAAATAAGTACTGCTTTACAGGCTCAATTTCCCTATCTTTCCTTAAAGGCTAAAAACCAACAAAATAGCAAAACACAAAACAAAAAAGCTACACCAAAAACGGCACTCACAGGAAGACGTCAGCTAAATGAGAAATTGCTTTTCTTCTGGCAGCTTTACTCTTGAACCCTAAATGTCACAATTTATAATATGAACACAGAAAAAAGGTTGTACTGCAAATAGCTGATACCAAATGGTTATTTTTAAGATCATTTTATTGTTATAGATGAGATTCAGTGTCTTTATGAATGGAACAAAGATGCTAATCACTTAAGAATACAATCTTCTTTTTATAAATGCTCAATTTAAGCCAGGCACAGTGGTGCATGCTTATAATCCCAGTACTTGGGAGGCAAGACAAGAGGATCACAAATTTGTGGCTAGCCTCAACTACTTAGTGAGGCCCTCCTCAAATTAGAATGAGGCAGAATGTCCCTGGGTTCAATCCGCAGTACTGCAAAAACAAAAGAGAAAACACACAAAATCCCCCTCAAATTAGCTGGGAGTGGTAGCGCACCCTTATAATCCCAGTACTTGGGATGCTGAGACTGGAGGATGCAGCATTCGGGAAGCTCAGACCCAGAGGATCGCGGTTCGCAGACAGCCTTGGATACTTAGTGAGGCCCTCTGCAACTTAGTGAGACCTGGTTTAAAATAAAAAAGGATAAAAAACAGGACAGGGGGTGTAGCTCAGAGGTCGAATGCCCCTGGGCTCCATCCCCAGACCTGCAACAAACAAACAAACAAAACAAAATAAGGAATAAAAAATAGGGCTGGGGGTGTAGCTCGGGGTAGAATGCCCCTGCCCCCCCATCTCTCTCTCTCTCTCTCTCTCTCTCTCTCTCTCTCTCTCTCTCTCTCTCTCACACACACACACACACACACACACACACACACACACACACACACACACAGAACCCTCAATTTATGAACAGCCTCTATGTAGGAACAGCCTTTCCTGCTTCTTTTGGCTGTTTTCTGGTAGAGTACTTCCCTTTCTAACTTCATGCCTTGGCCAGAGAAGACCATTTTGGAAGCTCTTACCATTCTCAGAAACCAAGTTGAGGAGGGGAAGAGGCTCTGTGAGATGCATTTCTGTATTCACCAGTTGCAAATTAATATCTTTTTTTCTATGCACACTGTTCTAAAAACTTTTTTTTTTACCTATTATATCTTCGAAAATGTTTCTTATTACACATAAAAGTTTTTTTTTTTTTTGTACTGAGGATTGAATCCAGGGGTATTTTTTTTTTTATCTCTGAGCTCCACCCTAGCCTTATTTTTTTTTTTTTGAAACAGGGTCTCACTAAGTTGCTGAGGGTCTTTCTAAGTTGCTGAGGCTGGCCTTGAGCCTGCAATTCTCTAGTCTCAGCTTCACAAGTACTGGAATTACAGGTGTGCACCTCTCTGGTTGGCTAGTTCTTATTTTCTTTAATGGGTCCATAGTTTTTGATTGTACAATTAAACCATAATTTAGTTGACCAGAATCCTAAGTACTAAAGTTGAGTCTCTAGCATTTTGTTTTAATGAATAATGCTGTAATGAGGAGCCTTATTCATATACTTTACTGCATAGCTCTAACAATATATAGCATATTTCTAGAAGTAGAGTTACTTCTAGATATGTACATTTTTATTTGATAAATATTGCCAAATTCACCTTAATGAATCGATGGCAACAATATGAGGGCAGTTTCTCCTCACCTTTACTGGTAGATTTGTAAAAAAACATTTTTTCTTTATAGTAGGATCCTATAGCTAATTTAGCTGAGCACTTTATCTGAAAGATATTTGGTACTGAAAAACCTGAGATTTAGAACCTGCATGTAAAATGGTCATTATAGTAAAATCTCCTTCTCAAGGGTTTAAAGAGAATTTAAAAAAGATATCACATGTGGAATCATCTTTAAAACTGGATAGCTATACAAAATGTTATTTCTTCTTGGAAGAATAAACTTTTGGGACCACTTATGACTCCCTAGCTTAGCAAAATTCTTCTGAAATTGTATAAGGAACACATTTAAATAAATCTTTTTTCTAGCCATGCATGGTGACACATACCTGTAATCCCAGAGCATAGGAGGCTGAGACAGGAGGCTTGTAGGTTAAACGTCAGCCTCAGCAATTTAGCAAGGGTTTCAACAACTTAGTGAGACCCTGTTTCAAAATAAAAATAAAATAGGGCTGGGGGTATAAGTCAGAGGCAGAACACCCCTGGGTTCAAACCCCAGTACCACAAAAAAATAAAAACAAAAACAATCTTGTTTCTAATTTTAGGATTTGGTAAAATGAAAGAAACTATGTAACAAATTAGGGATTTTTTTTTTTTTTTTTTTGGTTGGTACTGGGGGTGGAACCCAGAGGCTTTCTACCTCCAGGCTATACTCCCAGACCTATTTTATATTTTATTTGGAAACAGGGTCTCACTAAGTTGCTGAGAGCCTCACAAAGTAGCTGAGGCTGGCTTTGAGCCTCCTGTCTCAGCCTCCCAAGCGCGGGGATTACAAGTGTGCAGCACCACGCCCGGCCAAATTAGGGAATTAGACCAGTGCTTTTCAAACTTATCAGTAGGTCATGAAACTAATTATTAAGTTCATAATCAGCATTCAAAGCTATTCAGGAAGCTGAGGCAAGAGGATCACAAGTTGAAAGCCAGCCTGGATAACTTTAGCAAAACTCTGTCTCACCAGAGTTGACTGGGTATGGTGATGCACACTTGTAATCCCAGTGCTTTGGAGGCCGAGACAGGAGAATTGCTGATCTGAGGCCAGACTCAGTAACTCAGTGAGATCCTGCTTCAAAATTAAAAAATTAAAAAAGCAAATGGGCTATAGCTCAGAGGTAAAGTGCCTGGGGATCAATCCCCAGTACTGGTTTGGGTAGGGGGAGAACATATACATTGTTACTAACTATAGCAGGTATCTAAACTGTAAAAATGATATAGTTGAGGGAATGAAATAAAATTACATACTGGGAAAAATATTTGCAAGGCATATGTCTGATAAAGACTTGTTTCCAGACATATAAGAAGATCTCAGAACCAATAATGGGAGAAAAATTCAATTTAAGAAATACGGGCAAAAAACTTTTGAGGCCAGCCTGGGCAACTTGATGAGGCCTGGGGACACAGCTGAGTGGCACAGTGCCCCAGGACAGATTCTCAGTGCCACAAAAACCAAACAAAAAACAAAGGCAAAAGATCTGAACAAATACTTCACCAAAGAAAACAAGATGACAAACCATGAAAAGATATTCAGTGTCATTACTCAACAGGGAAACTGTTGAAGTGAGATACCGCATAGCCAGAATGGCTGAAAGTAAAAAGACTGGCTATATTGTGAGTAGGATGGAGAGTGACTGGAACTCTTGTATATGCTGGGGAATATAAGATGGTAATTTGGAAAACACGTCGGCAACTTTTTAAAAAGTTAAACATACACCTCTCATATAATAGACATCGCATTCTTAGGTTTTTATCCAAAAGAAATAAAAAGCCTTTTATCCATACAAAGCCTTGTATATGAATGTTTATTGTAGTTTTATTTGTAAAAGCATTAAAACTAAAAACAATGTAAATGTTCAATAGATAATGGATAAAACAAATCTGTATATATAAAGAATGGAGCACTATTTAGTAATAAAAATAAGTGCCCCACCAATATATACGACGACACGGATGAATCTCAAAGGGCTTCCACATTATGCCTGTGTTTCCTGTTTTCATTAAACTGTGGACTACGACATGACATCCTGCTCTGTGCCTCAGAGTATCCGCTTAATCTTTGCTGGCTGTCTCAAAATATATGCTTTTGGTTGTCAGGATTTCAATTAATCGATTAAAAATCAATTTCTGAGAAAAAGGCTTAAGTGCAAACACTACTAATAACAACAAAGAAAACAAAAAAGTACTTGCTTGGACAGACTTTGAAAACTTACATTCTAATAATAATAACTAATAGTAAATGAGCAGTGAGCACCTGGCTTAGTATTTGCTTTCATTTAATCCTCACAATATATACCATTTTACAGATAAAACGTATGGGGTAAAATAACTTGTCTAAGAGCACACAAAAATTAGTAGCAGAATTCAAACCTAAGTCTGTCTGACTTGAAAGCTCATACTTTTTTTTTGAAACGGGGTCTCACTGAGATGCAAAGGGCCTAAGTAGCCGAGGCTGTTGGAGAACCACAATTCTCCTGTCTCAGCCTCCCAATGCTGGGAATTCAAATGTGCGCCACCACACTGGCCAAAGTTCATACTCTTAACAGCTACATTTAATTGAATTTTCTAGTTGGGAGTTTAGTTGAACGCCATCTCAAAAACTAGAATTTCAGCCAGTATGGTGGCACATGCTTGTAATCCCAGTACTTGGAAGGCTGAGACAGAGAGGATCACAGGTCTGCAGCCAGCCTCAGCTACTTAGTGAGGCCCTCTGCAACTTAGTGAGATGCTATTTCAAAATGAATTTAAAAAAAGGGACTGGGGATGTAGCTCGGTGGTAGAATATCCTTGGGTTCAATCGTCTGTCTGTCTGTCTGTCTGTCTCTCTCTCTCACACACACACCACACACACCCCTAGAATTTCATGTATGGATTTTACTTAGAGACAGTAGTAAAAAAAAAAAAGTATCCACCACAACAAAAACACATTAAAAGCCAGGTGTGGTGACACAGCCTTATAATCCCAGTACTTGGGAAGCTGAGACAGGAGGATCACATTTTCGTGGTCAGCCTCAGCTAGAGCGAGGCCCTCTGCAACTTGGACCCTGTTTCAAAAAAAAAAAAAAAAAAAAGTCTGGGGGTGTGGCTCAGAAGTGGAATGACCTGGGTTCAATCCCCAATACTGAAAACAAACAAACAAAAAAAGGTGAACAATAAATGGTCACTAATCAATTCATTAATTAATGTTTCATAATAAGGACTGGGAATGTTAGTCTACCTCATCAATTCAATTCAATATTTACTTATTCGAACTAAGTTCTGTTTGTTTCTTAGTATCTCAGTTTTTATCCAGGCAGAAATTGGAACTTTTATTCATTATAGCATATGTTTATGTGATCTTTATCAAAGATTTAAACTACCCACCTCAATCCTAAAAGCTCTTCCTAAAAGTATTCTAATAAAATGAAACCATTTTTGGCCAAAGAATTATTAGGTCCAGGCTTATGGGTATGGAAGAATACTAAAGCTTAAGTCTACTTAAGACATTCAGGTTTATTATTAATCAAGCTAATATCTGATTTTTTTTCTTTTTCTTTTTTTGGTGGTACTGGGGATGGAACCCAGAGACTTTCTACCTCCGGGCTATATTCCCAGACCTATTTTCTATTTTATTTGGAAACAGGGTCTCACTAAGTTGCCAAGAGCCTCATTATGTAGCTGAGGCTGACTTCGAACCTGTGCGATCCTCCTGTTTCAGCCTCCCAAGCATGGAGATTACAAGTATGGGCCACCACGCCCAGCTAATATCTGATTTTAAAAAAAAAAAAAATGCAAACACCCAAGCTAGGTGTGGTGACACATGCTTGTAATCCCAGTGCTTGGGAGGCTGAGATAGGAGGACTGCAGGTTTACAGTCAGCCTCAGCTACTTAGTGAGGCCCTCCACAACTTAGTGAGACCTTATTTAAAAATAAAGAATAAAATATAGGGCGGGGAGTATAGCTTGGAGGTAGAATACTCCTGGGTTCAATCCCCAGTACTGCAATAACAACAACAAGAACAACAAAATAGCACACAAGCAAACACCCTTGCAGACTTATTAATATAGGAAAATGTAAGGTGATTGCTAGGTTCCAATGTACCTTCATCATTTCAGACTAGCCTTTAGAATAATCAGCTCACATAACAGGTACAAGGATATGACCAAAAACAGATGTCAGACTCTGGACTTCCAGTGAACTTGTATGTGCAATATTCTTTAGCCACAGTTATTTTCTATGATAATTTTTACTCTGTTATCTATGTTTGGTATAATTATGAGATCCTTATTATTTAAGGAATATTTTCTGCAAAAGTAAATTAGTATCAACAGAGATGTATATATACCATTAAGACTTTTAATTTTTAAACCTTAGTTGCTGAAAAAATTCACAATATTATACCCATACAGTGACATATTACGTAGTCTCATACTCCAAATATATTTCTAATTTTGTCATGTCTACAACATTTTGCCTATAAATCTTTTTGCTTGGGGAATTTTGCAGCAGCTTTGGCCAAAAACCACAGAGTTCTATTTTATGCTTCAAAAGAGTTATACCTGTTTTATGATTGAGGCATCAGTGGAAAGGAATTCAAGACTCCTTAAGTTAATTGTACACGAAAGTTGCAATACTATTCCTATTTATTTTTGTACAAGAAGTTTAAAGAATGCTTCAAAGACAGCCTTGCTGACTTAAGAGACCCTGTTTCCAAAAAAAAAAAAAAAAAAGACTTCTGGGAAGATGGCGACCGAGAAAAGCGGGGCTTAAGAGCCCCGCTAACAACCAATCTCCATTACCATAAAATCAGCGCCTTTCATAGCCAGAAAACACCATCACCAGAGAAACAAAAAAAATCACCAGGCTCCAGAGAGAAAGCGGACTGAGAACAGAGCTCAGAGCCACAGAGGAGATACACCGGCCTCACGCCCGAGGACACGGCAGTACCGCCATACTGCCGGGGGCAGTGGCGAATTCACCGGACGGCTACAGCAAGCTGAGGTGAGCCGCTGCGGAACAGCCAGGCGGGATCTTTCGGCGCAGGAAGCATCTAAAGCTCCCAGTGGCTGAGCTCAGCACACACTGCAGGGACTCAGAGTGGAACTCAAAACCAGAGAAGAAAAAATACGCCAGCCTCACAGCCGAGGGCGTGGCAGTGGCGCCATATTGCCACCGGCGGCAGCAGCAGTGAATTCACTGAGTCCAGTACAGCTACATCTGCGTACTCAAGAACAGTGAGTCAAATTGCGGGCGACAGAGAAATCCCAGTACTGTACTCCCTGGGACTTGACCCAGTGGGGGAGTGGTGGTGGCAGAGATATCACACCATAGGAGAACGCCCAACCTGGAACCCCCCCATAGTCTAAAGCAGCCTCTATCGACTCTCTGGGTCGGATTCCTATAGTATTCTCATTCGTGAAAATAACGTTTTTAATGAAAAAGACTTTTATAAAGAAGTTTTTTTTCTCTGACATGATACCTTCTAAAACAGAAAATTACTTTACATAAAATTCTATTGGAACCAAATACAGTATAAATGATCTCTAAACTTCAAATACAGGAGTCTGAATATTATATTATTTTCTACTGGCTTCCTTGGTTCTAAGCCAAATATGTGCTGACTGCAATAGAAGAGAAGCTTTGGGGGAGAAAAAAGAACATAACTTGGGGACTCTAGAAGGGTGTAGCTGCAATCTGGCCCTTTGCATTCTGTTAAATGAATGGAGCTCTTTTACAACGCTAATTCTGTAGATGGGAACCACTTATAAACTTTATAATAAATCCCTGAAAGAACTCAACCTTTGCCAGTGTGTCCTTCTATTCACTGAGAAGCAAGAGTTAGCTATATGGCTTTATTCAGAGATGCAGTTGAAGGATGCATTTTATGCCCAGAAAACAAAACTACTTTAAAGGTAAGGAGAGAACAAAGAGATAAGCAAAATACATATGAAAACCCAACTGTAGCAATTTCAGACAAAGAGCAAAACCTTTCAACCCACTAAATATAAATTAATATTAATGCCAGGTGTGTGGGTGTGTGTGCCTGTAATCCCAGTATTTAGGAGGCTAAGACAGGATTCAAGGCCAGAGCATGAAAACTTAGATCCTGTTTCAAAATAAAATAAAATAGGGCTAGGAGAGCCGGGCGTGGTGGCACACGCTTGTAATCCCTGCGCTTGGGAGACTAAGACAGGAGGATTGCACGGGTTCTAAGCCAGCCTCAGTTCCTTAGTGAGGCTTTCAGCAACTTAGTGAGACCCTGTTTCCAAATAAAATATAAAAAAGGTCTGGGAGTATAGCCTGGAGGTAGAAAGCCTCTGGGCTCCACCCCCAGTACCACCAAAAAAAAAAAAAAAAAAAAGAAAAAAAAATAGGGCTAGGGGTATAACTAAATGGTAGAAAGTCCTTGGGTTCAATCCTTAGCACCACCAAAACAAACACAAAAAACCACTTAATATTAAAAGGAAGAAAATAAAGGTAACTTAGTGAGACCCTGTTTCAAAATAAAAAATAGGGCTGGGGATTGAACACAGTGGTAGAAACCCACTGTGTTCAATCCTCTGTCTGTCTGTCTGTCTGTCTGTCTGTCTGTCTTCTCTCTCTCTCTCTCACACACACACACACACACACACACACACACGAGAAAATCAATAAAATGCCATATTAATCCAAAAAGTCCAATAGGTGTCGACTGTTAATCAAAAGCTATGAGAAAGCAAAATCTTGATATTTTACAGAACCCAAACAAACAAAAGAACCAAGAATTACCCCACAACTGAGACTTTATTTTAACTTAAAGAATCTGATACGACAGTTGCTTTTCTCAAACAACGGAAACAACTTTAACCCCAGCTGCCAACAATTTCATTTAACAATAGAGTGTTTGAAGATGCATCACCCCTGGTACAGCTATTCATTTCACCCCAACTGCACAGAGGGCAGCCTCCTGATACTCTACCACCTACACACCACGTGCAGACTAAAGACAACACTTGTGCCTGACTTGGAACGGTATCTTATGTCAAAAGGCTCCCTCACTTACAGCTCTTGCTTCTTTAGCTGTTCTTTCAACGTGTCAGAAGCTGCCTATAGTAACGAAAACTGGATTCATGCAGAAATAAATGTCTTTTAGGAAAACACGCGCAACAAGAACCTAGGCATCTGTTAATATTAAAATAAAAAAGTAGTATGTTGCAAAGCATTTTAACAATATTCTTGCTGGGTGTGGTGGTACGTGCTGGTAATTTATTATTATTTGGAATGTTGAGACAGAAGGATCCCCGGTTCGAGACCAGCCTCAGCAATTTAGTGAGACTTCAGCAACCCGGTGAGACCCTGTTTCAAAACAAAACAAAACAAAAATATAAATAAATAAATAAATAAATAAATAAATAGGGCTGGGAATGTACCTTAGAGGTATAACACCCCTGGGCTCAATCCCCAATACTACCACAACAAAAAAGAACATTTAAAAAAATTTAGCAATGATGATATTGATCTAAAATATTGAGTCTTTTATCATTTATTTATTTATATTTATTTATTTATTTATTTATTTATTTATTTATTTATTTATTTGTGGTACTGGGGTTCCTGGAAACCCTTCTACCTCCAGGCTACACTCCCAGACTTATTTTATACTTTTATTTGGAAACAGGGTCTCTTAAGCCAGCGGGTCTGGCTTTAAACCTGCGCCATCCTCCTCTCTCCGCCTCCCAAGTGCGGGGATTTCAAGTGTGCGCCACCACGCCCCACGCAGTCTTTTATTTTTTTAAGGCAGTCTTTTAAAGCAGCATATTACAATGGCAAAACTGTTTTATTGTTCAACAAACAGTTGGGGCTGAGGATGTAGCTCAGTGGTAGAGCATGTGTTTATCAACATGTGCAAGGTCCTAGGTTCAATACCAAGCACCAGAAATAACAACAGCAAATATTTAGGATTATACTGCTTCTAGGGCTGCAAAACAGAGAAGTTATATTGGTAAAACAAGCAAAAATAAGGACAGGCATGGTGGAGCGCACCTGCAATCCCAGCATTTGGGAGGCTGAGACAGGAGGATCACAAGTTCACAGCCAGCCTCAGCTACTTAGTGAGACCCTGTCTAAACATAAAGAATACAATATAGGGCTGGGGGTGTAGCACGGAGGTAGAATGACCCTGGGTTCAATCCCCAGTACTGAAAAAAAAGCCCCCCAAAATTAGTTTTATTACAAGCAAGGAAGCTTTACTCCAGACAGACTGAATAACTTGACCAAGGTCACACAGTTATGCTTAATGGCACAACAGGCAAAAACTCCAGCAGTGAACTTGAACATAAGCACCGAGGCATGCGTCAAAGCCATGAACGTGGTTCCCAAGGAAACCACAGGCCGACTCTATTCCCCAGACCAGAAGGAACTGCCATGTGCACTAGAGAAATGAAACCACTAGGAGTACTTGTCACATATTAGAGAGCTCCAAGGGAAAACAAGAAGAGTTGTAGTTTCAGTGATTAAGTACCTTGAAGCATATCTAATTAGAAATGTCAGTTTTTTCAGTTGGCCTTAAGAAACATAAACAGCTATAGAAATAAATAATAGGTTTAGGCTTTATTTTTATTCCATTTATAATCTCAGGGTAATCTAAAAAATACTAATCAATAACTAAAGGAGTACACATTCATCAGTGTGGAAAGGGAAAAAAAGAGAAAAAAGAAAAGACAGCTCTTTGTATGAACTCTACTGCACTGCAACTGTTGGCTACCCAGGAAATCGCTGATTCTCTTAGCCTTTAAGCATGGCGATGGAAAAATGATCTCTGTTGTTAAAAAACCTTCAGTAAAGCAGCTTCACATGAACATACATGAAATATTAAAATTAATATTTATCCCTTTTGTTAAATTAGAGCTAGGATAATTTTGAGAGGTATAGAAGAATACTTCATAAACTTTTGATTAAATAAACTCTAAGATGAACATCAAAAAAAAAAACTTATTTTATAAAAATCTTGACTATTTACCCAGTTGCATTTGCAGAGACTAATCTTTCCTCAGCATGCTCAAGCCTCAGCTTTGGCCATTTTTCCTAGCCTTTTGGGGGTATCATCAGCTACTACTCAAAACCCTTAAAGCTTTTCTCTTTCTTTCTGAATATGCTCTCAAGATCTTTTGAACATGTAAAGAACAAGGGAGTTGGGCTCCCTTGTATTTTTTAAATAGACATTATAGAGTTTCCATAAACCTCTTGTCCACACTAATGTACAACCTCCCTGTTCCTTGCATTTTTAACAGATATTAACTATTTACAAATTCTTTGAGCTAGGGATGGAGCTCAGTAGTATTTTCCTTGTATGTATGAGGTCCTGGATCCAAACCCACAATTTTGGGTGTGTTGGGGGGTGGAGGGAAGAGTAAAAATTCTTAATCTGGGGTCTAGGGAATCCATATGTCCTCATGAGGCTGTTGATCTCCCAGATAGTATATCCTAAATTTTAGTATATAAATATATATAAAATAAAAATTTTCAGGAAATATTTTTCATTAAGTACTCAGCATTCAAAAACAGGTAAGGTACACTAGATTAAAAGAATGTAAGTTCAAGGTCCAGAAACCAGGACAGAAACTAAGGCAACTATTCTGAGGATAGAAAGGCTTTAAGACTCTCCTTAAAATCACAACCATATATGTGACAGCGTATAGCAAGTATCAGTATATCTCCTCTTCCACTTCAGTGAGGACTGTTGCAATACTCTAGGTAAATAAATTACAACCAGTGTAACTGTAATTGAAAAAAGAATGACCTCTCTGTTTAACATACCTTTAAAGCTTCTATAACAAGATCTCTTGCTTCAAGCTCTCCTTCAAGAATACTGAATAGCGTGAGGAGTTCAGGCTTGCTGAGATTTTCTAGATTCATCTTGAAAGCCTAAAACAAAGACATCAATCATGCAATCTCCAGGAGATAGATCTAATTTGATACAATCAACAACAAAAAAGTGAGAGTCAGGTGTGGTGACACAGGGTTGTAATCTCAACATTCGGGAGGCTCAGACAGGAGGATTGCAGTTTGAGGCAAGCCTCAACTACTTAATGAAGTCTTTTGCAACTCAGTGAGACCCGGTTTCAAAATAAAGAGGGCTATGGGTGTAGCTCGGAGGTAGAATAACCCTGGGTTTCATTCTAGTACCCAAAAAAAAAAAAAAAAAAAAAAGTGAGCCAGGCATGGTGGCATACGCTTGTCATTCCAGGCTGAGACAAGAGGATCACACAGGTTCTTGGCCAACCTCAGCTATTTAGTGAGACCCTCCTCAACTTAGTGAGACCCTGTTTCAAAATAAAGAATAAAAAGTAGGGCTGGGGGTATAGCTCAGAAGTACAATGTCCCTGGATTTAGCCCAGAGGTAGAGTGCCCTGGATTCAATCCCCAGCACCACACACTAAATAAAATACATAAATAAATAAGTGAGTAAGTGAGTAGGTAAGTAAGTAAAGGATATGGTCACAATTACATAGATACACAAGAGCTTTCTAATTTCAATTATAAATTGAGCAGTAAGAAAAAATAAAATTCACTATTCACTTTAAATTGATTTCATCATAAAGATCAACTTTTTACCATCTTTCCTTCAGGCATATTTAAAAACAATGTAGGGCCCAGAAAAAATAATAAATAAATTTATTTAGCAGAATTCAGGAAGAATTGTATTGGCTGGGCACTTGGGAGAATAAGAACTCAGTGAGACCTTATCTCAAAATTAAAAATAAAAAGGGCTGGGAATGTAGCTCAGCGGTAGAGTGCTTGTCTGGCATGCGTGAGTCCCTGGGTTTGATCATAGTATTGCAAAAGAAGAAGAACATGTGCACAAAGCATGTATCAATGTGTTAGTAGACTGTGCTCCAGGACAGGCTGTACACATCTTTTTTTCCCTTTTTTTATACTGGGGATTGAACTTAAGGACATTCTATCTCCAAGCTATACTCCTAGCTCTTCTTATTTTTTGTTTTGAAACAGGGTCTCACAAGGTCGCCGAGAATTTCATTAAATCGCTGAGGCTGGTCTTGAACTTGTAATCTTCCAGTCTCAGCCTCCCAAGTCCTGCGATTACAGGCAATGCACCACCACGCCTGGCTTTTTGCTGTATACATCTTTTACCACATAGTAAAATATCTTCAATGTAACTTCACCTTTAACTGCTAACTTTCTAACTAATGAATTTTAGTAACTAGTTGATTCTCACTTTAGTATCTGAGCTGTCTCATAAAAGTTATTGTAAAAATAAAAATTAAAGCTGGGCGTGGTGGTGCACGCTTGTAATCCCTGCGCTTGGGAGGTGGAGACAGGAGGATCGCGTAGGTTCAAATCCAGCCGCGCTGGCTCTCTGGAGACCGTTTCCAAATAAAAATATAAAAATGGGTCTGGGAGTGTAGCCCGGAGGTAGAAGGGTTTCCAGAAACCCCAGTACCACTAAACAAAGCAAAACAAAATAAAAACAAACAAAAAATTAAAAATAAAGTTCCAAACACCACCCTCACACCAGCAAGCTTAATAAAGCTACCCTTAGTATGAGACACTTGCTGTAAAGAACACAAGGCTTTGCAGTCCATGCCAGGTCTCCATCTTGCTAGCTATGACTAGACAGCTTCCCTTTTGACACCATAATTAGGGAAGATGGGGCTTTGGACATCTTTTCTCACTTGAAGATATGAAGTGCATCTTCAAGGACTACCTTTTGACTGCTTTCTCTTATGCTGAAAGGGAGATGATGACACCTAACTCATAAGGTTGCTGTGAAGATTAAATTAATAAATGTAAAAACATCTCACAAAGTTCCTGATACCACCTAAATAAAGGTTTAATGATGAAGAACTACTTAGTCCTCTAATTTTTTAAAAGAATTCTAAAAAGAGGCATTACCAAAATTGAGGGCAGCCAAGATCAATGACTTCAAAAATAACTTTAGTTGTCGTTTTGTAGTTGGAAACTAGACTTGAAGAATGTTGATAGTACCCAGGAGTGGAGAATGGCAAGGACTGACTGACTGTCTGTCTGTCTGTCTGTCTGTCTGTCTGTCTGTCTGTCTATCTATCTATCTATCTATCTATCATCTATTGTGGTGCTGGGGAGTGAACCTAGGGGCATTCTACCTCTGTTCTATGCCACCTAGCTCTTTTTATTTTTATTTTTAATTCTGAAACGGTCACTAAGTTACTGTACACGGATCTTGAATGCGCAATCTTCCTTTCTTAGCCTCCCAAATACTAGGATGACAAGTGTGTACCACTATTCCCAGCAATGGTTAGGAATTTAAATTACCAGTTGAATCACACCAATTTTTTAGATGAGCCCCCACAGTTTCATGTTTTTACTTCTCTCTAAAGGAGATAATAAGGCAGAAAAAATACCCTATCATCTAAAGCTGCTGCCCACCTCACATGATGTTAGGCAGAATAATGGGCACATGGCAAAATCCCATAAATATCAACTGTACAGAGTAAATCAACTGGCTACCTAAGCACCAAGGCAGGAAGGAAGAGAGCTAAAGATGAGTGTTCACACACACTGCTCCTTTTTCTTCAGTATCATTTTAGTCTGTAAACATTCTTATTTAAAGATCCAAAATTATGGTTTGAAGGAATAATGTGATACCAGTAAAACATCACATATGGAGAGCAAGCAGTGCAGAACTTAAGGTTGAGCATTGCTACTGGACAGCCACATGGCCTAAAGAGAAAGAAAATTACCTATGTGCTCTGGCCTTGACCCTCCTACTAGGTAAGATAAAACAAACTGGATGATCTCTAAAGTCCTTCTTAGTTTCATTTTACACTTCTAGGTAAAAATCAAGTATTGTTAGAAATACAATCAAATAAGACTAAGAGGTAAATATATAAATAAATCAGATTGTACCTAAATTGTAGTCTTTCATATATTATTACAAAATTAAATCCTCAGCTGGGCATGGTGGTTTATGCCTGTAATCCCAGTACTTGGGAGGCTGAGACAGGAGGAGCGGAGGTTCATGATTAGCCTCAGCAACTCAGTGAAGCTCTCAGCAACCTAGTGAGACCCTGTTTCATAACAAAAATAAAAAGGGCTGGGGGTATAGCTCAGAGGTAGAATGCTCCTTGGTTCAATCCTCAGTATCATGAATAAATAAACAGAAAATAAATCTTCCTAAGAGAATAAAATCAATATAATTTTCAGAGAGAGAGAGAGAGAGAGAGAGAGAGAGAGAGAGAGAGAGTGTGTGTGTGTGTGTGTGTGTGTGTGTGTGTGTGTGTATTATGAGGGACTGAACCCAGAAGCATACCATCTTTGAGCTATACCCCCAGCCCTAATTTTTTTTAATTTTGAAACAGGGTCTCACTAAGTTGCAGAGGGCCTCCCCAAGTTGTTAAGGCTGGTTGCAAACCTGCAATCTTCCTGTCTCAGCCTCCCAAGTAATAGGATTACAGGCCTGTACCACCATGCTCGGCAAGTCATTTTATAATTTAAAACAGTCCAACCTAGCAAGAAAAAACGAATTCTATTCTTTGTTAATGATATAAAGAGCAGTTATCTTCTATGTTTATAAATCACTTCTGCATACAAATTTCTTTTTTGTTTTGAAGTACAAGGACTTGAACCCAGAGAGTCCTACCCCTGAGTTAATTCTCAACCTTTGTTTTTCAAATTTTATTTTTAGACAGTGTTACTAAGTGGCTGAGGCTGGTCTTGAACTTGTGATCCTGCCTCAGCCTAAGGAACTGAGATTATAGGCATATACTACCACACCCAGCTTACAAATTTTAATATCTGGAACACATTACTAACACATACCAACTCACTGAGTATTTACAAAAGGTGAATACAATACAAATACTATACAGGAGGGAAAAAAAGGGCCACAGCTATGAAATTCAAGAACTAAAGAGCCAGGTGTGGTGGCACATGAAAATAATCTCAGTAGTTGGGAGGCTAAGAATGGAGAACTGCAGGTTGAGGACAGCCTCAGCAAGTAGTGAAATCTCATCAACATAGCAAGACCCTGTTTCAAAATAAACAGGTTCTAAACATTTTACAAATAATACTTAAAATATACTTAAAATATATATTTTGGGGGTGTTGCCTGGAGGTAGAATACCTCTGGGTTCAATCCCCAGTACCAAGGGGGAAAAAAAAAAACCCAAGAATTTCCAGTAGCCTTTCTTTACAAATACTGAAACGTTGCAATTCTATTTTTTTTTTTTTTTTCAGTACTAGTGATGGAACCCAGGGGCATTCCACCTCTGAGTGACACTCTCAGTTTTGAAACAGGGTCTCAATGAGTTGCAAAGCCGTACTAATTAACTGAGGCTGTCTGTGAATTGGGATCCTGTCTCAACCTCCTGAATGCTGGAATTACAAATGTATACCACCACACCCAGCTTCTCTGCTATTCTGTTTGAATCTAGTTTCTATTTACTGAATGTTGTGATAATTTTTGTCTCAAGTATAAAGAAACAAAACTGCACTGTGTTTTAGGATGGGTACAATATGCCTGTGGATGGAAGTAACACTGACCTGATAATTGGCAGAGCTGTACTTTAGTCTTCAAGTATAAACTCTTGGAGTTTTCTTCAGTTAAAATTTGGGAAAATTGACAAATATACTTAAAATGTCATCAGCATGGTGGCTGAAAATGTCCAATGCTGCAAAACAATAAGAAATTTATTTTCCATGTGACTATACTATAAACAATTTGGCAAATTCCACTGTAATGTCAACTGTCATTACAACTGATGAGACCTGACAACTGTAGGCTAATACTGCCAAAAAAGAAGAAAATAGCCAGTTCTTCAAGTCGAAGCTGAATGATATATGAAGAATATCAGGAATCTGACTTCCCTTTTCAACTATAATTAGAAAAAATAGGAGCTTCTGAAATATTTTTCACTTTAAGCTATCCAATGCCATTTTAAGGATTAACTTCTGAATGTCACTGGAGACTGGCTTTTTCTCTCTGAACTGACAAAAGAATACTTGCTTGAATCACTACAACTTATTAACAATGAACTCAGAAACACATCATAATTACAACTGAAATGTTCAGTCTACTAAACTCATGTGAGGAAAATTCTCACCTCCTCAATTTCTGATAATCATAAACAAACCAATCTGTGACTGTCTCCACTTTTGTCTGTAAGGCTTACTAGGTATCTCCAGAAGCTGGAGATATCTTTATGTCCAAATATTTCCAAATATTAAATGCTGAGTTATATGTAAGTTTATGTTTCCCAACCTGTAATTAAACCCTGTGTGTGGGGGGGAGCAGAGAGAATAGCTTAATGATGGAGTGCTTGCATATTGTGTGCAAGGCCATGAGTTCAATCCTCAGCACTAAAAAAATAAAAATAAAAAAGGCTCTAAATTTACTTGATAAAATGTAATTCTGTCTTGAGTGTTAAGGTACCAAGTCTGAAAGCCTATTTGAGCTGCTGAAACCTCAGAGTCACATAAGCAGAGTGTCAAAGGAGGAAAAAGCCACAGCAGTGAATTCCTGGTTGTTTTGTTCAATGGAGAATCAGTCATTTAATGAATTATTAATCTTGCAATTTAGGAGTAGTGTGGGCTTATTGTACAGTCAAGACTGTAGAACCAACAACCTATAGGCAAACCAGTGAACAAGCCTATTCCAGCAAATTTGCCTAATATATGGGCTTAATTATGTGGCCCAGTGTTTTCAGAAAAGAGCTGTTTCTAACTCCCATTCATTATCAGAAATATGACTGCCAGATTTTTGGCATGCCACACTGTAGTTTCATTCCTTACTTATTCTCTAAATGAGTGGTTAGTCATCATTGTCATCATCCATTAAGTGACTTTGAAAGACATCTCAACCAACAACGCTCAGCTTGTTCTTTCCATTAAAGTCTCTCCAAGTCTCAACTTCCCTTAGGTTTTACATGCAGATATTTCTGTCTATGGAATGCTATAGTCTATAAATTTAAAATAAAAACCACTTGTGGACAAGTTGTCTGAATATATTATCATACTCTGTGGTTCAGCCAGCTTTAGAGTTTTCTCAATAAAAAAATGTACATATGTAAACAAAAAGTAACAATAAGGTGTTTTTTCAATACCCTTGAAAAATAAGCCCAATTAAAGGTTAAGTCTGAAACATTTTTATGTGACTAGCCCTGCACACCATTTAGTTTATTAACAGGCTAGATCTTCACCATATCAGAGCCAATAACCAGGAGCTCCTGAGTTTTTTCTTAATGACTTTCCTGTGCCAACAGTCCGAAGAATTATGCTTATCAACAAGGACACATGCAGAGCCAGGTGTGTGGCCCATGCCTGTAATCTCAGTACTTGGGAGGATAAGACAGGTGAATCACATGTTTGAGTTCAAGCCTCAGCAATTTAGTGAGACCCTCAACAACTCAACATAATCCTGTTTAAAACATTTTAAAAAATTAAAAAGGTTAGAGGTGTAGCTCAGAGTCAGAATGTCCCTGGGTTCAATTCCCAGTACCAAGGAGAAAAAAAAAAAAAAAAAAAAAAAGGACAGGTACATGCATTTGCATGCACACTGACAGACACACTCCGTAACTACAGTGCTGCTTGGGCCTAGGAAATCTGCTGCTTGGGCCTAGCTCTTGTCATTTTACTCTGACTTTTCCCATTCTATGATTAACACCAAAGTTCCACTCATTCTGATTCCAGCTGTGCTTCTTCCTTCCTGGAGAAGTCCCAGCTTCTGCTCTGGATTCTGAATTAATTCTATAGGACAGCAGGCATGGTTACCTTTTACCAGATACTGAGTGGCAGAAAAAGAAACTCAAACAGTATGTATAGCTATGCCAGTAATAGGGCAAGGCAGGGTGGAGTACAAGGAAAATGTCTGTCTAGTATCTGGGTGTGAGTACATCTTTATGTGGAACTGAAGGCTTTATTTCTTCTCAAGTACTGGTGATATGGGACACAGAAAGGGAAAAACAACATTTTTAGATGAGTCTTAGTTCCTGACAAAGAAATACCTAAAAAAAAAAAAAATCTACATAGATTTATTTTAAAGAGAATTAACTTAGCTAGTATTAAAAAGTCAGTTATTTTAGTTAAAAGATCACTCTCGCAAAACTAGTTAAAAATCATTTTCATATGCCGGGCGTGGTGGCACACGCTTGTAATCCCTGCACTTGGGAGGCTGAGACAGGAATATTGCATAGGTTCGAAGCCACCCTGTTTCCAAATAAAAATATAAAAAATAGTCCTGGGAGTGTAGCCCAGAGGTAGAAGGGCTTCCAAGAACCTCAATATCACCAAAAGAAAAGAAAAAAAATCACTTTCATACTCAGATGTCAAATCTAAGCACTTGGCAAAAACTGACTAATATTCAGGCCATTCAATAAGTCTCTAGCATTTATAATTAGACATTAGCAAAGATGAAAAGAAAATTTGCTTCAAATATATAAAGACTTTCACATACAGAGAAGCAAAACTAAATTATGGGCTAGTTAATTCTTATAACTCAAATGCCTAGGACTGAAACACAAGATGGTTATTTCTGAAAGCTTTCCAGTAAATGATGTACTTTCTTTAAAATCCAGTATACATGAAATAATGATAAAAGAAACTTATCACATTTATAAATGCTAAATCTAAATAAAGACAAACATGCACCGCTATTTTTAAAAAATGTATCCAGGCTGGGCATGGTGATGCAGGCCTGTAATTCCAGTACTTCAGAGGTTGAGACAGGAGGATCTCAGCTTTGAGGACAGCCTCAGCAATGCAGTTAGACTCTTAGTAACCTAGTAAGACACAGGTTCAAAGCTGGGCATGGTGTCACATGCTTGTAATCCCAGCATTTGGGAGGTCAAGATCGGGAGGATCGCGGTTCGCAGACAGCTTCAGTTACTTAAGATCGGGAGGATCGCGGTTCGCAGACAGCCTCAGTTACTTAGTGAGACCCTCCGCAACTTAGTGAGACCCTGTTTCAAAAAGATAAAGAACAAAAATTAGGGCAGGGGGTGTAGCTTGGAGGTAGAATGCTCCTGGGTTCCATCCTCAGTATCACAAAAAACAAACAAAAAAGGACTGAAGGTACAGCTCAGAGGTAGAATGCCCCTGGGTCCAATCCAATCCCTAGTACTAAAAAAATAGTATTTATTCTTGAAACAAAAAATTAAAAGGGCTAGGGGTGTAGCTCAGAGGTAGAATGCCCCCTAGGTTCAATCCTTAGTCACACAAACACACACACACACACACACACACACACACACACACAGAGAATATCCAACCTCATAACCTGACTATCTCAAAAGATTTTAGATTCCTCATTTTGGCACTTCTGGTTTTCAAAAGTTATTTATGCTCTTGGGATAATAAAATGACAATTCTCTAAACAGTTCCTTCCTTCTTTCCTCCTTCCTCTGTGTGTGGGGCTGGGGGTGGGGGAAGATATATAGAGGATTGAACCCGGGAGCTCTCTACCATTGAGTTATACCCATTTTTAACTGTAGTGTGTGTGTGTGTGTGTGTGTGTGTGTGTGTGTGTTTCAGTCACTGGGGAATAAACCCAGGAGCATTCTACTTCTGAATTACACCCCAGCCCTTTTTAATTTTAATTTATTTATTTTTGTTGGTACTGGGGGTGGAACCCAAGGGCTTTCTACCTCTGGGCTATACTTCCAGACCTATTTTATATTTTATTTGAAAACAGGGTCTCACTAAGTTGCTGAGAGCCTCACTAAGTAGCTGAGGCTGGCTTTGAACCTGTGTGATCCTCCTGTCTCAGCCTCCCAAGCAGGGGGATTACAAGCGTTTGCCACCATGCCCGGCATTTATTTTTGTTTTTGAGTTGGAGTTTTGCTAGTTTGTTAAATTTTGCTAAGTTACTAAGGTTGGCCTTGAACCTACAATCCTTCCATTTCAGCCAAGTACTGAGATTACAAAGGTATGCCACCATGCCAGGCTATTTAAATTTTGAGATAGGGTCTTGATAAGTTGCCCAGGTTGGCCTCAAACTTGCTATCTTCCTGCTTCAGGGTCTGAGTGGCTGAGATTACAGATATGTGCCACCATACCAGGCTCCCACTACTACTTTTAAGGACTATGAGACTCAGCCAGTCTCAACAACTTCGGGAGATCCTGTTTCCAAATAAAAAGTTAAATAGAGCCAGGTGTGGTGGCACATGCTTGTAATCCCAGTACTTGGGAGAATGAGACAAGAGGACTGCAGTTTTGGGGCCAGCCTCAGCTACTCTGTGAGGCCCTGTTTCAAAATAAAGGATAAAAAAATCAGGCTGGGGGTGTAGCTCAGAGGTAGAATGCCCCTGGAATTGTCAATCCCCAGTACTGGGGGAAAAAAAAAAAAAAAAAAGAAAACAAAACAAAAAAGCAAAGAAATAGGGTTGAGGGTATGTACAGCTCAGAGGTAGAATGCCCCTGGTTCAATCCCCAGCAACACACACACACACACACACACACACACACACACACACACACACTCCAAACAACTAGATTTAATCATTTCCCTAGGTTCAATCCCCAGCAACTCACTCTCTCTCTCTCTCTCTCTCTCTCTCTCTCGCTCTCTCTCTCTCCAAACAACTAGATTTAATCATTTCCCTAGTATGAGAGCAACATAACATACTATTTCTCAGAATGCCTTGTCTTCTCTGCCTTTTTTCTAAGCACACCATAGTTACCATTATAAAAAACATAATAGTGTAGGAACATTTTTAGAGATTGTAAATTTCAGAATCCTTTGAAGAATGATGTGAATTATCTTAAAGTATAGTAATACAAACAGTACACTTACAAAGAAATGACAATGGTGCTAAAGGCTCAGGATGCTGATTTATCCAATACTGTCAAAATAGGCTTTGAAGTAGGCTTGAGACTAGCTCTGCAGTTAAGCTAGTACTTTTCAAGGTCAACACTTACAACACTGTAGTATCCTATTCAAATATACAGTACTCTATTCAAAGCAGATTCTAGGATATTACTGTTACAGATTGGGAGAATATGGTTTGAGGAAACTGTTTCCCGGGAACCCCTGCAAGGGTCCCGGACACACTTTCCCCCAACCCATAACATAATCCAAAACGACCAAAACCAGAAATAAACCGTGGGTTCTTGTCCTTAGCTAAGAATAAATATGCATAGCTTGGACAGTTGCTGAAGATTTAAAGAAGTTTATTAGAAAGATAGAAATACAGAAAATAGAAATACAGCCCCATGCTGGGGTTGGGGGGGTGACTCGAAATGAATACACCCAAGGGATTACACGGGACCGGACTTTTTATACCCATGACCTCCATCTTGTTTACATAATTCTGATGTAGTGAACATCCCTGTAAGGTACCTCCCTCAGCAAGGTGTGGCAAGGTGTCTCCTTTCATGAAAGTCGACCCCTCCTACCATCTTAGCTAGCTTATCCAATCATGTAGATCTGTCTTTAGATAAAGGCCTAGTTCTCCTCAACTAAGATCTGTCTTTAGATAGAGACAGGCCTAGTCCTCCTCTCCTATTGACTGGTTAATTGCTTTTAGTTAGGTTAATTTACATTGGAATAGTTGCCTGCTTTTAGGCAGAAACCAAGTCCTTGCACAGATTTGCCCTTCACCCAAGTTTTGAAATATATTAATAATCAGAGCTTTCTCAAATTTTCCTAGGCCATTCCCAATACTGGTACATAGACTTTCTGGATTTATGTTTACTACAAACATGAATAATGTAACAGTAATTGCCACCACTTGAGTTCTATAGCATCAAATTCTATAAAGAATTCAAGCAGTAATGGTAATAATAAAAAAAATACATATATTGACCCTGTTTCCAAATAAAATATAAAATGGGTCTGGGAGTATAGCTCGAAGGTAGAAAGCCTCTGGGTTCCACCCCCAGTACTACCAAAAAAAAACCCAAAAAACAATCATATATTGAGCTAGACATTAATGTCTGCCAGACAGTGTTTTTGTTTTGCTTTTTGTGTGTATGTATATGTGTATGTGGTACTGGGGATTGAACCCAGGGGCATTCTACATCTGAGCTACATCTTTGGGCCTTTTTAGTTTTTCTTTTCTTTTTTTTTTTTTTTTTTTTTTTTGCGGGTCTGGGTATGGAACCCAGAGGCATTTGACCTCCAAGCTACACCCCTTGCTCTATTTTTTATTTTTTATTTTGAAACAGAGTCTCACTAAGTTGCAGAGGGTCTCACTAAGTAGCTGAGGCAGGCTGTCCTGGAACTGTGATCCTCAGGTCTCAGCCTCCCGAATGCTGGGATTACAAGTGTGCGCCACCACACCCGGCTTAGTTTTTCTTTTGAAATAGGGTCTCACTAGGTTGCTGAAGCTGGCCTTGAACTTGCAATCCTTCTTTTTCATCCTCCTAAGTACTGGGATTACAGGCAACTGCCACCACACCCCACCAGACAGTGTTCTTAAGTCCTTGACCTGTATTAACTAGTTCAACCTTCAGAACAACCTTAGGTGACAGAAGCCAAAACCATCAAGACAAATTCATCTTCCTCACTATGACCTCCATTTAAAAGACAGCAAAGCTGAGGGATAGAGGCTAAATAATTTGCTCTAAGTTGAGCTAGTATGCAGCAGAAATGGGATTTGAACTCAAGTAATTTGACTCCAAAGGCTTCCTTGGTAACCACTGTTCACATCTGATCTCATTTTATCATCATTCAGAATGATGTAGTGAAACAACACCAGCTAAAATGGAATTAACAAACCTGGAAGGGACCTAAGAAACAATCTAATTCAGCACTCTCATTTTACAGATGAGCACTGAGCATGTGGATATAGTTAAACAAGACTAGGTTTAGCACTGGTGTGTTAAGATCCAGTCTAATCTCTTTTCTGGGACACAATATAGGTATCAGGTTTTTGTTTTGCCTAGTTCTGTCTAAAGACTCATGCAGCATCTGTGTGTGCATGCATCTGTCTCTTATTGTCTCTCTTAGGCGTTGCCAGCAAAATTTATATGTATCCTGAAAAAAAGGAGGAAGTTGTTGTAGGCCAATAAACAAACCTTTAAACATCTCTCCCTTTACATAGTACAGTAGCACAAAGCTATTAAAACTGGTCTGTCTACCTGAATATCTGTTTACACCCATTTAAGTACTCCCATTAAGGTAAGTCCAAACCAGAAGAACCACATTAGTTAAACTACTGGAATGGATGTTAACAAAAATGAATAATAGTTTTACATTAAAAATTTGTAATTAGAAATTAAAGATGTGTCTCCTAACATCAGAATATCATCAGAAGTTTGAGCTGTTACAGTATTTGTTAGGTGGCTTAACTGAGCTTAGATGAGCTTATAATATGATTTCAATCAGATATGTGTATATATATCAATCATCTATCATTCCCCTAAGTTTTTGTTTTTCTGAAATAAAGCCACGACAGGGGACAATAACATGTAGGCTGACTGTATTTTTAGTAAAATGATTTGTGGGCCACATATACCAGAGGCAGCCTGGAATGTAAAAACCTTTTCATTAATGTAGGATGATGTCATTGAGTCCACTGGGATTCCAAACCAGGAAGAAACTCCAAAGTATGGTTCCGGTATCTGTATTTTAGCTATGTTCATAACTTGACTCCCTGCAAAAAAAATTCACACAAGCCTCTAACAGAAAAACAACTGATGCTATTGCTTTGCAAAACAATGATTTAAAATAAAAGTTTAAAAATTTGGTATTAGTTGAATATCAACAACATCAAACCTAGCAATTAGTTCTGTTCCAGGATTCTTCAGAGACATTAATTCTCCTGGGGAGAGAATGTGCTATAAAGCACACAGATTTTTGAGCTCGACAGAGCAGGATTTGCGTCCTGACTCTGCCACTTCATAGTTATCACGATCCATTTATTTAACCTGAGAGCTTTATTTGTTCTTCACCTATAAAATGGGGACAGCAATATATACTCTAACAGGAATTAATTCGTTTAAATGAGTTAGTTTAAATGAGTTAGTCAGATCTTTCATTTCTCACACTTGAAGAACATTCATTTGATTTCTTCTACAAGGATAATGAAGTATTTCTGTGTCTAATTTCTGTGTCTAATTTTACAAATCAAAACAAATTTCTTCTTTTGACTTGGCCAGCTGATCTGCTCCAAGGAGGAGTTGGTCTGGCCAGGGAAAGCTGGCTGAAGGACTTATTTAACCCATGTGTAGGCCAATGATATCTGCACACTATGTGGTTTTTTTTTTTTTTTTTTTTTGCGGGTCTGGGGATGGAACTAGGGGCATTTGACCTCTGAGCTACACCCCCTGCCCTATTTTTTATTCTTTATTTTAAAACCGGGTCTCACTGAGTTGCAGAGGGCCTCACTAAGTAGCTGAGGCTGTCCGCGAACCGCGATCCTCCAGGTCTCAGCCTCCCGAATGCTGGGATTACAAGCGTGCATCACCATGCCCAGCTCACTAAGTGGTTTAAAAACACATTCTAAGCTGGGCATGGATGGCACCACATGTATGTAATCCCAGTAGTTGGGAGCCTGAGACATGGGAATCCCAGTTCAAAGCCAGCCTTGGCAACTTAGGGAGGCTCTCAGCAACTTTTAAGACCATTTCCAAATAAAAAATCGAGTAAGACTGGGGGTATAGCTCGAAAATAGAATACCCTGGGTTCTATCCCCAGCACTATAAAAAAGAAAATAAACAAACAAATAGACATTCCACCTGGTTGTGGTGGTACATGTTTGTAATCTCAGTACTTGAGGCTGAGACAGGAGGACAGCAGGTTCACGTTCAGCCTCAGCAATTTAGGGAGGTCCTCTGCAATTTAGTGAGACCTATTTCAAAATGAAAAATAAAATAGGGCTGGGACTGTAGCTCAGAGGTAGAATGCTCCTGACTTCAGTCCTCAGTAACACACACACACACACACACAACACACACACACACACACACACACACACACACACACACACACAAGGACAGTCTTCTGCCTAATAGTTTTTTGCGCCTTTAAGAATATGAGTAAAAGGCATGCCTTTACTCAAACTGAACTTTTACAGCATTAAATTCACAATTTTAATTTGCAATGACTAAGAAATGGGGTTATATATTATTTTTTTATTTTTGGTGGTATTGAGGATGGAACCCAGGGGCCTTCTACCTCCAGGCTACACTCCCAGACCTATTTTATATTTTTTAAATTTAGAAACAGGGTCTCTTAAGCCAGCACGGCTGGCTTCGAACCTGCGTGATCCTCCTGTCTCTGCCTTCCAAACGCGGGGATTACAAGCGTGTGCCACCACGTCAGGCTAGAAATGGGGTTTTAAAAAATATAACAGGTATTTTTTATATTAAATGCATAATGGATATGTATCTACCTTCTATTTTATCAATTCATCTGTTTTCTGACTCACAAATCTCTGAACTCTAGTGGGTAATTACTGCCTATTCAACCTAATGAACTTAGCACTTAGCAATCTTTCATTCAAAGGGATACTCAAAGGCTGGCTGGAATGAAAGGTACAGCACTTTAAATCACAGTCTACATTTTAGGAAGTGAGCAGGAACTAAACATTTCTGTTTTTCTTTCTTCTTTCTTTCTTTCTTTTTTTTTTTGTGGTACTGGGGATGGAACCCTGGGGCATTCTACCTCTGATCTATACCCCAAACCCTATTTTTTTTAGTGTTTTTATTTTTGAAACAGGGTCTCACTGAGTTGCAAAGGGCCTTGTAACTAAGTAGCTGAGGCTGTCCACAAAGCTCCTCCTGTCTCAGCCTCCCAAATGCTGGGATTACAAGTGTGTGCCACCACTCCTGGCTGGCAATAAACTTTTTTTGGCAGGTCTGGCGATGGAACCCAGGGGCATTTGACCTCCGAGCTACACCCCCTGCCCTATTTTTTATTCTTAATTTTGAAACCAAGTCTCACTGAGTTGCGGAGGGCCTCACTAAGTAGCTGAGGCTGTCCACAAACCGCGATCCTCTAGTCTCAGCCTCCCGAATGCTGGGATTACAAGTGTGTACCACCATGCCCGGCTGGCAATAAACATTTTTAACCTGATAACTATCACAGAAAAGCATAGTTTTAGGAAGGTTAAGGCTTAAGGTACAGAGATGACCTGGCTGAAAGGAAACCAATCACAGTGCAGTTTGTAGAAAAATTTAGCAATATAGAAATGGGACAAAAATGAACTAGAATGGTGGCAGTAAGAATGGAGAAGACTCATACAAGATACATTATAAAGACAACTTACAGAAACTTAGTGACTGATTCCATTTATGAAGGCTAAGAGGGGAAATCACCCCAGATCAGCTGAGGTTTTGAGACTGGGTGACTGAAATGATGACAGCATTAGAAGAAACAGGGATGTTAGAAAAGGAACTGGTTTTAGGGGGGAAATGATGACTGTGATGTGAGACATGCTGAAAAAGAAGTATTGAGACCCCCCCCCCAATGAGGAACATACTGAGCGTCAGCTAGTGTGGTAAGCTAGTGTGGTAAGGGCCAAGGCTTAGAAGTGAAGACATTCCGGAGATGGAGCCTTTTAAGAAAATTTCTTCTATGTCCTTAGTTTAAGGACAAGAAACAACAGGAAGAAAGTTGATAGGTAGGACTAGACCAATCATATTTATGCCCTCAAATATTAAGCCATTCAAGAACCGGGTTGGTTCTGTTATTTGTGGACCACTTGCTGTAACAGAAAGGACGAGTTGGCACAACCCAAGTAATGGATACCCACAAAAGAAGTCAAGGGTTGTTTCTTTTTCCTGCCACTTACCCATTAATCATTCTTCACCTTTCTCTCCTTGATGGGTTGTAATTCTTACTTTTTGTTAAAACAACTCATCTTGCTTATCTTATTCTTTCCTGGGAGACCCTGGGGGGGGGGCACAATTCAGCCTAGCCCTTCCCATTAGCTCTGCACACAGGATCTATGCAGATGCTCCCAAGGTTCAGAGTCAGGAGCCTTTTTATTTATTTTTAATCTGTAAGCCCCATCATCTTGTGCTCCCGTATTCTCTCTTCTAGTTTCTATTAGAATCAGTAATAGTTATGGGATATTGTCTTTAAGCTCAGTAACAATTAAGGTTTATATTCTTTGTGACTCCTGAAGACAGAAAGGATTCATTCAATAGCAAAAGACATTCTGATTGTAAGTTTTAGTGCGCCAGGTGGCACACACCTGTAATCTCAGTACTTGGGAGGCTGAGCAGAAGATTAATAGGCTCGAAGCTAGCATGCAGTAACTTAGATCCTGTTTCGAAAAAGGAAAAGAAAAGAAAAAAAAAGAAAAGGGCTGGAGGTATAGCTCGAAGGTAGAACGCCCCTGGTTTCAATCTTCAGTATACTCCCCCACAAAAAAAAGATTTCCAAGTGTTGGTTTTATACCTGAAAATACAGCTTGGAAATGCTCAGTGCCATATCTTAGCATTCCTTACTTCAATGCCTGCTTATAGTCCTGTTTTCAATCTACAATCCCAACCCCTTCAATAACTATGCCATTTCTTCACAGAAAGGAGCTGAACTGAAACTTGGAAGACTTGATACTGCTTCTCATCTCATGCCGCCAAACACCAATTCAATAGTAACCTGAGAAACACCAGTCTGCTCCACTAAGAAAAGCCAAGATTTCAAATCCTGGTTTGCAAATTAACAGGTATCACTACAAATGAGATTCTAACAAGACATAAATGCATAGTAGAATGAGCATAATATGCCTCCCATAACTGGTTTGTATGATTACTGTTGGAAACCCAATTAATATATTTAGTATTAGTTTAAAAGGACAAAATTAAAACCAAGTGTGGTGGCGCACTCTTGTAATCCCAATACCTGGAAGGTCAAGACAGAAGGATTGTAGGTTTGAGAATGGCCTCAGCAAGTAGTGAGACTCTCATCAAACTATCGAGATGCTGTTTCAAAATAAAAATAAAATAGGGGTCAGGGTATACCTCAGAGGGAGAATGTCCCTGGGTTCAATCACTAGTACCACACACAGGCACACACAAAGCACAAAATTAGGGTTAGGGGTGTAGCCCAGGAGTAGAGTGTGAGCCCATGAGTTCAATCTCAAACACACACACACACACACACACCTCTCACAAAATAAATTAAAAGTCCATTTAGTGAATTTTAAAGTGGATCAGTGACATGTCAAAACCACTCAGAAAATGTTAAACAAAAATTAGAACAAGTTCCTAGTGTGCTCTTTAAAAGACATGTACTATTTATACTAACAAGATGTACATATTGTATTCATATTAATATTTTATATTATCTTTCTAGTCTACCTTAAGGTCAGCTTCAAACTAAATCCAACAAACACTTGTTAAGTCATTATATACTAGGCACTGAGAAAGATACAAAGATGGAAAAAAATACTGACTGTCCTCAATTTTTGATTTGAGGAAATGCTTTAGACATTTAAATGAAAATCTTCTGCATCCAATGTTTTTCATCCAACATGATAAAAAAGATGTTCAAAAAACTAGAAGGTTTCTAAGACCCAAAGGTGTATCAAACAGATCCTGTTTATTATGCTGAATAATCAAAGAATATTATTCTTTTCTCTTATTAAGGCAATGGCAATCACTATTTGGTTTCCTTAGTCTCTTACCTTAGTTTATTTTTTTGTTCTCCAGTCATGTAATAAGATACATCTTTTGGGGATTTCCTGTTCTGCTTTTAGTTTTTTCTGCTGCTATTGCTGGGGGCCCATGTCTTACCCTCCTATGGCAGTACACTTTGTTAGAGAGAGCCTCCAGTTTATTCTTTGTGTTTTCTCACTAGAGATCTGGAAACAATCACTGAGCAGAGCTGTGAGCACCAAGAGTGGCTCTCAAATCTTGGAACCTAACTATTAAAAAAGTTTATCCTCAGGAGTCTAATCAGGAAGGCAAAGGACAATGGCCATTACAACTACCCTCTGGAATTCCAACTCCCTGCATCTCACTGCCATCATCAGCTTTGACTATAGATAACGGTAGTGAGATGAGCTTGAGATTAAAAGCAAAAAAGGAAAAAAAATTGGCAAATTTTAATATATGGAAGTGCTAGCCATAGATGATTACTGGAAATTCAATTAACATTAGACCAAAATCACCAACACTTTGAACCTGATGAAACGAAGGTCAACTTGACAAAACCTTTACGGGCACACTACAGAAACACTTTCTCATAGTTATATATATGAATAGTTAAGAGTTTACCAAGCCTTTATTTTCCCTTATCTCTGAGACTTAAAACTTGCTCTTATTTTCAAACTCTTAATTTTTATATATGATATTGATACTGTAAAGCCAACCAACATCATATATGTATTAGTTTCCCCTAAGGACAAAATACTAACTATAAAAGAGGAGCTAGAGGGTAATCAAAGGCCACAGGATCAGATTAATCATAAACCTGGCCAACTGAACCTGAATTTTCTCAAACACTTCCTGCCTTTTGTTTCAACCTGCAGTACACCTTCAAGGTTAACTGCAGTCTCCCTGAGCAACAGACCAACCCACCCCAAGCTGGGAGATACAGATTCTTAATGGAATGCTATTTACTTACTTTACTTTTACTGTTTCATTAGAACGCATACTGTTATTGACTATCAAACAATATACACTGCATTCCTGCCCACACAAGGCCGACTCTGCAGAGCCCTAACACACCCACCTCACCGTGAAATTCAAGAGGATGTTTTTTCATCCAATTCCCAGGGAGGAGATAGGGTAAAATGCAAAAATGAATCGCAACCAAATCTAAAAAACCCTCAGAACCTGGGCTCTCCCACAAGGAATAGAGAGTTAAGGGAAGGTACAAAGGATGAGGGGGAGGAGGTGGTTTGCTATTTCTCCTTCTTCCAGAGTCTATAAAAGTCCTGAAGCAGGGCGGCTCTCGGCTCCTCGCAGACCAGGCCATCCGAGGGGCTGCAGGAGGAAGGCTGGGCATCAGGGAGTGGGGGATGGGAAGACGAGTGGGGGGAAGGCCGCTGTCTGTGGAGTTGGCTGTCGAGATCGGGTCTTTGATTTTTTGCTTCGACCCATCCCTCTTTTTTGGAAAACACTGATTTTCTCTTTCGAAGAAAACTAGCTCGGTTCCACCTTCGCAAACAGGGAGAGGAGGAGGGCGGGATGCCTGGCTTCCCGGAGAGGTACAAAAAGGAGATGGGGGCGGCAGCCCGGAGAATGGGAACACGTGAGTCCTCCGTCAAGGTGGAGGCAAGGGGCGGGAGGCGGCCTCAGATGAGGGGTGTCAGGAAGGAAGCACCTGGTAAGGCGCTGGAACTACGAGGGATAATAAGTCTCGGCGAGGACCCCCGAAGGATGAGGAGCCGCCTCCTCGGGGAATACCGGGAGGTGAGGCGGCGGCCCCGCCCCCTCAGGGGATGGGCCGGGCGGCGGTCGGGACGGTGAGGGAGGCTCCCGGGGCTCCCACCCTGGCTTTTCCTCCCTGAGAACCCGGCCACCCAGCCGCCGCCACGTCCCAGCGCCCGCGGCTCCTACCTTTCGCGGCGCTCGGGGATCCGCTCCCAGCCGCCTCCGCCACCCGCTCCCCATCCACAGCCTCCGAGGCCCCGCCCCTCAGCCACCGGCCGGGGCATTGGCACTCGCCCGGACCAATCACCGCTCCGCCTCTCCCGCGCAGCCACCAATCCGCGCCGGCAGGAGGCGGAGCTTCTCTCGTGTCATTCAGGCTCCTCCCGGGGCTCCAAGATCCCTTTTGTTTGGGGAGAGCCGGACTGGGATTGAGCGCGCGTCACTTCCGGGAGGAAGCGCCCGTCCGGCGCGGGGCTGGAGGGTGGGCTCCGCGGCGCCCAACTTTCCGCGTCCTGTGAGGCTGCTTGGCGGAGCTGTGGCGAGTGCTTCGTGTTTTACCCCACTAAGCGGGAAGCTTGCGAATGGCAGGTTTCTGGTGGCCTGACTGGGATTCTATTTTTAAAATGTTAATAAATGAAGTGAGTTCTGGTATGTGCTTTAGAATTGTTAAAAGCCCGGTAACGTGGCTTTCTAGCGCCCTCTTTTCCTGGACCCGCCTAAGGGTGTGGTGCTAGAAGCCGGGGCGCAGGGCTGCGGCACCCGGAGACCTCTCTTCTCACGGTGTGTCCTGGGGCGCAGAAACTGGACACAGCCCTGGAGGGCGCAAACCCCTGCTCACCTGTCTGTCTGGCAGAAGTCAAATAATCTACACTATGCTTGCCAGTCTAGGGTACTTTTTTGTGTCTTTGGGCCATACCATTTGTAGTGAAGTTGAAACAAAAGACAACTGGATGCGAGGCATGTCTGTCCTTGTGATCACAGGTATGCAGATCTTGTAGATAGCAAGCCCTAGACGGACAAATAACCCCTAGGAAACGAGATGCTTTCTTAGATGTTTCCTTACCTGAGAGAAATATTAATGGGTTTTTTTTTGTTTGTTTGTTTTGTGTGTATGGGTTGAACTTCAGTTTGAGATAGTATAAAAAACATGAAAGGAGATATAAAAGATGACACAAATTTAACATGAACGCACCTTTACTCTCCGAGCTAGGTCCATCACTCCCAACTTTCTGAGAAATCTACAAATTTTCACTCATAATCTTCAAGTTACTGGAAATTCGCGCACTCATAATTACCTTGAGCACTGTTAATTATTCCACCAATAGACAACATGGTGTCTAATTTACAGATTAGAAGATAGATTCAGAGAACTCAGACCTATGCCATATTCTGCTGACTACACACTGGTTTTCCCAAGAACTGATCCAAGACATGGGCATGAGTGGTTATAAAGCTACCATTAGAGCCCGAAAAACAGCTTCCTGCCTCCCCCTATCGATTATAGTCTGGGGAGGGTTAAGAAAGACAGCAAAACTATGCGTCCAGGTGCTCACTAGCAGCCCCGTGCTTTTGAAGTAAGGATGACGGGCACACAGAATGTCAAGATTTATGCCCTGTGTTTAGAAGGACAACCTGAAGGGTAAGGTGAAGGGCCAGCCTCATAATAGGTATTCATGAAATACTGACTTAACTTAAATGTTTGAGATGGTTAGAAACACAAGAGTATTGGGTGCTGGATTAGGCCTAGAAGATTGAAAAATCCCATTTCCGCCTCCTCCCTTTTTGCTTTGCCTATGGCGCACAATAAGGAAGTGCCTCACCGCCTGACAATGAAGCAGATGTGGGGCAGCAGGCTATTTTCTCTCCTGGCTTCTGAGTCACTCTAAGAGTTATCCCAGTGATTCAGCTCCTGGCTCCTCCCATTCCCTCCATTCCTTTGTAGTAACCCACCCATTCTCCAAAGCTGACTGGGTGGGGCCAGTGCCTTGGGACTTACTTCGTTTACAGTCATGGACATCTATTCTGACTCCTGGGTTCCCTTCTGTGGATTCCGGGTAAATATGAAACCACTCAGTAAGAACGAAATCATCTCTGCCTGGTAGGCTTCGAAGTCTTGAGGGTATACAGATGGCTTTCCTTTTAATTTGTCGTCCCTGGAGGTGATAGGCAGAGCTTGTGACCCTCATGGAAACTTCAGGTTGTTGCATCAGTGTGAGTGAGTTCTGGAGTCTTGTGATTCTTCAGCATATTAAACTTGCAAATAAATTTAGTGTCTGTTGCAAAGGTGTACACAGAGAAAATGGGCTCATCATGATATACTGAATTTGTATAATATAAATTGATATAAACACATTTATATCTATTATCAACTTGTCAGTAAATATTTATTAAATGCCTTTGTGTGACAGATAACTTTTTTTTTTTCTTTTTGGTGGTACTGGGGTCCCTGGAAACCCTTCTATCTCTGGGTTACACCCCCAGATCTATTATATATATATATATATATATTTTTTTTTTTTTGAAACAGGGTCTCTTAAGCCAGAGAGGCTGGCTTCAAACCAGCGCAATCCTCCAGTCTCTGCCTCACAAGCGGGGATTACAAGCGTGCCACCACGCCTGGCTCAGATAACAACTTTTTAAAGAAGTGTTAAAGCCGGGCATAGTGGCGCACACTTGTAATCCCAGCATTCGGGAGGCTAAGACAAGAGAATTGTGGTTCGCGGTCAGCCTCAGCTACTTAGTGAGGCCCTCTGCAACTTAGTGAGACCCTGTTTCAAACAAAGAATAAAAAAATAGGGCAGGGGGTGTAGGTAGAATGCCCCTGGGTTCCATCTTCAGACCCACATGAAAATAATACTAATAATACTACTAATAATAATGAAGTGTTAAAAGATTGGGTCAATTTTTTTTTTCTCCAAATAGGTAATCTTTCTAGGTAAATGTTCTATAAATTTTTGTTGTTGGCTAGGGGAGGCAATGAGGGAGCAAAAGAGGTTAGACTGGAAGTAAAAAAAAAATATATTCAATTTGGTTCCTGCTCTGTCATAAACTGTATTAATTTCCTGGGGTTGTCAAAACAAATCAGGACAAAGTGGGTGGCTTAAAACAACAGAAATTATTATTTTTTTCTGTCTGGAGGCTAGAGGTGGAAGATCAAGGTGTTGACAGGCTGGGTTCTTCTGGGGGCTTGAAGAGAATCGATTCATGCCTCTCCTAGCTTCTGGTGATTCCAGCAGCCTCTGGCTGTGGTTACACCTCTCCAGTCTCTATGTCCACGGTCACCTCACCTCCCTCCTTGTTGTCTTTGTGTTTCTACCTTTCCTCTTTTATAAGGACACCAGTCCACTCTAATACACTGTAATCTCATTTCATCTCATTACATCTGCAAAGACCCTATTTTTTCCAATTTAGTTCACTTTCTGAGTTTCTGGATGGACATAAATTTTGAGGAAACACCATTCAACACAGTACACAAACCTACTTGGCAAAGTAATCTCCCCATGTAATTCTTTTTTGATTTTTCTTTTCTGTGGTACTGGGGGTGGAACTCAGGTGCTTTCCACCTCCAGGCTACACTCCCAGACCTATTTTATATTTTATTTGGAAACAGGGTCTCACTAAGTTGTTGAGAGCCTCACTAAGTAGCTGAGGCTGGCTTCAAAACTGTGTAATCCTCCTGTCTCAGCCTCCCAAGTACTGAGATTACAATCATGCACCCACCACACCTGGTTCCCCATGTAATTTTATTTAACTTCATTGGTAAATGATATGAACATAAGGAACTAATTTCTAAAGATGATTTCAGTCTATGGTTGTAATAAAATTATATATTATATACATTTATCAAGATATTAAATTAGCTGGACATTATGGCACATGCCTTTAATTTCAGTATTTGGGAGGCTGAGATAGAATGATTGCAGGTTTAAGGCCAGAACTCAGTAACTTAATCAGATCCTATTCCAAAATAAAAAATAAAAAGGACTAGGGGTTGCCAGATGTGGTGGTGCACACCTGTAATTCCAGTACTTGGGAGGCTGAGACAGGAGGATTTCAGGTTAGAGACCAACTTTAGTAATAATAATAATAATAATAATAATAATAATAATAATAATAAGCCGGGCGTGGTGGCGCATGCTTTTAATCCCAGCATTTGGGAAGCTGAGACCAGATGGAGGATCACAGTACCCGGACAGCCTCAACTACTTAGTGAGGCCCTCCACAACTCAGTGAGACCTTGTTTCAAAATAAAGAATAAAAAAATTAGGCAGGGAGTGTAGCTCAGAGGTCAAATGCCTCTGGATTCCATCCCCAGACTTGAAAAAAAAAATAATGCTGAGGATATAGTTTAGAGGTAGATGCCTCTGGGTTCAATCCCATAGGATTGAACAACAACAACAACAACAATAACAACAACAACAACAACAACAACAACAACAACAAAATGGTGTGGGGCTGGGCTTGTAGCTCTGTAACATTCCCTTGAGATAAATGTTAATATTCCTATTTTACAGATTTGGAAATTGAAGCACAAAGGAGTGCATGGTTATGGAATTTATAAGTGATGAGCATGGATTTACTCAGATCTGATTCCTAAGTATACCCTCATAATTCCTATGCTATCATTATTCCAAAATTTGGTTTATGGAATACTTGGAGTTGAGTGACAATTTTCCTGTAGTTAGTGTGTCATTTGAACAGATTTTAAAACCAAGGAAGGCTGGAGTGCAATTCAGTTGTACAGTGCTTGCTTAGGCCTTTGCACCACATAAACAAAACAAACAACGTGAATGTGCTGTTGCAAGCATGTAATCTCATCAACTCAGGAGGCTGAGGCAGGAGGATCACAAATTCTATGCTGCCTGGGCAACTTAGCAAGACCCAGATAAAAAGGGCTGAGAATGCCAGGTTATGGAGGCTCATGCTTGTAATCCCAGCATTTCGGAGGCTGACCCCCGAGGATTGTGGTTCTCAAACAGCCTCAGCTGCTTAGTGAGGCCCTTTGCAACTCAGTGAGACCCTGTTTCAAAAACAAAAAAGAGGCCCTGGGCGTGGTGGCACATGCTTGTAATCCCCGCACTTGGCAGGCGGAGACAGGAGGATAGTGCAGGGTTCGAGCCAGCCTCTCTGGCTTAAGAGACCCTGTTTCCAAATAAAAATATAAAAAAATAGGTGTCTGGGAGTGTAAGCCCGGAGGTAGAAGGGGTTCCAGGAACCCCAGTACCACCAAAAAAGACAAAAAAAAAAAAAAATTGGGCTGGGGGTGTCACTGGGAGGTATAATGCCCTTGGGTTCCATCCCCAGTACCACACACACACACACTGAGGGTTTATTATCCCAGTACCCACCCACCCCCACACACAGGGTTTATTATCCCAGTACCCCCCCCCCCCACACACACACATTAAGGGTTTATTATAAACCACCTGAGAGATACTTGCTCAAGCTTTCTCCCTGTGGCTCCTCGCCTTCCAACTATAAACATCGGGGGCTCTACAAGGCTCCTCCTAGCCGTGAACCATCTTCCTAAGATGCAGGGTGAGCTAGATGAAGAAGCTGGAGAGAGCTGAAAAGTGAAGTGTCCAGCGGGTCTCCCCTTCTTAGGTGCCCACGCCCCTCTTTCCACCAGCGCATCCGCATCCCGGCGCCCAGCCCTGGGACAGGCCGAAGCCGAGGAAGGCGCGCTGCTCACGGCCCCTGTGCTTCCCGCACGGGTTGCCCCTCGAAGGCATTTCGGGGCAGACCCCTAAGGTTCTCTTCCGGCCGGGATCTGGGCCTGGGCCCGGGACTCCGAGGTTTCTGGGCGCGGCTCTAACTGCGTGCCCTATCTTATCGCCCCCCCTAGTGTTGATCAGCGAGCCTGCAACTGGCGGCTCCCACCTTGGCCATCTCCCCGCCTGAGAGTTTCTCCTTTTATGGTTGTGGGCTGAAAGCCCAGCAGGTAGGGAATTCCAAGGACAGGCAGTTCAAAAGTCAATTTCAGGGACGGATTCTTTTGCCTTTTAGCTAAATGTTGGGGCCGGCTTGGCTATGATGGGGCCGAGAAGCCCATTATCGTCCTCTATGAAAAGCCGAAGTATATGGTTTCCTACCTGACCTTAGTTTCCTGGTTCTCAGGATGGACCACCAAGCAGTCCTAATAACGGAAAGAATCCTGAGTCACACTGGTTTGGGCTAGGGTCCCACCTTCCAAGAGGCAGTCCTCATCCTGGATTGTGATGCGGAGGTTCTGGAGGAAGAGGGGAAGAATCTAGCATTAAGCACCTATGCCCACTGTGTATCAGGCACCATGCCCGTGCTTTACAGAACTCATTGCCTCTATAGTCCTTGTAATCATGTGATCATGTGTGTGTGTGTGTGTGTGTGTGTGTGTGTGTCCACATGTGCATGTGCGTGTGTGTGTGTTAATGAAGATTGAACACAGGTGGGGCACTCTACCTCTGAGCTATACTCCTAGCCATTATTTTGAAACAGGGTCTTGCTAGGTTGCTGAGAATCTCACTAAGTTGCTGAGGCGGGTCTGGAACTGCGATCTTCCTGTCTCAGCCTCCCAAGTACTGAGAATACAGATGTGCGGCACCATGCACTGATTCCTTGTAATCTTTACATGTATAATTCCTATAACCATCCAGAGAGGTCATTATTATTACCTTTAGTTTTTTCAGAAGAGAAAGCAAATTCAGGGCTGCCTAGTGTCTTGCTCAAGGTCACATAAAGGTGAAAATGATACCACCAACCAATTATTTAGTGCCTACTGTGAGCCAGGCACATTATTTCTTTTAATTCTTAAAGCAACGTATTAAAGTCCAATTTGCTGATGAGGTTTCTGTGATCTTTATAGTTTAAGAAAGAAATAGCTGGGTATGGTAACACACATCTGTAATTCCAGCTTCTGGGGAGGCTGAGGCAGAAGGACTGTGAGTTTGAGGCCGGCCTGTGCAAGTTAGCTAGAAACACACTCAAAATAAAACAGTGTACAGGCCTGGTGATATATCTGAGTGCTAGAGCATCCCTAGGTTACAGCCCCAGTACTGGGGTAGAAGGAGAATAAGAAGCTTGCCTGAAGTCACAGAGCTAGGTCGGCTGTTCTAATCACATGGTTCCTGTTCCGCCAGCCCCTCATGGAGCTGCTGAGTAGTGAAGATGGGACCCTAGCCCAAGCCAGTGTGACTCAGGGTTCTTTCCATCCTGGCGGTTTGTCCTGAGAACCAGGAAACTAAGCTCATGCAGGAAACCAAATCCTTTGCTTTCGGGACCTGAGATAGGATGGCCACGAGGAGGCCGAGGCAGAAGTCCAGGGGATCCTGGGGACAGTTTGCTCAGGAACACGTGTAACCAGAGTAGCACCCCTGGGGATTGCACAGTGTTTCTGCCAGGGAGCGCAGAGAGAGCATCCACATCTTGGTCTCTGTGGAATCATTCTGTGAAGCTCACATGCTCCCCTGAAACTGGAGGGCCAGGATGAGGAATGCAGAGCTCACAGGAGCCTGTAAATATTGGTACCTGGAAAATTCCTGGAAGTACATGAGATAAACCATGGAGTTCTCAAACCACCCAGCAGAGTTCCCAAGGATTTGGGTTATTTTTATATTTATTTATTTATTTATTGGTGGTACTGTATATAAAACCCAGGGGCCTTCTACCTCCAGGCTATACCCTCAGACCTACTTCTTATATTTTTATTTGGAAGCAGGGTCTCACTAAGTTGCTGAGAGCCTCACTAAGTTGCCAAGGCTGGTTTCAAACCTGCGATCCTCCTGCCTCCCAAGCTCTGGGATCACAAAAGTGCACCACCACACTCAGCTTCAAGGATTTGGGTTATTTTTAACTTCTTCCCTCACCCCCAAAATACAGATTATTTATAAGTCCCTGTAATAATGCTTTTTGGCTTTTGGGGAAGTCACAAATTTTCCTTTTCATATTAATCTTTGAAATTACTAAATAATTATTAAATTATTATCACATATACCAGATAATGAATTAGTAAACTTTGATATTTTGTTTATTTATTTATTTTTATTTTATTTTATTTTTTTGTGGGTCTGGGGATGGAACCCAGGGGCATTTGACCTCTGAGCTACACCCCCTGCCCTATTTTTTGTTCTTTATTTTGAAACCGGGTCTCACTGAATTGCAGAAGGCCTCACTAAGTAGCTGAGGCTGTACGCGAACCGCGATCCTCCGGTCTCAGCCTCCCGAATGCTGGGATTACAAGCGTGCGCCACCATGCCCGGCCTGATATTATGTTTATTTCCAACAAACTTTTTTTTTTTGTGTGTGTGTGTGGTACTGGGGATTGAACCCAGGGGCATTCTACCTCTGAGCTACACCCCAGTCCTATTATTTAGTCTTCTTTTTTTTTTTTTTTGGTGGTACTGGGGTTGGAACCCAGAGGCTTTTCTACCTCCAGGCTATACTCCCAGACCTATTTTATATTTTATTTGGAAATAGGGTCTCACTAAGTTGCGGAGAGCCTCACAAAGTAGCTGAGGCTGGCTTCGAACATGTGCGATCCTCCTTTCTCAGACTCCCAAACTCTGGGATTACAAGCATGCACCACCACTCCCGGCTTTTTTTAGTTTTTTTATTGTTTGAAACAGGGTCTCACCGAGTTGCGAAGGGCCTCGCTAAGTAGCTGAGGCTGTCCTTGAACTGCGAGCCTCCTGTTTCAGCCTCCCAATGCTGGGATTACAAGTGTGTACCACCATGCCTGGCTCTTTAAAAACAACTTTGTATAGGCAGACAGGTAGGAAAAGATATTAGTTGGTGATATATATATATATATATATATATATATATATATATATATTTGGTACTGGGGGTTGGACTTAAAGACATTCTGCCTCAGAGCTACACTCCAGCCCTTTTTATTTTGAAACAGGGTCTTACTAAGTTGCTGAGACTGGCCTTAAACCTGTGATCCCCCCCATCTCAGCCTCCCAAATATTGGGATTATAGGTATGTCCTCCTATGCCTGGCTGGCTATAAGCTCTTTTATTTTTTATTTTTTGCAGCACTGGCAATTCAACCCAGGGCATGTTACCTCTGAGATATACCCTCAGCCCTATTTTTTATTCTTTATTTTAAAACAGGGTTTCACTAAGTTTGGAGGGCCTCACTAAGTAGCTGAGGCTGGCTTTGAACCAGTGACCCTCCCATCTCAACCTCTCAAGTACTGGAATTATAAGAGCATGCATCATCACACCCGGCTCTAGGTTATTTTGTTTCATTAGCAATGAACTCTCATCTCTTCCAGAACCTTCCCTCGCTGTCTCTTTCCCTCTTGTTCTGCCTTCTTTCCACGTGGAGCCAAATGCCTTTCTGTGGTTCTTGGCTGTTCAGAGAGAAGTCTCTGGGCTGAGTAGCCTTGCTGGAGGGCTGAAGAGGCCCTAAAGGCTGGTCCTCTTTTTCCTCTCATCCCTTCTTCCCCACACATGCCTGCCGTTAAGCAGAAAATAATTTCTTTGTTAGGGCCAGACACAGAGCCTTGGCCGGGCCAGCCTGCCCCACAGTTTTAATTTGATGAAAGCCAATTACACATTTCCTTGGGTCTGTTATTTCAGCTGAAGCACCACACTTGGCTGAATGGGGCCTTGCTGCTCACAAAAGGGAGAAATATTTGTAGGGAAAGTAATGACGTGGTTATGGCTGCAAGATCATTTCTAGGCAATTTCCTGGTAAGTGGCCCTTTGAAAGAGGCTGGTGCTGGAAGCTTCTATGCCCTCATTTCTTGCTTCATGGCTCCTGGAAGGCCCCACAGGGGCTGAGTCTACCCTGAACAAAGTAAACAGGCAACCCAGGATTTGGAGTTTGGGGCAGGAGTCTGGACGTTTCGTATCGTCTTTTCTTTCTGCCTCCTTGCCTTTCTCCTGTCCTTCTCTTAGTCCTAAAACAATCACGGGATGCCCGTGACTGTGAGAAGTAGCACACGGTTCCAGACCTTGAGGGAGGTAAACTTACAGGACTCTCTGACCCATGTGCTCCTGCATTCTTGCAGCTAAGTGTTCAAAAACAAAACAAACCCCCAAAGACAAAACAAGCCCCAAAAAAGCCTACCTCAAACCACTATCTGGCTTCATGATCAGGACGTATGCTTTCCAAATAAAATAACTCACATCACTATCTGAGATCACAATCGGCATTCCTCCAGATGCAAGTGACAGAAAACTCTATCCAAACTGGCCAAAAGCAAAAACTTTCTGTTGTTGTTGTTGTAATTTTTTTTAGAAAGAGTTTTTATTGGCTCGTGCAACGGAAAAAGTACAGGAGTAGTCTGACTTCAGAGGAGGCTTGATCCGTCATCTCAGCAATGTTACCAGGACTTTCTCTCTCTGTATCTCTCAATTCTAAGTCCTCTGTGTTGGTTCAGTTTTCAGACTCGCTTTCCCTCTCAGCTGGCAGTAAGCACAGCTTCACGACCTTGCATCATCAAGAGGAAAAGCACCTGTCTCCTTCCCAGGAGGCCAACAACCCCATGGTGTCTCTTTGATTACACTTAGTCCTTGTTCATTCTTGTTTATTTCCTTGTTTTGGTGGTGCTTGGGATGGAACCCAGGGCCTTGTACGTTCCAGGTAAGTGTCTACATCTGAGCTGAGACCTTAAAAAAAAAGTGCTTTTTTTTTTTTAAATTTTGAGATAGGGTCTCACTAAGTTGCCCAGGCTGATCTCAAATTTGCCATCCCACTGCCCCAGCCCCCCCAGTACCTGGGGTTACAGGCTTGCGCTACCATGCATGGCCATGTTCATCCCTGAATTGGAATGACCAGTGGTCACCTTGTCCCTAACCTTGAGACCCTCAGACTGCCTTGGCCTGGATTTTCCTTGCTGCTGATCATTGTCAGGAACTTTAGGATGCCTGGTCCTTATCCTTTGTGACCACCTCACTAAAACTGAAACTGGCCACAAATCTAAGATCTTCCTGTCTCAGCCTCCCAAGTACTGGGATTATATATAAGAGTGCACCACCATGTCTGTCTGTCTTTCTTTCTTCTTTCTTTCTTTCTCTTTCTTTCTTTCTTTCTCTCTCTCTCTTCTTTCTTTCTTTCTTTCTTTCTTTCTTTCTTTCTTTCTTTCTTTCTTTCTTTCTTTTCTTTTCCTCTTTGTTGTGGTACTGGGGATGAAACCCAGCTGGTCTCACTAAGTTGCTGAGGCTGGCTGTGAACTTGTGATCTTCCTGACTCAGCTTCCTAAATACTGGGATTACAAGCATGCACCAACACACCTAGCGAGATCCTATTTCAAAATAAAATAATAAAATAGGACTGGAGAGTAGCTCAGAGGTAGAATGTCCTCAGCTCAGAGGTAGAATGTGCATCTTGAGTGCCACGCACACACGAAAGAGTTCTCACCACAATTTAAAAAGAAATAAAAATGCCAGGCAGGGTGATGCACACCCTTAACCCCAGCAATCCAGGAAGATTTCAAGTTCCAGAGTAACCCTGTTTAAACTAGACCCAGTTTTAAAACAAACAAACAAACAAAATCTGGGCATGGTGGCTCATACTTAAATATATTCTTAGTATTTGGGAGGCTGAGACAGGAGGATTGCAGGTTCAAGGACAGCCTTGGCAAGTAGTAAGACTGTCATCAACCTAGTGAAACCTGTTTCAAAATAAAAATAATAATGAAAATAGACTGGGGTGTAGCTTGGAGGTATAATGCCCCCTGGGCTCAATTCCTAGTTCAACTCAACACACACACACACACACACACACACACACACCAATTAAATAAAAATAACAGCAACAAAAACAAAGAAAAGAAAGACGACAGGGAGCTGGGTGTCTGTTTCTGGGACCTGACCTCTACTTCTGCCTTTTCCCAACCTCTCTCTTCCCTTACCACCATCGTCCTCCTGCTCCTCCTTCTGCTCCTTCTGCTGCTGCTCCTCCTCCTCCTCTTCCTCCTTCTTGCAACACTGGGTATTGAACCCAGAAAGGCTCTGTCATTGAGCTTCATTCTTGCCCTTTTATTTTTTATTTTAAGATGAGCTTGCTATGTTGCCCTGGCTGTCCTTGAACTTGTGATCCTCCTGCTTCAGCCTCCTGCATAGCTAGGATTGCAGGCATGTGCCACTATGCCTGGCTTCCACTCATATTTATTTATTTATTTATTTATTTATTTATTTATTTATTTATTTATTGGATCTGGGGATGGAACTCAGGGGCATTTGATCTCCAAGCTACACCCTCTGCCCTATTTTTTATTCTTTATTTTTGAAACAGGGTCTCACTAAGTTGCGGAGGGCCTCACTAAGTAGCAGAGGTCCTCTGGTCTCAGCCTTCCAAATACTGGGATTACAAGCGTGTGCCACCATGCCCGGCTTCCCTTTATTTATTTTTAATTTTATTTATTTAAATTTTTTCTTTTTGTGGTACTGGGGGTGGAACCCAGAGGCTTTTCTACCTCCAGACTATACTCCCAGACCTATTTTTATACTTTGGTTGGAAATAGGGTCTCACTAAGTTGCTGAGAGCCTCACTAAGTAGCTGAGGCTGGCTTCGGACCTGTGCGAACCTCCTGTCTCAGCCTCTCAAGCACGGGGATTACGAGTGTGCACCACCATGCCTGGCTTCTGCTCCTCTTGAGACTGATGTCCACGAGACCACTCCCTGTATTTGCTCCCTGTCCTCATCTGCCAGTCTTTCCTCACCCCTATGGAGTCTCACTCAGGCCTGCACTGTGAAACTGCTCCCTGAGACTTTAGAAAGCACCTTACTGGTAAGCCACGTGGCTGTGTGTGGCTCCGGATGCTGCATCCTGCAGCATATGCCCTGTTTTCCTTTTCCTCTTCTCTTGGTTGCTCTCCTGCCTCTCTGCTCCTTTCCATTCTTTGCGCCCAGTTCTTTCGTTCCCCACTCTACATTTCCCTGAGTGAGCCAGCTAATTAGATGGCTGAGTTTCCCATCTCTACCTGGATGACTCCCAAATCCATGCCTTTGCCCTGGCCTGTCTCTTGATCTCCAGACTCCGACAGGACATCTCCATGGTCTATGTGACCCTTCCCCAAGCCCGCCACATCCTGCCAACCCCAAGTCCTGCTGGTCCTACCCCCTTCTCCATCGGCTTCCTCACACCCCGGAGGGCAACTCGGTTCCAGCCTGTCTCCCCACCCCCATGGATCCTGGCAGCAGCTGTCCATCAGGTTTCCCATGTCTGCTCCCGCTCTTTCCTCTTCAGACCATTTCCCCCTGGCAACCATTGTGATTTTTTTCTTCCCCCTCCCTCTCCTCCTCCCCCTCCCCTCCCCCTCCTTCCTCTTCCCCTTCCCCTTCTTCTTCTTCTTCTTCTTCTTCTTCTTCTTCTTCTTCTTCTTCTTCTTCTTCTTCTTCTTCTGGTGGTACTGGGGTTCCTGGAAGCCCTTCTACCTCCGGGCTACACTCCCAGACCTATTTTTACATTTTTATTTGGAAACAGGGTCTCCTAAGCCAGCGTGCGCGGCTGGCTTCGAACCTGCGCGATCCTCCTGTCTCTGCCTCCCAAGCGCGGGGATTACAAGCATGCGCCACCACGCCTGGCTAACCATCGTGATTTTTTCCAAAGTGAGAATTTGATCCGGCCACTGCTCTGCTTGCTTCCCAGAATGCCATGGGCTTCCCACTAACTTTAGGATAAGGGCACACATGAGCGTGTTAGGCACATCCCTCCGAGGTCTGGCCCTTCCCTCCCTTCCTGCTCTGGTGCTGGGTGTGAAGCCAGGGCCTCACTCGGGCTGGGCAGAGCTTTACTGCTGAGCCTCAACTTTTGTTTCTAGTCTCAACTTTCCCAGTCCCAGGCAACACTACGCCCTATTAAACTACTTATATTCTCTTACTTCATTGTGATCTTTGGCTTCAAGACCCTTTGGTTTTCTTTCTGCCTGAACCACCTTTTCTTGGCTCTTGCAATCCAGCTGAGGACTCTCCTCAGATGTCACTTCCTCCAGGAAACTTCCTGGGGTCTCTTATGACCTGAGTCGATGCCATCCCCACCCCCCGTGTGTTCCCAGGACACCCTGTATTCTGTCCTGTATTGTATTTGAGCTCCTCGAGGCCTAGTGGTATTCTTAGTTTGTAGCATGGTGTCTGGCATGTGGTGCACATGAGTAATAGTTATTAAATGCAAGAACAAATGATTTTCTAAAAGCTTTGTCAAATCCTAATATAGTAATTAACAGTTATTCCAGTACTTGGGAGGCTGAAATGGGAGGATCACAGGGTTGGGGCCATTGCATAGTAACTTAGTAAGGCCCCGTTTCAAGATAAAAAAATAAAAGAAAGAAAGAAGGAAAGAAAGAAAGAAGGAAGGGAGGAAGGAAGGAAAGGAAAGAAAGGAAGGAAAGGAAGGAAAGAAAGAACAAATGAAAGAAAGAAAGACATGGTGGCACATGTCGGGGCCCACTCGGCTGGACCGAGATGGCACCCAGGCTTGTTGCCAGCCTGGATTCAAGATGGCGCCTAGGCTTGCAGCCAAGTCATGAGACTCACAAGATGGACGTCTCCTTGAGCATGCGCAGTGTGCCATGCTATGTGCCTGCAGAATGATCAGTGACGCCTACCACCAGCCTGCCTATTAGAAAGTCAGAAATGTGCATGCCCTAGCTGTGGAAGCTTGGGGTTGGTAGGGAATAGAAGGAGGGATTATGATGCTGATATATATTGTGCTTGTTGTACGCATTGTCAGACATATTAAGAGACATATTAGAAGAAGGAAGAAGAGACATATTAAGGATCCATTAAAGAAGAATTCATATTTGAGCTGAAGAGGTGTCTGTGTCGTTCTCTAAGCCCCTGTGGGTCAGAGTCTTAGGGGACGATAAGTGGCGCCGAAACCCGGGAAGAAAAACAACGTAACAAAAAAGTTCGCAGGTAAGCGACAAATAAGATAAGGCTCGCAGATAAGCGAGGCTCGCGGATAAGCGAGGGACAGCTGTCAAAAGTTCGCAGGTTAATTGCGACAATAAGTTCGCAGGTTAATTGCGACGATAAGCTCGCAGGTGTTGCGACGATAAGGGGTGTAGGAGTTTATAACAAAGTAAAACTTATCATGGGGTCTAAGGTTGCTACCATGAAGGTCAAAGAGGCTCTTTGTAACATTCTGTCTAAGGGAGGAGTGAAAGTGAAAGCAGCCACTTTAGAAAATTTTCTTAGCACAGTTAAAGAGATATCTCCATGGTTTTTGGAGGAAGGATATGTTAATATTTCTCAATTGAAGCGTCTCGGTCAGGATCTTCTTAAGGCCGATGCTGAAGGGGCTCTCCCACCTGGGACATTGGCTATCTGGAGTTTAATTAAAGCATGCCTGGCAGATAAAACAGGAAGGTATAGTCAAGTTCTGGCTGAAGGCTCTAATGCTTTAGAGGAAGTAAAAGAAGAGATTTCAGAGCAAGGTCGACAGGCAGATTCTCACAGGGACGAGGAGTCCTCTGAAAGCGACTCCCCCGATTCCTCTGAGGAACAAGAGATATGGCCTGTTCCACCAGAAAGAGATAAGGAGGAAGAAGCCTTGTTAGAATCTTGGCGCAGGTTCCAAATGTCTTGTCACAGTAAAAAGAAACATCCTGAACCTTCTACTCCTCCCCCTCCCTCTCCTAGTCCGCCACCATATCTTACTGAGAAAGGAAAGTCTGATAGGCGGAAGACATCTGAGGCTAGTCCATGGGCAGAGATTTTGCCTACGCCAGGGGCATTTCCTGTGTTTCTTGACCAGAATCAGCAAAGGTATCATGAGCCATTAGATTGGAAGGTTGTTCAAAGATTAAAAGAAGCTGTGTCCACATATGGAGTGCAGGCTTCATTTACCTTGTCACTGGTAGAATCCTTTGAAAGATACTCCATGACTCCAAGTGATTGGACAAATTTGTGCAGGGCTGTATTGTCTGGTGGAGCCTATCTTAATTGGAAGTCAGCCTATATAGAATATTGCTCTGATCAAGCTCATGTTAATGCTCAGACAGGGCAACCTGCTTGGAATCTGGATATGCTTATGGGACAAGGACCATTTGCTAATAATCAAAATGGGTACCCACAGCAGGTGTATGGGCAGATTAATCAAGCAGCATTAAAGGCATGGAGGATGTTATCAGGGACAGGTAATTTAGGAGCCAGTCTGTCAAAAGTTACTCAAGGACCCAATGAGCCTTTTGCTGATTTTTTATCACGGCTTGTGGAAACTGCTTCTCGGGTTTTCCCTGATGTGGACGCTGCCATGCCATTGATTAAACAGCTAGCTTATGAGCAAGCCAATAAGCCTTGTTGGGATGCAATACGTCCCTATAAAAATAAGGGCCTAGAAATATGGCTCAAGGTATGCAGAGACATAACTGATTCTGTCGTACAAGGACAAGCCATAGCTGCTGCCATTGTTGCTGGGTTGCAGGGTAAGCCTTATAATCAAAAGCAGAGAGGCAGTTCAGGGAATTGTTTCCGATGTGGTCAACCAGGACACTTAAAAAGAGATTGTATACAGACTAATTCTGCAGCATCTTATTCTGGAGCATCTTATAACCAGGCCCAGAAGATTCCCAATTTGTGTCCTCGATGTAGAAAAGGCAACCATTGGGCTGTAAAATGCAGATCTCGATGGGATGTAGATGGAAAGCCTCTTCCTCCACCACAATCAAATGCTAGGCCAAAAAATGGGCAGAGGGGCCCTGTGCCTCAGGGCCCTCAAATGTATGGGGCAATTCAACAGGAGACAGGGACCGCAGGACCACAGATGAGGCAGGTGCCTCGATTTCAGCAGCCTCTCCTACCATATGGAGAGCAACCCCAGGGAGTGCAGGATTGGACGTCTGTGCCACCGCCCAACTCATATTAACCCCTGAAATGGGAGTTCAAAAAGTAGATTCAGATTTTCATGGACCCCTTCCTTCTAATACTGTAGGACTGCTTCTAGGCCGAAGTTCCACTACCTTATCGGGTCTAGTGGTGCATCCAGGAGTTATTGACCAGGATTATACAGGCAATGTGTTTCTTCCCCTCGTGGAATTTCTGTTATAAATAATGGAGACCGAATTGCTCAGATAATTCTGTTGCCTAGTAAACACTCTCTTTTTCCTAGCCAAAGACAGACAAGAAAAGATAAGGGCTTTGGTTCTACAGGTCCTCCTGGAGCATGGCTCACTATGGACATGGGGTCACGTCCCATGTGTCAACTCATCATACAGGGAGTCTCTTTTTGGGGTCTCTTGGACTCAGGTGCAGACCGTAGTATCATTAGGTTATCTGAATGGCCAAAAGATTGGGGATTACAACAGACAGATCAGTTACTTAAGGGGTTAGGATATGCAAATAGTCCAAGCTGCAGTGCTGTTCACCTTAATTGGGCAGATCAAGAAGGTCATTCAGGGACATTCCAACCTTTTGTTCTGGAGCTTCCTGTATCCTTGTGGGGACGAGATGTACTGCAACAAATGGGGGTAAAATTGACTACTGAATCTGTATATAGCCATCAAAGTCAACAACTTATGCACAATGCAGGCTATTCAGGGACAGGTGGGCTTGGCCGATTTGAACAAGGTCGAAAGTCCCCTATTCCTATAATGGGAAGAAATAATCCCAAAGATAAAAGAGGACTGGGTTTTTCTATGGGGCCACTGAACAATTAAAGATTAAATGGAAAACAAATGTGCCAGTGTGGGTCTCTCAGTGGCCCCTTCCTAAAGAAAAAGTTAAAGCAGCCCACGAACTGGTACAGGAGCAGTTATTGGCAGGACATTTACAGTCCTCCACATCTCCATGGAATACACCTATTTTTGTTATCAAAAAGAAATCAGGTAAATGGAGATTATTACATGATCTCCGAGCAGTAAATAATAGTATGGAGATCATGGGACCAGTGCAATTGGGGCTACCAGTTATATTGGCCCTCCCTGCCAATTGGCCCACTGTTGTGTTGGACATCAAAGACTGCTTCTTCTCTATTCCACTGCATCCTGCAGATACCCCTCGATTTGCTTTTACTATACCGTCCATTAATCATCAGCAGGTGGATCAAAGATATGAATGGACAGTACTACCACAGGGTATGGCTAATAGTCCCACGTTGTGCCAAATATATGTAGATAAAGCTCTACAATCTATTAGAAGAGAATTTGCTTCTTCCATGATTTATCATTATATGGATGATATTTTATTATGTGCTAAACCCCAGAAATTTTGGATGATATGCTTATAAAAACTATACTATGTCTTAAACAATGGAATTTAATTATAGCTCCAGAGAAAATACAACAAAGAAATGTTAAACAATACCTTGGCACCAAATTAGAAGATGCTATTATTCGTCCTCTTAAGGTTAGCTTAAGGGTCGACAATCTACAAACTTTAAACGATTTCCAAAAACTTTTAGGAGATATAAATTGGATTCGACCATATTGCAGGCTTAGTAATGCTGACCTTAAACCTTTGTTTGATTTGCTAAAAGGGGATTCAGATTTATTTTCTTTACGATCTTTAACACCTGAGGCGCGAACATGTATTCAACTTGTAGAGGAAAGATTATCTGAAGCACAAGTAGATTGTATAGATTATCAGAAAAAATTGCTGTTATGCATTCTTACCACAGATCTCACACCACCTGGAGTGTTGTGGCAAGAGGGTCCCATAATGTGGGTACACCTCCCTCATTCTCCCAAAAAAGTATTGCCATGGTATCCAGCCTGTGTTGCACAAATAATTATTAAGGCACTAAAGGCAACTTTGACTGCATTTGGGATGCAGCCTGATCTTATCATCACTCCATATAGTAAAGAATAGCTTGCCACCCTAGCTGCCACCAATTCTGACTCGGCCATTGTTCATGTAATGGCCACAGGACAATTTGATAATCATTATCCACAACATCCATGGCTCAGGTTTGTTTTGGCTCATCCTATTATTTTTCCTAAAATAATTCGATCTGCACCGATTGCTGGAGCGCCAAATATTTTTACAGATGGATCCAAAGGAGGTATGGGAGTGATATTCAAAGAAGGCTCAGATCCACAAACTTTTCTTTTTCCCCATTCATCAGCACAGGCAGTAGAGATTTTAACAGTGATTCAAGTATTTATGCTCTATGATTCCACTCCATTCAATTTAATTTCAGATAGCTTATATGTGATACAGGCACTTAATAGCCTTGAATGTGTAGGACATATTAAGGGACAATCTACTATTCTTTTATTATTGGCTAAGTTACAACAATATATTTGGAACCGAAAATGTTCCTTCTATGCAACCCACATACGAGCTCATTCAGGACTTCCTGGACCGCTTGCTGAAGGCAATGCTATTGCAAATTTTCATACTCGAACTGTACTTATTTTTTCAAATGAAGGCAAAGTTTTACAGGCTCAAAAATTTCACAATAAATTTCATGTAAATTCCCAAACGCTGAGACTAAAATTTAAAATCACTAAAGAACAAGCTCGACGCATTGTATTGCAATGCAAAAATTGTTTGACATTGTTGCCACAGCCTACTACAGGAGTAAATCCTCAAAGTTTGCGACCTCTTCACCTATGGCAAATGGATGTCACGCATGTTCTTGAATTTGGCTCTCTTAAATATGTACATGTTTCCGTGGATACATGTTCTGGAGTCATCTTTGCCTCTGCTCATACTGGAGAAAAGGCCCAACATGTAATTTCCCATTGTCTGCAAGCTTTTGCTGCCTGGGGCATCCCTCACCAAATTAAAACTGATAATGGACCTGCTTATGTTTCTCAAAGATTTTCTCATTTTTGTGCCCAAATGGCTATACAATTAAATCATGGATTACCATATAATCCACAGGGCCAAGGCATAGTAGAACGAGCCCATGCCACTATTAAGTCTGCTTTAATAAAACAAAAAGGGGGAATAGGGGATCAATGGACCACACCAAAAGATAAACTAAATCTTATATTATTTATTCTAAATTTTTTAACGCTGGACGCCAATGGACGAACAGCAGCAGAAATACATTACAGGCCTCATGAGCGCTATGAAGGGCAAGCAATGTGGAAAGATATTCTTACAGGAGCATGGAATGGTCTGGATCCAGTGCTAACGTGGGCTCGAGGGTCGGTGTGTGTTTTCCCACAGGACAAAGACTCGCCAATTTGGGTTCCTGAAAGATTGGTGCGCCATGTACAGGAACCAATGGAAGATGCCAAGCAACAAATGGATATGGCTAACTCTGTTGGTAATGTTCAACATTGGAGTGAGTGAAAAAGATCTTTGGGGAATTATTTCTGCTTTCCCTCTTCCTTTACCTGTGTCCACCACTGCCACCATTTTTCCTCGGTTCTTTACGACCAATAGTTCCTTAAATTTGCCCTGGATTCCCTTTGATGAAGAAATTAGGCCTTATGCATTCTTCAATATAACTTTAAGTGGTAGTTTATGTTTTTATGCTAATAAAATTTTGAATGATACCTATAATAGTCCTAATCCATGTGTGCAGTTATATAATCAAACTATGGGAAAATTTCAGCCATTTAATGATTCCAGTCCCATAGGAAATGTTACTGCCTTAGAAGGATATGCTCCTTTAGCATTTTCTAGATATGAGCATCCCAAAAATAAAACAGCTCCTTTGCAGCCGCGGTGGGCTCCAAAATGTTATAGCCCACGTAGCTGGCCATTTAAATGGACTGATTGCCAAGACTCTAAGGTAGTCTGGGCCTCTTCAGGCTATGATTTAAGTTTTTCTCCAGGCATATCTACTATGCGCAATCATACTTGGGCAGAATATAATTATGCATATCAAAATCCTATACAGTATAAGCCGCCCAATCCTTTTAATATTTGGCTTCTCTGTGGGATAGCAGGAGGCTGTACTGATATAACAGCTATGTCTATGATTTTAGGGGGAATTGCAAAAAATTGCAGCTATTCTCAAATTTTTTCTGATACTTTTGAGGATAGCGTCAAAGTAAATTGTTCAATGGGACCACAACTCCCATTTGGACCCACTCCTGTTTGTGTAACTACTCCATTTTTTTGGCTTGTTTCTAATAGTTCCTTAGTTAATGATAGTCTAAGTTGTTTTATTGATACCTGTTTTCTAACTTTCTGCTGGAATGCTTCTATGCACCCTTGGGCAGTAGTAATGCGACTGCCTATAGCAGTTCCTTGGCCAGTAAGAGTGGATGTAAATTCCCTTCCAGTTTTGCTGAACCGAAAAAAGAGAGATTTTGGAATTTCTGCTCTTATTGCTGTAATTGTGGCCTCTGTGACCACAGCAGTTATAGCTGCTGCCGCTTTGGCAACGTCTATAAATACTGCAGCCACTATGAATGCCCTATCCTCACATGCGGCTACTGCCATGGCTCAGCAAGCTCAAATAAATGGACAACTTAAAGCTGGCATATTAATGGTAAATCAAAGAGTAGACCTGTTACAAGAACAGGTTGACATTTTAGGGCAAATGGCCATGGTACCATGTATTCATAAATTATCTGGATTATGTATAACGTATGTGCAGTATCAGAATTTCTCCCATGCAGGTAATTTGTCTCGGCAATTAAGCAAGATGCTTCTAGGGACTTGGAGCTGTGAATTTGAACACACCATGATTGAGCTTCGAGCGTCCATCGTTGCAATTAATTCTACCCGTGTGGAAGTCGCCACAGTACAACAATGGATGGACTTGATACATGGAACACTGGGTTTCTTAAAAGATTGGGGTGGCATGGCATTCTGGACATTCTTGCTGGTGGTAGCGTGCTGTTTCCTGGTTGGATATATCAGACAAACTCGACAACGCACACTGCAACAACAGCGCATATTGGTGCAAGCTATGGCAGCCCTTGAAGCTGGCTCATCTCCCCACGTATGGCTCAGTATGCTGGATCGGTAGTCAGTGACGGGTAAGATCGTCCCCGGGACCTTTCAACCTAAGACAGGGAAACAATCATGCTATTGTTCTCCCAATGACGGGTAAGAATGGTCCTTGAGGGTCGGCAACCTAAGACAGGCACGATCCCGAGCCTTATTTTAATAAAACAAAAAGGGGGAGATGTCGGGGCCCACTCGGCTGGACCGAGATGGCACCCAGGCTTGTTGCCAGCGTGGATTCAAGATGGCGCCTAGGCTTGCAGCCAAGTCATGAGACTCACAAGATGGACGTCTCCTTGAGCATGTGCAGTGTGCCATGCTACGTGCCTGTAGAATGATCAGTGACGCAAAGCCTCATGCTACCACCAGCCTGCCTATGAGAGAGTCAGAAATGTGCATGCCCTAGCTGTGGAAGCTTGGGGTTGGTAGGGAATAGAAGGAGGGATTATGATGCTGATATATATTGTGCTTGTTGTACGCATTGTCAGACATATTAAGAGACATATTAGAAGAAGGAAGAAGAGACATATTAAGGATCCATTAAAGAAGAATTCATATTTCAGCTGAAGAGGTGTCTGTGTCGTTCTCTAAGCCCCTGCGGGTTGGAGTCTTAGGGGACGATAGGCACACTCTTATATATAATCCCAGTACTTGGGAGGCTGAGACAGGAAGATCTTAGATTTGTAGCCAGTTTCAGTTTTAGTGAGGTGCTCTGCAACTTAGTGAGACTGTGTTTCAAAATAAAGACTAAAAACTAGGGCTGGGGATGTGGCTTGGAGGTAGAATGCACCTGGGTTTCATCCCCAGTACTGCAAAGAGAGAGAGAGAGAGAGAGAGAGAGAGAGAGAGAGAGAGAGAGGAAAAAAGGGAAGAAGAAAGAAAGAAAGAAAGAAAGAAAGAAAGAGCTTAATAAAGTGCCAGGATCCAGGTGTGGTAGCACACGCTTGTAATCCCAGCGCTTGAGAGGCTGAGACAGGAGGATCGCACAGGTCCGAAGCCAGCCTCAGCTGCCTAGTGAGGCCTGGGAGTATAACCTGGAGATAGAAAAGCCCCCAGGTTCCACCCCCAGTAACACACACACACACACACACACACACACACACACACACACACACTATGCCAGGAGAACAGGTGTAAGCCAAGATTGTCCTGGTTAAAGAGAGACATTTGGTCATCCTCCATATAAGGGCTCATTGGGTAAATAAATGTCTGCGTCGTTTTTGGTCTTGTTGTTCCCTCTTTTCCTCTAGTGATTAGCAGTGAACTATCCCAACTGTGAAAGTCCCTGTGTTTGTCGTTAGGGACCACAGAGAAAGGAAGAACTGAGGACAGAGTGTCCCAAGGTACAGAGTCGGTAGGACAGCATTAATGTAGTAGAGCGGAAGCTGAATGCCTAAGCTCTGGGTACAGGAAAACTGGGGAGCCTCCCATGTCCCGGTGGAGTGGCGTAGCTTGTGCCCTTGACCATGGAAGCCATGTGGCCTTCTGATGGGTGCTGGGATTTCTGAGGCCCAGGGGTTTCTGGGGCCCTGTCTGGGGAGGATTCGTGAGCCAGGCCCCCTGTGCTCATTCTGTTTGACATGCATTTGCTGTTTGCTCATTGAGTTTGCTGTTTTCTCTCAAACTGTTTCAGAAGTGTGTGGTTCCATTTGCTTCCCCAACAGGGAGTGTTTTTTCATTACCTTAAAATAGTTGTTTTTATGGACTGGGATAAACACCTGGTGGGCAGGAGTTTCAGCGCATGGTCATTCCAATTTGAATTCCATTATTTCCTCTGCTTACCTGGGGAGGGGAAAAATATACCTTCTGAATGGTTTTTCTTTTTCTGGTTTCCCAGACAGATGCACCATCAGATAATGGCACCTCTGCAGCTGGCTGCATCTGCCTGGAATACCAATTGCAAGCAGTTCTCGTAGGAACCACGAGGCTGGAAGGAAGGGGAGAAGGGAATCTGCTCTTCTTGTCTTGATATATGGAAGCCTGTCAGTCTGAGAAGGTGCCATTGTGAGGTGTGTGCCAACTCCATTCTGATCTCCCTCTTCTGGGGAGGACTTCAAGGTGGCAGCGGGCAGGCATAAGAGATTAAGCCAACATTCAGTGACATTTCCTATGTGCCAGGCAGAGAATTAGCTTTCCGTTTCATTCAGAGCATAACACTCTCTCTCTTTTTTTTTTTTTTTTTTTGGTGGCACTGAGGGTGGAACCCAGGGGCTTTTCTACCTCCAGGCTACACTCCCAGATCTGTTTTAAACCTTATTTGGAAACAGGGTCTCACTAAGTTGCCGAGAACCTCACTCAGTAGCGGAGGCTGGCCATGAACCTGTGAGATCCCCCTGTCTCAGCCTCCTAAGTGCTGGGATTACAAGTGTGTGCCACCATGCCTGGCAGAGCACAACAATCTTAAAATACAGAATATTAATTAGCCAGATGTGGTGGTACACAGCTGTAATCGCAGTACTTTGCAGACTGAAACAGGAAGATTGTTGGTTCCAGGCCAGCCTCAGGAACTTGGTGAGATCCTGTTTCAAAATAAAAAAAATAAAAGGGTCCTGGGGTGTAGCTCAGAGGTAGAATGTTCCTGGGTTCAATCCCCAGTACCAAACATACACACATTCCTTATCTTCTTTTTTTGTTTTTAAGATTTAAAGAAGTTTATTAGAAAAATAGAAATACATCCCCATGCCAAAATGGCAGGGGGGGGTGACTTGAAATGAATACACCCCCTTATCTTCTTTATAGATAAGGAATAAATGATTCAAAGCAACATGTTAAAGAAGTATTAAAGCAAGAATTCGAATCCACTTCTATTTGATTTCAAGTCCCATGTCCTTCCTCATCCCTTCTTCTTTGCGCTGGGAAAGGTCCTTTCCGTGGAGCTTGGGAAACAGAAGAAGAAGTACATGCCATACAACCACCAGCACCAATACTTCTTCCTGATTGGGCCCCCCGCCTTGCTGCCTCTCTACTTCCAGTGGTATATTTTCTATTTTGTTATCCAGCGGAAAAAGTGGGTGGACCTGGCCTGGATGGTCACCTTCTACGTCCGCATCTTCCTCACATACGTGCCGCTGCTGGGGCTGAAGGGCTTCCTGGGGCTTTTCTTCATCGTCAGGTTCCTGGAAAGTAACTGGTTCGTGTGGGTGACGCAGATGAACCACATCCCCATGCACATTGACCATAACCGGAACAAGGACTGGGTCTCCACCCAGCTCCAAGCGACGTGCAACGTCCACAAGTCTGCCTTCAACGACTGGTTCAGCGGGCATCTTAACTTCCAGATCGAACACCACCTCTTCCCCACCATGCCCCGGCACAACTACCACAAGGTGGCACCGCTGGTGCAGTCACTGTGTGCCAAGCACGGCATCGAGTACCAGTCCAAGCCCCTGCTCTCGGCCTTTGCCGACATCATCTACTCACTGAAGGAGTCAGGGCAGCTCTGGCTGGACGCCTATCTTCACCAGTAACAAGAGCTTCTCCCCGCTCCAGCTGGACGAAGAAAGGACCTGGAGCCAAAGCAAAGGGCAGCTGGAGGGATGAGGCTACTGAGCAGCTACTGTTGAGGGGATGGGTCCGGCACATAAAGGTTCAGGTTCTGACCCTTCCCCTCAATCTTCTAGGCATGGATCTAAGACCCTATGAGAGGTGGGGAGACAGCGAACCCCCTGGAGGGAGGAGCTTTGGGGGCAGGAAGGGAGTCTGTCTTATTGTTTCCTTTCTCTAATTTGGCTGATGCAGGTGGTTGGTGAGCAGAGGGGGACCAGGCAGGGAGGAGAAAGGGGACCTCCTAAGCCCAGCACAAGGCGGAGGGTCACACGGGTCCCGCTGGCACAGGGAAGAGAATCTGAGTGACTTCTCCACCCCCGCCTGCTGACCTCTGAGGGACAGGGCAGCCGAGGCCTTTGAGCAAGATGCAGAAAGGAAGTGTGATTCATGCCCAGAACTCTGAGGCCTGGCAACTCTGTGCTCGGGAGCTTGGCTGCCACATCTGCCCACATCTGCCTCGGGCTGCTGGGAGAAGCCGTTTTCCCATTTCAGAAGCAGCCAAGGCAAAGGTTTCAGAGTTATTTGGCCTTAAAGGAGCCTAGCACCAAGGATTTTGGTCTCATGTTCCATTCAGGGTCCAGAGGGAGCATTAGGTAGGGAAGGTTTCTTGTTGATCAGAAAGAAAATTCCATTTTTATTCACCTTTTCTAACCACCCTGCAAGGAATGAGAACTGCCAGGACCGGGAGCTCGTTTCTCTCTCTTCTTGCTCTGTAAGTGAGCATACAGGGTGACTGTCTTTCCTCCCCAGAAACAGATGGGGCTCCCAGTGGTTTCCCTTTGCCACTGAACCTGTCGGTCTAGGTCTAAGGAAGTAGTGAGCCCAGATAATCAAAGTTTCAATCAAGTGTTATAGGGGCTACAAGCAGAAACAAATTTCTATACCCTCAATTATGTTATAGCATCATATTTTTTAGCAGGAGCAGTGGTTTAAACTAATCACTTCGTAGTTCTAAGTCGGAAATAGGAAGGTTAAAGGCACAGAAGTTTGTGACTATCATTGCCGTAGCTAAGCAGCTCCCCCCGCCCCTTTGTCCAAGTACTTCATTCATCTGGGGACCAGATAGGCTTTATAAGAGGTTATTTTAAATTCCTATCAGTCTAAATCTGGTGTGTAAGAGATAAAAACTCATGTTTTAACTCATGTTTCCAGAGAGCAGAGATAGGAATATGCCTGGGGTCTGGCCTTAGCGCCCAGGGCGTCATCAACATTCACACAGGCTTCCCCAGGCCCACAGCCCTTCAGTCCCGGCGAGGGCATTATCTTTGCCTGTTCAGCAGCATTTACTATCAGGCCGAGGACCACTTGGACACTGGGAAAAGACTCAAGCTGGAGGCAAAGGCCGAGCAAGCCTCTACCCCGGGGGAATGGCGGTGAAGATGAGGGTGCAAGGCGCGCTGGCACGGGCTACTTACAGGTGTGTCAAGCACTGGGGGGAGCAGGTTGCAGATCTCAGGCCAGATTGGCACTGCTGGAGAACGTGACCTCAAACAGCCCGGGTAGGAAATGAGGAGGTGGAACTCAGAGTTTGACTTTCATCGGCTCTCATTCCACAAGAGGTGCTACTCCTGATCCTCCCCATCTGACGAGGTGCGAGGTTACCACCTGCTCAGTCAGCCGGCTTTGGGCCCGAGCCACCAGGCTGAGCAAACACCAGCGAGCGCCGTTGTGCCAAGACCAGGTCCTCAAAAGCACCCGAGCCGCCGTGGCCTTCTCTCCTGGGCCCGCAGCAGTGGTCTCGCGTGGCCACAGGGACACGGAGTGACGAAGACTGGGAATGTGACGGTGTTACAGCGAGTGGTCTCAAGGCCACTGGCAGATGAGGAAATAGAAAGTCACTCTGGTCAGAGAGATGATGGTAGAACATTCCAACTCACTTTTTTAAACTCCCAACTTCTGTTTCTTTCCTTTTTCTACTCTTTGGCCAGAGACATTTTCCTTAATCAGGTCCAATCTGAGTATCTTTTTGTGTGTGTGCCAATGTTACTACATCCCAATGAAGCTGAAAAATAAAGTTAACTGCGACCAAAAAAAAAAAAAATAATATATGAATCTGAGGCCAGAGGGAAGCGAGAATTTCCTCAGTGTCTCATAGCCAGCCTACAAGGAATATCTTTCTAGCCTTCCCCATGGAGAAGGATGTTGACCTCCACAGCTTCCATAAAACTTGTTGATTGTGTGCTTCATAGTACAAAAGGGTGAGGAGAACTAGAGTTTATGGCTGTTAGTGATTCCATATTTCATTCATTCAGCAAATAATATGTAAAGTGCTTGCTATGAGCAAGGCACTGTTCATCATCCCCTCACGAAAATACAGTAGAAAAATAGGGCCGAGGTTATATGGGATAAATTGATCTCAGTTTTGGACATGCTGAGTGTGAGGTATAGATTTTTCATCAGGCTTTTGGATGTACCTATCTGGAGCTCTAGGGGAAAAGTCTGGTAAGAAATATAGACTTGGAAATGATTCCCACAGGTGGGAGTTATGCCATGAGTGGTGAGTGAAATAAATAGGGTTATATGAGAAGAACATCGTGGTTGGAACATCAGGAAACCTTTATGTTTCGAAGGCAAACAAAGTGAAGAATTCATAAAGAAGATTAAGGAGAACTGTCCAGAGATGGAAGTGGAGAATCAGGAGAGGGGAATAAATTTAGTTAGATTGTTTTCTATTTCTTTTTTTAAAATCGACCTTACAAGCCAGGCGCTGTGGCACTGCCCATAGTCCCAGCTACTAGGAAGGCTGAATTGGAGAATTACTTGAGCCAAGGAGTTCAAGCCTAGCCTGGACAATACAATGAGAATCCCATCTCAAACACACACTGGCACTGCACGCGCGCACGTGCACACACACACACACACACACACACACACACACACCACTTCTTGAAATAATTTGAATACAACTAATGTATCCATTCTTACACAGTTTCCAGATGGTATCATTACCAGATGCCACTATCTCAATGGCCAGTAGACACTTCTGGCACAGTTTTGACTAATACTACATCCTGGAACCTCCATTGGGCCAGGACATAGAATAGTTCTATCATCTATCTATCTATCTATCTATCTATCTATCTATCTATCTACCTATCATCTATCTTTCTATCATCAATCTAGCTAATATGCTGGGAATTTAATCCATGGGTATCCTACCTCCAAGCTGTACCCCCAGCCCTTATTTATTTATTTTTTAAAATTTTGAAACAGGGTCTTGCTAAGTTGTTGAGGCTTGCCCTTGAACCTGCCATCCTCCTGTTTTAACCTCCCAAGTGCTGGAATTACAGGCATTCAATACCATGCACAGCCTCTGACATATTCAAAGTTTCTTCATGTCCCATCCCAGTCATGCTCTCACCCCGCCTGCTCCAGAAAATCACAGGTCTAATTTTTTATCACTATAGAGAAGTTTTGCCTATATTTTTATAGAGTTTCTTATCTAAAGAGTCACACAGTATATATTCTTTTGTATCTTGTTTCATTACTATGGTTGCATGGGACAGTAACTTGGTCCTTTTTATTTCTGGGTAAAATTTCACTGAATGCCTGGCACAATAGATTTTACTCTATTTGTCAAGCATTTGGATTGCTTCTATTTTAAGACTATCATGAATGAAGCTGCTCTGTGCATTTGTGTGCAAGTCCTTTTGTGTATATTTTTATCTTTGTATTTATAGATTTTTATGTTTTCGTAAAATGATCTCTGAAAAAATTTATTGTGGCTTCTAATCCATGAACAGAATCTCTTTCTTTGTTTATTAGGCATTCTTTTGTTTTTCTCAGCAAATTTTTTGTGATACTGGGGGTTGAACCCAGGGGCATTCTACCTCCAGGCTACATCACCTTTTATGTTGAAATAGGTGAAATAGGGTCTCCATTAACTTGCTGAGGCTGGCCTCTAACTTTTGACCCTTTTGTCTCAGCCTCCCAAGTACTGGGATTACAGATGTTCATCACTGGCTCTTGGCAATGTTTTCTATTCCCAGACCTGAAAAAAAAAGTTTTTTTGAGTTGAGCTTGGGCTTTTAATTTTTTTTTTTTCTGGTACTGGGGATAGAACTCAGGGACATTGTGCTTCCGAGCTACACTCCCAGCCTTTGTTTTTAATCTTTTTATTGTTTGAAACAGGGTTTCACCAAGTTGCGAAGGGCCTCGCTAAGAAGCTGAGGCTGTATGAGAGAACCATGATCCTTCTGTCTCCACCTCCCCAATGCTGGGATTACAAGCTCCATGCCCAGCTTGAGTTGGGCTTTTAAAAATGTCTTCCCAGGAAACTCTCTAAAACACATGATGTAGTCAGTCATTAAGCCAAGCATGGGAAGGAGGGATGGGGAGGGAATGGGGTGGAGATCAGGTAAGGGCTAATTGGGTGATATGTGTATGTATGTCTCCACAAGTCTTTTATCCCAGTAGGATGTATCACTATAATGCACCAATTAAAAAAAATATATATATATTTAAAATATATGTAAAATATGCCGGGCGTGGTGGCGCACGCTTGTAATCCCCACACTTGGGAGGCAGAGACAGGAGGATCACGCTGGTTCAAAGCCAGCCCACTGGCTTAAGAGACCCTGTTTCCAAATGTAAAAAAAAAGTATAAAATATGTAGTCTAGAAGGGCTTCCAGGAACCCCAGTACCACACAAAAAAAAAAATATATATATATATATATATATATATATATATATATATATATATATATGTAAAATATATATCATTGGCATTTGACCTCCGAGCTATAGCCCCTGCCCTATTTTTTATTCTTCATTTTGAAACCGGGTCTCACTAAGTTATGGAGGGCCTCACTAAGTAGCTGAGGCTGTCCGGGAACCGTGATCCTCCAGTCTCAGCCTCCTGAATGCTGGGATTACAAGCATGTGCCACCACACCTGGCTCCCCTACTTTTATTTAACATACTCAATTTTCTCTTTACCTTCTTGACTATGTGAGATATAGTTTTAATACTTTTTTTTTTTTTTTGCAGTACTGGGGATGCAAAACCCCAGTACTGAACCCAGGGGCCTTCTATCTCTGAGCTACACCCCCAGCCCTGTTTTTTTATTCTTTATTTTGAAACAGGGTCTCACTAAGTTGCAGAGGGCCTCACTAAGTAGCTGAGACTGGCTGAAAATCAGTGATTCTCCTGTCTCAGCCTCCCAAGTACTGGGATTACATACAAGCATGGCCAACATGCCTGGAGTAATAGCTATTTTAATGTCTTTGTCTACTAACTCTGTTTTCTGTGTCATTTCTAGGTCAATTTTTGTCGATTTTTCTCTTTATGTCAGTTATATAGTTCTATGCTCATCTGTTTGTCTTGTAATTTTTTATTGATTTCTAAATATTGTGTATTTTACTTGTTAGATGCTGGATATTTTGTATTCATAAAAATATCCTTTGGATTTTGTAATGTGGTTAAGTTTCTTAGAAACGATTGGGTCCTTTGGCCCTTGCTTTGCTTAGACATGACCAGAACTACTTTTGGGCTATGGCTTATACTGCCCCCTACTAATGCTATACCTTTCTAAATGAATCTGAGCACCTGTAAAATATTTGGGTTTTCATCTGGCTAGTAGGTAAACCCTGCAGAATTTCCATTCTGGTCATTTCAGGTATAGTTTTCTTTGGCCTTGGGTAGTTTCTGTGCAGCTCAGAATTCAGTGGAAGCCTTGAGGGAGAGCTGTGGATTTCTGTTTTCTTTTCTTTTAGGTTAAAATTTTTGTGTGTGTGATTTTATGGGTGCATTATAGCCTCACATCATAACTTAAATCATGTTGGCAATGACATATATGGGCATGCTCTTGGTGCCCCCCTCCCCATTTCCCTCCCTCCCAATACAGAGTACCCAGATTGACACTGGTATATCTTCACATGTATGCATATAGTCTGTGGTAATATTTCTATGAATGAACCTAAGTCTTCTTCCATCCCTACCCTTATATCTCCTCCCTGGCTCCCCTGAGGTTTCTCCTCATCATCTGGAGTCTCTCTGGTATACCAATTACTCCCTAGCCTGCACATATTAAAGAAAACGTATGACCCTTCACTCTCTGTGATTGGCTAATCTCACTCAGCATAATGTTCTCCAGGTCCCTCCATTTTCTGGCAAATGATGCAATTTTATTTTTCTTTATTGCCGAGTAGAATTCCATTGTGTGTATTTCCCATAATTTCGAATCCATTCATCTGTTGATGGGCACCTAGGTTGGTTCCATAGTTTGGCTATTGTGAATTGTGCTGCTGTGAACATGGGTATGCATATATTGCTGTAGTCTCTGGTTTCAACCCCTTTGAAAAGATACCCAGTAGTAGACCCATGGATTTCTACAGCTACCTCTCTGGGGCTCTGGCCACGTGGCCTTTTCACATTACAGGATCTGAACTGAGAAAGACTATTCGCCTTTTCTGGGGTTCCCTTTCACCTTTTCTGGGGTTCCCTTTCTGTGCTGATTTCTGGAAACCCTTTCCTGTCATAGGAGCTGGTGATGCTCCCCTGGTTTGTTTCCTCCCTCTTGCTGCCTGGACTGCCTGATACTAAGGGCTAAAAACTGTTGCTGTATGTACTTTGTCTGGAGTTTAGTTGTTCATGTAGGAGAATAAATCTAGTCTCTGTTATTCCAGCTTGGTCAGAATTAGAAGTCCTGATGCTGCTTTAAATGGTATTAATCTTTAAAAATTTCCAATTATTCATTTCTACTCTATGGAAAAATTATTGATTTCTGACATGATATTTGTCCTTGTATCCTGTAATCTTACTAAATTCTTATTAGCTTTTCTTTTTTTTTTGTGTGTGTGTTGGGGATTGAACCCAGAGTTGTTCAACATTTGAGCTACATCTTCAGCCCTTTTTAATTTTTGTTTTAGAAACAGAGTCTTGCTGTGTTGCTGAGAGTCTTGCTAAGTTGCGGAGGCTGGTCTTGAACCTGTGATCTTCCTGTCCCAGCCTCCCAAGTACTGGAATTACAGGCATATGTCACCACATCTGGCTTTCTTATTAGTTTTCAAATTATTGTGATAGATTTCATAGAAGTCTCTATGAGTACATCATGTTATCTGTGGATACAGAATACTTTATTTCTTCCTTTGAGATGTGTTCTCTCTCTCTCTCTCTCTCTCTCTCTCTCTCTCTCTCTCTCTCCTTTCTTCACATCTCTCTCTTGTACTAGGAATTCTATATACCATTGAACAGAAACAGAGCAGATTTTCTTGACTTGTTCCTGTTCTTGGGAGGTGGAGCATTCAGTCTTTACATTCAGTCTTTAACTATTAAGTATGATATGAGCAACTGGCTTTTTGTAGATGTCCCTATTGGGTCCAAGAAATTCTTTTTTATTCCTAGTTTGTTGAGAGGATGTTGAAATTTATCAAATGCGTTCTCTATATCTATTAAAGATGGACAAATGACTTTTCTCCTTTATTCTCTTAACCTGATTTAGTGGTAATGATTATCACTGAATTAGTCTTGCATTTCTGAGAAATTCCACTTGATCATGTTATATTATTCTTTCAAGACCCCCTCTTCTTTAAATAGCCAGGTGTGGTGGCACATGCCTATGATCCCAGTATTTGGAAAGGCGAGACAGGAGACTCAAGATTTGAGGCCAGGATGCTGTAATTTAGTGAGACTCTGTTGCAAAATACAACGTAACACAATACAATGCAATGAATACATAGGACTGGAGAGGTTGAATGATCCTGGGTTTAATCCCCAGCAGTCTACCCCAAATCCTTTTTATATACTGATTATTCTAGTTACTGAAATAGATACACATGTAGTTACTAACAATATGTATGTGGTTTATATATACATGTAAATATATCTATGTATATATGTTTTTATGTACACATGTAAATATATGTTTGTATATTTCTTTGTGTGTGTGATACCGGGGGTCAAAACCAGGAGTGCATGACCTCTGAGCTACAGCCCGATTATTTCTTATTTTGAGACAGGGTCTTGTTAAGTTGCCCAGGCTGGCCTTGAACTTTCGATCCTCCTGCCTCAGGCTTCTGAGTTGCTGAGATTACAGTTGTGTGCCATCACACCTGACTTTTCTAGTTACTAATATTTTGTTAGGAATCTTAGTCTACATTTGTGAGAGATATTTGTCCAGTTTTATTTTCTTGTTATGTGTTTGCAAGTTCTGATAGCAAGATGGCACTGGAAATAAAGTGGGTTGGTAAGAATTCTCCTTTTCTCTACTTTCTGAGAGAGTCTGAATATGATTTGTAGTCCATACTACAGATCTCATCCTTCATATTGCAAATATCATCCTTTAGTGATAGTAGAATTAATCAGTGAGGCTCTGTGGCCCAGAATTTTCCTTGTGGAATTCCCTCCCACCCCCATTATTAGGGGCTGAACTCATGGGCACTCTACTGACGAGCTATGTCCCCAGGGCTTTTTATTTTTGTTTATTTTTATTTTGAGATAAGGTTTTGCTATGTTGCCAGACTAACCTCAAACTTGCAATCCTTTCTCAGCCTCCAGAGTCATTTGGAGGCATGCATTACCTTGTCGGGCTTGTGGAAGGTTTTTATTTTTTGTTTTTCTTTTCTCTTCTTTTTGGTGCTGGGGATTGAAACCAAGGCCGTATACATGCTAAGCATGTATGTGCTGTACCACTGAGTGATGCCCCAGACTCTTGTGGATAAAGGGTTATTTAGATGTTCTGTTTCTCTGTGTCAGCTTTTTGTCTTTCAAGGAATTTGAACACATTATATCTTTTTGATATCTATAGAAATCATAGGATTCTCTATTTTATTCTTAATATTTGAAATTTGTGTTTCTGTGTGTGTGTGTGTGTGTGTGTGTGTGTGTGTGTGTGTGTGTGAACCCAAGGGCATTCAACCTCTGAGCTACAATCCCAGTTCTATTTTATATTTTATTTGAAGCAGGGTCTTGCTATGTTGCTGAGGCTGGCTGCAAACTTACAATATTCCTGTCTCAGCCTCCAAAGCACTGGGATTACAGGACTTTGCCACCACACTTAGCTTCCTCTCACTTTTTAAAATTAATTCATCTAGCTAGAAGTTGGCTCTTGCTGTATTGCCAAACTTACATCTCAGTGACTTGCAGCTACAAGCCTTTATTTCATGTGTATGGTGTTGTGGGTTGGTTGTTGACAGCCCTAGCTGTGGGCTGCGTTCGAACCTGATCGATACTTCTCTTATTCTGGGATTTTGACTCATGGAGAAGCAGCTTGGGCATTTGTCTCACATGACTGAAGCTGGAGTGTGAGGAGGAAAATAGAAACTTGCATTGTCTCTCAGAGCCTCCTTTTGGAACTGACTACATTTTCACCTCAATCCATGTTAGTTTGGGGCCAAAACAGGTTCCACAACTAAGACGGGGAGTATACTCTGTTCACAATAAACCATGGCTGGGCTGGAAGGGAAGGAAAAATTTTGAGCAAATAATACAATCTATCACAAAGAATGTCACAGAATCCAAGGAAAGACAGAGTTGTCATTCCCAGTATAAAAAGCTTCTTAGGTGCCGGGCGTGGTGGTGCACGCTTGTAATCCCCACGCTTGGGAGGCAGAGACAGGAGGATCGCGCAGGTTCGAAGCTAGCCGTGCGCGTTGGCTTAGGAGACCCTGTTTCCAAATAAAAATGTAAAAATAGGTCTGGGAGTGTAACCCGGAGATAGAAGGGCTTCCAGGAACCCCAGTACCACCAAAAAAAAAAAAAAAAAAAAAAAAAAAAAGCTTCTTAGGTATCAGATAAAGAAGGATAAAGATAAAAATTGTCCTTTCAATTTCACTGAGGAGTTTGATTATCGAAATTTCTGTGTATAGTGGTGGTTGGAGGCAGGCTAAAGCAGAAAAAAGGATGGCAGGGAAATGGAAGAGAGAAAATAATGACAGAGAACCACATTTTCTTTTTTTTTTTTTATTGGTGCACTGTATTCATACATCATAGTAGGATACATACTTTTGTAGACATACTTGCACACTTTTCCCAGTCAGCCCCCACCCAATCCCCACCCCATTCTCTCCCTATCCCTCCCTCCCATGCTTGGCTTAGTAGTTGACATCTAGTATTATGGCAATTTATCTAAAATTAAAAATGGTAATCTCACATAACAGTTTCATTTGTCTGATACCAAGCTTTTGATGACTTAAAGATGACATTTCAATATTTCTTTTTGCTTTCTTTCTTACCAGAGAATATTTTTTTTCTATTTTTTAGGTGAAACTATCATATATTTGTATATTTATTTTTCAGGAAAAAATCTATCCTAAAATGGAATATGGACTCTAGATACCCAAAACGATCTTGAAAAAGAACAAAGCTAGAAGATATATATTTTCTGATTTCAAACCATATAAAGCTACAATAATTGAAACAGTGTAGTACTATTCTAAAGGCAGATATATGAACCATTGGAGTTAAATAAAAGCCTAGAGCTAAATTCTTCCCTATATTGTCAAGTTATTTTTGACAAGGTTTCCACGAACATTTGGTGGTGGAAATATTAATCTTTTAACTAAATATTGTTGAAACATAATAATTACATGGAAAAGAATAAAATTGGATCCTTACCTAATCCCATATACAAATATTAACTCAAAATAGATAAAAGACCTAAATATAAATCTTAAGACTATAAACTTTTAGGAGAAAATCTGGGTCATTAAACCTCACAACACTGAAATTGGCAGTGATTTCTTGGTTATGATTTCAATGGCACAGGCAACAGAAGCGTATACAAACTCCCTAAAAAATAAAAAAAAATATTGTATATCCAAAGACAATGTAAACAGAGTTAACAGTTACTAATAGAATGGGATAAAATATTTCCAAATGCTATATCTGAAGGTATATTAATATTCCAACTAGAAATCCTAAAAATTAACAACAATAAAGGCAAACAATACCCTTTAGAGATAGGTAAAAGACTAACATAAATAATGAAGCTGCACACATAATCAGTCTTAGTTGTCTGTAGGATGGAAAATCTTGTTTCTCTAGTTCTGGTGTGTGTTACCTATTTCTTCTTTGTAGTTAATCTCTTTGAGTATTTTCTCTAGTGCTGGTTTTGAAGACATAAATTCCTTCAGTTTCTGTTTGTCATGGAAGCTTCTTATTTCTCCATCTAATTTGATAGAAAGTTTTGCTGGGTAGGAAATTTTTGGCTGGAAGTTGTTTTCTTTCAGAGTTTGGAATATGTTACTCCAAGCCCTTCTGGCTCTCATGACTTGGTTTGGGAAGTCTGGAGTGATTCTGATTGGTTTGCCTCTGAATGTCACTTGGCTCTTTGTGGCTCTTTGCTTTTGTTGCCTTTAAGATTCTCTGCTTGGCTTCCACATTGGTCATTTTGACAATTATGTGGCGTGGGGATCCTCTTCTCCGATCCTGTCTAAAGGGAGTTCTATAAGTTTCCTGGACCTGTGTATCGACCTCTTGCTCTATGTCTGGAATATTTTCTGCTATTACTTCCTTGAAGAGATTGTTGATCCCTTTGGTTTCACTTTCTTTTCCCTCCTCTATTCCAATTATTCTTAGGTTAGCTCTCTTAAAATGGGCCCATATTTCTTCAATATCAGATTCCTGCTGTCGGATATTTTTTTCTAGATTAGAAACTATGCGTTCATTTTTGGATTGCTCATCTTCTAAGAGTGAGATTCTGTTCTCCATGTGTTCTAATCGGTTGTTTGTGCTTTGAATTGAGGCCTTTACTTCATTAATTGCATCCTTTATCTCTTTTTGGCTCTCTCTGAGTTCTTTTCGAAGCACCTCTATTATTTCTACAGTTATTTTCCTGATTTGATCTTCTAGAAATCTCTGATTTTCAGTTTTATCAGGTTCTGATGTTGTGGGGTTGTGTGCATTCATTGCTCCAGTATTATTCCTCTTTCCCATGATTTCGGATGTTTGTGCCTTCTCTGGGTTCTTCCCTTGGGTCACTATGACTTCACTTAAGGTGTTCTGGATCTCAAGTCAGTAGTATCTCAGACCCCACTACTCCTTTACTGGGTTTTATCACAGAGTCTCCGACCCAGAGAGTCGATAGAGGCTGCTTTAGACTGTGGGGGGTGCCAGGTTGCACATTCTCCTATGGTTTGATATCTCTGCCACCGCCCCTCCCCCATTGGGTCAAGTCCCAGTGAGTACAGTACTGGGATTTCTCCTCTGTGGCCCGCAATTTGACTCACTGTTCTTGAGTGCGCAGATGTAGCTGTACTGGCCTCGCTGAATTCACTGCTGCTGCCGCCGGTGGCAATATGGCGCCGCTGCTACACCCTCGGCTATGGGGCTGGCGTTTTCTTCTTGGTTTTGATTTTGACTCTGAATCCCTGCAGTGTGTGCCGAGCTCAGCCACTGGGAGCTTTAGATGCTCTCTGCGTGGAGAAATTCCGCCTGGCTGTTCCGCAGTGGCTCACCTCGGCTTGCTGTAGCCGTCCCGTGAATTCGCCGGTACCGCAGTATGGCGCTGCTGCCGCGTCTGCCGCGTCCTCGGGCGCGAGGCCGGTATATCTCCTCTGTGGCTCTGTTCTCAGTCCGCTTTCTCTCTGGAGCCTGGTGATTTTTTGTTTCACTGGTGATGGTGTTTTCTGGCTATGAAAGGCGCTGATTTTGTGGTAATGGAGATTTGTTGTTAGCGGGGCTCTTAAGCCCTGCTTTTCTCGGTTGCCATCTTCCCGGAAGTGAGAACCACATTTTCTAGAAGCTTGGCTTAAAAGAGGTAAGAAAGATATTGTCATAATTTAGTGGGGGAGCATAGGGTCTGGGTGGGTGTTTATTTAGTAATACTTGCACATCTTCACAGGCTGAATGAAGGAATACAGTCAAGAAATGGTAGTTGAAGCTGGGTGCCATGGCTCATACTTGTAGTTCCAGTGCTCAGGAGGCAGAGACAGGAGAATTGCAGGTTCGAGGTCAGTCTGGGCAAATTAGAGAAACTGTCTCAAAATAAAAAATAAGAGCCATACGTGGTGGCACATGCTTCTAATCCTGGCATTTGGGAGGCTGAGACAGGAGGATCGTGGTTCAAGAATAGCCGCAGCTACTTAGTGAGGCCCTTTGCAACTCAGTGAGACCCTGTTTCAAAAGAAAGAATAAAAAATAGGGCTGGTGGTGTAGCTCAGAGGTAGAATGCCCCTGGGTTCTGTTCCCAGTACCGAAAAAAAAAAAAAAAAAAAAAAAAAGACAAAGAGGACTGAGCTGTAGTTTGATGGAAGAGTGCCCCTGGGTTTAATCCTCAGTAACACACAGACACACACACAGACACACACAGACACACAGACGCATACACACACGAAGTAAAGAAAAAAAGAAAGAAAGAAAAGAAAGTTGAAATACTAATTGTGCCAGTTATCCATTTATTGCCTCTGATTTCCAAATACTCTCTTCATTGCCTGCTCTGCATTAATGGAGCTGAACCCTGTAAACATTTATTTTTTTGCCAGCTGGCTCAATATTAAGCTTTGTTAGTAGAAGGCATTGAAAGGACACTGGAAGGAAAGACCTTTTCCAGTGGCTCCTCCTGGCAGACTTCTGCAGCTGAGTACCAGCAGCAGGCTGTGTCAGGCTACACAACGGTGGCTCTGCATCCCAGGCCCTCCACGTGGGTGGCTTCCTCAGGTACCCAGAGGTTCTGGTGGTGTGCACCTCGGTGAAACTCTGCCATCCCAAGGTTTTACTCTTTCCAAGGTGAGTCGAATGGCAGCCTGGGGGTGAGGACTCTTCCAGATTTATTTCTTCCTTGGACTCTCTGTCTCAGCCCTAGATACACTCTCTTGGATATTTGTGTGTTTTATCGAGTTATTCCTTTCCTATTAGAATCGCAATTCTTTGTTTTAGTGAAGACTGTGATTCCTCCTCCTCCCCCTCCCCCTCTTCCCTCCTCCTTCCTCTTCCTCCTCCTCCTCCTCCTCCTCCTCCTCCTCCTCCTCCTCTCTTCTTCTTCTTCATGAGGGTTTGAATCCAGGGGCATTCTACCTCTGAGATACAGTCTCATTCCTATTTTATTTTGTTTTTGAAACAGGGTCTCACTAAGTTGCCACAGGCTGGCCTTGAACCTGTGATCCTCCTGTCTCAGCTTCCCGAGTACTGGGATTATAGGTTCTTTATGTTAAAAACTTCCTGTTCCTATTAGAGTGTGGCTTCTGTCTCTAGAGTGGATTTTGAGTGCTATACCAATAAAAGAAAGGAATAGAAATTTTAGAAATGTCAAGGAAATGGGAGGTGAGGATCTAGGTTCAGGCAGAAAGGCCAATGCTGAACAGGAAAACCTCTTCTGAGCTTGGAGACCAGAGGGAAAGTTCAGGCGGTGGGTAATGTGAATGCACTTATGAGTGAAGGGGATGGGAAGGTAAGGGAGTTCTTGGCTTTGATTTTTACCAGTGAAGTATGGGGACAGGCCGTGTGCTGAGGGATTGGAGAGAATTAGAAAGATTTGCAAGAGCCCCTCATGAAATTTGCAAAAGGCCAATTTGTGCCCAAGTATACAGTTTTGTCCACCAGGTGTCAAAAGTGCAGGCTTAAGATCTGGGCAGAAGCCGGGCATGGTGGCACACTCTTATAATCCTAGTACTTGGGAGACAGACAGGAGGATGGCAGATTGGAGGCCAGCCTTAGCAAATAGTGAGACCTAGAGAAACTCTGTTTCAAAATAAAAATAAAATAGGGCTGAGGGTATAGCTCAGAGGTAGAATGCCCCTGAGTTCAATCCCTAGTGCCACACACACACACACACACACACACACACACACACACACACACAAGAGCTGGGCAGGCAGTGGTGGAACTAACTCAGGGTCAGGGTTTTCCAGGGCTCTTGTCCTGGAAAAGAAAGAGGAAGGGAAAGAGAGCAAGGGAGTCAAGTTGATGAAAAATAATTCCTGGTGCTGACCAAAGCTCAGCTCGGGGTTTGGGAGACTCAGGCCTGCGGGTTGAGGAGGGAGGGAAGATCTGCTGTGAGGCAATGAAGGGGTTAAGGTGCTGGAACTCAGCAAGGTCATAAGTGGGCAGTGGGAGGAGGAGAACTGGGTTGGAAGGATTGTGGTCCGAGTGGGATGTTGAAGTTTCATTTTCTAGAGGTGGAGCCGTGCTAGTAATGGTTCCATGGCCTTGCAGAGGGGAGCCAAAGGAGAATAGAGGTTGTTTGGTGCGATGGGGCAGCTCGGGGGAGGGCAGGGGGTCAGATGGTGGCTTCAGCGATCATCTCAGGACAATGATGTGAGTTAAGGAGCAGGGGTCAGTGGCGAGGGCTCTCAGCTGGCGTGGACCAGGGTCAGCGACAGAACAAGAGGAGGGAGAGGGCGAGGAAGGCGCCATTCGGCCCGAGGAAGGCTTCGGCTGCGGGGAGGATAGTGATGAATGGCGTGGGACTGGCCGGGGCAGCTGGGAGACTGCTGACCCCAAGTGCTCCCTTCTTGGCAGGAAGCTAGAACTTATGTGGGAGGAAGAACAGTGTCCACTTATGAGGGCTGCAAGGAACCAGTGTCCTTGGGGTGAGGCCAGGATCCAGTATTGCCGAGGAGGAGGAGGAGGAGGTAGTGAAAGTTCACAGAGGGTTCTGTGGATGTAGAGGAATTTGTTTTCACTGGCGTGAGGCTGCCCAAGGAACAGGGGAAGATATTCGGAAGGAAAATGGATCAAAGCGTGGGGAGGAGGAAGGGGAGAGTCTCTGACCCAGGACAGAGACCGAGGTTTTACCCGTGTATGACAGTACCAGGCACAGAGTAGGTGCTCAATTAATACAGTCGACAACTAAGTCTGTTCTCTCTGGCTGCTTACTTTGACTTTCTGGGACTTCACTTCTCCATCTGTTTACTGGGAATGCTGCTGCTTATATCCCCCTAGTTCTGAAATTTATAGCAGTTTCCTCCCTAAAGTCCCAATTCTTTCCGTCTGGCAGCGTAGGCGTCTTGTTATTCTATCCCATTTCACCCAAGCAGGGCAGGGAAAGCCAGGGCCGAATCTCCCTCTTGTTATATCTTGAGAGAAACTCAAGTTCAGAATGAGAAAAAGTCACCACAGATTAAGATCCTCTAGTACGACTAAGAAGGTAATAGCGGTGCTTCCCCATGACCACTCTGAGGCCACCAGCTCTACTGTGGGCCCTCCAGGCTCAGGGCGGGCAGAAGACTGCAGCAGGGCAGCGTCGGCCGCAGCTGTGGACGGCCAGGCTGTGTGCAAGGCAGCGTCCAGCAGGTGGGGCTGTGGAGTCGCGGAAGGCTGGGAACCCTGAGCGGACGGGCAGCCTGGGAGGCGGAGCAGCGCGATGTCTGATTCGGAGGGAGACGGCCTTGCAGCCTGTAGAGAGCCAAGTTTAGGGGATGAACTTCAGCTGCCTGTCATTCTTCAGCCAAGACTCCAGGCCCCCTGCTTCGAGACAGGGCAGGAGACAACAGGAGGTGGTCGCCCCCTGTCTTTTTCTCCTTTGTCAAGCGCTGGATCCTGAGGCCTGGATGATGGAAAATTTGCACGGGGTTTGTGGGTTCTGATCCTGGTGCGCACGCATTCTAACCATGCACACAGGCCCCCTGCCAGACCGCTGTGAGGGCGGCCACGGTGCCTGCTCTATCACGCTTTTGTCCTGGAAATATACATGAAAGCCTCGGAGGGTGAGGATATGGAGTGAATACTGCATAACTAAGAGTAAAAATGTGTTCTTTGCTCTAGTCTAGAGGAGGGAAGAGAAACTAGGGGAGGCATGAGCTTTGCTAAGCAGACTAGGGCCTTTGGACTATGTTTTCACTTCTGTAAGGTCACTTAGTTGAGGGCGGAGTAAGAATGTCAGTTTGCTATGGGACATTCCAGGAAGGTTGGAAACACTCCGAAAACAGAGGACATAAAAACAATAGCAACAAATTGCCATCTAATAAGTGCCTGCTATTTTTGGGCATGTCGTATATTTTTTAATTTATTAAATGTTATTTCTAAATATCGAACAAATATTTATTTAATATAATATTAATATAAAATTTAATAAATACACATGTTTATTAAAATTATTATTAAATAATATATTATTTAGTTTAGTCAACACAATAGCCAATAGGATAGGCATAATTTTTTATTCTTTTTTTGTTTTGGTGGTACTGGGGTTCCTGGAAACCCTTCTACCTATGGGCTACACTCCCAGACCTATTTTTTAATATATTTTTTTATTTGGAAGCAGGGTCTCCTAAGCCAGTGAGGCTGGCTTCAAACCTGCGTGATGCACCTGCGTGATGCTCCTGTCTCTGCCTCCCGAGTGGGGGAGGGGGATTACAAGCCTGCGCCAAAATGCCCGGCCATTTTCTATTCTTAACTAGAAATAAAACCTCAGGATTCGAGAGAAAAGTAATAGTAGAGGATTATGCAGTTAATAAGTGCTGATGGTGGGATTTGAACCCAGGCCTGTTTGGCTGTAATAGACCATGTCTTTATCACTGTGTGTGGCCTTTACTAAATCTCTAAGGCATTCCCAACTATCTGTTTTAAGCTGGTTGCTTAAGAATTGATACAAGAACTTGCTAAAAAGGTATTTTTGATCCCCACCCCAGGGGAAGCCTCATCAAAGATTTAGGGTTTTCTTTTCTCTTTCTCTTCATTTCATGTCCCCTTCCATTGTGTTAGTTGTTTATTTTTTTGACGTTTACTTTTCAGACCATCTTGCTAAGTTGCCAATGGTGAGCTCAAACTTTTGATCCTCTTGCCTCAGCCTCCAGAGCAGCTGGCTTACAGGTATGTACCACCATGCCCAACATGAGCAATCCAGAACATCTGGATTACAGGTGTTCTGTTTCCTGAACACCTTATGCCTTTTCTTAAAGACATTGGCAGATGCAAATTCATTTTGTCAATCCAGGGATTCCTGAGTTTGCCCAGAAGAGAATTATACAATCAGCAGCTTCTTTTTGTTCCAGCAATACACTTATCTTCCTTATTCTGCTAGAGGCACAGGGACCATATTTGGATACAGACAGCTCCCTAGAGCCTCCACTTGGGGAGAGAAACCTCTACTTGGGAAGGATCTGGCCCCGGGAGGCAGACAGGCAGAGAGCAGGTGAATTCCTGGGGTTTTATTCACCTAATCAGTCAATAAGTACTTATGAGCACTCTGTGCCAGGCACTGGGCTGGCTGCTGGGGATGGAGCAGTACACGGCATAGATCAAGTCCCTGCTGTCAAGGAATTTTAGACAAGTGGACAGACAAGACCTTTCTGATGCGGAGGTAATTGAGCAGAGACCTGATGAATTTCTGTGGAACAGTGTACCAGGCAGAGAGAACAGTAGGTGCAGACTCCAAGCGAGTCTATTGGGAGTGTTGGGGGAACAGCAGGAAGGCCAGTGTCTGGCAAGGGCGAGAGCAAACCATGCCAGGAGAAGCGATGTAGGGAGGAGAGGGGAGAGGAGCTCCAGGCTGGGGCATGACCTTCTTGGCCATTGGGAGAAGTCTGGGTTTTGTTCCAAGTAAGAAACACCATAGGGTTTCATGCAGGGAACTGACACGATCCAATTTAGGTTTCAACAGGACCAGTCTGGGTGCTAGGTTCAGGATACACTCCAGGGACATGGGTGTTACCTGAATCACCTGGCAACTCTGTGTATCTCTCTTGAAGAGTTTTGTCAGATTCTAGTCTTCATCTCTCTGCCACTGTGACCAGATGCTGAGCAGAGGTCAAGCAGAGACACCCCCACCACCATTATTCCTCTCTGTTCTCCTGTTCATTCTCAGTCACAGCACCATGATTCTCAACAGTTCCACTTGATTGGGGGCAGGACGTGACAGGGGTGGGAATGTGGGCCACGTTAGTGGCATCTTGTTACAAGATCGCTTGAGCCAAAATACCAGAAACAATGCAATATCAACTTTAAGAACAGAAAGGAAGAGCCATAACATCACTTATTCACTGATGATGGAATCCATCCATCCATCCATCCATCCATCCATCCATCCATCCATCCATTGCTAAGCACATTACATGTCTCAGGCATGCATGAACCACTTGAGAGCTAGAAACTTAAAAAATGGTCCCTAAGACTTAAACTCCTCTAGGTGGAGTTTAAGTCTTAGGGACCATTTTTTCAAACTAATTACTAACATTTATCAATTGATCACTTTTGATGGACTAGATATGGAGTTCAGTACTTTTTGTGTATTGCCATATTTAATACTTAAAATTAACTCGATCAATCAGATTCTAGTCTACTTACCATGTAATTAATTGAGTGGTACAGGGCATTAAACCCAGGGATTTAAAAAAATTTTTTTATTGGTGCACTGTATTCATACATCATAATGGGATAAAAACTTGTGTAGACATACATGAACACATCACCCAGTTAGCCCCTACCCAATCCCCACACCATTCCCTCCCCATCCCTCCTTCCCATGCTTGGCTTAGTGGTTGACATCTAATATTATAGCAATTTATCAAAAATTAACAATGATAATCTCACATAACAGATTCATTTGTTTGATATCAAACTTTTGATCACTTAGAGATAACATTTCAGTATTTCTTTTTGTTTTCTTTCTTACCAGAGGATATTTTTTCTTTTTTTTTTTTAAGGTAAAACTACCGTACATTTATTTTTTTTCCAGAAAAAATCTATCCTAACATGAAATATGAACTCTAAATACCCAAAACAATCTCAAAAAAGAACAAAGCTAGAAGATGTACATTTTCTGATTTCAAGCCTTATAGAGCTACAATAATTGAAACAGTGTAGTACTGCTATAAAGGCAGATATATAAACCAGTGGAGTAAAATAAAAAGCCTAGAAATAAATTCTTCCATATATGGTCAAGTTATTTTGACAAAGTTTCCAAGACCATTTGGTGAAGGAAATAATAATCTTTTCACTAAATATTGTTGAAAAATAATAATTACATGAGAAAGAATAAAATTGGACCCTTACCTAACACCATATACAAATATTAACTCAAAATAGATAAAACATCTAAGTATAAATCTTAAGACTATGAACTTTTAGAAGAAAACCTGGGTCATAACACTTCACAACATTGAAATTGGCAGTGATTTCTTGGATATGATTTCAAAGGCACAGGCAACAAAAGAATACACAAACTTCCTAAAAAAATATTGTACATCCAAAGACAATGTAAATGGAGTTAAAAGTTACTGATAGAATGGGATAAAATATTTCCAAATGCTATATCTGAAGGTATATTAATATTTCAAATAGAGATCTTAAAAATTAGCAACAATAAAAGCAAACAATACAATTTAGAAATACAATTTAGAAATAGGTAAAAGACTGAAATAACTAATGAATCTCCAAAGATTTTAACCTATAAACACATGAATATATTCTTCTTTGCTTAGTTGTCTGCTGGATGGAAAATCTTGTTTCTCTGGTTCTGGTGTGTATTACCTATTTCTTCTTTGTAGTTAATCTCTTTAAGTATTTTCTCTAGTGCTGGTTTTGAAGACATAAATTCCTTCAGTTTCTGTTTGTCATGGAAGCTTCTTATTTCCCCATCTAATTTGATAGATAGTTTTGCTGGGTAGGAAATTTTTGGCTGAAAGTTATTTTTTTCTTCAGAGTTTGGAATATGTTACTCCAAGCCCTTCTGGCTTTCATTTGGTTTGGGTTTCATCTGACTTGGTTTGGGAAGTCTGGAGTGATTCTAATTGGTTTGCCTCTAAATGTCACTTGGCCTTTTGTTTTTGTTGCATTTAAGATTCTCTGCTTGGCTTCCACATTGGTCATTTTTACAATTATGTGGCATGGGGAACCTCTTCTCTGATCCTGTCTAAAGGGAGTTCTATAAGTTTCCTGGACCTGTGTATCTACCTCTTGCTCTATGTTTGGAAAATTTTCTGCTATTATTTCTTTGAAGAGATTATTGATCCCTTTGGTTTCACCTTCTTTTCCCTCCTCTCTTCTGATTATTCTTAGGTTAGCTCTCTTAAAATGGGCCCATATTTCTTCAATGTCAGATTCCTGCTGTCGGATTTTTTTTCTATATTAGAAATTATGCATTTGTTTTTGGAGTGATCCTCTTCTAGGAGTGAGATTCTATTCTCCATGTGGTCTAATTGATTGTTTATACTTTGAATTGAGGCCTTTACCTCAAGGATTGCTTCCTTTATTTCTTTTAGACTCTCTCTAAATTCTTTTCGAAAGTCCTGTATTATTTCTACAGTTATATTCCTGATTTGATCTTCTGGAGATCTCTGGATTTCTGTGTTATCAGGTTCTGATAATATGGTGTTGTGGGCATTCATTGCGCTATTGTTGTTCCTCTTTCCCATGATTTCAGAATTTTGTGCCTTCCCTGGGTCACTACGACTTCACTTAGGGTGCTCTGTATCTCGAGTCTGTTGTAATCTCAGCTGCCACCACTCCTTTACTGGGTTGTATCGCAAAGTCTCAGACCCAGGAAGTTAATAGAGGCTGCACGAGACCGTGGGGGTGCCGGGCTGGGTGTTTTCCCACAGGGAGCTGCGACTAGGGTGCGGTATCTCTGACACCGCTATTCCTTCACTGGGTTGGACTGCAAAATATCTGACCCAAGGAGATTATCAAAGCTGTGCAAGTCCATGGAAATGCAGTACAGAGATTTCTCCTTTAGGAGCCACAATTTCACTCACAGTTATTGTGTGCGCAGATCTGGAGCTGTGGCAGGGCGTGGTGAACTCGCTGTCGCTGCTGTCAATATGGCGCCACTGCCACGCCCTCGGCTGTGAGGCTGGCGTATTTCTTTTCTGGTTTTGAGCTCTGTTCTGAGTCCCTGGAAGGCGTGATGAGCTTGGCCACTGGGAGTTTTAGACATTCATTGTGCTGAAAGAACTGCTGAATTACACCCGAATGATCTGCAGCTACTCATTTCAGCTCCTTGTTTACCTTTCCTCTTTGGAGCCTGGTGCTGTGAGGGAAGAGGGCGCTGGTGTGGCTCCACTGCTGCCTTGCGGGCTTGATTTCTGGTCTTTGGTTGTTCTTCTAGTCTTTTTTTTTCTCTGTCCCTTATGTTTACATTTTTTATTTCTCTGCTGATGGTGTTTTCTGGCTATGAAAAGCGCTGATTTTGTGGCAACAGAGATCGAGTTTTAGCAGGACTTGTAAACGCTGCTTTTCTTGGTTTCCATCTTCTGGGACTCAGGGATTTTTATTTAACCTCTGAGCAACACCCTTAAAAATTTTTTCTTTTTTTAAATTTTGAAACAGGGTCTTTTTAAGTTACTGAGGATCCAAGTTGCTGAGGCTGGCCTTGAACCTCCAATCCTTCTGTCTCAGCCTCCAAAGTACCAGGATCACAGGTGTGTGCTATGCCTGACTCTACTTACCATTTTAAAGATGAGGCAATCTAGGTACACAGAGGTTAAGTAACATGCTCGAATCCACCTCGCTTTTAAGTGAACTGAGATTTGACCCCAGATAATCTAGCACTAGAGTCCAGATGACTGAGGTAGGAGCCTAAGATGGCACTGCCCTGTACCTGACAAGTGAGAGCAGGTAGATGAAACCAGGCTCAGGAAAAGAAACTGAAACCCAACCCAAGCTTCCACTTCTGTCGAATCGGTCAAGACCTTCCCTGTTTCCCTGAAGCTATATAATCTGTATGCCTATGCCATTTGGGGCTCAGACTTCAGACTTTAGTCCTCTGGGCCCTGCTGGCAGAAACAAAGAAATTCTCCTTCCCAACCTGGTCTCCAGGTCGTCATCTTTCTGTCTGTCCTCCCGAAACATGATACTTCCTAGGCTAGAGGAGAGATATTGCTAAACATATAATTTTAATGCAGTGTGGTCAGTATTCACTAGAACTTTTGAAATGATTGAGGGGCAAGGCCCAAAGCCTTTTCAGATTTCCAATCCTGCTAATGTCACCATGGTATATAACTTCTTCCCCATAACATGCTGTAAAGTGCAACTAAGATTTTTAAGTGATGCTTCCAGATTCTTAATAAAAGATTAAAGTAATTTATAAAGCCATTTTCTGGCTAGGGACCATCCTTTTCTTGGACCACTTTGCTCACTCATCGTTCCCATCACTAGCTGAGAGCTCTTTTGTGGGTGAAGAATGGGAGTCCATTCTTTATAAAGGAAAAAAAAAAATAGAGACCAACCAAGCTGGATCGGGCCATGGAGGCCTGGGGCGGGTGGTTTGCTCCCTATTTCAACTACTTCCCCTTTCATAGAGGCCACATACCTAGCTGGAATCAAATTTGTGCCTGAGGAAAAAGACAAATTAGTACAAGTCGGGGAGCTTTAGGGTCTTTTGGCAACAGTGTATGTATGTATGTATGTATGTATGTATGTATGTATGTATGTATATTTTGTGTGTCTGGGGATGGAACCCAGGGGCATTTGACCTCCGAGCTACACCCCCTGCCCTTTTTTTTTTATTCTTTATTTTGAAACAGGGTCTCACTAAGTTGCAGAAGGCCTCACTAAGTAGCTTAGGCTGTCCTCAAACTGCGATCCTTGTGTCTCAGCCTCCCAAATGCTGGGATTACAAGCGTGTGCCACTGCGCCTGGCTTGAACACAAATCTTACATCCTAGAACGCCAAGGGAGTGTATTGCTGGATTTTCCCATGCTGGGGGAGCACAGATGGAGCCAGCAACTACCTCTGCCTGGAGAAGACAGGAAAGTTCTTGAGAGTAAGTTAGAATTGAGCTGACAGGAAAGAAAAGACGCATGGATATTCACCAGGCAGTGAGGGGAGGGAAGGATCTCCCAGGAAAGGAAAAGTTTGTGTCAAGGCATCTGGGAAGGGTCAGCTTTGGGGCCTTCTGGATCATTCCCTCAAGGTTTTGGGGGTGGAATCAGAGCTGCAGCCTCTGCCATACCTGGCTCAGTTTGTAGGGCATCACAGTAACAAGCTATCTTCATTCATGAGTTCTCCCTGGGTACCTTACTATGGCCCTGCAGCTTTGTTGAGGTGTAACTGACATACAGTAAACTGCACATGTTTAAAGAGTACAGTTTCCGTTAAGGTTAGGTCCTGACAGGTTCCCCCTCAACCTCAGGCAGTGCGGCAATGTCCAGAGGTGAAATAACTGAAATCATGAGGCTCTAACCTCACGAGTGGATTAATCCTCTGATGGGTTAATACTTGGAATGAGAACAAAATTGTCCTTTGCAGGACAATGAGTGGAACTAGAGAATAGGACGCTAAGTGAGATCAGCCAGTCTCAGAAGGTCGGGGTCATGTGTTTTCTCTCAGATGTGGAAGCTGGAGGGAAAAGAGGAAACAAAAGTCAAATGAGGAGAGAAGAGAGTAGAATAGTGGGAAGGGGGTGCGGAGGGGGAAGAGGAGGGTAAGGAAGGAACAGTTCAATAAGGTTTTGTCCACACATGCAGATATCACTACCGATCTCACTGACTTGGGCGGGGGGCCGGGGGCAGGGGGTGCAGAGGGAAACGCACCAGGCGAGGTGGGCATGTGTGTGCGTTTGGACCACTTTGAATCGCACTGTAGTGTATAGTCACGATGCACCGATAAAAGCACAAAACTAGAAGGACATGCACACCATAAACGGAACGGACTTCCTGGGGAGTCACCGTGTGCAGGCAGGCTGTGGCTGGGGGAAGCCGCTCCCTGGGTGTGTGGCCTTGGACTGACCCTCTCTGTCCCCAGCCCCTTCCCCCCTCTCTCTGCTCCCTGGGAGCGGAGCAGCTTTTCTCTGCCGTGATATTTCTGCCTTGAAGCCTCTTTACTGTGAAACATGCTTACTCTGAAACCATGAGGCAGAATAAACCTTTCCTCCTCTAAGTTGTGGTATTTTGGCCACAGGGACGACAAGCTGACTAATAGAGTTTCATATGTTTTAAACACACTCATGAAACTAGACTCAAAATCAAGATAGTGAACACAGCCGCCGCCCCTGGAGTCTCCTTGTGCCCCTTGGCAATCCTTCTTTTCCACCCTTCCCAGCCTCAACACTGATCTGCCCATTTGTCCTTTCTAAATGTCTATGTAAATAGAATAGGACATGTGTTACTTTATATCAAGTTTATTTGATTTAGTATAATTATTTGAAAGTTATCTATATTTTTGTTTATATTGATAATCTAGTCCTTTTTATTGCTGAACAATATTCCATTTTTTGGATATGCCACATTTATTTCTCCATTTTACTGATAATGGGTGTATGGATTATCTCTGATTTTTTCCTATTATAAATAAAGTTGCTATGAATATTGTTATACAAGTCTTTTCTAGACTTATGCTGTCTTTTATTTTGGGTAAATATCTTGGACTATGATAGTATGTATTTAACTTTTTTTTTGTGTGTGTGGTGCTGGGGTTCTTGGAAACCCTTCTACCTCTGGGCTACACTCCCAGACCTATTTTTATGTTTTTATTTGGAAACAGGGTTTCTTAAGTCAGCACAGCTGGCTTCGAACCTGCGCGATCCTCCTGTCTCCGCCTCCCAAGTGCGGGGATTACAAGCGTGCGCCACCACACCTGGCTTGTATTTAACTTTTAAAGAAACTGCCAAACCGCTTTCCAAAATAGTTGAAAGTTCAAGTTGTTCCACTTCTTACCAACACTTATCTGTGGTCACATTTTAACTTAATCTGTCCCATTAGGTATATAGTGGAACCTCATTTTGGTTTAATATATATTTCCCTAATATTAAATTATATTGAACATTATCCCATGTATTTATTTTCCATCTGTCTATTGCCTTTGTTAAATCTTTATCTCATTTTTAAAATTATATTTTTGCTTTCTTATTGTTGAGTTTTTAGAGCTTATGTATTCTGGACATGGACCTTTATTAGATACATGTTTTGCAAAGGGTTTTTCCTGGTATGTGGCTTGTCTTCTCATCCTCCTGGTGATGTCTTTTAAAGAGAAAAAATTTAAATTTTGATTAAGACCACTTTATTAACTTTTCGTGTGTGTGTGTGTGTGTGTGTGTGTGTGTGTGTGTGTGTGTTACTGGGGATTGAATCCGGGGGCATTTTACCACTGAGCTATACCTCCATCCCTTAAAATTTTTTTTTTATTTTGAAACAGGGTCTTCCTAAGTCATTGCATGATGGCCTTCACCTGTGATCCTCCTGGCTCCGTCTCTCAACTACTGGGACTGCAGGCATTAGTCATTGCTACTAGCTTAATATTTCTTTTGATGGATTATGTTTTGGTGTCATATCTGAGAAATATTTGCCTAATCCAAGTTCATAAAATTTTTTCTCTGTTTTCTTTTAAAAGCTTTTATAGTTAGATGATTTACATTAAGATCTAGAATCCATTTTGAGTTAAAAAAATTTTTTTGCAGGTCTGCAATGAAACCCAGGGGCATTTGACCTCTGTGCTACACCCCCTGCCCTGTTTTTTTAATTCTTTTTTTTTTTCTAGTTCTGAAGGCTTTATTGGTAAATATGGTTTAGAAAAGAGTGCCCCACTCCATGGGTTCCGAGTCGGTGGAATGAAGCATTGTCCAGGAACTCAACGGGCCAAGTGCTGAAGGATCCTGCTTCTTCCACCTCTACTCATAGACCCAGTCATGCACAAGACTTGTAGTCAACCAATTCATCAGGCTTAAACCAGAGGCTGATCTCCTTTTCAGCACTTTTCACAGAATCACTGCCATGAATGATGTTCCTGCCAACTTGAATGCAGAAGTCCCCACGGATGGTGCCTGGCTTGGAAGCTGCTGGATTCGTCTCCCCAAGCATCACGCGGCCGGTCTTCACATTCAGCCCTTCCCACACCATGGCCACCACAGGCCCCGAGTTCATGTACTTCACCAGCCCTGGGAAGAAGGGTCGGTCTTTCAGGTCCATGTAGTGCTGCTTCAGATGGTCCTCAGAGGCCCGAAGGAACTTCATGGCCACCAGGCGGAATCCCTTCTGCTGGAAGCGCTTGATGATCTCGCCTACCAGCCCGCGCTGCACGCCGTCCAGCTTGATGGCGATGAAGGTGTGCTAGAGGTTGGCCATGGTCCTGGGAGCTGGAAGGAGAGCGGCCGCGGCGCTGCGCTTTGGAGCGGGAGCGAGACCCCTTTATTCTTTATTTTGAAACCGGGTCTCACTGAGTTGCAGAGGGCCTCACTAAGTAGCTGAGGCTGTCCGCGAACCGTGATCCCCCGGTCTCAGCCTCCCAAATGCTGGGATTACAAGCATGTGCCACCACGCCCGGCTTTGAGTTAATCTTTATTAACTGAAATTACACAGATATGTGTGATTTTTGATATGAGAAGTGAAATTCAGTTTTGCTTTTGCATACAGATGTCTAGGTACTTCAGCACCATTTGTTGACAATTTTATCTTTTCTCTATGGAATTGCCTTTGCATTTTTGTAAAAATTCAATGTGGTCCTTATATGTGTGAGTAATTAGTTTTCTTAGTTTTCTTCTCTCTCTCTTCCTCTTTCTCTCTCTCTTCTTTCTTTCTTTCTTTCTTTCTTTCTTTCTTTCTTTCTTTCTTTCTTTCTGGTACTGGGTATTGAACCCAGGGATGATCTACCTCTGAGCTACACTCTCAGCCCTTTTTATTTTGAAACAGGGTCTTACTAAGCTGGTGAGAGTGTCTCTAAGTTACTGAGGCTGGCCTTGAACCTCCTCTCTCAGCCTCCAAAGTACTGGGATTACAGGCATGCGCCATCATACCCAGCCTAGTTTTCTTTATTAAAAGAGGCCACGGGACCACTTCATGAATTCAATGATATACACATCATATACTCTGAGGACTTGATCCTTCATAGCGCTGGGTCCTTGCTTGGGCTTTGTGTTTGAGTTGGGATTCACAACTTGGAGTGACCACTGACTTAGGATCCGGAGGGAATTATCCCAGAAGGCCAGGAGACTTGTCTTCTGGATTGTCCTCCAGGCCCTGATGGGAAGCCAATTTTCCATGACAGCAGGTACAAACTAAAATCTCTGCTTTCTGTTTGAATGATTTTTCTCCCAATTGTTCTTAACGCTGTCTCTTTCTTTTCACGGGGTCCCATCTAGTTTTCTTCATCTCTCCCCTAAATGAAAGCCTTGATGACTTTAGTCAATCTACTCTGTCCTGAGGCAACTGAAATGTGAGCCTTGTAGGCCAACTATCAAGGACCAAGGACCTGGGGGAAGGAGATAGTCAAAGGGCAGGTAATAAGCTACCTTAATTGAAATGCTTAGTCTCCTTAGAGAAATATAAAATATTCAATTCATTGGCTTAAAAGTTTTTATTGAGATGTAATTCACATATCATAAAATTTACCCTTTAAAAGTGCACATTTCAGTGATTTTTAGTGTATCCAGAAAGTTGGGAAACTATCACCATTATCTAATTCCAGAACATATTCATCATCCCCCAAAAAGAAACTTGGCACACATTAAGCAGTCACTCTTCATTTCTCGCTCCTCCCAGCCCCTGGCAACCACGAATCCACTTTCTGTGTCTATGGATTTGCCATTCTGGATATTTAATATAAATGGGATCATATAACATGTGGCCTTTTGTGTCTGACTTTGTCTAGCATAGTTTCATTCATGTTGTAGCATGTGTATGCACTCCATTCCTTTTTATGGCTGAATAGTATTCACTTGGTATCTTTCCACTTTTTGGCTATTATGAATAATGATGACATGAATATTCATGTATGAATTTTATTTGGATAAAGTTTTCAATTCTCTTGGACACAGACACAGTGGTTGGGTAATATGGTAATTCTACATTTAACTTTTTTTTTTTTTTTTTTTTTTTTGCGTGGCTGGGGATGGAACCCAGAGGCATTTGAACTCCGAGCTACACCCCCTGCCCTATTTTTTATTCTTTATTTTGAAACAGGGTGTCACTGAGTTGCAAAGGGCCTCACTAAGTAGCTGAGGCTGTCTGTGAACTGTGCTCCTCCTGTCTCAGCCTCCGGAACGCTGGGATTACAAGCGTGTGCCACCAAGCCCAGGCCTACATTTAACTTTCTGATAAATTGCCAAACTCTTTTGTAAAGTGACTGCACTATTTTACAATCTTACCATCAGTACAGGGAAATTCCAATTTCTCTCCATCTTCTCTAATACATGTTAATTTTTTTTTTTTTGGCAGTATTGGAGATGGAACCTAAAATCATTGTACCTCTGAGCTACACCCCCAGTCCTATTTTCTATTCTTTATTTTTGAAATAAGGTCTCACTAAGTTGTAGAGGGCCTCACTAATTAGCTGAGGCTGGCCACAAACCTGTGATCCTGTCTCAGCCTCCCAAGTACTGGGATTACAAGTGTGTGCCACCACACCCAGGTATTTATTGTTCTTTTTTGGAAAAAAATTAAAACTGCTGGGTGTGGTGGTGCATGCTTGTAATCCCAGTACTTGTGAGGCTGAGACAGGAGTATGGAAGGTTTGAGGACAGCCTCTGCAAGTACTGAGTCTCTCAGCAACCTAGCCAGATCCCGTTTCAAAAAAAAAAAAAAATAGGGCTGAGGGTGCAGCTCAGAGGTGGAAAGCTCCTAGGTTCAATCTTTGGTACCACAAAAATAAATAAATATATAACCATCCTAGGGGATGTGAGGTAGCATATCACTGTGGTTTTTATTTGCATTTCCCTAATGATTAATGTATATAACTTTGTGTTCATATTGGACATTTATGCATTTTCTCTGGAAACCTGTTAAATTCTTTGCCCATTTTTTTTTTGTGTGTGTGTGTATGTGTATGTGTGTGATACTGGGGATTGAACCCAAGGGCATTCTACCCCGAGCTATACCCCCAGCCCACTTTGCCCATTTCTAATTGGGTTATTTGTCTTTCATTGTTGAGTTGTAAGAGCTAGTTATGTATTACAGTTACCAATCTCTTATCCAACATCTCTCCCATTCTGTAGGTTGTCTTTTCTTTGAATCACGAAAGTTTCTATGAAGTTCAAATTATGTATTTTTCTTTTGTTGCTTGTGACCATCTGCTTTTTAAATACAAGAATCAAAAAGTTTTCCCATTAAATACAATAAATAATAAAACTACATATTTCAGTTCTACATTGTAGTAATTAAAGAGGCAGAACTGACAGGTAGAAAAGGGAGAGAATGGGGGAGATTTTCCTTGGCCCTTAGATTTCTGTTGTGTGTTAGGAGCCCTCCTGCTTGCGCGCCCCATATCTATCTATCTCTCTCTCTCTCTCTCTCTCTCTCTCTCTCTCTCTCTCTCTCACACACACACACACACACACACACACACACACACACACACACACACACTGGAAATTGAACCCAGGGACATTCTACTTCCAATCTACACCCCAGCCTTTTTAAAAAAAATTTTATTTTGAAGCATGATTTTGCTAGAGTCTTACTACTTGCCAAGGCTATCCTAAAACCTGTGATCCTCCTGTCTCAGCCTCCCAAGTACTGGGATCACAGGTATGCATGGCTTAGCCACTGTCTTTGAGCCTGAGCACCTGATTATTAAGGACAACTAACTCTTTAGGAACTGCCTTAATCCCCGAACACTTAGTTTTGGACTGGGTGAGGCTGAAACTGCCAAAAGGGAGCTTGTTCTCTGAACTGCAGCAATGTTACCTAGGACAAGTGAGGAGGAGGCAGTGATAGAAATAGGATGGGCTTGGGGTCAGCTTGTTGAGCATCTCAGTTGAGTCCTCTGTGTCAGATACTGAGACCGAGTTAGCGGTGCCAAGGGGGGTGACAGCCGAGGATAAGAGGCCGGCAGCAGTTGCCTTGCGTGGCTTGTGAGGCAGAGCCAATGAGCCCTCTGCCAGTCCAGTGGGGTGCTTGGGGGCAAAAATTGCTTGTTAGAGCTGGGTGAGGGGACACATGCCTATAATTCCAATCTTGGAAGGCTGAGATGGGAGGATCGCTGGTTCAAGGTCAGCCTCAGCAACTTAGTAAGGCCCTCTGCAACTTGAAGCCATTTAAAAATAAATAAAATAGCCGGGCGTGGTGGCGCACTCTTGTAATCCCCGCGCTTGGGAGGCAGAGACAGGAGGATCGCGCAGGTTCGAAGCCGGCCGCGTGCGCTGGCTTACGAGACCCTGTTTCCAAATAAAAATGTAAAAATAGGTCAAATAGGTCTGGGAGTGTAGCCTGGAGGTAGAAGGGCTTCCAGGAACCCCAGTACCACCAAAATAAATAAAAAAAAAATAAATAAAATAGGGCTAGGGCTAGGGGTGTACCTCGGAGATAGAATGCCATTGGGTCCAATCCCCAGTAAAACACACCACACACACACACACACACACACACACACACACACACACACACACCACTTGTAGCTGAATTCCCTGTTGGTAGGAATTCCCTGTTGTAGCGCCATCTTGCTCAGCTGTTGGCTGGGGGTCACCCTAAGGAAAGTGTGACTGTGCCTTCATAGCTGAGGAGGTCCCCCAGGGCACTAACTGCTGGGGGTTGCTGACACTGACAGTCTCGGAGCAGGCCAGGAGTCCTTTAGCGAAGGGCCTGTAGAAGTGTGAAGTCTCCATGCTTGCCACCCCAGCAACATGTGACCTTAGGCAACCACTCTGCCTCTCTTTCCCCATCTGTAAGATGGAGAAAATTCTTCCTTACAGGGTTGTAGGAGAATTGAATAAGACAAGGATGAATGTAGTTTCTGACTCTGTACAGGCAGGCACTAGGTGTCAGTTCTTCCCTTTTGCCCAGATGGAAATAAGCCAAGAGAACATTCTATTCTGCAAACCAGTTTCCACCCTGCTCTTTTAAAATGTCCTCTCCAGCCCCTGTGGCAGCTTCTGGGTCCTCTGGCTACGCTGCCTCTGTGTCCCAGGAGCCCCCCAACTTGGTGGCTTTCTCATTTCAGAAACACAAGCAATTCGCTGTCTTGTGGGAGGAGGGTCCACTGGATCAGATGGGGCAGTGCTTTCTCCAGCACACCAGAAAGAGGGTGAGTGAATCACACAGCTCTCCCAGCCACCTGTGAGTGCATTCCACCAAGGATTTCCTTTTTTTTTTTTTTTTTTTTTGCACTGGGGGGAGAATTGAACCTAGAGGCATTCTACCTCCAAGCTATGCTCGCAGCCTGATTTTTTTTTTTATTTCTTTATTTGAAAACAGGATCTCATTAGTTTTCTGAGAGTCTCCCTTAGTTGCAGAGGCTGGCTTTGAACCTATGATCCTCCTGTCTCAGACTCCCAAGTACTGGGATTACAAGCATGGGCCACCATGCTGGGCTCTGTTCCTCTTTCTAAGCACCTTATTAAAAGCAGAAGGAGAACTGGGTGTGGTGGCGCACGCTTGTAATCCCCGTGCTTGGGAGGCGGAGACAGGAGGATTGTGCATGTTCAAAGCCAGCCGCGCTGGTTTAAGATAACCTGTTTCCAAATAAAAAAAATATATAAAAAATATAAAATAGGTCTGCGAGTGTAGCCCGGAAATAGAAGGGTTTCCAGGAACCCCAGTACCACCAAAAACAAACAAAAAACAAGACAAAACAAAAACCAGAGGAGAGATTCCCCTGCTTCACAAACTCTAGGAGGCAAGGCAGTGTCTGAGTGGGAAGAAAGAGGACGTGCTCTGTGCAAATCATTCTTCAGCAGGGCGCCGAGACCATGGGGACCCTGCTCTCCAAGGCTCCGTTACCTCCCAAGCATGTGCAATTGGGCCCGACTCAGGGTGTAAACAAGAGGTGGTATTCTTGCTTCCAGTAACTGGCCCTGGCTAGATGGTGCCAGAGGTCTCTTTCCTGCTAAACAGCAGCTCCCTTAACAATGTCTTGATCCGGTTCCACAACTTTCCAGCCACTTTTAGTTACTACAACAGTCTCATTACAGTAATTAAGATGGAATCTTTTACATTTTTAAAACTTGCATTGCAAACTCACTTTAGAGTTCTCCTCCTCCCTTCTCCCCAGAGTTGGGCCCCGGCTGTCTGGAGCAGTGGTGGGCAAATGGGGTCTGTTTTGAAGGTACCTTATCTCCTTCCTCTTTGAGGTCTCAGTGTTTCTAGGCAGAGAGGAGGGACGGGGAACAAGAGGCCTCTTCACATGACTTATGGGGACATGGGAGTGCTTTTTGCCCCTTCCTGTCTGGTTGTGTTAGGTGCTGGAGATTTCAGCCTTCCTCCATCATGGCCGATCAACTTCTCCCGAACCCCTGACTATGCCGCTCTTTGGCCTCACCAGAACAAAGCTTCCCCGTGACCTCATCTCGGCTTTGCTACCCACCTCTTAATCCAGCAGCCACTTGGG